>NC_064644.1:325087239-325709354 GCF_023864345.2 Schistocerca serialis cubense
ATTTCGAATTCTTCCAAACTGTCTAACAGACGACTATGACGGGCGAAGTGCAAAACCTGGAGTCCTACGGTTATAGTCAATAAGCCATGCTTCTTTGCATTTAAATGTTGTTCCAGAGCACTGCATTTGCTAGGGTGTGAGTGCTCTCTGTATCGAGTGCTAAAATCTATTCCCGTCTTACCAATGTAGGAATTATCGCAATCTCCACATTGTATCTTGTATACACTTGGTTTCCGAAAATACATCTTGTATATTTTATTTAGTACATTTTGTTTTATTTATGAAGAAATTTGTTTCTTAATGTGTCTCTATGAATGTTTGGTAAGTATTTGGAAACAAGCATTTTATTTGTGAGCAGGACAGACAATGAGATGAAAAATCTCTGGTGTTAAAATCGTCTGGCAAGGCTTTTTCCAAAACAGTATTTGGTGTTAATAAGGGCGGTGTGAAGTGGCAGTTAAATGTGAATGAAAAGTATTTTAGTCCGTTTAATTGGAAGTTACTCTAAAGTACAGTAATGCTGAAATCACTTAATATCGCTTTGACTCGTAGATCAAAAATCCAGATATCTACTGTAATTAGGCGCTCCATTAAACATAATCGTTGGCTGTATAAGCAACGCGGCAATCAACAAGTATTACAGCTACTTTCATACAGGTTTCTAACAAGAAATGTTGATACACTAGTGCCACTGTTCCGTCTAAAAAAAAAAAAAAAAAAAAAAAAAGCCGAACCTTTACTTTGCTGCATTAACAAACAGCTATAATCGGCGGTGGAAATATATTTGCAGAGAAGAGCACGTAATGATGTGTAGATTGTATTTTAGGCCAATAGACATAACTAGTTATTGTAGTGGTTTTGAATAGCTTTACTGGTCAGGACCTTTAGGCCGACTGTGTGCGGCTGTTTCTTGTTGAATCGTCTGAAGTTGCTTTGCAGAGGAAGGTAAATGACTATTGAAAATATAATTGTTTTTGGATAGCTCAACATAAATTTCGTAAGGGACCGAATTTTATCATGCATTTACCAGTAGAGTAAGGTGCAGAGAAAATATTTCGCCGTATGCAACTTCCATTCGATTCCGACGAAATAATTGCAGAAACAAAAAAGAAAATTAAATACGTATGGTCATGAAGTAGTGAGACATAGGTTCTATGCTAAATAATTAGTCCATACACAAGGTCCATTTAACTTTGAATTTATGGCAGTCAATAGATAACGAACTTACATCCTTTGACATTTCCAGATACACGTCGCACAATATAGCTTCTCACATAAATCTACTGCTATGCAGTACGGCACTTTCTCATTACACTAGAATGGTATTTTTTAAACAATAATAATACGGTGGCAAGACATGCGTGTTCGAAGCAAATTACAAGACAGAAGAGTGAGTAACTGTTCATCGAGAATATCTCGTACATAAAAAAAAGTGTAAAAGTGTCCTTTTGTCAGCATTTCGCGCAGCGGCTTTCAAGGTCAATAGCTCACAGCATCTCTGACGGCGCTTCCACAATAAATACGTCACGTCACAGGATTTTTTTTTTACATACTCGCAACGTTATTTGCTAACTGTAGCTGTTGCCGAGCGACTGCTCGGTTAGTGAATGATTTAAAATGGTAGGGAAATTACATAATGTTAGAACCTGCAAATAATAAACAAAACGAAATACTGGTGTATACGTAGCTGTACACAGTCGACAAAATTTTTTTAAAATGTTGTCAGTGGAAACGAAGCATATCTGCTACGTGTCGTTAATTACAAAAAGATATCGAGATAAGTATCGCGGAATAGAAGAATTGTCTTACAGAGTAAATATGACTGGACTTATGTGGTTCTGAATAGATTAGATTAGATTAGATTAGTACTTGTTCCATAGATCATAAATACGACACTTCGTAATGATGTGGAACGTGTCAGGTTAACAAAAGGTGTCCATACAAGATATTACATTACACAAAATATTACATGACACATAATATTTTTAATTTTTTTGTGGGGGTTAGGGAAATTACCCACTTACTATATCAAAAAATTCGTCTAATGAGTAGAAGGAGTTGCCATTAAGAAATTCTTTTAATTTCCTTTTAAATGCAATATGGCTATCTGTCAGACTTTTGATTCTATTAGGTAAGTGACCAAAGACTTTTGTGGCAGCATAATTTACCCCCTTCTAACCCAAAGTTAGATTTAACCTTGAGTAGTGAAGATCATCTTTTCTCCTCCTGTTGTAGCCATGTACACTGCTATTACTTCTGAATCCGTTCGGATTGTTAATAATAAATTTCATAAGTGAATATGTATATTGTGAGGATACAGTGAAGATCTCTCGCTCTTTAAATAAGGGTCTGCAGGATGATCTTGGGTGAGCTCCAGTAAATATTCTGATTACACGCTTTTGTGCAATGAACACTCTTTTACTCAATGATGAGTTACCCCAGAATATGATGCCATACGAAAGCAGAGAATGAAAATAGGCGTGTTAAGCTAATTTACTCAGAAGTATATCGCCAAAATTAGCAATGACCTTAATAGCATAAGTAGCTGAACTCAAACGTTTCAGCAGATCCTCAGTGTGTTTTTTCCACTTCAACCCCTCATCAATGCATACACCTAGAAATTTTGAATATTCTACCTTAGCTACCGATTTCTGATCGAAGTCTATATTTATTAATGGTGTCATTCCATTTACTTGTTGTTGTTTTTGGGGAAAGAGACCAGACAGCGAGGTCATCGGTCTCATCGGATTAGGGAAGGATGGGGAAGGAAGTCGGTCGTGCCCTTTCAGAGGAACCATCCCGGCATTTGCCTGGAGTGATTTAGGGAAATCACGGAAAACCTAAATCAGGATGGCCGGACGCGGGATTGAACCGTCGTCCTCCCGAATGCGAGTCCAGTGTCTAACCACTACGCCACCTCGCTCGGTCATTCCATTTACTGTGTGGAGCTGTATATACTGCGTTTTGTCAAAGTTTAACGAGAGCCCATTTGCAGAGAACCACTTAATGATTTTCTGAAAAACATCGTTTACAATTTCACCCGTTAAATCTTGTCTGTTGGGTGTGATAACCATACTTTTATCATCGGCAAAAAGTACCAGCTTTGCAATTTCGTGAATATAGAATGGCACGTCATTAATATACATTAAGAACAGCAGAGGACCCAAGACTGTACCTTGCAGCACTCCATTCTTAATTGTTCACAAGTCTGAGAAATCACCAGTTTTTTGCATATTATGTGAACTGCTTATTTCAACTTTCTGTGCTCTTCCAGTTAGGTATGATTTAAACCATTTGAGCACTGTCCCATTCATACCACAGTACTTGTGCTTATCTAGAAGTATTCCATGATTTACACAATCCAAAGCCTTTGATAGATCACAAAAAATCCCAACGGGTGACTTGGGGTTACTCAGAGCATTTAATATTTCATTAGTGGAAGTATATATAGCATTTTGACTATATGACTGTGACTATGAGAAAGAACTTGCTCCTCTTCTATCGCTAGTTTATCGTAATTAGCTGAAGTAATAAAACGTACCAAGCGATTGTAAAAAGAAGCAGGTTACGTAGGGTGGATCTGAGCTGCACCTTCAGTATTTTTGAGCTTGTTCAAAGACATTTTCTGTGTATTTTGGTATGATTGACCAGTGAAATCCACTGCCCCGTTGCAGAGTAATAATGTAATTACGTTCATTCGGTTTGCCACTTCAGTTGCCCCTGCTTCCGCAGCAGTTAAAACCATCACAACAGTTAAAAACGCTGTAATATGTAATCACCAAAACTCACAACACAATCTATAAACTCTCAGATGGCAGATGTGTACTATTATCACCGTATGGTCAACGTGTTCTGTCAGTGTGTAGTACAGAACATAAGAAATTCAGAACTGAGCCCTTCCAATTCTTGTTGTTTATGTCTACCAACTTGATCGCTGCAGAGTGGTCAGCGACGCACCATTGACTGTCTTGCTCAAGAATCCGATTCTGGCGTACTACTTTCGTGCTATGACAATCCTTAGCAACCATATCCACGAGAAAATCGATTGGAATCTCGTAAACCAGGTTCTTAACACGTTTCCAAACAATCTATCCGGTGAAAATAAGCGTTTTGAAACTAAAGAGATTGTATCACATGTTTATGCCGTAATATGCGAGCTGATAGGAGAAACCCGCGATGGAACGCGTCGGGTTATGGATTTGCTACTGAGCGCTGGTGCTGGAACACTGGTGCCGAGGGTAACGGCCGGATTGCATGCACGCAGAACATTGGAGCCGGGTTACTCTTTCGTACTTGCCTTGCAAAGTGAGCTATTTCAGTGCCCACCTAGGAAATCCGCGACCATGCATGTAATTTGGTTACAAATGAACCGTTGCATACGGAGTAGATCACGGTCCGGGCTGGTGAAAGACATCCGTAATCAATGTTCTTGCTTCGGTAAAGTTTATGTAGGTCACGTCTCCGTAAAGTGGTACAAGTCAAGCTTTTGCATTCGGGGCAGATCTACTTCTTACATATTATTTATCGAGTAGGAATATGCAGTAGCAGTTAAGGGGTTTTAGGGCCCGTTAATTCTTAAAAACGCATTTTGTTTCTGTCGTCTGAGATAACATTTCTCTTGCGAATAAACTGTTTTCCCACTAACTTAATTTTTTTCAGACTCTGTGATAACATTTCTCTTGCGAATAAACTGTTTTACCACTAATATTCATTTTTATTCAGGCTCATATAGTGAGGAAAGAGTGTTTTGTGTTTGAGATACACAGAGGAAAGTCAGTGCTCGAACCAAAAATATCTTTTTGTCAGATTTCCTCCCCTGACACAACGTGAAAATGAAAATCGTAGGAATTTAGCCGTTCGCAACAGCGTGACACTGGCAGGCCAAAACAATGATCTTTAACTATTTCTTGTCCTATCGTCCTCAGTGCACGTAATTCGAGGCGTGTTTTTAAGTAAGTACCGTTCTGAAATTAAAAAAAGACGTGCTAAGATATCTCAATAATTTTATTTTTACATGAAAGCCTGTATGTTAATCTACGCACTGACGCCATTACAGTCTGATTCTTCCTTGTTTACGTTGTGTACTGCTTGTTTAAGATGCCTCCGATAATCGTGAGTCCCACCGACTGTGAAGTACAGGCTGTTATAAGATTTCTTAGTACTAAAGGCCTAAAAGCGATCGATATTCATCGTGAGATCTGTGCAGTTTGCGGAGAAAACATTATGAGTGATGGAATGGTAAGAAAGTGGGTGAGAGCATTTAAAAATGGCCGCACAAATGTGCATGATGAACAACGGAGTGGGCGTCCTTCGGTCATTAATGAAAGTTTGGTGCAGGAAGTGGACAATAAGGTGAGAGAAAACAGGCGCTTTACGATTTCCTCCTTGCGGGATGACTTTCCTAATGTTTTGTAGTGTTTTGTATGGCATTGTGACCGAGCACTTGAATTACCGAAAATTGTGCGCACGTTGGGTACCGAAAATATTGACGGATGTGCACAAAACCAAACGTTTAGACAGTGCATTGACTTTCCTTGAGCGGTACCACAACGACGGTGATGATTTCTTAAGCCAAATTGTTACGGGCGATGAAACGTCACACCAGAATCAAAGCAACAGTCCATGGAAGTTGAGCAAGGGCATCGTTTTGCTGCAAGACAATGCCCTTCCGCATATGGCGAATCAGACCAAAGATTTCATCACATCTTTTCGATGGGAAACTCTAGATCATCCTCCATACAGCCCCGATCTTGCGCCTAGTGACTACCATCTGTTCCTGCACTTGAAGAAACACCTGGGCCGTCAGCATCTTCAAGACGATGACGAAGTCAAAACACTGGTCATGCAGTCGTTAACAAGTCAGGTGGCAGACTTCAATGAGGTGGGTATTCAAAAACTGGTACAACGCTATGACTAGTGCCTCAGTATTCAAATGGTTCAAATGGCTCTGAGCACTATGCGACTTAACTTCTGAGGTCATCAGTCGCCTAGAACTTAGAACTAATTAAACCTAACTAACCTAAGGACATCACACACATCCATGCCCGAGGCAGGATTCGAACCTGCGAACGTAGCGGTCGCGCGGTTCCGGACTGAAGCGCCTAGAACCGCTCGGTCAAAGAGGCCGGCGCAGTCGTTGCATCTGGGTATTACTCGTAACTACGGTTTAGACCCAAATCGTAGTTACAGGAATGCGAATAAAACTCATTGGCTCAGAGTCAAGGCGGTGGCAGCCAGTGCTGATGTGTCTTCGAACTGCGGGCTTCCCCAGTGCTAGTCAGCTCAAGAAACACATCGGCTCACCGGAGGTATTCCGCCTGCCACTAGTCTATTGGAGAATTGGCAACATGGCAGAATATGTTTGGCAACTACGTGACTATCGATTTACATCTACATGATTACTCTGCAATTCACATTTAAGTGCTTGGCAGAGGGTTCATCGAACCACAATCATACTATCTCTCTACCATTCCACTCCCGAACAGCGCGCGGGAAAAACGAACACCTAAACCTTTCTGCTGCCCGCATCTCGTGGTCGTGCGGTAGCGTTCTCGCTTCCCACGCCCGGGTTCCCGGGTTCGATTCCCGGCGGGGTCAGGGATTTTCTCTGCCTCGTGATATCTGGGTGTTGTGTGCTGTCCTTAGGTTAGTTAGGTTTAAGTAGTTCTACGTTCTAGGGGACTTCTGACCACAGCAGTTGAGTCCCATAGTGCTCAGAGCCATTTGAACCATTTTGAACCTTTCTGTTCGAGCTCTGATTTCTCTTATTTTCTTTTGATGATCGTTCCTACCTATATAGGTTCGGCTCAACAAAATATTTTCGCATTCGGAAGAGAAAGTTGGTGACTGAAATTTCGTAAATAGATCTCGCCGCGACGAAAAACGTCTTCGCTTTAATGACTTCCATCCCAACTCGCGTATCATACTTCGTAGAATGGTTCAGATTTATCCTATGAATACATTCGATATTTTTTTTACTATTTAGGTTACGTACCTGAGTGATTCCCACTTAAGGAATACATAGAAGTAGAAAATTTATGTTTTTGAGTCCAGGAAACTTGTACCAACTGAAGTTGTACCATTTACGTCACTGTTTACGTTGCGACTGTTCCATCTCAGCCATGATTGGGACGACAAGAGAGCACAGCCTGCTATAGTTGTACGCTAGCTAGTGGTAATGTGTTCGCACCTCAAAGGAAAGATTGCATTAGCTTTAGGTTCTAATTTCGTTGAAAGTGCTATTTTGTCTAAAACTGACATGTTGAGACCATGGCTGTGTACAATTAATGTAGGTTGATTCTTACAAAGAAGAAGACAGCAACCAGCCACTATTAAACTGCTATTTATTTAACTAAATAGCGCCGCAACCGGTTTCGAACTGACAAGTTCATCATGAGACGGATGTTCATAAGATTTACAAGATGCACTTTACATACTCATCAGTTTTCGATTTTTATTCTTCCACTGTAGCGAAATATTCTTGGTGTGTTGGTGCCCTACGGAGAAAACAGTGTTAGAAGCATCCTATGTGAACATAAGTAACCTCCAAACGCTGAAATACAGAGTAAACAAATATGTGAGGTTAAGTGGTTATAGTACTTACATCGAAAAGTCTGCGCAATTTTGTTGCGACGTTGCAGTTGTGTTGTGTTTGTAAAACTGCAATCTTTGTGTCAACTTCACATGTGGCAAATACTTTTTGGTGTGTGTGTGTGTGTGTGTGTGTTTGTAGTGCTTTGCACAATTTGGTGATGTGCAAATCATATAAGTGCTGCATACATGTGAAAAATACAATCTTGTAACTTCTCAACAAAATTGCACGGAATTTTCGATGTAAGCATTATAACCACTTAGCCTCACATATTTGTTTACTCTGTATTTCATCGTTTGGAGGTTAGATATGTTTACATAGGGCGCTTGTAACACTGTTTTATACCGTAGGACACCAACACATCAAGAATATTTCGCTACAGTGGAAGAATAAAAATCGAAAACTGACGATTATGTAAAGTGCATCTCGTAAATCTTGTGAACAGCCGTCTGATGATGAACTTGTCAGTTCGAAACCGGTTACGGCAGTATTTACGTAAATAAATAGCAGTTTAATAGTGGCTGGTTGCTGTCTTCTGGTTGATGTCTCCTTCTTTGTAAAACTTACATTACTTGCTGAAAATGTTTATCTCTTCTGTGAGCGACTCACTAGTAGGCATATCGACAATCAGTAAACAAATCTAGAGACATCTTCTGTCCCGTAACTTTTGTCCTGTACCCTGTTGATATAAAGGTGAAAAAATGCAGAATTGCACATTTGTTTGTGCCTGCTTTCTCTGCTTCTGTCAGTTGTATTGACTTAATTGTGACAGTGAATTATTTACTTGCTGGATTTCGTCATGTATCTACGCCTACCCCTATGGCTACATTTGCATATTTTCTGTAACGCTACTTCAGTATGACTGTAGGTTGAAGCAAATACAGACCGGTTCGAAGCCGAAAGTGTGCATTGTCCCGCTATTTCGTGACAACTGGGGATACACATTTTTATTAATAAAAGACTTTCTTTGTAACGTAATCACTTGTAGTACAGAGTATATTGAATAGCGTTTTTTCGTCAGTTCATTGCACACAACAAATAAATATAAGAGATAAATTAATCAGCAGCAGCACAGTTTCTCACCTTATCTAAAACTGCCTGACAATGCTTGGAGAGAGAACGAAAACACGATCGAAGTAGGCTTCGTTAACATTCGATGTTCGTTCAGTTCGGCAGTTTCAACCATTGGTCATTTTAAAGTACATATTTTAAGCTTCACGCTTCATTTCAAAACAGGCACAGAAAAACGATATGTTCATGTCCACATGTACCAGTTATATATTTGAAGATGAAATCGAGCATGAAGCTTAAAATATATGCTTGAAAATGACCTGTGGTTCAAACTGGCCAGTTGCTCGGATAATAAAAAGTAATACAGCCTATTTGGACCATGTTTTCATTCTCAGAACTCGTTCAGGCTGTGGATCCCCGCAAAAACAAAATTTTCGTAAATATCGTATGTAATCATTGCCATATGCCATTATGCCACCATCATTGCTTTGAAAAAATAATAAATCAACTTTTGAATAATTCAACGTTATTGACACATCCCTATTGCTTTTTCTCTTCTATTGATAGATACTCATCCACTTCCTCATAAAATTTTTCCCTAAAGTTCAGTGGGTTATAAATTTTCCCCGTAATATAATGATGAAATTATACATGCAAGAGGAAAATTGCAAGTGGTGGCTCACGTGTTGTGCGTACTAGACACTATCCAACAATTATTGCGATAATTCGGGTTATAGAAATGAATTCGGTGTCGAAAGGGTTAATAGTACTTCGAGGGCATAGAGAAATGTCAGCTCTGAGACTTGATTGACTGTGAAGCTGAAATTTTATTTATTTCCAATTATATTACACGAAGTATTTCTGGTACATAAATCATGATGATTCGGCGCAGACGTGTCTGAAAGGTACTGCAGTGTCACGTAATCTTTTTCAGAATAACTGGCAGGTCACAGTTCTTTCCGAGCAGCTAGTGAGATAATTCATTAGCGCTGCGCGAGGGGAGTGGCAGTTTTAATTTAGGAAATGAAAAAAATTCGGGTCGTCTCAGATAGTCTTACGTCCGCTCCGGACTGTAATCCTGGAACGAGATTAAACGGGTCGACTATCGTTGTCGTGATAAGATCGAGTAAATTAGTCGGCGCCTCTGGCATCATTTCTCTCTTTCGCGCGCGTTTTCTCTCTCTCGCGCGCTTTCTCTCTCTCTCTCTCTCTCTCTCTCTCTCTCTCTCTCTCTGGCGGTGCACTACGGCAGTTCCAGGCTATGCAAACGCGCTTAATCTTGTTCATTGATCTGACCTGGCGGGCAGCAGACGGGCCCAGCAAGATTTCGCCAGTTCTCGCGGCAATTGTCGTCCGTTTAACCTCACGAAGCCACGTGCCGTGGTTTGCATAGTAACTTCTGCACGCCGGACATACTTCCTTGCCGCATGAGGAAATTGCACGTTACCTCACACTTTAATATTAGAGTATCTACAATACTTCAACAACTAAACTGCGTGATTATATTCATACATTATTTTTTATTTAACTATTAGGAGCATTTATACATACGCTGAACCATACAAACCTACAACGCCATCGTATTTTTGATCTCTCAAATAAAGTGAAGAATACGTTGCGTGTTCTAAGACGGTAACTTATCTGGAGCACCAGCTGACACACTTTTGTAGAAGTAGTTGCTGATTAAAATCTGTTGCGTCTCAGCCTGTTGCGCAGGTCTTCAAAGAGTTTCTTCAGTTTCTTTATAGGCCACCTGAATGGCGTTCGTGCATCTCTGGAATGCATTCGGCAATATAAACAGAAATAGGACGTATTACTAAAGGAAGCGCTATGGAAGATATATTTATTATCTTAAGATCTTAACCCAGGTTATTCCTACATGATTGATAATCAAGTATTGGTTCGCAACGATCCTATCACATTTCTACATGTCTGCCACCTGGCTAATCAGCTATGTAGTTAAATTTGTACAATTTGTATCATAATGGTGTGCTGAGTTGGTTTACACGCAACTTGTGGCCGCATCTGCCACACTTTGTGAGCCACAAACAGCTCTGCCGACAAGTAAGAATGTTCATTTTTTTCTAACATTTATTCAAATCATGATGATTTACTTGTCGAAAATTTGAATAGCGTATGTATGCCTAATTCTCGAAGACGTCTTTAAAAAGTAAAAGTCAAAGCCCGTGACGGTGGCCGAGCGGTTATAGACGATTCAGTCCGGCACCGTGCGACTGCTACGGTTTCATGTTCGAATCCTGCCTCGTGCATGGATCTGTGTGATGTCCTTAGGTTAGTTAGGTTTAAGTAGTTCTACGTTCTAGGGGACTGGTGACCTTAGAAGATAAGTCCCATAGTGCTCAGAGCCATTTGAACCACAAATTATTCAAAGTGCTCTCGTTCGATCAACAAACCATATCTATTAAAATAATGAGTCACCCAGAATATTTCAGACAGTACCAATGGATTCGGTAAGTTGTTGCATTTATAAATGACGTGGTCCTTAGTAACAACTCAGCTTGACACTACAGGTATTTAACGAGCATTACTATCGTTGCAAGCGTAGAGTATTTCTGTCCTGTGACAGTATGACTGCTTAAGAATAAGCAATGACCGTGTCATATACATTTGCCAGTAACAGTCTGCGTCATGTGTTTGCGTTTAAGAGTTTATTATGAACTGGAAGTAACATTATGCAAATTAAATCACCTAAGACACCATTATATTAATAAAAGCGGAGTATGCACTCATGAACAATTGTCGGAAGGAATTAACGTCCCGTCTATGACGAAGTCAACAGAGCTGGAGCTCAAGTTACAATTGGAAACAGTGATTGACCGTGACCTTTTCAAAGAATTCAAGCTACGAGGGTAAATCAGGAAGTCCTTGCCCCTATTCTTTTTAGCCAAATTACGGCTGTAAATGCGAAATCAACACACCCATTCCCAGCGTTGGACCGTTCTTGATACGTGCCTGCCTCATCTGCAGGTAGCCCCGACTCACGGCGATGCTGTCCTTTGTTGAAGATGGGGGTTGTGCTTCACACGTCCACAGCGTTAGAGCAACGATGTGTGATTCGTGTTCTTTGAAGCAAGGGCCGAACACCCATCGAGATCTACAGGGAAGCGTAGTCCACATGTGGGGAAAGCCGTCTCGCTTTGAGAACTGTGAGGCTGTGGTGTCGCGAGTCCGACAAGGCCGTGAACTCTTGCGTGGCAATGAGCGGTCTGGAATGCCACGTACGTCTCTGACTGACGGCACCATTTCCCTCATGGATGCAACAGCGAAAGCAGATCGGCGTGTGCCCGTCACAGCTATTTCCCAGCAGCTTCGTAAATTGTGTGGGAGTGCTTACGACATCGTCCATGGATTCTTAGGGCACCGGAAGGTTTCTTGTCGGTGGGTGCCTAAGCAGTTGGATGACATGATGAAAGGCAAGCGAATGATGTCTTCACTGAATCATCTGAAACGATACTCCAAGGAGAGTGAAGGTTTCCTGGACCGCATTGTTCCTAGCCATGGAACGTGGATACTGCAGGAGAACGATTCACAATTAACGATGGAGCCAAGACAGCAATCCGACGGTGGTTCCATTGTCTCCTGGACGAATTCTACCGCTGGAGCATCTCAGATTTAGTGCTGTGATGGGATGAATGTGTGAACCGGTTTGGGATCTATGTGCAAAAATAGTGTAAGGTATATGCAATAGGATGTATATTTTTCATTGGCTGTATGTATCTTGCTTTGGCTGATAAAATATAAGGTAAAGACTTTCTGATTTGCCCTCGTATCATTTGGCTTAAGTGATTCATGGAAAGGATGGGATAACTAAATCAGTACGGTTGGATGGGTTTTGAATCGTTGTCCTCTGAATGATAGTCCAGTGCCTCACTACTGCCTCACTTTGGTCGGTATGAGCAACTGAATCAGTCCAGACCAGAAGCGTCCAAACCGCGGCCCGAGGGCAACATGCGGTCCAAACGAACTGTCAATGCGGCCCAACATGTGAGCATCTAAAAAGAAATCCATGAAATTTTGTTTATACAACTCCCGTTACACAACTCTATTCTCTCAATTACCCATACCGTTTCTTTTTCTTCCCTCAGCAGCTAATGTTAGTGTTAAGTGTATTATGTGCGGCCCAAGAACACATGTCTTCTTCTCAGTGTGGCCCTGGTAAGCTTAAAGGTTCGATACCCCTGGTCTACACCTTGTTACACCCTAATAATCACAGTTATGTGTTGTGGCATTCAGACGAGGCATCGAAGCTATTGCAGAACCAGCCAGCCACAACTCAAGGTTTGTCACTCCTCAATGCAGGGTGAGGACATCGAGCCGTGGCAAGCTGGCGGCTGTGTTATTTTGTTCATGTATCGTTGAGATCCGAGTTGGTTGAGCGTGATGACCGCTACAGGTTGTTGTGTGAAATTGGTCGGGCGTTTTGGCGACATGGGCAGCTTGGAGATACAAGTTCTGTGACTTCGCCGGAAACAAAATTTGAAGTGAAGCGGTGAAGCTATGGAACCCGCTCCCTCGTATTGTGTACGTGATATGAAGTAAGTGGTCGTAATTGTGTTTTGTTGATCGACGCACTCGGAGCCATTTAAACTTTATTATTATGGTGAGACTTTCATAGTCGAACTTTAAGGTGGTGTGGAAGAGTTCAGTTGGCCTAGTTAAATGGTGGCCGTTATTTGAAAGTTCTCAGTTGTTTTACTAGTGCTCTGTGTCTAAATGATTTTATGTTGGCGTTTTCAAAGCCTGCACGCTATTAATACAGTTGACCATGTGTAAAATGCTTAAGGTCAAAGTTGTGATTGTTTCAGCAGTCCTTTTCACTATTAGCCATATATCTAGTCAAAGGTTCTGCCGAGTGTTAATATGTGTCAGAGTTATTGGGATCTCTTTGTGATTCGGGCAGAAACTTTTGATTGTGCCAGCGCCTTGGCGGGGAGTGAAATGTCGTCCGAGGTCTAGGCCTCGCAGTGTTTAAGGACCTGGCCACTACCGGGAGTTGTTCACATATCGCCTTCCAAAGTTTAGTATTTATCTTCCTTCCGCCAAGGCGGGTTAAGCTGGTAGATGTATAAATATATATTGTATGTAACCTGTTCGTATATAAGCCGGTTTCCTTAAATATTAGGGACTGGAAACTGGCTAAACTTTAAACTTCATAGCATCTGCTGAGTTCCTTGTGCAGCTCTTCCTATTAACTTTTTTAGTAACACGTCTGAGCACGTGAACATTTATTTTTAAAGATCAGTGTTTCTGCTGTAGTTTTTTTTAAAGTGATTCTATCATGTTATATAATTGGCTCTTAGCTTGGCACTAGTGTTCAAGTGTCATTAAGTCACCCTTTACTGGTAATTGATAATTGCTAAGCTTAAGGTTTCTATGAATGCCTGGCACAGTAAGTTTTTTATAACTGACTCTCGAGGGACTGTTTATTTGAGTGCTGAGTACGTTGGGTTTCTAACTGTATTTGCAAAGCTTTATCAAGTGGCTCGTCCACAATTTGTAATTGTCAAATTTCTTAAAAGGGGTAATGTCAATAAATTGTCTTAATTATTAATTATGACTACCAACCATGATTCCATCCCGCTTCCTTTTTTATGGTATTTAAGATATGGTGCGTAAGTGTGGTACGATTAAGGAAACCACGTACCAGACATCACACTCGATAGCGTATCAAATATGCTCACTATACCCAGCTAGCATCATCATGATGACAGCATGTATCAATTTTGTTTTAGCATGATGGGTGCGTCATGTACTGATATTCAAATATTTAACATTTGCGCGCAGTAGCACAGTGTAAGAGCAACGCCATTTACTTTCAGTATGTCGGGTATCCCAGGAGGAATGGTCACTTTTCAGGGATATAATGTTTTGTATGTAGGAAATCCACAGTCGAGAAAATTCCTTGTAGAAAAATAAGGATCGCTGCGACTGTCAAAAATCGTTATTCAATGACACGACCAGTTTCGCAAATCAATCTTGCTTCGGTGTTTATTTATGTGTAAATGTATAAAACAACTTAATAGAATTTTTGCAGTGCCAGGTAATGGAAAATAAAAGCGATTAGGTTTGTGTCTACATACTGTCAACTCGTAGAAGGAATCTGTTTAGAAGCCGGAAGAAGCGCATTCCCCCACATTCCCATCAAGGTATGTAAAATTTCTAACTAGCAAATACACACACTCTGGGATTTAACACGGTATTTCTTCAAAGTACATTGACGAAACAAGAAGGAGCTTTGAAATGAGGTTTAGGAAACATGCAACTAATTACAGTGCAAAGTCAGCTTTGAGCGCTCACTTGCAGGACACAGGACACACAATATCCGATATTGTCACCAATCTTCAAGTACTTCAAGGTACACAGGTTTACACATGTACACATGTACGACATGTTTTCTACAAAGAGTCAACTGGAAAATACGTATTTTTGAGACATCCAACTCTAACAAGGGAACCTCCCCATCGCACCCCCCTCAGATTTAGTTATAAGTAGGCACAGTGGATACGCCTTGAAAAACTTAACACAGATCAATCGAGAAAACAGGAAGAAGTTGTGTAGAACTATGAAAAAAATAAGCAAAGTGTACAAACTGAGTAGTCCACGGGCACAATAGGCAACATCAAGAATAATGCGAGCACTGCAGCGATGTGGTCCCGTGGTTAGCGTGAGCAGCTGCGGAACGAAAGGTCCTTGGCTCGAATCTTCCCTCGAGTGAAAAGTTTAATTTTTTATATAATCAACTTCGCTCTCCAAAATTCTGGGACATGTTCAGATTTGCTTGGACATATGCAGTATTTGACGGTCTGCACACGGCAAAATTTGAAAACGTTAAAAACCTATGTTTTGACAGAGCACAGGGAAAACTGTGCGACTGTGAAACTGCTGCATTCATTTGTTGCAGTTTATGTGACAAACTCGTATGTTTTCATCACTTTTTTGGGAGTGATTATCACATCCACAAGAACCTAAATCGGGCAAGATAGAAGAATCTTTTTACCCATTCGCCAAGTGTACAAGTTAGGTGGGTCGACAACATATTCCTGTCATGTGACGCACATGCAGTCACCAGTGTCGTATAGAATATACCAGACGTGTGTTCCTGTGGAGGAATCGGTTGACCTATGACCTTGCGATCAAATGTTTTCGGTTCCCATTGGAGAGGCACGTCCTTTCGTCTACTAATCGCACGGTTTTGCGGTGCGGTCGCAAAACACAAACACTAAACTTATTACAGTGAACAGAGAGGTCAATGAACGAACGGACAGATCATAACTTTGCGAAAATAGAGAAAGTAAAATTTTCATTCGAGGAAAGACTTGAACCAAGGACGTCACAATCCGCAGCCGCTCACGCTAACCACGGGACCACGGCGTTCCTCAGCTCACGTTCTCCTTGATGTTGCATATGTTGCCTATGGACTACTCAGTTTGTACATTTTGCTTATTTTTTTCATAGTTCTACACAACTTCTTCCTGTTTTCTCGATTGATCTGTGTTCAGTTTTTCAAGGCCTATCCACTGTGCCAACTTATAACTAAATCTGAAGGGGGTGCGATGGGGAGGTTCCCTTGTAAGTAATATCGTAAAGGTAACGTTACAGCTGTTGTATAGTTCATAATAAATGTTCGAATATACCACCGTCAGCTTCATTCCGTTTGGGCAGCATTGAGAAAAAATATCGTGTTGCTTGTCTGAGTGTCTCTGCACATTCCCTAATGAGGCAGCAGCGTCCATGATGCGACCAAGCAGCTCATCATTCGTATTCACCTGTCGTTTTTACACTCTCGACTACATCCAGTCCCATCAACAAAAATATAATGGCGTAAGGTCTGACGATCTTGGTGGCTATTTAACTGTAGTGCCACGACCAATCCAGCGGTCAGAATAAATGCAGTCGAGATATTCCCTCACACGTCTGGTGAACTGTGGGGGGGGGGGGGGGCTCCGTCACTTTTGAAGAACACTGGGTCCGCGATGCCAAAGGAACATATTCACGGTGTTTACAAACAATTTTTTCAAAATAAAAAAAAAATAAAAAAACTGCAAATAATTCTGTCCCGTCATTCGCTCTTCTGAAATGACTGGACCTACACTATGTGATCAAAAGTATCCGAACACTTGGCTGAAAAGGACTTACAAGTTAGTAGTGCCCTCCATCGGTAATGCTGGAATTCAGTATGGTGTTGGCCCACCCTTAGCCTTGATGACAGCTTCCACTCTCGCACGCATACGTTCAGTCAGGTGCAGCTCTCCTCAGCTCTCCATCATCCTCTACCTATGAGAGATTTTATACATTCTTCCACAATGTGTATCAACCGCTTTCGTTGCCTTCCTCTCTGTTCTGCATTCTTCCACAATGTGTATCAACCGCTTTCGTTGCCTTCCTCTCTGTTCTGTTCCTGTTGACCTCAATTCAAAAACCTCTTCAGTTGTTCGACCAGGATCCATCCTGGAGACATGTCCAAGCGAAGCTATTCTCTGCTTTTTATTGCTCCTTGTATAAGAAGATCAAGCTCAGTGTTCTTTCTAGATCTCCAGAAACCATTGATAATCTGAATTTCCCCATAGATCTTGCGCAGAATCCCGCGTTCAAATATCCTGAGCTGCTACTCATCAGCACTCATTAGTGTCCATGTTTCAGATCCGTAGGTTACAACTGACTTTGTCATTACCTTATAGACTTCAAGTGTCAGTTGTCTATTTTGTAACCTAGAGGCAAACAATTTCTGAGACGTGTGGAAGCATCTATTACTGCTCAGAATGCGTTGTTTCATCTCAATTTACATTGAATTTCTCCTATTAATATTAGATCCCAGATAATCAAAGTTCTGCACATGTTCAAAATTGAAACCACCTGATGATAGTTTATTCAAGTTATCATTTCCCTTACTGGTGAAATCCATACCTTCAGTCTTCCTTTCGTTAATAGCAAGGCCTCTAGATAGTGTCGCTTCTTTCAGCTGACCTGTTGTTCTCTCTAGTTAAATTCTTCTTCTGCTAATAATTACTACTTCATCAGCATGTGCACACATCTTGGTTGATTTTGTGCTTGTGTAGCCAGGTATTTGAAGCTTTTGAATGGCTGCTTCAAGAGTCATATGAAAAAACGTTTTAGACAGGGCATTCATCCCCCTATCTGACTCCTTTATTAATATTGATTGTTTACTGAGTTCTCCATCCACTCGAGCTGCAGCATAGGAACCTTGCTTGGATAAGTGACGTATACTTAGATACTATACCAAACAGTAGGAAATGATTTAGCATTTCTGCCCTAACAAGACTATCGAAGACCTGCTTGATGTCTACATAGACCTTATGAAGCTCAGTACTATACACTTTTTCATGTATTTGCCTCAGCACAAACATCCGACCTGTTGTTGACCTATGATATTCTCCCAGAATCTCTAATGCATATGGAATTATCCTGTTGTAAACAATACTACAGAAAATCTTATAGGTTACATACAGCAGGGTAATTATTCGCTAATTGGAACAACAAGTTTTCTCCCCGTTTTTATGGACTGGTAAGATTACCCGAAAGGTCCACTCTTCTGCGATTCTTTCCTGATTCCATATCAACTTAATAAATTTGTGGATTCGATTGTAAAGAATAGTTCCCCGATTTTTCAACAGATTGCTGTTATTCCATTAGTTCCTGTACCTCCTCTAATAGCGTTACTTGTATCTCTGGATCTGCAGTGTAACGAAGAGGCTGCACAGTTCTGGTAGGATTGCCCTGCAGAATTCCCTTGAACTATTCTCTCCCTCTATCCAGAACATCTTGTTTATCTGTCAACAAATTTCCCTCCTTGCCCTTACAAGCTGTTTTTCCGGTCTTGAGTTCCTTCTTTAATTTTCTCAAGAGTCTTCTTGCTCTCATTCCTTTGATGGTGTTCTTCCACCTCCTCTTTTCTTATCTTGCACAGTCTTTCTGCCTTTATTCTCTTTTCATTATATAAGCCTGATTTTATCTTGCATTTCACTATAAGCACTTCAGTCTTGCAACCTTTTCCTGCTCTACTGTGTTTCTGCATTCGTCTTTATTTCTGAGTGTCTTGTTTCCTCCAGTATTTTATGTGCTGTTGTCATAACGGCATTTTTAAGACAGTTTCATTCTTTGTCTATATGAGCTTCACCATCTTTTGTTGGAACTCCTGTCCCAATCTGTTTTGATACTCTTGAACAGTAGATCTATCTTTCAGTTGTTCTATATTCCATTTCTTTAATCTGTTACTATTTCATTTGGCACCCATAGCAAGTTTCTGCCTCATTTTGGCTCCTACTAGATAATGGCCAGAATCTCATTATCTCATTTAGCTTCTCGGAAACTGGGCACATTTTCTATATCACATGCCCATCTCTTCGATACCAGTATTTCTGTTTGGTTTGCTTCTTTTGTTCGTAGTATTTTCCAGGTCCCTTTGTAGATATTTTTCCTTGGGGAACAGGTACTTATTCTTCAGTTTGTACACAGAAGCAAACTGGGCAACCCTCATAGAAAAAATTACTAGTTTCTCCGTGCAAAATTTCCTTACCAAACAAGTTTTTGAAAGCCTCTTCTTTGCAAGTTTGGCATTACATCACCAAGGTCTACTTTGGAGTCATATCTAGGTATTCTATTACAAACCTTTTGTAGCTGATCGTAGAAATCAGTGTTCTTGCTGGAAAAACTATCATTATTATTTGATTTTCACATTTAATTCTACAGCCAACTGCAAAAGAATCCTGGCATTGTTGTAGATTCCTGTAGATTTATGTCCATTGGTGAGCCAAACATTGTGACCACTGCGCCCGCGATATTGGTTACCGACTGGGGGAGTCGCGAGCATGTGACGTAGTAAATAAAGTACGCTAGGTGATCAAAAGTAACTGGAGTTGGCATCAATATGAGCTGTGTCCACCCTCGGCCTTTATGACGGCTAAGCTCTGCGAGGAACACTTCCAGTATAAAGTGCCTGAGTACCTGTGGAGAAATGGGAGCCCAGTCTTCCTCAGGAGCCGAAACCAGAGCACTTATTTTAACCGATCACAAACGCGGTTCACTGGCTTTAGGTCGGGGCACTGAGCAGGCCAATCCATTTCAGGAATTTTGTTGTCCACGAACAATTGTGTGACACATGCTACTTTATGAGAGGGTGCATTGCCATGTTGGCAGAAACTGCTATCAAAAGTGTTCAAATGTGTGTGAAATCTTATGGGACTTCACTGCTAAGGTCATCAGTCCCTAAGCTTACACACTACTTAACCTAAATTATCCTAAGGACAAACACACACATCCATGACCGAGGGAGGACTCGAAACTCCGCCGGGACCAGCCGCACAGTCCATTACAGCAGCGCCCTAGACCGGTCGGCTAATCCCGCGCGGCAAACTGCTGAATTTTTTCTCTACTGTAGGCAATACACAGTGCCATAAAGCGTGTCCACATCCTTCCGCACTTAGCTTTTTTTAGCTGCAATAAGGGACCATCCCCAAACCACGAAAAACACCCCCCACTAGAAAGCGATCTCCTCCGACTTCACTGTTAACTATACAAATGATGGCAGGTATCGCTCTCCAGCCATTCGCCAAGCGCAAAACCTTCCATCAGATTGCCACAGGGTAATGTCCGATTCATCATTCCAAATAACTCCTTTCCAGTCACCCACTGTCCAGTGACGTCACACGTTACACCACCTCAAGCGTCGCTTAGCATGAATATAGAAATAAGTGGCTTCTTTTTAACTCCCTATTCAGAGTCACTGCGATACGTGGACCGCTGGTGGCGCTTCTGAACTCACGAGTGATCCTTCCGCAGATTTCGTGGAACGTTTCGTAACCACCCTGCGGCATACTGGACGGTCCCTCTTCCTCAGTACATGAGTTCTTCCTGATCTTGGTGTGACTGTTCCTTCGGGTTTGAGATTCACAGCCAGATCACCAAGACTGAACTTGGGCAACTTTAGAATTGAAATGCCTCTAATGGATTTGTCACTCAAGTGACGTCCACATTTAAAGTCACCGAGCGCTCCTGTCAGACCCATTCTGCTGTTACTGCATCTCTACTGGCTACATAATAGTCCCTGACTCCTTGTGTTCTAGCGGGTCCGCCTCTTGTGGTATCTGGTCGTCAATTCCGCGTTCCTAGGGGTGTCTGGAAACTTTTGATCAGCTATGGTATATAATCGGAGCAGGTAAGAGCGAGACATCATTCTAGCGACGATACGGGCAGCAAATGGTGAAGTCTCTGTCGGTCCAAATGGTGAAATCCGCTGACATAAGCGACTTTGACAAAAGACACACTTACGTCCCGGAGCCTGGGAACGAGCATCACGGAAAGGGATAAGCTGGTCAGCTGTTCACTTGCCACCGTCATGAGCATGTGTGAGGAGTGTTTTCCACGATAGGTGACAGGGTGTTGGACGTCAACGACTCATCGGAAAATGTGACGGCTGGCGCGCACTTGAAAAGTAGGTCAGGTGGCGATTGTGGCAAATGTTTCCTACATTTCTCCGAAATCCAAAACGGTCTTCCCCAAGGTCGGCTTCCACCTGTTTTCCCATTCTTCTGTAAGGGATTCGTAGTAGTATTTTGGAACCATGGCTTATGAAACTGATAGTTTGGTGATCTTCACACCTGTCAGCACAGGCTTTCTTTGGAATTGGAATGATTATGTTCTTCTTGAAGTCTGAAGGTATATCGCCTGTTTCATACATCTTACAAACTAGATGGAAGAGTTTCGTCATGGCTGGCTCTCCCAAGGCTATGAATAGGTCTGACGGAATGTTGTCTACTCCTGGGGCCTTGTTTCGATTTTATGAGGCTAAGCTCTGCGGGGAACACTTGCCGTATAAAGCGTCTGAGTACCTGTGGAGAAATTGGAGTGTTCCGTAAAATTCTTCTCGCAGCATCATGTCTCCCGTTTCATCTTCGTCTACATTATCTTCCATTTCTATAATTTTGCCTGCAAATTCATTTCCCTTGTATATACCCTCTGTATACTCTACCTTTCAGCTTCCCCTTGTTTGCTTAGGACTGGTTTTCATCTGAGCTCTTGATATTTATACCACTGCTTCTCTATTTTTCAAAGGCCTGTTTAATTTTCCCATAGGCACTATTTATCTTTCTCCTAGTGATATATGCCTCTTAATCCTTACATTTATCTTCTAGCCATTCCCTCTTAGCCTTCTGCACTTTCTGTCAATCTTATTTTTTAAACGTTTTTATTCCCTTTCGACTGCTTAATTTGCTACATTTTTATGTTTTTTCCTTTCACCATTTATTTCAATATCTCTTGTGTCACACATGAATTTCTACTGGACCATGTCGTTTTAACTATTTGATCCTCAATTGTGTTCACTATTTCATCTCTCAAAGTTACCCGCACATAATCCACTTTATTCGTTCTCCCTTTTCTAGTCAATCGTCCCCTAATGCTCTCTCTCAAACTCCCAACAACCTCTGATTCCTTCAACTTATCCAAATCCCATCCCCTTGTTTCCTACCGTTTTGCAATTTCTTTAGTTTTAATCTGCAGTTGGTAACAAATAAATTTTGGTTAGAGACCACATCCGCCCCTAGAAATGTCTCACAATTTAAAATGTGGTTCCTAAATCTCTGTCTTGCCACTATATAATCAATGTGAAATCTTCCGATATTTCCAGGTCTCTTCCACGTATATAACATTCTTTCATTATTCCTAAACCAAGTGCTCTGTGCAAAATTGTAGCACGCGGCTTCCTCTTTCATTCCTTTTCCCCAGTCCACTTTAGTCTGCTATTTTTTCTTATATTCCTTTTCCTTCTAGCAAATTCCAGTTGACCATCACAATTAAAGTTTTGTCTCCCTTAATTAAGTGAATAGTTTCTTTTACGTCAGAAAAATATAAAATCTAGTGGAAAAGGAAGCAGCCAGCCATTGTAGCCTCATAGAATATCCCGAACATAACCAATTTGTCCGCAAATGCAGCGATGACACTATTCAAAGCGGCAGTGGCGCGAATCAGAACATTTTTTTGGAATGGAGATTAATGGAAAAAATGATTGCTGATATGAAAACGATAGAATAAGTCCAGATGATGTTCGTGAAAGATTTACTAGGAGTGAGAAAAACAGCACTATCCAGAATTAATTAAGAACTAATGAAAGAGATTTATTTCTTAGAGGACATCAGATTGCAATGGTTACTTTCCACAGGGTCTTATCGGAAGCGGTCATTATGACGGACCAGAAGGAGGTGGACTTGAAGCTCTACAGCGCACCGGCCATGCTGGATGACAGCTATACCAGAAAATGTAGGAACCGGAGACGTATAACTACAAGACTCGTACTACACCAACAACAAATTCCACGAACATAATCTAAGTGAAAATGTGTGAAAAAAATCGCATAATAACGGGGCCGACGTGAACGGAAACAGTAACAGAGTACAGCAAAGACCAAAATTTTTAAAACTTGTTTATTAATGCTCAGACTGAGCGGACTTATCTACATAAATAAAAATGTAACTGTTCGTCTTTACAAATTCTTAGATCACCGAATGTTCTTCAGCGATTGCTTCGAAATTATGACACAATGTTGCATTCGAATACGTGCTTCAACATGCACCTGTAATGGCTACAAAGCCGAAATCATAATTGCGTAAAATAAATGAACAATTGACAGTGAAGTGGCGGAAATTTCTTTCAAAAAATATGTTAATATTTTTGTATAAAGTTTATAATAGTGAAACGTTGTTAGCAAACAGGAGGGTTATGTGTACAGTTAAGCAGATTATGATTAGAATAATGCTAGAGAATCTGAATATATAATAACAATAAACAGGGCACAAGGCCAGAGAGAGAGAGAGAGTGGAAGAGGAGAGGGGAAAAGGGGTGGGAGAAAATAGAGACGGTGGAATGTAGGAGATGGACGGTGAGAGGGGGCAAAAGAAAATGGAGAGAGATGAGGAGGAGAAGATGGATATATAAAGTGGGAGGAGGTGATGGACAGAGAGAGAGAGAGAGAGAGAGGGGGGGGAGGGAGGGGGAAGAGACGGGGTAGGAGTAGATCGAGAGAAGAGAGAGCAAGGAGAAGAAGATGGACAGAGAAAACTGGGAGGAGGTGGTTGACAGAGAAGGGAGGAGCAACAGATAGAGGACAGAGACAGAGAGGAGAAGGAGATGTACGGTAAAAGGTAATGTAGCAATAAGGAAGTTAACCTCATCGGCTAGAGGCGTGGACGTAAATAGCCATTATGAGAGTCGAAAAAGCAGGGATGAAATCTCCGCAAAATGGTGGAATCGAACAGGGATGTATCTTAGAGGATATGCTAGTTTTATTAAACTAAAATGTTAAAAGAAAGGGTGGGAAATTGTTGAGAGGTATGTAAGACTGCAACAATATCAGGCACTGCCCCTGATTCCAGGTAACGTCTCCCGCGGGAATGACTTATGTTATTATGTACCAGTGCCTTAGTAACTTTGTTTTACTTACTTTTTGAACCACCCTCGTTTTAGTGAACAAATCTGTATAGTTTACTAACAGGTCCCAGACCAATAGCAGGATGTTGCGATGACAGTGACAGTGTTGAATGCGAGAACAAAACAGCTCGTGTCGCTGCGCATCGAACCTGTGTCACTATACTTGATTGATCTTTTGAGCTACGTTAGACGGCTTTTATTGGGGGAGGGAAGAAGCAGCCCGAGCGTTAGTGGCCGCCTGCGGGCAGCCAGGGCTTAGCTCCGGCGCCGCCAGGTATAGATCTGCGCGCCGCTTGCGCTCTGATATGGCGCGGCTCTGCTGCTGGCGAGGGTGGAGGTGTAAGCGGGGGTGGGGGCGGGAGTGGAAGCCACACTGCGGACTGCCACGGACTCCCCCTACCTCCCCCTCCCCCTAAAGCGCCTGCAGGTAGGCTCTGCTTACAGCGCCTTTCACCAGGCGAGGCGATAACAGCTATCGCACTATTACGATGCGAAATGCTGGCCAGACATACCAAAAGATAATAACACTGTCAAAGGGGGGTGGGGATACCTCATACCCACCATAAAAAAAGAAAAAAATTAATGAATAAAATAAAATAAAAATACTAATTTCTTTAACTGTTGTTAACGCTTATTAACATCCTTTTTAAATAAGTAGGGTCCAGTATCTGAAAACATCTTTTAGCACGATCTTAGCAATACCAACGCATTTTCCATAATGCACACACAAAGAAGAGTTGCACTTGATAATCACCACAATAAAAAATTTAAAGAAATATAGATTTAGTTAACTATCATTAAGTTTTATTAATATACTTTTTAAAGATATATAAATGTGTAAGAAGAAAGCATTTAAAAATATCGATATGAAATGCTACGAAAAGACGCGTTTACTACTATGAGCTAAATTTTGGGTTAAATTTAACTGAGAAAGACAAAACAATAACGGAATCAGCTTTAAGAAATCATTACAAATATATTTTTTCATAATTTTAAACTATAAAGTATATGAGCAGATTAACATATTTTCAAAAGGTGGGCATAAAGTGTCCCCCCTCCCCCTTTCCTCCATCCTGGTATTATCAGGGTTAATACTGGCAGTGTTGCAGTGCTTCTACTATTGCTGCTGCTACCGCAATTGACAATAATAACGGTAATAGCACTGACGGATGTAAAATGAATTTATAAGTATTTTCTGATGTAGCCAGTTCTGGGGAAAGGAAATTTACCGAAACTGTACCAGCTGAGAATATAAATGGAGAAGATCTGCTTGGGAAGAAGGATGTGCAGGGGTAACGAGTGCATACCGGGACAATGCTAGTCACTACTGTTGCCTCAGTAGATATTTCATTAAATGTCTTCTGAAGCCAGAGATGTTTTTGCGTTCTCTAATGTAATGTGGGAGGTCATTCCAGAGTCGGGTTCTTGCTACTGAGATGGACTTAGACAAAGAGGCTGAGCAATGAGTGGGTCAGGAAGGATTTTCCTCTGATGGAAACAGGTCTTTCTGCCATGTTGTTCAGACAAGAGCGTTAAGGTCTAGGAGAGGTATGACGGACAGTGTGCGTCGTTAAGACAGTAGAGAAGAGAAATGTTCACATGGCTCTGAGCAATATGGGATTTCATATCTGAGGTCATCATTCCCCCAGACTTAGAACTACTTAAACCTAAATAACCTAAGGACATCACACACATCCATGCCCGAGGCAGGATTCGAACCTACGACCATAGCGGTCGCGCGGTTCCTGACAAGCGCCTAGAACCGCTCGGCCACAGCGGCTGGCTAGAAGAGGAGAGAGAGGGTACTGAAATCTCTGCCCTTGTCTGCACACAACCAGGATAGCTGACCGTGTGAATGGTGAAATATAATCAAAGAACACAGGCAAAACGAATAACAGATTTCCTGAGATAGACCTTGGAGGATAACATAGCTGTGATTAGTAATTGGAAGCATAAATGTTTGAACAAGTTTCTTTTACAGGTCAAGAGGGAAGCGCTTTCTCTATTTTTGTTGGCCACGGAGGGATGCTGATGTCTTCTCGCACAATGCAAGTACATGTTGAATCAAATTTAGATTTTCATCCATTATTAATCTTAGACCTTTCACTGAGTGAGAGGTTGACATTTGGCCCATTTTAGGATTGAAGGTGGCAGGGATTCACGATATTTGGGGCTAGTGAGCCCAGAGTGATTAACTAGTATCGCTTGGGTTTTGGATGGGTTGAGCTTTAAACCTATTTCCTGTACCCATTTTGATAGTGCACACATGTCGGTATTGAGATCCTCGATAGCTCTCTTCACGTTTATAGGTTTTGCAGACATTACTGGAAGTCATCAGCGTACAGGTGGTATTTGTAGCAGGACAAAACTGATGACACACCACTGACATACAACAGAAAGAATATGGGACCTAATACTGAACCCTGAGGGATGTTTGATGCGAACTTACTTCCGTTAATTCCATATTTAATTTACTAGCCCTCATATCTTTTTCTGCACCTAATAAAGTCCTCTTCACAAAAATGCAACAAATAATTTTTATTTCATTTTAATCAATGAACAGTAGAGTCAGATTATCATACCAAACTTTGCTCATAAGAATGCTAATCCACATTTTTGTTTGTGAAGATATCCCAATCTTCCCTATCATTATTCAGTATAAATATACTGGTAAATTTTATTTTATTTTAGGTGCGGACTATGCATCTGCATTATATTGATAGTTGTCATTTCTACACTCCTGGAAATGGAAAAAAGAACACATTGACACCGGTGTGTCAGACCCACCATACTTGCTCCGGACACTGCGAGAGGGCTGTACAAGCAATGATCACACGCACGGCACAGCGGACACACCAGGAACCGCGGTGTTGGCCGTCGAATGGCGCTAGCTGCGCAGCATTTGTGCACCGCCGCCGTCAGTGTCAGCCAGTTTGCCGTGGCATAAGGAGCTCCATCGCAGTCTTTAACACTGGTAGCATGCCGCGACAGCGTGGACGTGAACCGTATGTGCAGTTGACGGACTTTGAGCGAGGGCGTATAGTGGGCATGCGGGAGGCCGGGTGGACGTACCGCCGAATTGCTCAACACGTGGGGCGTGAGGTCTCCACAGTACATCGATGTTGTCGCCAGTGGTCGGCGGAAGGTGCACGTGCCCGTCGACCTGGGACCGGACCGCAGCGACGCACGGATGCACGCCAAGACCGTAGGAACCTACTCAGTGCCGTAGGGGACCGCACCGCCACTTCCCAGCAAATTAGGGACACTGTTGCTCCTGGGGTATCGGCGAGGACCATTCGCAACCGTCTCCATGATGCTGGGCTACGGTCCCGCACACCGTTAGGCCGTCTTCCGCTCACGCCCCAACATCGTGCAGCCCGCCTCCAGTGGTGTCGCGACAGGCGTGAATGGAGGGGCGAATGGAGACGTGTCGTCTTCAGCGATGAGAGTCGCTTCTGCCTTGGTGCCAATGATGGTCGTATGCGTGTTTGGCGCCGTGCAGGTGAGCGCCACAATCAGGACTGCATACGACCGAGGCACACAGGGCCAACACCCGGCATCATGGTGTGGGGAGCGATCTCCTACACTGGTCGTACACCACTGGTGATCGTCGAGGGGCACTGAATAGTGCACGGTACATCCAAACCGTCATCGAACCCATCGTTCTACCATTCCTAGACCGGCAAGGGAACTTGCTGTTCCAACAGGACAATGCACGTCCGCATGTATCCCGTGCCACCCAACGTGCTCTAGAAGGTGTAAGTCAACTACCCTGGCCAGCAAGATCTCCGGATCTGTCCCCCATTGAGCATGTTTGAGACTGGATGAAGCGTCGTCTCACGCGGTCTGCACGTCCAGCACGAACGCTGGTCCAGCTGAGGCGCCAGGTGGAAATAGCATGACAAGCCATTCCACAGGACTACATCCAGCATATCTACGATCGTCTCCATGGGAGAATAGCAGCCTGCATTGCTGCGAAAGGTGGATATACACTGTACTAGTGCCGACATTGTGCATGCTCTGTTGCTTGTGTCTATGTGCCTGTGGTTCTGTCAGTGTGATCATGTGATGTATCTGACCCCAGGAATGTGTCAATAAAGTTTCCTCTTCCTGGGACAATGAATTCACGGTGTTCTTATTTCAATTTCCAGGAGTGTATGTGTACATTCATTCACTCATACAAGAAATAGAAATGAATGTAATACTTACTGCTGATAACCACTATAGTGCTCACTGCAAACTGGACAGAGAGGTCTTAGTTTAGTTAGCCCACAAACTGGTTAAAATCTTTTAAGGTACAGAACCCCAAAATGAAGGAAAGTAGTCCATCCGTGAAGGTAATCATTCTATTCTGCAAATTGAGATCTGTCCAGTGGTTAACAAAGAAATGGATTTCGATGCAGTCTGAGTGCCACATGGTTGAACATACCGGTAAGCATGTAAAGAAACCCCATTCCTTTTACAAGAAAAATTAGCTTAAAGAAGGAAGATGCAAAAATTTATTGACGAGTAGCGGAAGGAAGTCCCTGATTTCTACCTCTGACCATGTGGCGTCCTCGCTGAACAAAGCCACTAGCTTTCAAGAAGCAAAATCCAAGAAAAAAAAAATCTAGTTCCATATTTTGCTCTGTTGCATTGTACGAATTTATCTTGCACAATGGAAGCCATTTCCCTCTACTAACTGTATCATGGAATAAAGGATACTTGAACTGAACATCACATCGTATACAACGTACTGACAGATAAGGTATTCTCTCTGAAAAACACAGCAATAATAGAACATCCACCCACGAAATTACTCCTACAGTAATTTGCATTATATTACCGTAATATTCGAGACGCTGAAATAAAAACTGTTAAATACGAACGGCACACACCTAGTAAAGTCAGATACCTTCACCCACAGGCTCTTCAACGAAATCTATGTTCTTACCCAATCTCCGGCTGCAAAGTGTACTTGTATAATATGAGTGAAAACTGATCCTCGCTTGCGTGTAGTGGAGGTAGCCAAGAGAGATGACCACAGTACTCATGTAACTGTGACTACCTGCTCAGACACCTGCATTGATGGTATATTTAACCTCTCTCTCTTTCCATCTAAGCTACCACTACTGGCAGAACTGCACTAGCAGATGACAGATATTGCCACCCTTAAGGAACTCACATTTAGCCATCTCTGTTGCACGTACTGGATTAAATAATAGGAAAAGGAGAAGGTGCACAAACATCAACGTAAATATCTACACTAATAACGAACTGTAAAACCGTAATGTCTGTCTGAACAGCCTGATCTCCAAAACTAAAAGACACACAGGTGACTTGCGCTTAGCTTTGGGGAACGTGTATGCTTTATGCCATCACTATCGAACAAAGGAAAATTGATATCGTAATTTAAAGTTTTGTATAAAATCGTCCGCTCAGCTTAGTAGTTCAGATGTTTAATCACTGCGTTATACAAAAGAAAACCAACAGATGGCCCTGTTAGTTTTGTAGTACATCAAAGAATCTGTAAAAGACGCTGTTAGTATTTTTAACTCTACGTCAGATGTATTTTCGGGCGTTTATGACAGCGACAATTAAGCACTGCAATCTACTCTTTACGAATTTACTTGGCTAGAATACATGAATTTACTGGTTCCATTTTGTGTATTAATAACTTTACGACATTGCTTTGCTTCTTTCGAAAAGTTTTATTTATATTTGACCTCTTTCCTAGGCAAGTCTTTTTTTCCTCAGTGACAGAAGCACAGGTTAGAGGTAGCACTGTCCCTTATAGGGGTACCCTCACAGGTCATTTCGGCTTTGAAATATATGAAACATCGAAACTTATTTACGTCTTGACATTTTTGTTTCGTAGTTTTGAAATGTCGTCAGCTAACTGCTGTGGAACGCCACTACAAGTCTAGCACTAACTGCAGATTATTCTTACGAGAACTGTGAGTGATTAATGTGTGTTCATCTGGTGCCTTTTTTCGTACTTGTTTCAGTAAGTGTTACCAGCCTAACGAAATAAGCGATGACAACCTAAGGTCTGTTCGTTTATATTCTCTCTCTGGGTTTCTCTGTACCTTTATGTGTGTGTGTGTGTGTGTGTGTGTGTGTGTGTGTGTGTGTGTGTGTGTGTTTGTGTGTGTGTGTGCGTATGCTATCTTTTTTGTTTCAGAGAGGTTATCATTTCATTGAGAAATTAATTAACTTGTTAATTTCCTTTGCCAGGAAAAACGAATCAATTAAATCTGCTCTGTGGTTGAGGTGCCTACTCATTAAATATTGGTTTCGTTTTGTTTACAAATAAAAATACCTAGAAACGGGTCAAGTCTTTCTGAATACACCGGAACAGCTAAAAGACAAGACTATGGCGCCTCAAGAATACAATCATCGTCGTGAGGCATGACTTGCTGCAGCTTATGGACATCAGGCCTTTACTCACTTTTTGGACATTCCTTCCAAAGGCAAGGCGCATCGTCTTCATCGTCATAAACCTTCACTCACAGACTGTGCGTCTTACATGACTGACCCGCTCATTTTTCGAAGTCCTTCGACCCAGAACTCTGGGCCTGGGCTCGCTCTCTCATCGTTTGTCAGCCGTCTTCGATATTATTCTGCTTGACGTGGAGATCGACAATCACCATGTCGCCATCCCATCTACCCCGCATCCTCACGTATTGCAATTCCTCTGGCGGGGCTATATGAAAGCCCTTGCAAGACAAGTGCAAGACAACCACATAGAGCTCAGAAACGGGCCCGCAAAGTCCAAGTTAATGCAATGGGGAGGAGCAGTCCGATTCCTGGCACAAGCAGAACAGCTGCCTAACATGGCCTCCACATCTTTGTTCAGTCCTGACCAGGACTGAACAAAGATGTGGAGGCCATGTTAGGCAGCTGTTCTGCTTGTGCCAGGAATCGGACTGCTCCTCCCCATTGCATTCACTTGGACTTTGCGGGCCCGTTTCTGAGCTCTATGTGGTTCATCGTTATGGACGCCTCCCTCAATGCACTTGTCAACGTTCTTGCTATTGAAGGGCTTTCCCACACCATTCTGTCCGACAATGGGTTGCAATGCACAGCGTCGTCTTCCACATAGTTCTACACCTCCTGTTTAGTTCTCCGCTTCACCCAATCTTCAGTGGTGAAGCGGAGCATATTGTGTCAACAACAAATGCTGAAGATGGTGGGCAGCTCCACCACCATCACCACTGCACTCACAATGTTTCTGAGCACCTATAGCACCACACCACGACCATAGTCTGTCGTAGCTCCTCCATGAGTGGCAGCCAAGTACCCTCCTCCATCTCGTAGATCCACAGCCCCAGGAGCCCCTGGACTCAGTACACTGGATCAGCTGTATAAGTGCCAAAACTCTCACTGATTTCGACCATGGCGGTTGTGACCCATGGATGGCGCCATACCACAGCTGACAATCTGAGGGGGTAGGAGTATGGTCATACCAATCAAATCCATCCACCCCTCCCGACTGCACCACCATCAGTGGCTCAGTCCATCCTGGAACAACCACCACTGCCTATTCCCCACCCACACCAGTACGACCTCCGCTCCTAGGTACTTGTGGGGTTTCCTGTAGATGCGGGTCTGGAGATGAAAGCCTTACTGCAGCCTCTGCCTCCACCCATCGTCGCCCACGCCCCCACAATCCAGTGCGTTGATCGACCGACGTCCGGGTTCTTCCCTCTAGCCGGCCGGAGTGGCCGTGCGGTTCTAGGCGCTGCAGTCTGGAACCGCGAGACCGCTACGCTCGCAGGTTCGAATCCTGCTCAGGCATGGATGTGTGTGATGTCTTTAGGTTAGTTAGGTTTAAGTAATTCTAAATTCTAGGAGACTGATGACCTCAGAAGTTGAGCCCCATAGTGCTCAGAGCCATTTGAACCATCTTCCCTCCAGCCGACGGGCTTCAGTACCGGGACTCCTGCGGTGCCGCCAGTTTGCCTTACCAAGCATCGTCCTAGGCCTTTCCGTCACTATAAACCCGTTTCATGCAGGGCGAGTTCGAAACCCGCCTGAAGGCACGCGTTTTGATGACGGCCGCTGGACGGCATTGCTATAATTGCGAACGCTGTTGTTGCCGCTGCAGTGCTGTCTCCTGCCAGGCTATCAGCGCTCGCAGCTACCCTTTAAAGCTAGCGGTGCAGCCGCTCAGTCTCTCAGTCGTGATTACACTGCGCTGGAGTATTGATCTAGCTACGTTTAGATTTTGATCTTGGTTTACTCACTCGACTTTTTCTTTCACCGTATCGTCACCATTGCATGTTCTTCTGTGTTATCTCTCTGTTTACTTTCGGTGGCTCGCTGTCGACGCTGTTGCCGATCGGTCAATCCCTGCAGGTTCGCAAGTTGTCAGAACAAAGGGCGAAAGTTGCCAGGGAAGGGGAGTTCTACAAAGACTTCAAGTCGCTTTGTGCAGCTTTCGATGATTGCGTAAGAGACGGTTCTTAATGCAAATGAAACAGGACTGACAAGCGAACTGTCCAAACCGGTAAGTCAAAATTTATCCTGAAATTTTTACACACACACACACACACACACACACACACACACAGAGAGAGAGAGAGAGAGAGAGAGAGAGAGAGAGAGAGAGAGAGATTACATCGAAAGAATCACAATGCCAGAATTTTAACTACTACCACTGACTGCCCCCCATGAACCATGGACCTTGCCGTTGGTGGGGAAGCTTGCGTGCCTCAGCGATACAGATGGGCGTACCGTAGGTGCAACCACAACGGAGGGGTATCTGTTGAGAGGCCAGACAAACATGTGGTTCCTGAAGAGGGGCAGCAGCCTTTTCAGTAGTTGCAGGGGCAACAGTCTGGATGATTGACTGATCTGGCCTTGTAACATTAACCAAAACGGCCTTGCTGTGCTGGTACTGCGAACGGCTGAAAGCAAGGGGAAACTACAGCCGTAATTTTTCCCGAGGGCATGCAGCTTTACTGTATGATTGAATGATGATGGCGTCCTCTTGGGTAAAATATTCCGGAGGTAAAATAGTCCCCCAATCGGATCTCCGGGCGGGGACTACTCAGGGGGAAGTCGTTATCAGGAGAAAGAAAACTGGAGTTCTACGGATCGGAGCGTGGAATTTCAGATCCCTTAATCGGGCAGGTAGGTTAGAAAATTTAAAAAGGGAATAGGATAGGTTAAAGTTAGATATAGTGGGAATTAGTGTAGTTCGGTGGCAGGAGGAACAAGACTTTTGGTCAGGTGATTACGGGGTTATAAATACAAAATCAGATAGGGGTAATGCAGGAGTAGGTTTAATAATGAATAAAAAAATAGGAGTGCGGGTTAGCTACTACAAACAGCATAGTGAACGCATTATTGTGGCCAAGATAGACACAAAGCCCATGCCTACTACAGTAGTACAAGTTTATATGCCAAATAGCTCTGCAGATGATGAAGAAATTGATGAAATGTATGACGAGATAAAAGAAATTATTCAGGTAGTGAAGGGAAACGAGAATTTAATAGTCATGGGTGACTGGAATTCGTCAGTAGGAAAAGGGAGAGACGGAAACATAGTAGGTGAATATGGATTGGGGGGAAGAAATGAAAGAGGAAGCCGCCTTGTAGAATTTTGCACAGAGCATAACTTAATCATAGCTAACACTTGGTTCAAGAATCATAAAAGAAGGTTGTATACCTGGAAGAATCCTGGAGATACTAAAAGGTATCAGATAGATTATATAATGGTAAGACAAAGATTTAGGAATCAGGTTTTAAATTGTAAGACATTTCCAGGGGCAGATGTGGATTCTGACCACAATCTATTGGTTATGAACTGCAGATTGAAACTGAAGAAACTGCAAAAAGGTGGGAATTTACGGAGATGGGACCTGGATAAACTGAAAGAACCAGAGGTTGTACAGAGTTTCAGGGAGAGCATAAGGGAACAATTGACAGGAATGGGGGACAGAAATACAGTAGAAGAAGAATGGGTATCTCTGAGGGATGAAGTAGTGAAGGCAGCAGACGATCAAGTAGGTAAAAAGACGAGGGCTAGTAGAAATCCTTGAGTAACAGAAGAAATATTGAATTTAATTGATGAGAGGAGAAAATATAAAAATGCAGTGAATGAAGCAGGCAAAAAGGAATACAAACGTCTCAAAAATGAGATCGACAGGAAGTGCAAAATGGCTAAGCAGGGAGGACAAATGTAAGGATGTAGAGGCTTATCTCACTAGGGCTAAGATAGATACTGCCTACAAGAAAATTAAAGAGACCTTTGGAGATAAGAGAACCACTTGTATGAATATCAAGAGCTCAGATGGCAACCCAGTTCTAAGCAAAGAAGGGAAGGCAGAAAGGTGGAAGGAGTATATAGAGGGTTTATACAAGTGCGATGTACTTGAGGACAATATTATGGAAATGGATGAGGATGTAGACGAAGATGAAATGGGAGATACGATACTGCGTGAAGAGTTTGATAGAGCATTCAAAGACCTGAGTCGAAACAAGGCCCCGGGAGTAGACAACATTCCATTAGAACTACTGATGGCCTTGTGAGAGCCAGTCATGACAAAACTCTACCATCTGGTGAGCAAGATGTATGAGACAGGCGAAATACCCACAGACTTCAAGAAGAATATAATAATTCCAATCCCAAAGAAAGTAGGTGTTGACAGATGTGAAAATTACCGAACTATCAGTTTAATAAGTCACAGCTGCAAAGTACTAACGCGAATTCTTTACAGACGAATGGAAAAACTGGTAGAAGCGGACCTCGGGGAAGATCAGTTTGGATTCCGTAGAAATGTTGGAACACGTGAGGCAATACTAACCTTACGACTTATCTTAGAAGAAAGATTAAGAAAAGGCAAACCTACGTTTCTAGCATTTGTAGACTTAGAGAATACTTTTGACAACGTTAACTGGAATACTCTCTTTCAAATTCTGAAGGTGACAGGGGTAAAATACGGGGAGCGAATGGCTATTTACAATTTGTACAGAAACCAGATGTCAGTTATAAGACTCGAGGGGCATGAAAGGGAAGCAGTGGTTGGGAAGGGAGTGAGACAGGGTTGTAGCCTCTCCCCGATGTTATTCAATCTGTATATTGAGCAAGCAGTAAAGGAAACAAAAGAAAAATTCGGAGTAGGTATTAAAATTCATGGAGAAGAAGTAAAAACTTTGAGGTTCGCCGATTACATTGTAATTCTGTCAGAGACAGCAAAGGACTTCGAAGAGCAGTTGAACGGAATGGACAGTGTCTTGAAAGGAGGATATAAGATGAACATCAACAAAAGCAAAACGAGGATAATGGAATGTAGTCAAATTAAATCGGGTGATGCTGAGGGGATTAGATTAGGAAATGAGACACTTAAAGTAGTAAAGGGGTTTTGCTATTTAGGGAGTACAGTAACTGATGATGGTCGAAGTAGAGAGGATATAAAATGTAGACTGGCAATGGCAAGGAAATCGTTTCTGAAGAAGAGAAATTTGTTAACATCGAGTATAGATTTAAGTGTCAGGAAGTCGTTTCTGAAAGTATTTGTATGGAGTGTAGCCATGTATGGAAGTGAAACATGGACGATAAATAGTTTGGACAAGAAGAGAATAGAAGCTTTCGAAATGTGGTGCTACAGAAGAATGCTGAAGATAAGGTGGGTAGATCACGTAACTAATGAGGGGGTATTAAATAGGATTGGGGAGAAGAGGAGTTTGTGGCACAAATTGACAAGAAGAAGGGATCGGTTGGTAGGACATGTTTTGAGGCATCAAGGGATCACGAATTTAGCATCGGAGGGCAGTGTGGAGGGTAAAAATCGTAGAGGGAGACCAAGAGATGATTACACTAAGCAGATTCAGAAGGATGTAGGTTGCAGTAGGTACTGGGAGATGAAGAAGCTTGCACAGGATAGATTAGCATGGAGAGCTGCATCAAACCAGTCTCTGGACTGAAGACCACAACAACAACCACTGACTGCAAGTATTTTCAAATGTGTTGAAATTTGCCAAATTCGTAGTCCGCCAGACCGCTGGCAAAATGTACACCCATGACATAGCTTTAGCAGACAGCGCATGGGCAACACCGTAGGCACATATTCTTGATTGGCATCACACTTGTAAACAGGTAGCACAGCACAACAAAATCGCAATTTGTAAAGCGAATTTCAGTTTCCGTTCATAGTTGCTCTGACACAATTGTTCATAGTTACTGTTCAGTCGACTTTGCAGTTCATTCAATATCTTTAAAAATTAGCAGTTGTCTTTGGGGCGTCGCTAAGCGTTAAAAATGATCATTGTGTGCTAATTAAGGTCCATAATAAAAAAAACCAAAGAAAACATGTACAGTGAAGGAAAGGTTAAATAAAGGAGAGAGAAAACATACATAAGTAGTGTGCAAAGTCGGTCTCATTTAAAAAAATATGAACATGGATTGTATAAAGGGAAAAAGATTTACTGGAATTACGAAATATGCACCAAAATAAACTCACAAAAGTGTGAAAGAAAAAGTATTGGAATGATTGAGAACTTCTCGTCAGATGGAGATCTATGAGACCGTGCGCTCTTAATTGCAAATGAACATTACTGATTTCCAGTTTTCTTCAACAGGGTTAAACAGAGGCAGGAATTTAATACGGAAAAGAAAGGTTGCATAATTCCACAGTTTAGGGCTCTGAGCACTATGGGACTTAACATCTGTCGTCATCAGTCCCCTACAACTTAGAACTACTTAAACCTAACTAACCTAAGGACATCACACACATCCATGCCCGAGGCAGGATTCGAACCTGCGACGGTAACGGTCACGCGGTTCCAGACTGAAGCGCCTAGAACCGCACGGCCATACCGGCCGGCTATTCCAGAGTTTACCTCAAGTATACATGCAGAGGAGATATTATTAATAGGTAATATTATAGAGAAATTCATAGCTGAAGTGAAGATAAAGCTTTTTGTTATCCCTAAAATGCAGCATCTAAAGCCAAGTAGTCAGGTTTCGTGCACCTTATGATTTCGAGCGAAAAAAAAATACAGAGTCGCTTGTGCAGTCGATATATGTTGTGACACATTTGTACACTAAAATGTAAGTGGTTACTGTTTCTGTAATTTTATATCCTTCTTCAGGAATGTCAAGGCAAATTAGGACCCAAAACTTGAAAAGAAAAAGACTGTTTACTCGCAAAAGTCTTGTAAATAACCTAGCAAAATTTGGAAAAATGGGAGAGAATAATTTTCATCGTTATATCCAAAATGTCTTCTTATCTTTTGCACAAAATAATCCATCGCTTTTGTTGGACTCTTGGCCTGGACATACCGACATCTCTGTCTTTAGGAGGATGACAAAAAGACTGTTGATGTAATTCGCATTTCACCTGGAACTACTAGTGTGATTCAGTCTCACGATAAATAAACTTTTTCAGGAATCTAAAGCATTTTTCAGTAAATTATTTCGCATTTTAGTTTCCGTAAACTATTCGTCATTAAAGGTTTAGCAGCAGAAAAGTATTGTTAACTTCAGTCATTTCTTGACTGTCAGTTTGTGTACGAATTTTATCAAGTATGCATGGTACACAGCACAATATGCATACCCACGGTCACAACCATTTCTTACTCCATTACAGTTCTGCCTAAATGAAACTAGTAATTACCGTGAAGTGCCTCAATGCATTAATTTTTCTTTTATCAGGTGTGCCTGATGTAAGGAAAATGCTTGTTTTCGTCATTCAATAGACACTTTGCATTTTTGTGACGACTTCAGAGAATAAACAAGGAACTGTTTCATTGTTGGCAAAGTATACGTTATTCAGAAATTGTCATAAGAAGTGTGTTACAGGAATTGTTATAAAACATGTCATGTCAACAAATGAAAGTCTTGATTGATGTTAAGACATCTGTAATATAACATCATACACTGCTTTCCTCTGATACTCACATGTGTAACAATTACATCTGCAACAGTTTAGCTGTCGATAAGAACTGAAAGTCATTCAAAAAACAAATGATTTGAGACACTTTTGATATGATCACGTGCTTAAAGTGTACATGTGTGCACTTTCGACTTTGCTACATGGAACTATGTTCGTTTGTCGTGGCTGCGTCTGCTTAATCGCCGATTCTGCGTTGGACGAAAGGGCTGTACAAACTACTGTTACCTAAGCGTTCTTCGTACGGCAAAATGACTAACTTTGTCATTTTATTTAATATTTATAGTGTGTCAGCTAAAATTTTGACAGTGCGTTTCTTTCGGTGTATTCTTCCCGTGTTAAAAATTTCACTATTTTTTCGACATGTCGGGTTGGGCCATTCACTTGGCAGATACAAAGCTGTTTCTGGCACGAGAGAAATAGAACGTACAAGTAATTGCATGGTGAAGCAGGAAGAAGGGCATGTAATTCTCTATGATAATAGAAGAAATAGGAAAAAATGTATCAGACCACAGTAGTATCTTCACGACAGGAACATCTGACGACGAGGCTAGAAGCCTTAAAATCGATCGCGGTATAATGAAATAAAAAGTTTATTTTCGCTCTAAGACAAGTTCCAATTTGCAGATTTAGTGCCTGAGCGATTTACTCCTTAGTTTACCACTGAGTGATGCAGTGCTGCAGCAATCAATCAAATACATAGATTACTGTTTGAAAAAGAAAAGTGATGAGCAGTTTTTAGTGCAATAATTTTACTTCCATTTGCCGTGCGCTCTTCAGACTGGGGAAAATAGAACGGAAGTCGCCTTTTGTTTCGGTGCTCGTTTCTGCTGAAGCGAGTAATTCTGTCTGGAAGGAGCTTTCAGCCGCTTTGTTTAGCACTTTCCTCGTAGTCCGATAATGCTGGCACGCACCTCACGCCTGCGAGGGAAAAAGGCTCGGTGCGATTCGGGGCAGAGAGGGGAGGGGGAGGGCGATATTGAGATTCAGCGCACGCAGCGGTTCCTGCAAAATTGCAGGTGGTTTATCGACTGGTCGGCTGGTTGGCGGGTGGACGCTCCCGCTTAGAGCTGGATATTGCTCTCCTGTTTGCGGCCATAGGGCTGAGCGTAGGTCGGCAGTGTTTGCCGTTTCAGCACTGCCTCTCGGATTCCCTACCGAGCTTTAGACTGCTCTGCTGCACTCTCCCCTATATTATAACAGCGCAACGAAGTTTGTCTTATTCACACAGCGTTTAAGCAATTCCCTGTAACCTTCAGATTGTGAGTCATGTCATGTCGAACTTTATAAAAATTATGGAAGAAAAAAAAACGCTGGTTTTCTGAAATATGTTTGTCGGCGTTAAGTATTGTAACCTGCTACGTGAGCTTTCAAGAGCTGAGGTGGATGGGTATCATGTGTCCATCCGCGAGCGATAGGTACAGACTGTGATGTGTGGGTCTTGTGATGTGTGGTGTAATTGTGCGCGTGTTGTGTTGTACAAGTTCACCAAGATTACAATAACATTAGTTACTTATTATTAATGTAACATGAGGCTTTACCCAATCCCTGCTTTTCCCGGCTAATGAATGTTACTTTGTGGAAGAAATCTCCACCTGGTAACGTGTAGCAATATTGTCTGTCAAGCAGTGCATATGTCACTAAGTTCATTCACAAAAGTAATCATTTGTAACCAACAAACAAGCTAAATGTATGAGAATCGATGTGAACTGAACAAGATTAATGATTTTTACTAATTCCAGTGCTGTTATTTGAAAGACTGTTTGCTAATTGCAGATCGTTAATCAAAATGAACGATACTGTTATCTCGACGTGGCAACACTTTTCTTTTAGCAAAATGAACAGTTTTGTCACACAATACCACACGTTCACAACACTAATTTATTTTCCTGTTAAAATATTTCATAAAAGTTGGTATGAAATTGCCAGGCTTCATACATCAGCAGATAAGAATTTACATCACGTATGATGCTGTTTCCAGCTCAGGTGGTAATTAGAAGTAACAGAAAACCTCGCGGCACTTGAATGATACGGCTGTGTCGGTCGTCAAAATATTGTGCCTAAAATGGAAACAACTCGGCAGAACACGTGGAAACACATTGTTAACTAGTCACGCCAGGAAACCTGAAAGAACACACTCTTAGTTTCAAAATAACCATCCGATTTTTCAAGAATAAATCCTTCAGATACTTTTTATGATTAGCTTTTCTGATCATAGTTTTCATTTACCTTTCACGTATGTTCAACGTTCCCTCTACCGGATGCAAGACCAACATCCAGATGACAGTCAAACTAATCCCATACGTTTGCGAACACATCTGGAGTTACTGCCTTTACTGATGTTGCCATATGGTCACAATTCACCGTAAAATGTAGAAAAGGAAGGCACATAGACGGTGAATTTCACAAAAAAACACAAAAAATTCTCATACTTTGAGGTCGGGCGAACTAGCAGGACATCGGTAAAATGCGAGATCCAGACGCTCCTTATGGCTGAAGTGGGTTATTACCGATGAAAATTGCGGCGCATAGTTTTAACCGAACGCACCTGTTGAAACAGAGAGCGCAAAAAGCTTTTTATTGCTACCTTGTCCCCAGCTCTACTCGACGCACAGTGAGCAATTAACAAGCGAGCCGGCTATGGAACACACTAGCGAGCGAGAGACTAAACTAGCTACATCAGCAAAACCCCTACCTGCTGCTACTCGAACCGGCAACTCTTACAGCTAGCGGTTAGCTACAATTTTAATTCTATGCTCAAAAGCAACTCGTAATTTCTGTCTTCATTCATGCAGAACAGTGGTTCGCCATCATTCTGCGACCATTACCCCTGAGTGTAATCAGATACTGGTTAGTATCCGCCCTCCCCCACCATACCTAAACTCTAAAATAAAAAAGAATTTTCTTTATACAAATGACAATTTATGTAGGTGTTTTATATTGGATGAGTCACGTAAGATGTAAAACCCCTTTCATTCCGTGAACGGTTCCAGGTATCGAAGCTAGGATTTCGGCAAATGATAGTACACTAATGTGCACGTACATCGGTATCTTAACACTTGTACCGATCGAGGTACTGAAGACAGTAGAATTTTTTAACTACGACGATAGCGCTGGAAAAGACGAGTACAATGACACAATGCTTTTTAATGTTACGTCTGAAACTCTTCACAAGAGAATCCGAGAAATGTATTAAAAATGGAAAGCAACGTGAACAGAGTCAGCTATTTCGGCGTAAACGCCGCTAAGCAGACCTTTCATGAGAGGCTTCGTCTTTATTTGCAGCAAAACTGGCCCACGCTACTAACTAGGAACCCCTGGAGAGCGAGGTCGCAATTTCACTCTTTACTAACGCACAACTGAAAGTGTTGTGTTTAGAAATACGACAAGAAAAATATTAGCTGCTAATGACTCACGATGCGCATCAGGAGGATGACAGAAAATGAGTGTCCGCGAGGTGCACAGATGAACCTTGTACAGGAAGTACTCATTACACTTCACAAAATGGACATCGTCAACATTCAAGAAACGTTCAATACATACCATTAACTTGCACCACGAACACATAATGAAAAATGGTGCGCCATAGTTATCATAAAGGTTTGCACTATCAAGATAGAAGGCAATCTCCTTGGGAGCTGCAAACCGTGCAGGGTGTTCAGCTAGGGTCCACTCTTAGAGAATGCACATAGAATTATATTGGTGTAACGGGCTGAAGAGAACAGGTGGAATGTGATGGCATGCAACCGAATGCGAAACAGTCTGTCGTGAAACTGGCTAATCTTTGAAGCATAGCTGCGGATAGGTCGTTAGTATGTTTCATAGAAACGGAAAAAATAAACAGCCAGAGACTGAATTTGTTCAGTGGTTCCAGATGGTATGAATTTTAATGTCACACACTTTTCAGGAGGGATAGTTTAAAGGAGTATCATTTTTATATGCAGTCCATGAATCGAGGGAAAGCAAGTCACTTTGGCCCGCTATTTGCCAGAAGAAGTGCTGATATCATAGTTGTAGTTCTCTTACGCCTGTTTTCCCAGTCTTGCTGTCTGCGACATAAATATTCCGTACTGCTCTTGCAAGATAATGCCTACGAGTAAAAATTGTAGGGGGCAGTGCACTTCAAACTTCATGCAGCGCAATGAATGACTTTCCAGCCAACTTACCATCTAGATAAACAGTCGGCGTAACTGTTTGCGAATGCGCTACGGCGTTGGTGTTAGTTCATCTTGATACAACCCTCTAGGTACTTCTAATTTCCAGGGTTCCTTTAATATGCATTTTGTCTTCAATTCCTGACTGGCCGGAGTTGTAAAAAAATCGTTACTGAACAATGGGATAAGTCCGATTCCGCAGTTTGCTGTGTCTGCATCATGAGGTTGGCGCTTAGATTGCAATTTCGTTATCTTACGTCTTCCAATTCTGTAGCACTGTATAAAGTTATGCAACCATCCACTGCTACACCTTGAAATCACTGTAATCTGTATCGCGAGCAATTTTATGTGCATAACGTAGTATGTCGGTAGTATCGAACATTCTTGAAAAGCGCAAACATGAGTCTTTTTGTAACAAGTGCGCTTTGTCCTCCCTTGAATATCCATAGTTTTTCCTATGCACTATACTGTCATATTCCTGCTGACCAATTTGAAACCTGTTTATGCGGATCATGTTCCATGTAAGTGACGGAATTTGTGGCTCCCTGTCCGACGAGGATAATAAACATTGCTCGACACCCATTTCACTATCACTTGTTAAGCACGTATCGGCATCACTGTACCCCTCAAATAAACTGTCCTCACAGTCGAGCGTATACGACACCACACATCCCACTGCCTCATCTTGCAGAAATGCTAATATTTCAGCTGCTACTTCTTTCTCACTCTGTGAAATTCCTTGGGCTGCTTTCTGACGTAATGTTAATTTAAGCAACTGTTGTTGTGGATATATTCCAAAGTTTGCTTTGTTTATCGTTACTATTGTTCTGCTTTGTATCAGCTCCACTAGCACTGTAGCACTGTTGTGGGTTACTCTTCGACTAAGCATTGCAACTGCGCTCCGTAGCCTCAAGTTGTGCTCACCTTTGGATACCTCCATTCCAGCCCCCTGTGGACATTATCAGCCCATATTGAGGTTGCACGGTAGACAATACGTTGGGCGTCGAATACCGTAAACTTGGTCATCAGCGATCTCGTACCTAACCGTTTCCTTGTAAGATAAAACGTCATTTCCTATGTTACACTCCTGGAAATGGAAAAAAGAACACATTGACACCGGTGTGTCAGACCCACCATACTTGCTCCGGACACTGCGAGAGGGCTGTACAAGCAATGATCACACGCACGGCACAGCGGACACACCAGGAACCGCGGTGTTGGCCGTCGAATGGCGCTAGCTGCGCAGCATTTGTGCACCGCCGCCGTCAGTGTCAGCCAGTTTGCCGTGGCATACGGAGCTCCATCGCAGTCTTTAACACTGGTAGCATGCCGCGACAGCGTGGACGTGAACCGTATGTGCAGTTGACGGACTTTGAGCGAGGGCGTATAGTGGGCATGCGGGAGGCCGGGTGGACGTACCGCCGAATTGCTCAACACGTGGGGCGTGAGGTCTCCACAGTACATCGATGTTGTCGCCAGTGGTCGGCGGAAGGTGCACGTGCCCGTCGACCTGGGACCGGACCGCAGCAACGCACGGATGCACGCCAAGACCGTAGGATCCTACGCAGTGCTGTAGGGGACCGCACCGCCACTTCCCAGCAAATTAGGGACACTGTTGCTCCTGGGGTATCGGCGAGGACCATTCGCAACCATCTCCATGAATCTGGGCTACGGTCCCGCACACCGTTAGGCCGTCTTCCGCTCACGCCCCAACATCGTGCAGCCCGCCTCCAGTGGTGTCGCGACAGGCGTGAATGGAGGGACGAATGGAGACGTGTCGTCTTCAGCGATGAGAGTCGCTTCTGCCTTGGTGCCAATGATGGTCGTATGCGTGTTTGGCGCCGTGCAGGTGAGCGCCACAATCAGGACTGCATACGACCGAGGCACACAGGGCCAACACCCGGCATCATGGTGTGGGGAGCGATCTCCTACACTGGCCGTACACCACTGGTGATCGTCGAGGGGACACTGAATAGTGCACGGTACATCCAAACCGCCATCGAACCCATCGTTCTACTATTCCTAGACCGGCAAGGGAACTTGCTGTTCCAACAGGACAACGCACGTCCGCATGTATCCCGTGCCACCCAACGTGCTCTAGAAGGTGTAAGTCAACTACCCTGGCCAGCAAGGTCTCCGGATCTGTCCCCCATTGAGCATGTTTGGGACTGGATGAAGCGTCGTCTCACGCGGTCTGCACGTGCAGCACGAACGCTGGTCCAACTGAGGCGCCAGGTGGAAATGGCATGGCAAGCCGTTCCACAGGACTACATCCAGCATCTCTACGATCGTCTCCATGGGAGAATAGCAGCCTGCATTGCTGCGAAAGGTGGATATACACTGTACTAGTGCCGACATTGTGCATGCTCTGTTGCCTGTGTCTATGTGCCTGTGGTTCTGTCAGTGTGATCATGTGATGTATCTGACCCCAGGAATGTGTCAATAAAGTTTCCCCTTCCTGGGACAATGAATTCACGGTGTTCTTATTTCAATTTCCAGGAGTGTATATAGGGACAGGCTCAGCTATGATTTTTGTGTATGGAACTACAAGATGCGCCGGCTTTCTGCTCATCAGATGGAGCTTAGGAAAACTATTTCCATGTTTCTCAGGAAATCTATTTCCAAGTTCCTGTGGAAAAAAAATGGTTCAAATGGCTCTGAGCACTATGAGACTTAACAGCTCAGGTCATCAGTCCCCTAGAACTTAGAACTACTTAAACCTAACTAACCTAAGGACATCACATACATCCATGCCCGAGGCAGGATTCGAACCTGCGACCGTAGCGGTCTTGCGGTTCCAGACTGAAGCGCCTAGAACCGCTCGGCCCCCAGCGCCCGGCTTCTGTGGAAACAACTATAGTTTTTTTAGGTAGTTTTCCATATAAACCCTCCACATTTCTGTTTATTTGAAAAAGCTGAAACACAATCATATTTCATAATTATAAAAAACTTTATTTATATTAAAATGCAAACATCGTGTGACTAGGGCCTCCAGTCGGGTAGACCGTTCGCCGGGTGCAATCTTTCGAGTTGACATCACTTCGGCGACTTGCGCGTCGATGGGGATGATATGATGATGATTAGGACCACACAACACCCAGTTCGTGAGCGGTGAAATTCGCCGACCCAGCCGGGAATCGAACCCGGGCTCTTCGGATTAACGTTCTGTCGCGCTGACCACTCAGCTACCAGAGGCGGACAACTACTGTATTAACATTGTTGGGCTTGAAAATAATTGTTGTTGCCTATTTTTGCCTCGAGACGCCTGAATACTTCTTCAAAAAAATCGCCTGCTGTTGCGTAAGTGTGTCTATAAATACTAATCGAAATTGTAATACACTTTACACTTTAAATGAACTAAACAGTTTATTCATAATGACTGACAGCATGTTACTCGCTAAATAAGTACATTTCTTAACGCAACTTAGTTCTACACTTCACTTAAGGATGTGCCCTAATTGTTTACCAACGACTGCAAGACACATCTGCTGTCACCGTTCGAGAGATAGAAAAACACATGAAAGTACACTAGGTGATACGCCGTTGCATTCTGTGGCGATTCGACGGAACATATCCTCTGGCATTATTGGGGCTCCATGATAGATGGCGCCTTTCAGAGGTCTTCACAGAAAGAAATGAAGAAGAGTCAAATGAAGAGACCTGGTCAGAGATTTTTCTGCAGCATTCCCTCCTAGCCAACGGTCAGGAAAACATTTCATTTAGTATTTGTGGTGCAACACCGGAAGAGTGACCTGCGGAACCGTCGTGTTGGAACAACACACACTGTCGCTTATCCAGAAGTACCTTCTCTTGATGGACAGATAGTATTTTTGCAAGAAAGTATGCATACGTATTTCCATTTTACATCCCTGGGGTAAAGTAAGGCCCCACGTGGAATTCCCAATGATGCTGCACAATACGTTTTGCACATCAAATAGCGCGCAACATCGATTACTGTGATTTCAACTTCAGCCAGTGCAACAGAATTGGAAGACGTAAGATAACGAAATTTCAAACAAAGCGTCAACCTGATCATCCACAGAACACTGTGGAATATTTACTGTGCTGAGTGAAGTTCGAGGTGCTCTGCCACCTACAATTCTTTCTCGTGCGCGTTGTCTTGCAAGAGCAGTAGGGAATATTTATGTCGCAGCAAGCAAGAGTGGGAAAACAGGCTTAAGAGAACTGCAACTATGATATCAGCACTTCTTTTGGCCAATAGCTGGCCAAAGTAACTTGCTTTTCCTTGATTCGTGGTCTGCGTGTAAAACTCGTACTCATTTAGAGTGAACTATCCCTCATGAAAACCACCTGGAACCACTGGACAAATTCAGTCTGTTTGTTTTTCCGTTGCTATGAAACATACTATCGCTCTACCTGTAGCTATGTCTTAAAGGATAACCCGTTTCACAGTAAGCTCCAGGACAGACTGTTTGGCATTCGGTTGCACGCCATCACATTCCACCAGTTATACCGATATATTTCTACGTGCATTCTCTAAGAGTAGAATCCTAGCTGAATGCCGTGCGCGGTTTGTGGCTCCCAAGGAGGTTGCCTTCCATCTTGATTGTGCGAACCCTTATGACAACTGTGGCGCACCATTTTCCATTCGGTGTTCGTGGTGCAATTTAATGATTTATATTGAACATTTCTTGAATGTTGATGTCCAATTTGTGAAGTGTAATAAGTACATCCTGTAGAAGGTTGATCCGTGCTCCTCGGACACTCATTCCCTGTCGTCGTGAGTCATTAGCAGCTAATATTTTTCCTGCCGTAATTGTTAACGCAGCACTTTCAAATGAGCGTTAGTAAAATTGAACTTGCGACCTCGCACTCAGTGGGCTCCTTATTGGTAGCGTGGGCCTGTCTTGCTGCCAATAACGACGAAGCCTCTCATAAAAGGTCTGCTTGGCGGTGTTTGCATCGAAATAACTGACTCTGGCCACACTGCTTTCCATTTTTTGTACATATCTCGGATTCTTTTGCGAAGAGTTTCAGCCTTAACATTAAAAAGGATTATATCACTGTACACGTCTTTTGAAGCGCATTTGAATGCTGCTGAAAAGCATATGATGCTAGTTAAAAAATATACATTCTTCACTATCTCTATTGGTATAGGAATTAACTCTGTATCACATATCCAAGCACGTTCTCCTTAGCGTACTATCATTTGCCGCAAATCTCGTTTCGGTATCTGGAATTGTTTACGAAGTAAAAAAAGTATTACATACCACGTGTCTCACCCTGTATAACCTACGAACTGATGAGTCTATAAAGCGACTGCCGTCGCTTGAGCCAGTCCACTACCGATATTCAAAGATATTGGCGCCGCGTCTCATGGTAACGGCTTGCCCGGAGTTCCGCTAGGGGGCGGTGGGGTTGTGAGGAGATGAGTCTGCAAAGCACTGTACAAACATCGGCTGATGGCTATGTCGTCTCCAGCGAATTCAAGAGGAATGAATCTTGTGGGACAGCGGGGGAGTTGTTCGCATGTCGAGTTGATGTCGCGAGGTTGGCACCATGTTATCGTCGATGGAAGTTTGCCGGCGGCATTTGTAGTGAATGTTTGCAGGGCCATCTGGGTGTGAAGTGCAGTTCGAGTGACGTTTGGAATTTAAACTCAGCATTGACACGCCATTGATTTCTAATATACACCGGGCTTTTAATACTACTCGCCTGATCTGCAGTAAGTCTTCTACACAAGGTGGTCAGAAGCAGTCTGAAAAGCTTGTAAGGATGTTGCAGCGTAGGTTGTCCTGAGAAAAAGTGGAAAGGTACAATTAGTTGTCCTCATAGCGTAGACGACAGCGCACGAGACTGCTCAGCCTTTGGTTCTGCTTCGATCCTCACTATCGTCCCACGTGCAATTTTTGTATCGCTCTCATCTTCGGTTTTACGAACCCAAACGCAGTACAAGTGTGACGACACCGCCTCTGGTGGGCAGCTTGAATATGCGCGCGCAATGGTCATATATGCTAAAGCCGGCCGGAGTGGCCGTGCGGTTCTAGGCGCTAAAGTCTGGACCCGAGCGACCGCTACGGTCGCAGGTTCGAATCCTGCCTCGGGCATGGATGTGTGTAATGTCCCTAGGTTAGTTAGGTTTAATTAGTTCTAAGTTCTAGGCGACTGATGACCTCAGAAGTTTTCGCATAGTGCTCAGAGCCATTTGATATGCTAACTTCAATGCTAATTAGCTTGGAGACGGCGCAACATATAGATTTTAAAATTATAGATTTAACAATTATTACACAGCACAATCTTCTCTGCAAAACTCTTAAAAACTTTTTCGGATTGTTTCTGATCATCCTGAATACTTCATTTAATAAGCGCTACGGAGATACCTAAGAAATCGTTGCAAGTGTTACACTTTTGGACAATTCTGGAATTTAATTAGAAAAACTCGAAAATCTCACGAAGACCCGCTAGAGATATTTTCGGTTAGTAAATTTCTGCCTATACAGGGTGGTCCATTCATAGCGACCGGGCCAAATACCTCACGAAATAAGCATCAAACGAAAAAACTACAAAGAACGAAACTTGTCTAGCTTGAAGGGGGAAACCAGATGGCACTATGGTTGGCCCGCTGGATGACGCTGCCATAGGTCAAACGAATATCAACTGCGTTTTTTTTTTTAAATTGGAACCCCCATTTTTATTACATATTCGTGTAGTACGTAAAGAAAAATGAATGTTTTAGTTGGACCACTTTTTTCGTTTTGTGATAGATGGCGATGTAATAGACACAAACGTATAAGTACGCGGTTTTTTGGTCATCAGTCTTCTGACTGGTTTGATGCGGCCTGCCACGAATTCCTCTCCTGTGCTGACCTCTTCATCTCAGAGTAGCGCTTGCAACCTACGTTCTCAATTATTTGCTTGACGTATTCCAATCTCTGTCTTCCTCTACAGTTTTTGCCCTGTACAGCTCCCTCTAGTACCATGGAAGTCATTCCCTCATGTCTTAGCAGATGTCCTATCATCCTGTCCCTCCTCCTTATCAGTGTTTTCCACATTTTCCTTTCCTCTCCGATTCTGCATAGAACCTCCTCATTCCTTACCTTATCAGTCCACCTAATTTTCAACATTCGTCTATAGCACCACATCTCAAATGCTTCGATTCTCTTCTGTTCCGGTTTTCCCACAGTCCATGTTTCACTACCATACAATGCTGTACTCCAGACGTATATCCTCAGAAATTTCTTCCTCAAATTAAGGCCGGTATTTGATATTAGTAGACTTCTCTTGGCCAGAAATGCCTTTTTTACCATAGCGAGTCTGCTTTTGATGTCCTCCTTGCTCCGTCCGTCATTGGTTATTTTACTGCCTAGGTAGCAGAATTCCTTAACTTCATTGACTTCGTGACCATCAATACTGATGTTAAGTTTCTCGGTGTTCTTATTTCTACTACTTCTCATTACCTTCGTCTTTCTCCGAATTACTCTCAAACCATACTGTGTACTCATTAGACTGTTCATTCCGTTCAGCAGATCATTTAATTCTTCTTCACTTTCACTCAGGATAGCAATGTCATCAGCGAATCGTATCATTGATATCCTTTCACCTTGTATTTCAATTCCACTCCTGAACCTTTCTTTTATTTCCATCATTGCTTCCTCGATGTACAGATTGAAGAGTAGGGGCGAAAGGCTACAGCCTTGTCTTACACCCTTCTTAATACGAGCACTTCGTTCTTGATCGTCCACTCTTATTATTCCCTCTTGGTTGTTGTACATATTGTATATGACCCGTCTCTCCCTATAGCTTATCCCTATTTGTTTCAGAATCTCGAACAGCTTGCACCATTTTATATTGTCGAACGCTTTTTCCAGGTCGACAAATCCTATGAAAGTGTCTTGATTTTTCTTTAGCCTTGCTTCCATTATTAGCCGTAACGTCAGAATTGCCTCTCTCGACCCTTTACTTTTCCTAAAGCCAAACTGATCGTCACCTAGCGCATTCTCAATTTTCTTTTCCATTCTTCTGTATATTATTCTTGTAAGCAGCTTCGATGCATGAGCTGTTAAGCTGATTGTGCGATAATTCTCGCACTTGTCAGCTCTTGCTGTCTTCGGAATTGTATGGATGATGCTTTTCCGAAAGTCAGATGGTATGTCGCCAGACTCATATATTCTACACACCAACGTAAATAGTCGTTTTGTTGCCGTTTCCCCCAATGATTTTAGAAATTCTGATGGAATGTTATCTGCCTTATTTGACCGCAAGTCCTCCAAAGCTCTTTTAAATTCCGATTCTAATACTGGATCCCCTATCTCTTCTAAATCGACTCCTGTTTCTTCTTCTATCATATCAGACAAATCTTCACCCTCATAGAGGCTTTCAATGTATTCTTTCCACCTATCTGCTCTCTCCTCTGCATTAGCCGTGGAATTCCCGCTGCACTCTTAATGTTTCCACCGTTGCTTTTAATGTCACCAAAGGTTGTTTTGACTTTCCCGTATGCTGAGTCTGTCCTTCCGACAATCATATCTTTTTCGATGTCTTCACATTTTTCCTGGAGCCATTTCGTCTTAGCTTCCCTGCACTTACTATTTATTTCATTCCTCAGCGACTTGTATTTCTGTATTCCTGATTTTCCTGGATCATGTTTGTACTTCCTCCTTTCATCAATCAACTGAAGTATTTCTTCTGTTACCCATGGTTTCTTCGCAGCTACCTTCTTTGTACCTATGTTTTCCTTCCCAACTTCTGTGATGGCCCTTTTTAGAGATGTCCATTCCTCTTCAACTGTACTGCCTACTGCGGTATTCCTTATTGCTGTATCTATAGCGTTGGAGAACTTCAAACGTATCTCATCATTCCTTAGTGCTTCCGTATCCCACTTCTTTGCGTATTGATTCTTCCTGACTAATGTCTTGAACTTCAGCCTACTCTTCATCACTACTATATTGTGATCTGAGTCGATATCTGCTCCTGGGTACGCCTTACAGCCCAGTATCTGATTTCGGAATCTCTGTCTGACCATGATGTAATCTAATTGAAATCTTCCCGTATCTCCCAGCCTTTTCGAAGTATACCTCCTCCTCTTGTGATTCTTGAACAGGGTATTCGCTATTACTAGCTGAAACTTGTTGCAGAACTCAATTAGTCTTTCTCCTCTTTCACTCCTTGTCCCAAGCCCATATTCTCCTGTAACCTCTTCTTCTACTCCTTCCCCTACAACCCTACAACTGCATTCCAGTCGCCCATGACTATTAAATTTTCGTCCCCCTTTACATACTGCATTACCCTTTCAATATCCTCATACACTTTCTCTATCTGTTCATCTTCAGCTTGCGACGTCGGCATGTATACCTGAACTATTGTTGTGGTGTTGGTCTGCTGTCGATTCTGATTAGAACAACCCGGTCACTGAACTGTTCACAGTAACACACCCTCTGCCCTACCTTCCTATTCATAACGAATCCTACACCTGTTATACCATTTTCTGCTGCTGTTGATATTAACCGATGCTCATCTGACCAGAAGTCCTTGTCTTCCTTCCACTTCACTTCACTGACCCCTACTATATCTAGATTGAGCCTTTGCATTTCCCTTTTCAGATTTTCTAGTTTCCCTACCACGTTCAAGCTTCTGACATTCGACGCCCCGACTCGTAGAACGTTATCCTTTCGTTGATTATTCAATCTTTTTCTCATGGTAACCTCCCCCTTGGCAGTCCCCTCCCGGAGATCCGAATGGGGGACTATTCCGGAGTCTTTTGCCGATGGAGAGATCATCATGACATTTCTTCACTTACAGGCCATATGTCCTGTGGATACACGTTACGTGTCCTTAATGCAGTGGTTTCCATTGCCTTCTGCATCCTCATGTCGTTGATCATTGCTGATTCTTCCAGCTTTAGGGGCAATTTATCAAAATTTAGGAAGTGGCGGGGATCGAACCCGGGACCGAAGATGTTTTGATTATGAATCAAAGACGCTACCCCTAGACCACAGGTACTACCCCCAAGTACGTGGTATCACGTAACATTCCGCCAGTGTGGACGGTATTTGCTTCGTGATACATTACCCATGTTAAAATGGACCGTTTACCAATTGCGGGAAAGGTCGATATCGTGTTGATGTATGGCTATTGCGATCAAAATGCCCAACGGGCGTGTGCTATGTATGCTGAACGGTATCCTGGACGACATCATCCAAGTGTCCGGACCGTTCGCCGGATACTTACGTTATTTAAGGAAACAGGAAGTGTTCAGCCACATGTGAAACGTCAACCTCGACCTGCAACAAATGATGATGCCCAAGTAGGTGTTTTATCTGCTGTCGCGGCTAATCCGCACATCAGTAGCAGACAAATTGCGCGAGAATCTGGAATCTCAAAAACGTCGGTGTTGAGAATGCTACATCAACATCGATTGCACTCGTGCCATATTTCTATGCACCAGGAATTGCATGGCGACGACTCTGAACGTCGTGTACAGTTCTGCCACTGGGCACAAGAGAAATTACCGGGCGATCACAAGAGTTTTTGCACGCGGTCTATTTAGCGACGAAGCGTCATTCAGCAACAGCGGTAACGTAAACCGGCATAATAAGCACTATTGGGCAACGAAAAATCCACGATGGCTGCGACAAGTGGAACATCAGCGACCGTGACGGGTTAATGTTATGGGAGGAAGGATAATTGGCCCCCATTTTATCGATGGCAATCTAAATGGTACAATGTATGTTGATTCTCTACGTAATGTTCTACCGATGTTACTACAAAATGTTTCACTGCATGACAGAATGGCGATGTACTTCCAACATGATGGATGTCCGGCACATAGCTCGCGTGCGGTTGAAGCGGTATTGAATAGCACATTTCATGACAGGTGGATTGGTCGTCGAAGCATCATACCATGCCCGCACGTTCACCGGATCTGACGTCCCCGGATTTCTTTCTGTGGGGAAAGTTGAACGATATTTGCTATCGTGATCCACCGACAACGCCTGACAACATGCGTCAGCGTATTTTTAATGCATGTGCGAACATTACATAAGGTGAACTGCTTGCTGTTGAGAGGAATGTTGTTACACGTATTGCCAAAAGAATTGAGGTTGACGGATATCATTTTGAGCATTTACTGCATTAATGTGGTATTTACAGGTAATCACGCTGTAACAGCATGCATTCTCAGAAACGATAAGTTCACAAAGGTACATATTTTAATTTAAAAAACCTACCTGTTACCAACTGTTCTTCTAAAATTGTGAGCCATATGTTTGTGACTATTACAGCTCCATCTATCACAAAACGAAAAAAGTGGTCCAACTAAAGCATTCATATTTCTTTACGTACTACACGAATGTGTAATAAAAATGGGGGTTCCTACTTTAAAAATCGTAGTTGATATCCGTTTGACCTATGGCAGCACCATGTAGCGGGCCAACCATAGCGCCATCTGGTTTCCCCCTTCAAGCTAGACGAGTTTCGTTCTTTGTAGTTTTTTCGTTTGACGCTTATTTAGTGAGATATTTGGCCCGGTCACGATCAATGGGCCACTCTATATACACTGTACATATAGAATTTGAAAAGGAAGAGACTTTCGGTTTATAATAATGGGTCACAACATTTTTGTGTCTTGGTTGATTACATAGGAACTTTAATTTTTTAGAGTCGTGATTAGCTTTCTTATTTCAGATGGGGATGAAAGACTAATTTTTGGTTCACTAAATGTTCTCCGTATCGCGTCTTCTGTGAACCATTTTTCTTTCTGTTCTCAACTATTTGCACTAGTTTTGTCATTTTTTTAAAACGTAATTACTAAAAATCTCTGCTACAAATGACCTGTCTTTTAGACTGCTCCCATTCTCTTTAAGAAAATTAATGTCGCCTCCTACGGCTGACAGTGAAGCCTTCAGGGATATTTCAAGCGTCTGTGGGGTTTCGCCAGTGATGCAAATGACGTAACTGGACGAGGAAACCTCTCTCTTAGCTCGGCGACGACTCTCTGCGGCAAAGAGATCACGCTGCGCTTAACACGTTTCCGGCGGCTGGAGGGGTTGGTATCGACTGTGCGTGCTTGAGAGGGGCGGCCGTGGGCGCCGTTTCTGCAGGTCCGTGGGTCGATTCGCTGCCGCCGTAGTCCAGGGCAGGGGGCGCTCAGCTCTCAAACACACATTCAGTGAATTCCTACAGGCCCGTTCTCAGGTTAGAGTCTGAGCTATCTCTCCCTGCTACTGAAAGGGTTCAATTGCGACTGAAAAGTGGTAAGGCAATCGACTTTTTTAAGTGACAGTGAGTTGTTGGGCGGTTCCTTTCCCCTCCAGAAAAACATTGTCGCCTGCCATTATTATTTGGGTTGATTCTGTTGTGGTTGGCAGAAGAGCCAACACCGTGTAACTAGAGGAGGCCGAAATGCACGCGTTTAGCTCACGCAGGCTGGCGTGAAGAGGGAAGAACTATACTGACGTGAGGTCTGGAACATGACAAGGAATGAGAATTCAGGAAGTGGACGTGATTAGTTTCATACTTAACTTTAATCCATTAATGATGAACGTCGCTCTTGACGGTACATGATTCACAATATTATCTGTTCAGAATAGTAAAAATGGTTCAAATGGCTCTGAGCACTATGGGACTCAACATCTTAGGTCATAAGTCCCCTAGAACTTAGAACTACTTAAACCTAACTAACCTAAGGACATCACACACACCCATGCCCGAGGCAGGATTCGAACCTGCGACCGTAGCAGTCCCGCGGTTCCAGACTGCAGCGCCAGAACCGCTAGACCACCGCGGCCGGCCTCAGAATAGTAACTGAATACGGCGCCTTGCTAGGTCGTAGCAAATGACGTAGCTGAAGGTTATGCTAAACTATCGTCTCGTCAAATGAGAGCGTATGTAGACAGTGAACCATCGCTAGCAAAGCCGGCTGTTGAACTGGGTCGAGTGCTACGGAGTCTCTCTAGACTAGACCTGTCGTGCGGCGGCGCTCGGTCTGCAATCACTGATAGGAGCGACACACGGATCCGACGTATACTAACGGACCGCGGCCGATTTAAAGGCTACCACCTAGCAAGTGTGGTGTCTGGCGGTGACACCACAGATTCATCTTCTGAAACAGGTGTGTTTTATACAGAGACGGAAAAAAGTCGCAATACCAAAAAATAATTAATGTAGAGCAATGAAATTTCGGGAATACGTAAGTAACATATCGAAGTGATTACCATTGGAGAATTACAAGTTGGCCGGCCGATGTGGATGAGCGGTTCTAGGAGCTTCAGTCTGGAACCGCGTTATCGCTACGGTCGCAGGTTCGAATCCTGCCTCGGTCATGGATGTGTGTGATGTCCTTAGGTTAGTTAGGTTTAAGTAGTTGTAAGTTCTAGGGGACTGATGACCTCAAATGTTAAGTCCTATAGTGCTCAGAGCCATTTGATTTGAATTACAGGTTAATGTAAGCACGAAATAAGCGGTTGCAAATGTGAAATGCAGGTACATTAATAACCGATGTAGCCCCAAGAATATTGAATGTAAGCATACAAATGTACATGCATTGTAATGTACAAGTGCCGTATGTCAGTTTGTGGGATGGAGTTCCGTGCCTGTTGCATTTTGTCGGTCAATACAAAGACGGTTAATGCTGTTTGTGGATGACGCTGGAGTTCTCGTTTGATGATGTCCCATATGTGCTCGATTGGGAACGGATGTGGTGATCGAGCAGGCCAACACAACATGTCGACACTATGGAGAGCAAATTGGTTACAACAGCGGTATGTAGCCGAGCGTTATCCTGTTAGAAAACAACCCCTGAAACGCTGTTCATGAATGGCAGCACAACAAGTCGAATTACCAGACTGAAGTACAAATTTGCAATCATGGTGCGTGGGGTAACCATGAGAGCTTTCCTGCTCTCGTACGAAATCGAATCCTGGACCATAACTCCAGGTGCAGATCCAGTGCAGCTAGCACGCAGACAGGTTGGCTGTAGGCCCTCAACTGGCCCTCTTCTGACCAATACACGGTCATCACTGGCACCGAAGCAGAACGAGCTGTCATCAGAAAACATAACAAACCTCTACCCTGCCCTCCACTGAGCCCTCGCTTTACATTACTGATGTCGCAAATGGCGATGGTTTGCGGTCAGTGGAATGTAAACTGACAGTAACTTTAAACCAAACCAAAACTGCATGAATTTACGTAACACAAGAATTGATTCTGATGCAACACCCTTGATTTGGAATTGGTCCTCGTAATAAAACAAAACTTTATTAATTTGAAAATAATGGTCCCTGTGGATAATGAATGTCATCCCTGAAATAATAAAATTTCCTACCTTTATCTGCGCAATGGTAATGCTCTTTGCACTGCTTTCTATGCTTTAAATTGTATAGTCAGCAAACAGTTATTGTACAAGGCTGTCGCTTAGCATACATTTTAATTGAATCGAATATGACTGAGACAATAACTTCTTCAGAAAAAACAAAATAAACGGCTCTAAGCGCTATGGGACTTAACATCTGAGGTCATCAGTCCCCTAGACTTAGAACTACTTAAACCTAACTAACCTAAGGACATCACACACATCCATGCCCGAGGCAGAATTCGAACCTGCGACCGTAGCAGCAGCGCGGTTCCGGCCTGAAGCGCCTAGAACCGCTCGGCCACATCGGCCGGCTCAGAAAAACAGTTAATCAAAAATAACATGAATCTGCGATTCACCTAGGGTAAGTAACAATATGGCACTAACTTCAAAATTCGTATTTTGGCTCTTTGAAAATTATTAATGCTTAATTAACACACTCAATTAATTGATTATACTTTAACAATTAGGTTTACGAAATAATTGTATGTGAGTGGTATACATTGTCTCACCATCACTTATGGTTCAAATGGCTCTGAGCACTATGGGACTTAACATCTATGGTCATCAGTCCCCTAGAACTACTTAAACCTAACTAACCTAAGGGCGGCACACAACACCCAGCCATCACGAGGCAGATAAAATCCCCGACCCCGCCGGGAATCGAACCCGGGACCCCGTGCTCGGGAAGCGAGAACGCTACCGCGATACCACGAGCTGCGGACCATCACTTATGAATACGCGCATTGCATTAGTAACAAAACAACTTCTTTACCTTAATTATTTCCAACTTCTGTTGAGATTCCTTTTACAATCAGCGAACATCATAGCATCTTGCATATAAAAATATCAGTGCCCGTAGCGAGTAAGTATACAGGGTGATTAGAATTAAACATTCAATCCGCTGTAGAAATAACACCGCTGGTCAGAATGACGTCAAATTGCAGCAACGGAATATTATCGGAGAAGGGGGAAACGTATGGCAGAAGAAAAATAAATAGTCACACAATGTAGCAATAGATGGCACTGTAAGCATCATAATTTAATAGTGGTCGACTACAAATGACAAATGAATCTTACAGTAATACCTAAGGTGTACGTCTGACGTTAATGTTACTGTTAGTTACGTAAGCCCATCCACCACGGCAAGGTCACATCAGATGGGATGGGAAAAATCAGTTTTTAATTGTCCTGAGGCCAAAAACCGCATAAAAAGCGTAACTCACATCGGTTTTTAACTGTCCTGAGGCCAAAAACCGCATAAAAAGCACCATTCAGAATCAAATCGGATTACTAATTTCCGGGTGACTGGCGCAAAACATGTTCAATGTGCTGTCCACCGTTTTCTGCAACAAGTTGAAATCTAGAAATAGCATGTTCCACAACTGATCGAAGTGTTTCCGGGGTCCCGTTCAAAATGTGTTGCGCAGTGAGTGCCTTCCCTGCAGCTAAGTTTGCAATCGGAGCACTGAACACAACATCTTTCAGATAGCCCCACAGCCAGAAGTCACACGGATTAAGACCAGGTGATCGGGACGGCCAGGCTGTAGGGAAATGGCGGCTGATAAGTCTAGCATTTCGGCAATGGCGCTTCAGCAGCTGCTTAACTGGATTTGCAATGTGCGAAGGTGAGCCATTTTGCATAAAAATGATCCCATCCACACATCCACGCTGGAACGACGTGGTTGCTCAAAAGACACTGATAGCGCTTACTCTCCTCGAAAAAATATGGCCCTATGATAAGTGATGCCGTAAACCCGCACCACACAGTGAACTTTTCAGGATGAAATGGTACTAGTTGATTTGCGTGTGGATTTTCTTTTGCCCATATTCGACAATTCTGTGTATTGACATATTCTGTCACATGGAAGTGGGCTTCGTCTTTCCACAAAATCTTCCACAGCCAGTCATTGTCCACTTCCATGCGAGCAAGAAATTCTAAAGCATAGGTCTATCTTGCTGGCAGGCCAACAGGAAGCAACTCCTGCAATGGGTAATTTTGAATGGCCAACAAAGAAGGATATTTCGTAGGATTTTACGCACCGTGCTCAAGGTGCAATTCTCCATGCACTATATGTTTGCAAACCACCACTCGTCTCCTCCTCCATTGCCGTGGCCACTGCTTCCACTGACGTCGAATCAATTCGTTTCCTCCCTCTACCAGGTCGCACACCAAAAGAATCCATCTTTTCGAATTTCCAAATCATCTTCTCCAGACCCACGGCAGTCATCGGACCAACACCTTTTTTCAAACCCTTCAGTGTCCGGAACTTCTGCAGAGTGACGTGTGCACAGTCATCATTCTAGTAATACAGCTTTACAAGCAAAGCGCGACCCCGCATTGAGACAGCCATGGCGAACGTCGCAGACGCGAAAGGAGGAAAAGCCGTCTACCCGGCTTGTGGCTTTTTTATATCAACTTCAATGGGTCGTGCGCATGATAGGTGTTTTCATTTACGTATTCTGACACATACAGCGCCATCTACTGATCAATTTTCACACTATTTTTTTTCTTCTCCCATACGGCCCCCCCCCCCCCCTTCTCCGATAACATTCTGTTGCAATTTGACGTCATTCTGACCAGTGAATTACAATCACCCTGTATATTCAGTACACATCAGTTTAACACGTCTTTATACTTGAGAGTCCTCCATATAACACTCGATCTAAAGTTACTCCAACACATTACTATAAAATCTTGAATCACCAATCGCTGTTGAGCAGCGATGCTACTACACAATCGATATTACATTTGACCATCTCTGGTTCAATGTAATATTTTCTTACAAAGCTTGAATTTATTTAGTTTGAATACATACCTTTCAGTGTAATTGATCTGGTAATCGAGCAGGCCAAGGTAACAAATCAACTCTTTGTAGAGCGTGTTGGGTTACGACAACGAAATGTGGGCGGGCGTTATCCTGTTGTGAAACACCCACTGTAAAGGTGTCCATAAATGGCAGCACAGCAGATTAAGTAGCCAGATTGACGTACAGTTTTGTAGTCAGAGTGCTCCTGCTGTCAAACGATCCTAGGCCATAACTGCAGGCATAGGTCGAAAACAACACAAAGGATGGGGCCCCTCCACGCCCGCACCAACGTGGTGACCAACACAAAAGTTCTACTGTCACCTCCGTATGCATGTTAGTTTTGAGTCAAGGCGTCACAGGATGCAGGCTGTGATGTTATCCATGCGTCTGGGTAAGGCTACTCATTAAGATGGTCCATCAGGAGATAGTAGTGGTCGAAAGCGATCGAAGTGTAGCGGCTGTAAGAGCAGAGGAAAAAAAGTGCCAAGGCCAGCGCCAAGGGAAAAAAACCTCTGCGACAGTAGGACGGGTAGTAAGAGCAGTAGCGGTTTGCTAGCTGCGACAGAGCATGCAAGGTGAGGGGGGTTAGCGTGAGGTATCGTGCAACGTTACCTACGTACTGCGTGGTCGTTCGCTGGGTCAGTCCGGTGCCGCGGCTGGGCTCCCTCGTTGTCTCCTGGGCCGGCCGCAGTGGCTTACTCCCTGTAACATAAAAGTTCGGCGCGGCAGCGCGGCGACGCTTGCGCGATGAAGACTGCCCTGGCGGTTTTCTTCTTTGCACCTTTCACCTGCGGTGCTGCTGGGGCAACCGCTGGGACAGGCGCGCGAACATCCTTCTGCGAGGTCGCAAGAGTGTTCGCAGGTACGACTGCACTGAGGCCTTGGGCGAAGACTGCTCGCAGTTGCCTCAAGGCCTCTTCCTTCTCTGCATCCACGGCGGCTGCGAAGGCAGCCCTCTCCGCCGCCATGACGGCTTTGAGAGCTGCTGTGGCCTCCTTCACGGCGATGCCGAGCTCGAGGTCACATCTCTTCGCGGGAGGGCGAGCTGCGTCCTGGCTGCCCGTTTCCGAGCGGCCGTCCCCGCCCCTGGCAGGTGGATCTGCTGCTGCGCCGTCCCTCAGCTGCACCGGGCTGATCTCCGCCCTACGCCGTTTCCGACGTCGTCTTCTCTTCTGCTGCTGCGTCGGTGCGGCCGCGGCCGCTTCGCCGCCCCCGGCACGGCTGCGGCTAGAGAAAGCCGCACAACCGCGCCAACTGGCGACGTGCGGGCCGCCACACCGGACACAAGTCGGCAGAGCGTTGCTGCCGCGGTCGCAGGCGCGGCTGTCGTGCTCACCTGAGCACTTGACGCACCGCGCCGCGTTGCGGCAGTACTTCGCAACATGGCCCTCGCCCTGGCACCTGAAGCACTGGGGCTGAGGATCCATGGCGGTCGGGAGAGCCTCCGTCGTAACCGGGAAGCCCAGCAACTTCCGCAAGTCGAAGATGTCGCTCCCGCCGTCGACCGTTTGCACGGTCACGGCATAGAGCGGCGCCCTCTTCCTGTTGGTCCAGTTGTGCAACCTTGCGGCTGCATTACCAAACCCGGCTCGCAGCAGCCCTTCCCGGACCGCTGCCTCGTCACAGCACCAAGGCAACCCCCTGAGGAGTGCCTTAGTCGTCTTCATCCTTCCTACGAAAGGTGCCTTCTCACGCGCCGGCGGCGCGTCGACGATGTGGTCGGCCACTGCGACCTTGATCGCCCTGTGGTCGGCCACGTTTGCGGCTCGAACGCAGATCAGCGAGTCTGTATCGACAGACTCGTAGACCACCTCGTTCCGAGCGCAATTCGTCATGGTGTCGAACAGCGCTGTCCACCCGCCTTTGCACTTGACGTACAAAGGGGGGACAGGCCGCGACTCGTCTTCTCGGGAGTTCCTTGCACGGTCGGCAGACTCAGAGAGTCGCACAACCGAAGGACCCTTCGTAGCGGCAGGTTTCCTCTGCGCACCCTTCTTTCCCATGCTGCGAGGCGCGGAACACGACAATTTGCACGCGTTGTCAAAACAACGCACGACAATTTGCTCTCCGCAGCGCCCACAGCACAGAAAACCTCTTCACGAGCTCTCAACGGCCGAGTAAGCGAAGAGCGCAACAGCAGCGATGCGCTCGCCTCGCCAGCTCAGGCCGCTCTCGCATAGGTCGAGTGTGTCCATCACAACCCATGACCTGGCCTCCTTTCACCCAACACACGGCCATCGCTAGCACCAAGCCAGAAGCAGATTTCGTCAGAAAACACAATAGATTTCCACCCTGCCCTCCCATGAGCTCTGAGTTGACACCACTGATTCTACAAATGACGGTTGTTTGGGGTCAGTAGAATGCACGCTACAGGACATGTGGCACCGAGCTGTCCTTGAAGGAACCGATTTGTCGCTGCTGTGTCAGCTGCTGCTCAAATTGCTGCTACAGATGCACTACGATACTCGAGAGCCACACGCCGAACATGGTGCACTTCCCACTCGGTAGTGCCACGTGGGCGTCAAAAGGACTGATCTTCTTCGATCGTACATTCTGGTGACCACCGCTGCCAACTATAATGTACAATGGCTACACTGCCGCCAAGTCTTTCTGCATTATCGAAGAAGGAACATCCAGCTTCTCATAGGCTTATTACACGACTTAGTTCAGACTCAGTGAGGTGTTGATAATGGCGTCTTTGTCACCTTCAAGGCATTTCTTTCTGACGTCAACTCACCTCGTCCAAACCGGCCGGTGTGGCCGAGCGGTTCTAGGCGCTTCAGTCTGCAACCGCTCACCGCTACGGTCGTAGGTTCGAGTCCTGCCGCGGGCATGGGTGTGTGTGATGTCCCTAGGTTAGTTAGGTTTAAGTAGTTCTAAGTTCTAGGGGACTGAGGACCTCAGAAGTTAAGTCGCATAGTGCTCAGAGCCATTTGAACCATTTTAAACCTGATCTTCTCCTAGTGGTGCTACTAACACCACTCCCGTGCGACTGGTGTGAAACCTAAATAGACTCCATCTTTCAGATGTAGAAACATGCTTATCGACTTTCGTTTGAGTCACACAACTCCTGAGATTTTTTTCCGTTAGAGCAGTTGCACGACGTAACGTCACGGAAAGTTGATTGTAAGTTCATACCTTCATCGGTGTGCCAAAGTGTTTGCCAGCTATTATTTACAGGACACGTACCTCAGCAACTAACAATCAGATAACGCTCTTGATTATCATCTTTCCTAATTAGTCAAAATATTATCACCGCTAATACGGCAATGATGAATGCCGCTTGGCTGCATTTCGGGCAGGTGAGGTAAATGAGGAAAGTGAATAAGTGGAGAAGAGATGAATGAGTATTGTGGTGTCACCGCCAGATAGGTGATAGCCTTTTAAATCGGCCGCGGTCCGCTAGTATACGACGGACCCGCGTGTCGCCACTGTCAGTAATTGCAGACCGAGCGCCGCCACACGGCAGGTCTAGAGAGACGTCCTGGCACTCGCCCAGTTGTACAGCCGACTTTGCTAGGAAAGGTTCACTGAGAATTACGCTCTCATTTGCCGAGACGATAGTTAGCATAGCCTTCAGCTAAGTCAATTGCTACGACCTAGCAAGGCGCCATTTATCCTTTGCTATGTATCTAATGAAGCATGTACAGTAACAAGACCAATGTTCACCAATTGTGGATTAAAGTTAAGTATTCCAGCAGCTACGTACTTTTCTTTATAGCATTCATTCCGTATCCTGTTTCAGACCTCACGCCAGCCTGCGTGAGTTTAACGCGTGCATTTCGGCCTCCTCTCTCAATTAGTGTGCGTAGTGTTGGCTAACTGCCAACACTACAAGTATCGTTCTAGCGGCGATACGTACCGCAGTCTGTAGAATCCACTGAGATAATCAACTTTGACCGAGGACAGATTGTTATGGTCGCGGGAATGGGAATGGACATCTGTGGAAGCGGCCCATTATGTATCGCTTGCTATTTTTGTATCAATGGAAGGTAGTTGAAGAATGGTGAAACCACGAGCAGGCAACAAAGTGTTAGACGTCCGCACCTCATCACAGAACTTGTAGGTCAGAGGCTTGCCCGTTCTGTATAGCATGGTAGGTACCCATCTATGGCGGATGTGATGGCATAGTACAGCGTCAGTGCAGGCATAAGTGTTTCGGTACACGCGGTCAAGTGCACATTGCTGAATATGGGGATCCACAGCAGACGACCCCCATCTGTTCCCATATTGCCCCAATGATATCGACAGTTACGATTGCAGTGTACACAAGATGCTCGAGATTCGACTGTGGCTCAACGGAAATGCAAATCTACCAGTCAGATAGCTTCCCAGACGACAATAGCATCTTCCAGCAGGATAGGTGTCCTGTCACAAAGCCAGAATCGTACTACAGCGGTTTAATTATCGTGGCAATGAGCTCACATTGATGTCTTGAGCAGCAAAATCACCTCATCTGAATCTGATGCAACACATCTGGAACGGTGTCGGGTATCAGGGCTGTGTCCTAAGCTACTGGCTCGTAGTTTACGGAAATTGCGCGATCTATGCGTAGATGTCTGTGCCACTTGCCTCCGGAAACCTACCGAGGGCTTATCGAATCTATGCCATGCAGATTCGCTGCGTTCAAAAGGTTGATCAGCACGCTGTTAAGCAGCTGGTCATAACGTTTCGGATCATCAGTGTACCTTGGGCGTCGTCCCATGGGCTCTCTGGATGACAATCGTGGGCAGTAACGATACTGTCATCATTTATTTTCGTTATGTATGTAGCTTCCTTGGGCGGCGTATTTACACTATGTGACCACAAAAATAAAGCATCCAGAATGGACGACGAAACAAAATGAAGCTTCACTAGTTGCGAACGTATCTACAAAATCGAGTCCAATTTACGACAAACTTACCTATTCTGAAAAGCCAAAACACTATGACTACTGCCCACCACGACGTTCGATGCCACCTGATGGCCTTGCGGTCACGTGACGCAGTAACAAAAGTATGTAAGCGGATCAGACACGGACGGGAGATCATCTTAGTGAAGATATGGCCTGCAAATGGGGAAATCCATTCAGGTAAGAGCCTTGACAAAGAGCAGATTATTATTACGCACAGCCTATGAACGAGTATCTCGAAAACTGCGAAGCTGGTCGAATGTTCACGTGCTACTGTAGTGAGCGTCTACGGAAAGAGATAGAGTTAAACTACAACTAGGCGTTAAATGGTTGGACGTCAACGGCTCTTCACAGAACATGGGGTTCGGAGTCTTGTCTGCTCTGTAAAATAGGATAGTTGGTGATCTGTGGCATCTTTGCCGAAAGAGCACAATGCTGGTGCACGCACAAGTCTTTCGGAGCACATCGATCATCTTACATTGTCGAACGTGGAGCTCCGCAACAGACCACTCCTATGTGTTCTCTTGTTGACCCAACGACATCGTAAATTAAGATTTCAGTGAGCACGGAACCATCGGGATTCGACCGTCGATCAATAGAAACGTGTCGGCTCTTCGGGTAAATCGCATTTTTATACACTAGGTCGATGGACGTCTCCACAAACGCCGTCATCGAGGTTAACGGTGGCTCGAAACGTGCAATGCGCCACGGGCGCAGGCCGGTGGGAGCAGTATTATACTGCGGGAGACATTACCCTGCGCTTGCGTGGTACCTGTGGTAGTAATAGAAGACACACAGAATGCTGCGAACCACCTGCACGTCTTCGTGCTTGATGTCTTCTCCGATGTCGATGTCATCTTTCAGCAGTATAATTATTCGTGTCTCGGAGTCAGGACCGTGCTACAGTGGTTTGAGAAGCACCATAGTGAACTCAAGTTGATGTCTCAGCGACCAAATTCGCCTGATCTACATCCGATGGAACCCACCTGGGTTGCTATTGGGCCCTATCACCACGTATGCAAATCAGTGGCTCGTTATTTACGCGAATTACATGAACTGTGGGCACACACCTAATGCCACATACCTCCACAAACCTGCCAACAAACTGTTGGATCTCTCATACGCAGAATAAGTTACGTATTTCATTCCAAAGACGGACAAAAAATCTATTAAGCAGATGATCATAATGTTTTCGCTGCTCATTGTATATGTGGTGCTGTGCATTATCATGTAACTCGCTAACGTCAATGTTGATTGAAACGGCGCAACGTATCGATATTTTTTCCTGAACAATTGTTTCTCAGCACATTCTACGCTGAAACACTCTTACAAGCTTTTCAGACTGTTTCTGGCCACCCTGTATATATATTATACCTAAGTACTTGATATTATCCGGGTACATATTTACCCCAGTATTCTGTTAGGCCATCTGCTCCTTTCCCCTCTGCCAATCGCCTCCTGCCTCCTATCTGTGTCCATATCCTTATCCCCCCTCCTCGTCCATATCCTCCTCCGCACCTTCTCTCTCCATTACCAAATTATCACCCCCGCCGCAGTAGCAGGCATTTGGTTCTTTCGCCCACAGTATTTCTTTCCGGATAGTAAGTAATACCAAGTTTGTAAATAATAGACTTCGGCTATCAGTCGTCCTTTTTAAATTTTATTGGCAGATCTAGATTTAAGCTACAAACTTGCCGTTCTCAATGCACTATCATTTTTGATCAATGCATGTAATGCATGAATACTAGTATTCAATGAACTGTCGATGAAGCCCGACCAACAGGCATCACACGCATTGATCAAAAATGATAGTGCGTTGAGAATGGTTAGTTTCTAGCTGAATTCTAGATCTGCCAATAAAATTTAAAAAGGACGACTGATACCTGAAATCTGTTATTTACAAGTCAATATAACAAATATGAAGTCTCGAAATCGACCCTGGGACAAAAATTTGTAAAACCATCCGTGCAGCCTAAGACTATTTTATTTATTGTTATTGTAACAACCTTGTGTCTTAGAGGCTCAATTTGCGACCTTCACTTCCTAATAACTTGAAATATTGTGAACCTGGGTGACAGAAGATATTATTTTTGTTGACGTCTACACTACCGCCACCAATTTCAAAGTACCGCACCTACGTCGCCTTACCTGAAATTCTGTGAAGTTCTTACGGAAGATAATTCCCGTATTGTACGTCCCAAACAGACTGGAGTTTCTTGTGAAGCAAGACTTAAGCATTCATATGTACACATCGTGGAATTCTTGAACAAAGGAAGACCTGCAAGGTAATAAAAACCTGAAGACCAAACGTATGATCAGCGCAGTAAAATGTGTGAATAAGCAATGTAAATAACATTACTCGTCAAGGATAAATGCAAGTACGTAATCCGTCTAACATGCCCTCCGAACATGCACGAGAAAAATGTCTCAATCACGTCTGCACGATGTGCTGCCAGGAATCAGTGCCCTTTGTGTTTAAACTGTACGAGGCATCCAACCGAAAAATAGACGCCCTGCACTCTGATTGGACAGCGCCTGTCAAAGCTTCCGCGTAACCCAGGCCCCCATAACCGCACGAGTGATCGACTGTGAAGAGCGGACAAATTGAATAGCTGGCCGGCGGCCATTAGAGTGGTAAACTGACGCGCGGAGTTGTTTATACATCGATTTTGGTTATAAAATGCCTTCCCTTGAGTTAGGTCGCAAACATAATGCCTCATTTAAATACGTTACTACAATATACTTTTTAATTTATGAACAAACAGCAACTAGTCACTGTTTATGAATTTATCTTACGTACTACATGGAATCTGCCGTAGCTAAAAGTTATGTACTGGACCCCTAGCATTTTTCGTAGTTCATTTGCGATAGATGTACGCAAAATGCATCAAAATACTCGAAGATTTACCCACTATATTAATAGATATTTTCTGGCTCTACCTTGCTTTCGATTTTATGACGAGAAGTGCGTTATATATGGCATAGTGCTTTGGCAACTCAAGACCAAATTATCAAGTTTCAACCTAACCTAGACCACGAAAACACTACCGATCAGCCAACTTTCTTCAAAATGATCAGAACATATAAAATGGTATTCTGTCGGTCGGAAATCTTGCCTCCTGACAGCGTGTAACCATTTTTGTAACAGCTGTGGTTTTGCGAAAGGAAACCTGCAAATAGATACACAGACATTATGCTAATACCGTGTTACAAAAACATTTATTAAGCAAGTGCACTGACATACAAAACAACTTAAAATATTCACATACCTGTGAAATGTAATATTTGTTCCTTTCTCGAATTTATTTGTACAATTAATCGCTGCACAACTCTTCACCATTGTACTTCTTTTGATTGGAACGTACAGACAGTAGAATTACGAGTAGTGAATACTGTATGTACGCCCCAACAAATATACAACGTTGAATCAGGGTCTTCATAAACAACAATACTACACAACACATCAGACTACAACCACTATAATGGCGTCCAACCGAAGGTTCAAATTATCCCGCGACTGCAGCGCCATCAGTGAGTCTAGTTATTTTTTACAAGGTCTTTGCCGCGCGATTATGTAACACGCTCGCGTTGCAGCAGCCGCCTTTCAATTATTTTCTATTATTTATACGCCTTTTCGCGTGTGTCAGTCTATATTAAATTCATTTCTGTTTTTCTCCTACCTCTTCTCTGCTGTTGAGCCTTCTTTATAATTTTTGCCTTGACATATACAATTTTGTTTGTTAACCAATTTCTTTGGCGTGTGTGGCTTTACGAAGGACAAAAATACCTCCAATGCCCGTGTCAGTAACGCTCACTCCAACCTTTAAGTCAACGCTATATCCGGCAAATAAGTCTTCAAAGCGCACTCGCTTCACAACGTAGCTCTGTGTTTAAGTGCTGAATATCTGATTAGCGGTCGGGTCAAAGGTCGCGACCACCGCTGAAAGCCGTTCTCGTCCTCGGTTAGCTGTCGTCAGCAGTGCTCTGGAGACGTTTGAAGTTTCCAGAATACCCTCCCCCCCCCTCCCCCTCCTGCCCTGGCGCCGAGTCGGGCCTTGTACTGCTCTGCTCCGTCTTTCTGAAGTACTCTTATTTGCACCCTCCGCCCAATTACCCTCACTTCCCTTTGACGCGCTTCCGCCGTCGCCGTTTCGCGACTCCAGAAGGGACGACAAGTGTCTCCGGGGTTTCCCGTTGCAACCAGGACGACAACTCGTACCGTATAAATTCTACACCTAATTTACCGACGGGTGCGGCAACCGGGGAGTGTGACAAGGAAAAGTTGTGATTTATAATTCCGGGAGAAGGTAATATTTCTTACTCGCAGGATTTCGTTCATCGATCAGTTAAGTGAGCAGAACTCATTTGTATTTCTTGTGTTTGCTGTTGTGATGATGCTCTCAGAAGATTAACAAAGCCCGAACAAATACATGCATGGCACTATATACGGTCAGCCAGAACACAAAGAACTTTCGGAGATTATAATATGTAGGCTACTAAAACAAGATAAAAATGTTCAGTCGACATCGACATGGGCTCCAAAAAGCATACCGTAAGAGCTATGAGCACCACCTTCGTTAGTGCGAAAGACATCAGGTTTGCATTTTAGGGCCCATGTTTACTATATATATATATGTATATATATATATATATATATATATATATATATATATATATGTGTGCGTGTGTGTGTGTTGTTTCGTACTACTACTCTGCAAAATATGGAATGTGAAAAGCGTGATGTAGAAGAAATGTATTTCACTGTGTCGAAGATAAACGAGTGCTCATAGCTCTTCAGGTGTGGATTTTAGAGTCCATGTTTATGAGAAATTCTGCGCAAATTGGTAGGGCCAGTGATGTTTGTCAAATTATTCAGTCTCTCTGACGATAAAAGTTTCGTGCATTTCACTATGTCAGTGTGAGAGATGCCATGGTACAGGGTATTTTCAACAGTTACACAGTGTGTTAGTGTGAGAACCCACACGTATAGCTTGTAAGTAGCGAGGTTAGATAGACCGGAATCAACTCCTCATGGGGTCTTTTACACTCGATAGCGTGATTGTGGTGGCTTCTTTTTAGGGAATTTCTACACTCTCGTTTAGTCAAATGCTAAGACGGTCTTCAGTTTGCGTGTATTCATAGTCAACACCTTCCGTAATTTAGTTGTATACGTCCAGATCGCTGCCCCAACATACACTATGTGATCAAAACTATGCGGACACCACCAAAGACACTCATTTTTCATATTAGATGGATTGTGCTGCCACCTACTGCCAAGTACTCGATTTCAGGGATCTCAGTAGTCATTAAACATCATGAGAGAGTAGAATGGGGCGCTCCACGGAACTCACGGACTTCGAATATGATCACGTGATTGGGTGTCACTTCTGTCATACGTCTGTACGCGAGATTTCCACACTCCTAAACATCCCTAGCTCCACTGTTTCCCGTTTGATAGTGAAGTGGAAATGTGAAGGGACACGTGCAGCACAGAAATGTATAGGCCGACCTCGTCTGTTGTCTGCCAGGGACCGCCGACAGTTGAAGAGAGTCGTAGTGTGTAATAGGCAGACATTATCCAGCCATCACACAGGAACTCCAAACTGCATCAGGATCCACTGCAAGTACTATGACAGTTAGGCGGGAAGTGAGAAAACTTGGATTTCATGATCGAGCGGGTGCTCATAAGCCACACATCACGCCGGTAAATGCCAAACGACGTCTCGTTTGGTGTAAGGAGCGTAAACACTGGACGATTGAACAGTGAAAAAACGTTGTGTGGAGTGACGAATCACAGTACACAATGTGGTGATCCGATGGCAGGGTGTGGGTATGGCGAATGCTCGGTGAACGTCAGCTGCCAGCGTGTGTAATGCTAACACTAGTAAAATTCGGAAGCGGTGTTGCTATAGCGTGGTCGTGTTTTTCATGGAGGGGGCTTGCACCCCATGTTGTTTTGCGTGGCACTATCACATCACAGGACTACTTGGATGTTTTAAACACCTTCTTGCTTCTCACTGTTGAAGAGCAATTCGCAGATGGCGATTGCATCTTTCAAAACGACGGAGCACCTGTTCATAATGCACGGCCTGTGGCGGAATGGTTACACGACGATACAATACGTGTAATGGACTGGCCTGCACAGAGTCCTGACCTGAATCCAATAAAACATCTTTAGGATGCTTTGGAACGGCGACTTCGTGCCAGGCCTCACCCACCGACATCGATACCTCTCCTCAATGCAACACTCTGTGAAGAATGGGCTGCCATTCCCCAAGAAGCGTTCCAGCACCTGACTGAACGTATGCCTGCGAGAGTGGAAGCTGTCATCGAGGAAAAGGGTGGGCCAACATCATACTGAATTCCACCATTACCGATGGAGGTCGCCACCAACTTCTATGTCATTTTCAGCCAGGTGTCCGGATACTTTTGATCACATAGTGTGCCTAAAGTTTGAGAGTCGTTGTAGAATATAAGTTACTAGCTTAGCTCGTGCTGGTACGCTGGCGTATACTGTATGAGCTGAACAGATTTTTTTGTTTTTCTTTAATCGAATTTTTATGTTGTTCACAATACCTAAATTTTTCATGCTATACATCAACATGTCTTGTCCATGTCCTATTTTTCTACGTAGATTCCATTACGTTCTGTGGCCGTACGCCAACGTTGTGGTAGAGATGTATTCCCTACTGGCAAAAGCTCTTGTCCTGCAGGCGTAGCCATATTTTCACTGCATGTCTGACACTCTCATCATCATCAAAGTGTGTTCCCCTTGTGAATCTTTAAGCGGCCCAAAGAGATGGAAGTCCAAGGGTGCCAAGCCTGGACTGTAGGGTGGATGAGGCAATGATGTCCAACCTAATTTGGCGAAGTGTTCCGTGGTTCTCTGACTTGTGTGTGGGCGTGCATTATCGTGTTGGATCAAGATTTCTGCTGGATTCTTGTCCACTCAAACACGTAGAAACGGTTCTTTAGAGTTTATTCAGACTCTTCACGTCTGTCTCCGAACTAATTGTTGACTCTCTTGGCTTCGCATCCACGAGAATGACGCCGTCACAATCCCCGAAGACTGTCACCATGACTTTTGCGGCAGAAGGGGTTGTCTTGAATTTCTTCTTCTGTGGTGAATGAGGATGGTGCCACTCCATGAACCGCCTTTTTGTTTCCGGCTCAAAGTGGTGCACCCAGCTTTCGTCCCCCGTAACGATCCGTGGCAGAAAGGCCTCTCCGTCGGTCTCAAAACATTCCAACAGTTCAAGTTAAATGGCCCTTCTTGGAATCTTGTGGTCCTCTGTGAGCATTCGTGGAAACCATCGTGAACACCTCCTTGAATATCCGAGAGTCTGGATCACTGCAGACGCACTTCAATGCTGATCGACAACTCTAGAGCCAGTTGTCGAGTTGTGATGCGCCGGTCGGCACGAGTAATGGCAACCTCACGATTCAGCATGTGTAGAGCAATGGCTGTAACAGGACGTCCCGAGCGTGGCTGATCATGGAGCTCTGATTCTGCATTTCCTGAGGCTGTAACTTTCTTTACCTGTCGCTGAACTGTACTCCTATCAACTACAGCGTCGCCATACAGTGCACACAAACGATTATAGATGTTCACCACTGTTTCTTTTTCTGCACAGAAGAATTCAATAGCAGCACGCTGCTTGCAACCTGAGTCGTATGTAGACGCCATTTTGACGTTGTACTACGACTCTGCCATCTGCCAAAACGGCTCGAAACTTCACCGGCGCACAGAACAAACGTCGAATGTGAAGCACCAACAAGGACGTTGTCTATGTATAGTAATGGCTTTTTTTTTTAAAAATGTGGGACATTACTTATTGAACGACCATCGTACTTCTGACCAAAAACGAAATGTGGGACATTACTTATTGAACGACCCTCGTACTTCTGACCAAAAACGATTGTGGTAGCTAAGTCCATGCCTTTTATCTTCTTATGATGATATTTCTGTAGACATTTTCATCCCTTAGCACATATTTCTTTATATGCAACGTTGAAGTGAAATAAAAATTTTCATTTAGTTTTGAAAATTTTCCTAAAAGTTTGCATCCATTATTTCATCCTATTAGGGGATGAATTTCCAAAAACAGTGAAACACGCGTTTTTATTACTAACAGAGATGCCAAATACAAATTTTCATAGATATAGCTTTGAAAATGCTTTCACAATGTAATATTTTCGTAAAATATTTCACCCCCTATTTTACGCCCTTAGGGGTTGAATTTCCAAAAGCACTCGAAGATATCTCTTTTTTTATTTGTAGCCGAAAAGTCAAATATCGATTTTCATAGATGTAGCTTTAAAAATACTTCAGCAGTTTTTAACAATGATTTTTTTAAATTTCACCCACTATTTCGCCCCCGTAGGGGCTCAATTTGCAAAAAATGTTGAAACAAGTATTTCCTTATTTTTGACGGAGAAACCAAAAACCAATTGTCGTAGGTCTAGCTTCGAAACTGCCTTAATAGCAACATATTTTCAAAAACCCTTAATCCCGTATTGCACCCACTTAGGGATGGAATTTCTAAAAATATCCTCTTAAACGGCGCCTACAGTATACGATCAACACCCTCTCCAAATGACAAGTTTCTGTCCTTAGCGGTTTGTAATGTTTTCTTAAGATGAGGTTCAACAGCCGTAAAGTATTTCATAAAACGCATTTTGACCATACACTGTTTATTTGTCCCATTAGTCATCTACCGATTTCGGCTATTAACCATCATTTAATCTGTTGTACCCCACATCCTAGACGATGGTTAATAACCGAAACCGGTAAATCACTAATGGGACAAATAAACAGTTGATAGTTAAAATGCGTGTTATAAAATACTTCAGCGGTTTTGGCTGGGCGATGATGAGTCAGTCAGTCAGGACATTGTTTTTTACACATCTAGATCGCAGTAGTGAATTATGAACGTTAGCAGATTTCGACAGAAACGTAACGACGCGAAAATGGTACAAAAGCAATTTTGCTTTCGTACGCAAGGAGGAACCGTACGACGTCGAATACAGTGGTGAGGCCGCGCTGGCAAACTGCTCCACTCGTGCAGCCAGCCAGCCTACCTACCTACGGTAGCCTAACTGGGGCAGAGAGTGGGGTTTAAATTTAGACGCGGGACCGCTGCAGTAGTGTGTTGATCCCTGTTGCGTCCCCGCCACCAATAACGGGTCGATGTGCGCCAGCTGAGGGTCGTTAGCTGGGCCCGCTTCGACAGCGCCCAAGGGCGCCTCTGGCCGCGCGGGCCGCCGCCTGCAGTGCCCGCCGCTGCGCCAAACGCCCCCGGAACACGCCAACGCCGTCCAGTGCGCCAGTTGCCCTTTTTCTCTTCTTCTTGCTTCCTTATACTCACGTGTTCAACCTTTTCCGTTAAATTTCCGTTACACGATAAGACAAACAAATTTAAAGGTCATCGATTTAAGGAAATACCTAGATATCACAATTACGAACGGCATAAATTGCAACTATCAATTATTTATTTGTATATTTATGTGGCTTTCGTTTGCTAAAGGCCATGGAATATCTTGGCCTCACCCTTGACAGTCATTCATCTCAACTCTGCCTCCTGAAACTCCTCTCCAGCTGGATATGGGGACTGCATTCTTCCAACATCCTTCACACCTACAAATTTTTGACCCATCACATCCTTTGTTATTCCAGCGTCACCGGATTTCCACCACACACAGACTCTAAATAGTCCTCCAAATCCTCAATTGCCACACACTCCACCTCGCTTTCTGTTTCTGCCTCATGTCCCTCACACAGATACTCTATGACCTCAACCGCTTCCCACATCTTCACCTTTTCCTCGAACACATCTGCACCCTATACATCACTTGCACACTCGGTCTCCCCACCCCCTGGTATCTCCTATCCTCTCTCTACAGCCAGCCCACTGCCGCGCCATTATCGTTGTGTCCCAACGCCTCTCCATCTCAATGCCCTCCACTTCCTTTACCAAAGAACCTTCCAGCGTTTTTCCCTCCTGGATGAGATTTGCCCTGATATCTACCTCCTCCTACCAACCCTAACTCCCCCCCCCCCTATCGTGAGGGCTCCCTCTCCCCTCCTTTTCCCTTCCCCTGAGTGGTTTTTTCCTCCCTCCTACGCCCCCCCTCTTTCCAGTGCACCCCTTCCACACCTCTGTGCTGCCTCGTGACTTGCCTTCCCTCTCCCTCTCCCACCACACCCATCTCCTGCCCCTTGGTGCACCCCCTGACCACCTTTCTTTTCTTATATGGATATGGTGTCTGTTCTTTCGGACATGTCAGAAAGAACAGACACCATATCCATACAAATATGTAGTTCTGGAGACACTGCCCATGACCTTCTTCTTCTGTACAGATGCACAAATATTCCACGAAATCTTACGTGACTTGGTAAGAAAGTCTTCCAAGAGTAATGAGTGTGTTGGGGTGGGACACTACGAATGTAGTGTGTGGACATGCAAGGTGAGAATGTGGGTCTCGCGGGAGGCGTGCACGAGATAGTCCCTGCAGTCGTGCTATCCTCTCTGTCCTCAGTGGTTCAGATGGATAGAGCAACTGCTATGTAAGCAGGAGATCCCGGGTTCGAGTCCCACTTGGGGCACGCATTTTGACCTGTCCCCGTTCATATATAACAACACCCATCAGCAGCTGAAGGTATTAATATAATTCTAACCTTCATCCCATCCTCTCCAGCCCTTCCCCTGGTGCTCCTTCTCTACCCTCTTTTCTCTCCTCTCAGGCCTCCTCGCCCTCGGAAAGTCCTTTCTGGGAGTTTTTACTCTGCATTGTGTGTGCTCTGGCTTGAGCAGCGGTTTTAAAGCATCATAATTCTGGTGTATTTTAATGCTGTGGCCAACTTACAACTTGTGTATGTGACTTCAGTGTATTTTAGATGCTATGCACATCGCCAACCGTGTTTTTTTAATATCTTTAAGTGGACTCCTTAAATTGTTCCACAATGAACGTCTCCATGAAAGTGTATATTTTAACCCCCATTGTCTCCCCCTTTTATTGCCTTTTATATGTACTATTTCATCTTTTTATTGACTGGAAAGTCACTCAGCTGAAGAGTGGCGGATTGTGCCCCTGCCAACCCTCCCCTGTCCAGGTGGGGCAGGGGAAATAATCAATATAAAGAAAAAAAGATAGGTGCATGGTTCTTATTTACATGGCGATTTTAACCAGAAGATTGGTGGAAATCGGTCTAGTGGTTTAGGAGGAGATGTGGGTCATTATACAATTTCAAAAACATCCATTCCTATAATATGCCGGCCGGTGTGGCCGAGCGGTTCTAGGCGCTTCGGTCTGGAACTGCGCAACCGCTATGGTTGCAGGCTCGAATCCTGCCTCGGGCATGGATGTGTGTGACGTCCTTAGGTTAGTTAGGTGTAAGTATTTCTAAGTTCTAGGGGACTGATGACCTCAGAAGTTAAGTCCCATGCTGCTCAGAGCCATTTGAACCATTTTTATAATACTTATGTATCTTAACCCCCCTTCATCAAGAGCGTTAATTTTCTACAGAATTTCGTGGAACTCTTTATAGTATAATTTTAAATTACACAACAACATCAACTTTGTGATTGTTTCGGTTTACAGTTCAAAAAATGGTTCAAATGGCTCTGAGCACTATGGGACTTAACATCTGAGGTCATCAGTCCCCTAGAACTTAGAACTACTTAAACCTAACTAACCTAAGGACATCACACACATCCATGCCCGAGGCAGGATTCGAACCTGCGATCGTAGCGGTCGCGCGGTTCCAGACAGAAGCGCCTAGAACCGCTCGGCCACACGGGCCGGCCGGTTTACAACAGTTCATTGCATTCTTCTGTCCATTGAGCGTTTATGAAAGAGAACAAGTTTTCGATGTTGGTATTATTGCCTGGAATTGGAAAGTAATAGTCTGCCAGTTTCAATAATTCCGAATAAAGTTCTTCATTATACAGGGTGATTCAAAAAGAATACCACAACTTTAGGAATTTAAAACTCTGCAACGACAAAAGGCAGAGCTAAGCACTATCTGTCGGCGAATTAAGGGAGCTATAAAGTTTCATTTAGTTGTACATTTGTTCGCTTGAGGCGCTGTTGACTAGGCGTCAGCGTCAGTTGATGCTAAGATGGCGACCGCTCAACAGAATGCTTTTTGTGTTATTGAGTACGGCAGAAGTGAATCGACGACAGTTGTTCAGCGTGCATTTCGAACGAAGTATGGTGTTAAACCTCCTGATAGGTGGTGTATTAAACGTTGGTATAAACAGTTTACAGAGAATGGGTGCCTGTGCAAAGGGAAAAGAGCTGGACGGCCGAGAACGAGTGATGAAAATGTAGTACGCATCCAGCAAGCATTTGTTCGCAGCCCAGGAAAATCGACTCGCAGAGCTAGCAGAGAGCTGCAAATTCCACAATCAACTGTATGGAGAGTCCTACGAAAAAGGTTGGCACTTATCTGTGCGTAACTATCTGAACGTCAACTACCCGAGGCGATGGATCGGCCGCCAGGCAGCCCGTGACAGAGCACTTCATCACTGGCCTCCAAGAAGCCCTGATCTTACCCCCCTGCGACTTTTTCTTATGGGAGTATGTTAAGGATATGGTGTTTCGGCCACCTCTCCCAGCCACCATTGATGATTTGAAACGAGAAATAACAGCAGCTATCCAAACTGTTACGCCTGATACGCTACAGAGAGTGTGAAACGAGTTGGAGTATCGGGTTGATATTGCTCGTGTGTCTGGAGGGGGCCATATTGAACATCTCTGAACTTGTTTTTGAGTGAAAAAAAACCTTTTTAAATACTCTTTGTAATGATGTATAACAGAAGGTTGTATTATGTTTCTTTCATTAAATACACATTTTTAAAGTTGTGGTATTCTTTTTGAATCACCCTGTATAACTTCGTGTCTCCACACGGGCAGCAGCGGCGTGTGGAGCGTTGCGATGAGCCAATGCGACCCCGCCGCGCTCAGCCGCGGGTTCGCGTTGGCTCATCGGGACATTCTATTTTGCCTCGTTCGCTCTGTGCTCAGCGAGGTTGCGCCATTGTGTGCTGGACTCATTCGTCTACGAAGAAAAACAAGCGGGATTTTTTGGCCCGACACGACCGCAAACAGCCGGACATGTCCGGCTACATCCAGACACCTGGTAGCCCTGCATGCAGTACTAAACATGAACACTACATGAGAGCACACAGAAAAAAGTCTAACAAAGGGCTTCAGAAGCCTGCTGTTGATTTACATACATGTAAAATATTTAACAATACGTTCTGGTAATTTATAGGAAAAGACGAACAAAAAATATAAATGTAAATAAATGTACAGGTACGTGTTTCACAAAGGTGTTCCACATGCTGCGTAAAATTTTACAGGGTAGTTTAACAGCGTTAATTGTTCTAGCGCCACAAATTTAAAATATGAAACTATAAGAATAGGAACAATAGAGACACAATTGATCAGTGCATAAGTTGAAATAACTATAAATCTAAAATACACATTAACACGAAAAATTCCTAATACAGTTCCCAGTGCTGCGGTATTAGTTACGAAGATATCTTGACAGCTTGTAAATATCTCTTTATTATAAGTGGAATTTCTCAACGAAAATCTTATGCGGAAGGTGAACCAACGACAGCGTTTTTAACAGCTGTTTCTTGTCAGGAAATGTTCCTATAGCCGAAGCATTTCTTCTCCTACGCAGAACATTATAATACTTAGAAGATGCAACATATCTGCTAAAGAGATTGGCAATACTAGCGTGTCTGTACTCCTCTGGAGTACTGTTGCATGATGTGGGATGCTTGTCAGTTAGCACTGACGGGTGACACAGAAAAAAATCAAAGAAGGGTAACTCATTTTGTATCACACCGATATAGAGCATAGAACATCATGGATTTGGCAAGCGAGTTGGGATGGAAGTCGTTAAAACAAATGCTTTTTCCGTTGCAGCGAGATCTAAACAATATACACGATACATCTGGAGTATCCTGTCATAATGCCTATGTACAGAAGTTAACACCATTCTCCATTTTCCTACAGCTCTCTATGGAGAGAGATGTGACAGGGATAGCTGTTTCAATGGAAAATGCGTAGGACCCCTGCCTGACTCATGCCTGTTCCTCGTACGATTGCGCTGAAGCTAAAAAGCTATTACACTACCACTCTCACACAACTGGTTGAAGAAGTTGATAAATCCAGAATGAGATTTTCACACTGCAGCGGAGTGTGCGCTGATATGAAACTTCCTGGCAGATTAAAACTGTGTGCCCGACCGAGACTCGAACTCGGGTCGGGCACACAGTTTTAATCTGCCAGGAAGTTTCAAGTTGATAAATAACTGCCAAGATGGTTGCTGCCTGTTGGGATATCTTGCCGCATACACCGTAAAAGAACGAACTGCATTTTTCCTACACTCTCCATATACACCATGAGCATGTCGGATTTTTCTGCAATGGTAAATTCCATCGTCCACTCACGACCTACTGCTTGGACTGTCACACACGCACTGTGTAGCCAGTCCCTGTGCACTCGAGGAACGCATAAGAACACTGTAAGCAAATATAATAACACCACACGCAAGTTGAATGGCACAAACAAGTATCAGTGCAGGCTTTTCAAAATACGATATCTCGTAAAGGACTTGCCCTAGAACCCTGCAACAAACACCACCGAAATTCTAATTTATTCTAAGTTTGGTTCGTTAATATCAATAGACATGGTTCCATTTAAAAAAGTGTATTTTTGTAAAAAAGTATTATTCCTCTAAGTATTACTACAATCTGTTTATTGGCTAACAGTACGAGTCCCTGACTACCAATCCATTCTGTGAAAACCCAGATCAATAGCACTTTCCATTTCCGCAATGTTTGCGGTGCAAGTTGTAGGGTATTCATCCTATATATGACAAATAAGGTTTACATTGGTCATAAAGCGATATTTTACGATTGAAGATAGCTTGTATTGGAGTCTAAATAGTCATTGTAGTACATGGCTCTGCCAGATGACAACCATATATTTTGAAAAAGTTACAAGAGTTGTTTGCTATAGCAAACGAGTGACATGTTGTAGAAAACACAATATACCAGGAAGTCATAATCAGTTTATAATTTAGCATCAAGGGACTAAGGTCGTCTAACGTAGAAAGCGCTATTAGTAGCTACAAAAATGGCAGATGATGCATCGAGTAACAATTACGTAGCAGACTAAAAAGTAAGAATGCCAATATTTAAAAAGTAAACGAAAGTTTTTTGCCACGACAAAGATAAATGTCGGAGTGTAATTTTCACATGGCGATAGAATATATTATAAAACGATGGGTAGTTTATAAACGAGTATGATAGTCTAACGTCGTCTAACTTAAATGGGATTAGAAGGAGTAAATAAAAAGAAAAATTTTCTCAAAACAATCGGAAGAAGAAGCTTATCAGGGTTCAGGTACACTCTAAGCATCACAGCTACCTGACAAACGTTTTGAGGCGAGATTGTTGGAAAGGAAGAGGAAGACGAAGGAAGAAGATCATAGAACAAATGCTGCAAAGCATGTGGTACCGAAACTTCGAAGGACTGAATAGAAGTGCAGATAAAATGGTTCTGAGTGCTATGGGACTTAGCATCTGAGGTCATCAGTCCCCAAGACTTAGAACTACTTAAACCTAACTAATCTAAGGACATCACACATCAATGCCCGAGGCAGGGTTCGAACCTGCGACCGTTGCAGTAGCGTGGTTCCGGACTGAAGCGCATAGAACCGTTCAGCCATAGCGGCCGGTACAGATAAAAAATGGGATTTTTTTTTCCAGTGACAAGGCATAGCCTTGGGTAATTTATAATCACAGATAAAAGCCTATCGTTACTGTACTAAACTGATCACTACTACAGCATTTTAGCAAAGAATATGGCAATCACTTTAGATTTTCAGTGAGATAACAAAATCTACGAAGCAACTGGTGGTGTGCATATAGTAGATCCATTCAGCAAAGTTGTAGTGAATTTCTGTATGGAAAAATCTGATGTGACAGGATTTCAGACGGCCAAGAAGAAACCCTCTTGGATTCGGTATGTTGTTCAAATTTTCGGTATATGGCACCATGGAAAAAAAAGATCTCTGGAATTTTCCAATTTTCTGAACGATATTAACTCCGATATACAATTCAATGTGAGAGAGAAGGTCAAATTCAAATTCTGGATGTACATGTAGTTATAAATCCCACCGGAACTTTAGGGCTCACAGTCTACAGAATGCTTGTTCACATACGAGTTGTAGGTCTTAGTGCTAAACAAAGCCAGTCTTTATTTCATTTTTATTTTGTGATTTATATCGATTTCATGTTTATATTATACTACACAAGTTGATGATTGCAATATACGTCTTCTGTTATAATTATTGACTAACGAGTATCTCTGTTACGTCTTTTAAGATGTTATCTTACGACGAGCTTTTCACGCTATGTAAATTTTAGATAATGTCAACATATGAGTTTCTTCTCTATAAAAGTAGCGCAAATGTACCTCTGTCAAATTGTCCACAATGTTATGTCATGGTATGTAGTCCGTCACTATCTAAAAAGGAAGAAATTATCCATTATGAATGAGATTTTCACTCTGCAGCGGACTGTGCGCTGATATGAAACTTCCTGGCATATTAAAACTGTATGCTGAACCGAGACTCGAATTGCCTGTATGGGATGAGATATTTATCATATTCAGTCTATGTGCTCACTTTCGTGAGCCTGTTACTAAAGTCTGATTTAAATGTAAGTATGATATTAACTGTAAAACTTGAAAATTCTATTCATGAATCATTAATGTGCACACTTACGTTAATATATACAAGGTGAACACTAATAAAACCGACAAACTGACTGAAAATTGAGGAGAAAAGGTCCTATGATCTTGTGTTCGGAAATGCATCGTTCCCACGGCAAATGACGCTGACGAATGAAAGCTCCTCTGACCATGTGCCATGTGTTCCTTGTATGTTGCAGGCTGTGTGATTGACGCAGCGTACTGTGAGCAGCAGAATGGTCCGGTACTCATGTCGGGAACAAGCCGGGATGGTATTTATTACGGCCACAGAGATGGAAACGGTCGAGAGTCAGACCTAGGTCCTCCAAATGTGGTGTACGCACAGTGCGCCGCCTCCCTGCACGTTCGTGTGTCTGAAATGAACCATGGTCACCCAAATAATCAAATGGCTTGAAATGTTGTACGATGTGGTTGGTGTCTGTGAGGCTACTTGTTTTGGAGTAGCCGTGGTGCCTCTCGACCGTTTCCTTCTGCTTTTCAGTACACAAACACTATCTCGACTTGTCCCCGACATGAGCACCGGACCACTGTGCTGCTTACAGTACACTGCGGTAGCCTGCAACATACAAGGGACACATGGCACTTGGTCAGAGGAACTTTCATTCATTAACGCAATCTACACTCATGCTCATATATTAAGGATAATTGCAGAATGTGGTGGCACACAACGTGGCACTACACAAAACTGGCGCTAATAGCATAGGCACATAGGGAACACACACGACACAGATGTGTAAGTCCACGATATTGGTGATAAGTTGAGAAAACTGTCCCGAAACACATGTGCTACAAAACGCCACGGTTTCCTGCGGATGTACCCCTACATCAGTATGGGATATGATCGCCATGCACACGTACACAGGCCGCACAACGGGTTAGCATACTCTGGATCAGGTGGTCGAGCAGATGCTAGGGTATAGCTTCCCATTCTTGCACCAGTGCCTGTCGGAGCTCCTGAAGTGTCCTAGTGGTGTGAAGACGTGCAGCGATACGTCTACTGAGAGCAACCCAGATGTGCTCGATGGGGTTTAGGTCTGAAGAACAGGCAGGCCACTCCATTCGCCTGATATCTTCTGCTTCAAGGTACTCCTCCACGATGGCAAGCTCGGTGGGGCCGTGCGTTATCATCCATCAGGAGGAAGGTGGGACCCACTGCACCCCTGAAAAGGCGGACATACTGATACAAAATGACGTCCCGATACACCTGACCTTTTACAGTTACTCTGTCAAAGACATGCAGGGGTGTACGTGCACCAATCATAATCCACCCCACACCATCAAACTACGACCTCCATACAGGTCCCTTTCAAAGACATTAAGGGGTTGGTATCTGGTTCGTGGTACACGCCAGATAAAAACCCGGCGAGTATCACTGTTCAGGCTATACCAGGACTCGTCCGTGAATGTAACCTGGGACCAGTGTTCTAATGACCATGTACTGTGTTCTTGACACCAGGCTTTACGGGCTCTCCTGTGGCCAGCGGTCAGTGGAATGCACCTTGCAGGTCTCTGGGCGAATAAACCATGTCTGGTGACAACTGTTCCAGTGGCTGCGTTTAGCTCCCGAGCAAGGCTACCTGCAATACTTCGTGGCCGTCTGCGGGCACTGATGGTATGATATCAGTCTTCTTTTAGTGTTGTACACTGTGGACGTCCCATATTTTAGCGCCTAGACACATTTTCTGTCTGCTGGAATCATTGCAATAATATTGAGATCACACTTTGTGGCACATGGAGGGCCCATGCTACGATCTCCTGTGTTTGGTTCAAAAATCGCTCTAAGCCAGGGCCGGCCAAACGCTGCACAGTGAGCAGACGTGCAGAAGTGCTGCACATGTGCGACAGCGACATCTGTTATTAGAGATGTGTCCTAAATGAATGGCGGCGGCTCCACTTCCCTGTTTATGTGGTACAAGCAAGAGCGCAACATACCCAGTCTCGTTTACCCCTGGTGACCGTAACCTTAACAGAGAAGTACTGAGAAATGGCAGCTACTGTGAAAAGCAAAGGACGGCAGATCTATGTTCTCGGTCGTTTCGATCAAGCATCAGTGATGAAAATCTCCCGCAATTGCTTGCGTTTGTCAATGAGCCGTGCTTTTGTGCCCGATATTAACTATATCATTTCGCATGACCAGTGATAAACGTGTTTGGATTTATTCCTTTCATAATTAAAAATTAGTGTTTACTAACTGTGGATTATTGCCTCATTCTGCTCCATGTTACACTATTATCAGGAAAATTGGTCATTAAACAGATTGTTGAATACTTACATTTAGGGTTTTTTTAAAATGTGTGAAGGGCTACGCTCAGTTGAAGTCGATAAAACATAACAATCATCTAGTTGTCGGTTATTACGCAGATTTCAGACGGAACTGATGAAAGATATAGCAATAATGGTACAGGTGATCATCGAGAGGTCTGCGGTTGTCATTCTGTTCAGAGGTCAGCGAGACAGAAATTATGTGGGTGTAACTGAGGGCACCGAGAATTAGTTATAGGAAACCTTGCATTGGTTTAATGTTGTTTGAAATCATGACTAAGGTTCGTTGGAAGTCGCTAAGTGCTCTCTTTCTTAAATACTAGATCAAAAACATTACGCGTATTTACGTGCCGTCAGTCAAGCTGCCTTAATAAAAAGCCACGGTTGTTAACCTTATTACTTGTCTTACTGGGTTAAACTGTTAACATAAACGTAGACGTCTCAATGAGTAGACTGCGACAGTATTTTAAATGTTTAATACGCGAAATACCTTCCCATGGTTGGCATGCAATCTGTGGAAAGAGCACTAGAATGCGCCGGTACAGATGATCTCAGCAATTGGATAAAGCGACATCTGTGCGTAGAAACCTGCACTACATGAACACTGACGGTTGCGGCGTGCACGCTGTGACCCGGAAGTTGCACATGTGCAGGAGCACCGCACGCATGCAGAATTTCTGGCTGGCCCTGCTCTAAGCACTATGGGACTTAACAGCTGAGGTCATCAGTCCCCTTGACTTGACAAGTTAAACCTAACTAACCTAAGGACATCACACACATCAATGCCCGAGGCAGGATTCGAACCTACGACCGTAGCGGTCGCGCGGTTCCAGGCTGTAGCGCCTAGAACCGCTCCGCCATTCCGGCTGGCTGAACGGGAGCAGTATAATACGAAGAATAAACAGTACTCCAGCAGAAATGGCACCGTTTTGGCCCATGCAGACTGACACCGCCATGCCAGCAGCGCTACTCAGTCGCTGCTGCAGTACCAATTATTTTTTCAGTTCTGCTGTACATCTCCGTACATATCGATAAAGCGAATATTGCGCTAGACCAGCCTGGGACCAAACTGTCAAGTGGGCATATAAAATTCCTCTTTAAAAATACACTCCTGGAAATGGAAAAAAGAACACATTGCCACCGGTGTGTCAGACCCACCATACTTGCTCCGGACACTGCGAGAGGGCTGTACAAGCAATGATCACACGCACGGCACAGCGGACACACCAGGAACCGCGGTGTTGGCCGTCGAATGGCGCTAGCTGCGCAGCATTTGTGCACCGCCGCCGTCAGTGTCAGCCAGTTTGCCGTGGGATACGGAGCTCCATCGCAGTCTTTAACACTGGTAGCATGCCGCGACAGCGTGGACGTGAATCGTATGTGCAGTTGACGGACTTTGAGCGAGGGCGTATAGTGGGCATGCGGGAGGCCGGGTGGACGTACCGCCGAATTGCTCAACACGTGGGGCGTGAGGTCTCCACAGTACATCGATGTTGTCGCCAGTGGTCGGCGGAAGGTGCACGTGCCCGTCGACCTGGGACCGGACCGCAGCGACGCACGGATGCACGCCAAGACCGTAGGATCCTACGCAGTGCCGTAGGGGACCGCACCGCCACTTCCCAGCAAATTAGGGACACTGTTGCTCCTGGGGTATCGGCGAGGACCATTCGCAACCGTCTCCATGAAGCTGGGCTACGGTCCCGCACACCGTTAGGCCGTCTTCCGCTCACGCCCCAACATCGTGCAGCCCGCCTCCAGTGGTGTCGCGACAGGCGTGAATGGAGCGACGAATGGAGACGTGTTTTCTTCAGCGATGAGAGTCGCTTCTGCCTTGGTGCCAATGATGATCGTATGCGTGTTTGGTGCCGTGCAGGTGAGCGCCACAATCAGGACTGCATACGACCGAGGCACTCAGGGCCAACACCCGGCATCATGGTGTGGGGAGCGATCTCCTACACTGGTCGTATACCACTGGTGATCGTCGAGGGGACACTGAATAGTGCACGGTACATCCAAACCGTCATCGAACCCATCGTTCTACCATTCCTAGACCGGCAAGGGAACTTGCTGTTCCAACAGGACAATGCACGTCCGCATGTATCCCGTGCCACCCAACGTGCTCTAGAAGGTGTAAGTCAACTACCCTGGCCAGCAAGATCTCCGGATCTGTCGCCCATTGAGCATGTTTGGGACTGGATGAAGCGTCGTCTCACGCGGTCTGCACGTCCAGCACGAACGCTGGTCCAACTGAGGCGCCAGGTGGAAATGGCATGGCAAGCCGTTCCACAGGACTACATCCAGCATCTCTACGATCGTCTCCATGGGAGAATAGCAGCCCGCATTGCTGCGAAAGGTGGATATACACTGTACTAGTGCCGACATTGTGCATGCTCTGTTGCCTGTGTCTATGTGCCTGTGGTTCTGTCAGTGTGATCATGTGATGTATCTGACCCCAGGAATGTGTCAATAAAGTTTCCCCTTCCTGGGACAATGAATTCACGGTGTTCTTATTTCAATTTCCAGGAGTGTAATTGTCTTTGTAACGGAAAACAAACCGACGCCTTCCGCTGACACTGAGCGTCGAGTGAAACGTTCGATAAGTGGTATTTATTTGAGACGACTCCTGTTACACATTGCAAAAATGAATTTGCAAACATTTTCCGAAACATCAGAGAATATCTCCCTAACGAGTCTTAGGTTCGTAGTAATAGACGGCAAATCATCGAGTAAAACTGTAGTGATATCAGGTGTTCCCCAGGGAAGCGTCCTGGGACCTCTGCTGTTCCTGATCTGTATAAATGACCTGGGTGACAATCTGAGCAGTTCTCTTAGGTTGTTCGCAGATGATGCTCTAATTTACCGTCTAGTAAGGTCATCCGAAGACCAGTATCAGTTGCAAAGCGATTTAGAAAAGATTGCTGTATGGTGTGGCAGCTGGCCGTTGAAAAGTGTGAGGTGATCCACATGAGTTCCAAAAGAAATCCGTTGGAATTCGATTACTCGATAAATAGTACAATTCTCAAGGCTGTCAATTCAACTAAGTAACTGGGTGTTTAAATCACGAACAACTTCAGTTGGAAAGACCACATAGATAATATTGTGGGGAAGGCGAGCCAAAGGTTGCGTTTCATTGGCAGGACACTTAGAAGATGCAACAAGTCCACTAAAGAGACGGCTTACACTACACTCGTTCGTCCTCTGTTAGAATATTGCTGCGCGGTGTGGGATCCTTACCAGGTGGGATTGACGGAGGACATCGAAAGGGTGCAAAAAAGGGCAGCTCGTTTTGTATTATCACGTAACAGGGGAGAGAGTGTGGCAGATAGGATAGCGAGTTGGGATGGAAGTTATTAAAGCAAAGACATTTTTCGTCGTGGCGAGATCTATTTACGAAATTTCAGTCACCAACTTTCTCTTCCGAATGTGAAAATATTTTGTTGAGCGCAACCTACATAGGTAGGAATGATCATCAAAATAAAATAATAGATATCAGAGCTCGAACAGAAAGGTTTAGGTGTTCGTTTTTCCCGCGCGCTGTTCGGGAGTGGAATGGTAGAGAGATAGTACGATTATGGTTCGATGAACCCTCTGCCAAGCACTTAAATGTGAAATGCAGAGTAATCATGTAGATGTAGATGTTAGGGGAGACACCCAGTATATTTGATATCGTTAATTTCCTTGTACACCTTAACACATAGCTCCTATCTGATGATGAAATTTGGGGACGCGTAATACTTAATAAAGAATTGTGTGATCAAGACACTCTTCCGTATTTCCAAGTTGTGCCAAATCCAAATGGTCGACTGTTCCTATCATGGATGCATATCTCTGTCAAGTAACGGAAAGCCAACACTGCCTACTCTTACATACAACAAGCTCCGTAACAATCGTTGGCGCGACCCTACGAAGGTAGGGGTAGGGCTATGATGACGTCATGTATAAACAGTTCGTCTTGCTGAACTTGTTTTAGTTTGAAAGTGTCTATGTCTTTATAGTCACTGTCAATGTCTCCAGTATTAACAGACGAAACATTAGACACGTAAATACACCTTGTACCACAGACAAACGTTGATAAAACAGAAATCACCAAAGTACTATATGTAAATTATTCATTGTATACTTTTTTCGAACCGTGATATAAGCATAGACCAATAAATAAATTTCGACGAACTTCTCTGTTTACATTACTGTTCTTATGCATTCAATTTTCATTCACATAAAAACTATTGGAAAGTAAAATGTGTATGTATGGATTTCCGCCACAATATGTTAAACAGTAAGAAGTGAAGCAATCCTCTGATTAGGGGAAGAACAGAATTGATGGCTCTAAGCACTATGGGACTTAACATCTGAGATCATCAGTCCCCTAGACCTAGAACTACTTAAACCTAACTAACCTACGGACATCACACACAGCCATGCCCGAGGCAGGATTCGAACCTGCGACCGTAGCAGCAGCACGGTTCCGGACTGAAGCGCCTAGAATCGCTCGGCCACAGCGGCTGGCGAAGAACAGAACCAAAAAGCTTTAAAAGAAATAATCAAAAATAGAGGACTTAGGTTCTTATTCAAGAAAGCTCTGCGTTCCACAGCAATTTAAAGATTTAATTAGGAGACAGCATTTAACCTGTCATCAATATTTTCCCAGCCCAGGTATGTTGAAAATTGAAGAACAAGAAAAAGCTGCTAAATGTGATTAAATCTGCAGTACCACTCGTTTAACAACAGTAGTTTATCTAATGGAAACTGTATGTGTATAGTTTATACTTACCAAAAGGAAACAACGTTTTGTTGGATGATTGTAACTTCTTTTAAACAACGTACGATTTACATATGCCGAAAAAGTTCCGCCCACGGATGCTCCTCGTCTTTCACTGCGGGGCATCATCATACATCCATTACTTCGATTGAAATTTTCGGTGTGGTGGGCGGCGAATAATTTAAGTCTCATCTGTAGCCACAAATCATCGGATAGCGCCAGCCTTGGGCCTCTAAAAGCTATCCTGCAGCTCTCCAGGAATTCACATCCTCCCCGCTGGTCGTTGGCAGGCAGTAAACGCGCCCCCAATCCCGCTGAAAGCTTTTTCATATCTGTATTTCTTACAACCCAACCAAGTCCACGCTCACGTGATGTGCCAACAAGTTCCACTTTCGAACCTCTTTAACAGGCGAGCCTCCAAACCAATACCAGCCCTTGCACAATGATTTAGCTAAGCGTTCGTGTTTCCTGTTTCCGCTGCCGACGGCACTCGCAGTTTATCCGTAATCGTGTAAAGCAAACGACTTATTTCAAATGCCTCTTATACTGGACCATCATCTTCTATAGTTTCTAGCCTACGGCTGCACCTATTTGGAACAAAAGTCTCTCCATCTTTTCCTGTTATCCTATCAAGTTTCCTTCTCCACGCTGTTCCAGCTTCCTCCTCTCTTCTTCACACATTCCTTCACTCCAACGAGCCACCCGTCTCTCGGTCTTCCTCTGTGTCTCTTACCTCCTGTTTTCATTTCATGAGCCCATCTTGGAATTCTACCAACTACCATTCCTTCAACATGTCCGTACCACATTAGTCTGTAACTCTATTAGCCACCAATTTTCGTGTTCCACTCACAGGTAGAGCGAGAGAAAAACGACTGTTTATGTGCGTCCGTACGAACCATAATCTCTCATAGCTTGACCTCACGCAAAATGTTCGTTGACGGCAATAGAATCGTTCTGCAATCAGCTTGAAATGCTCGTTCTCTAAATTTTCTCAACAGTGATCCTCGGGAAAGAACGTCGCCTTTCCTCAAGGGATTCCCATTTGAGTTCCCGTAGGATATCTGTAATACTTGCGTATTTTTCACACCTGCAGGTAACAAATCTAGCAGCCTCTGAATTGCTTCGATGTCCTTCTTTAATCCGACCTTGTGTGGAACCCAAAACCTCGAGCAGTACTCAAGAATGGGTAGCACTAGTGTTCTGTACACGATCTTCTCTATGGGTGACCTATACTTTCCTCAAATTCTCCCAACAAACCGAAGCTGACCATTCGCCTTCTTTACTGCCATTTCGACGTACCCGTTCCATTTAATATGGCTTTGCAACTTTATGCCTACATCTTAAATCGGTGTTACTGTGTCAAACGGCACACTACGAATCCTGTCTCGAAGGGATTGTTTCTCCTATTCATCTGCATTAAGTTATGGTTTTCTACATTTAGAGCTGCTTTTATTCATCACACCCCTTAGAAATTTTGTCTGAGTCATCCTCCTACAGTCATTCGACGACGAGATCTTCCCGTACACCGCAGTATCATCAGCAAAAATCGGAAAATTGCTGCTCACCCTGTCCGCCAGCTTATTTATGTATATGAAAATAATATCGGTCCCGTCAGACTTCCCTGGGGCACTCCTGACGATGCCGTAGTTTGTGATGACCACTCGCCGCAGAGAACAACGTACTGCGTTTTGTTATGTAAGAAGTGTTCGAGCCACTCATGTTTCTGGAGAGCTATTCCGTATGCTCGTACCTTCATCAACAGCCTGCAGTGGAGCAGTGTCTCAAAGGCTTTTCGGAATCTGCCTCTTGCCCTTCATCCATAGCTCGCTTGGTTTCTTCCTTCCAAGTTCTCGTTGCCCTGAGTCCGTGTATCATCAAGATTGACCAGAAGTTCATGATATATCCGTCAACACTGAGGTCTATAACATTGTTCACCTAGCTCTCTCCTCTCCCTTATTTTCCTCAGCGTTACTCAGTCTTTCTTTGGGCTACCAGTATAGATAGACAGTGTATAAAAATCCTCCAATGCGTTTGAACATGGTATGGCCGTTCTGCGTGGCTTGTTAATAACTGGTGCCTTCTGACAGCTTACTTTAGTACTCGTAACAGTGACGAAGGCCGCCTTCTCCACTGTCATTGACGCCATTCTTAAGTGTCATTTTCCTTAAACAGGGTTTTTTTCCTTGGAAATCTGCGTACTATTTGTGGTGCTACGGCTAATTTTGCATGCCCTGACGGCGCCGGGAAGTGTGTATTTGTTAGTCAACTTTTCGGCATACTTGCCTTGGCGTGTACTGTTGGGAACCTGTTTTTTTCTGGTCGATGTTAGTGCATGCGCTCTATACCAAAACGGGCTTTATAGTGGAGGCCTCATTTGCGTTTATAGCTCGCCCTTATTATTTCAGTCACTGATTAAGGTAAGGAATGGTTGTTGGTCAGCAAGCGTCTCGACTATTAGGATAGAACGCGATACAACATCGACAATCAAAGGTAACTGCTACGTTATACAGGGCAATTCTTATTAATGTTTAAAACCCCTCGGACCGACGTAGACGACACTGAGGCAAGTAATTTAATATGAGATACATGGTGACGCAAATATCTGGAAATGCCCCAGGAATAGATGAGAAATGTTAAATATGACTTACCTTGCAGCACGTGCAGTGGGTGGACTTCGTTGTGAACGGATGATTGAGCGATGCAGTGCTTGCATTAGAGCAAACGGTGCACATTTCGAACACGTTTTGTCAATGTGATCTGTCGTAAACGTAGACATTACAAAATTATTATCCTCTCTGTAACGAAGTTAAACCTATTCTATTTTCTGTGTCTTTCCTTTTGTACCTTCTTTTTTTTGTTTATAAAAATTATTCAGTAAAAAAAAGAGTAGGTCGTTTACTGTTAACGCCGCGATTCTGAACCTTATACTCATTTACCTGTGACGCAGTACGGCAGGTTTTTGTCGTACCGTACTTTGGAACAAACCGGTTGAGACCACGAGACCGGTAAATAGAAAATGCATAATTATCTCACGCAGTGAAAAAAATACTGCTTGCCAGTGATCGCCTGCCAACGTACGCCGCTGGTGGTCATGGAAGGCGCCGTAACAGCTGTAGGATACGTGAATGCCATCCTCCGACCGATACTGCAACCATATCGGCAGCAGATTGGCGAGGCATTCGTGTTCATGGACGACAATTCGCGCCCCCATCGTGCACATCTTGTGAATTACTTCTTTCAGGATAACGACATTGGTCGACTAGAGTGACCAGCATGTTCTCCTGACGTGAACCCTGTTCAACATGCCTGGGATAGATTGAAAAGGGCTGTTTATGGACGACGTGACCCACCAACCACTCTGAGGGATGTACGCCGAATCGCCGTTGAGAAGTGGGACAGTCTGGACCAACAGTGCCTTGATGAACTTGTGGATAGTATGGCACGACGAATGCAGGCATGCATCAATGCAAGAGGACGTGCTACTGGGTATTAGAGGTACCGGTGTGTACAGTAATCTGGACCACCACCTCTGAAGGTCTCACTGTATGGTGGTACATCATGCAATGTGTGGTTTTCATGAGCAATAAAAAGGGCAGAAATGATTTTTATGTTGATCTCTATTCCAGTTTTCTGTACAGGTTCCGAAACTATCGGAACCGAGGTGATGCAAAACTTTTTTTGATGTGTGTAGTTTCAGGTGATTATTACACATTCAGTTATCCCGAACAAAAATTCTCAATAGTAGGATTGTTAGTATCTACATCCACATGTACACAGGTACTCGGCAAGCCGCCGTAAGGGGCGTGGCGGAGGGAACCCTATACTACTACTTGTCATTTCCCCTCCTGTTCCACTCGCAAATAGAGCGATGGGGAGACGATCGTCTGTACGCCTCCATATAAACCCTTATTTCTCATATCTTACCTTCGTGGTCGTCACACGCGATCTGTATTGGCGGCAGCAGAATCATTCGGCAGTCAGCTTCAAATGCTGGTTCTCTAAATTTTCTCAATAGTGTTTCCCGAAAAGAACGCCGCATTCCCTCCAGGGATTCCCATTTGAATTCCCGATGCATCCTCGTAACACATACGTTATGTTCTAACCTACCGGTATCAAATCTAACAGCCCTCCATTGAATTTCTTAGAGGCCTTCCTTCAATCTGAACTGATACGTATCCCAAACACTCCAGCAGTACTCAAGAATGGGTCGCACCAGTGGCCTATATGTGGTCTCCTTTATAAGTGAAGCACTCTTTCCTAAAATTCTCCTAGTAAACCGAAGTCGACCATTTGCCTTCCCTACCACAGTTTTCACATACTCGCACCACCTCATATCGCTTTTCAACGTTACGCCCAGATATTTAAACGAATTGACTGTGTCAAGTTGGAAACTAGTAACACTGTATGTGAACATTACAGGTTTGTTTCTCCTACTCATCCGCATTAACTTACATTTTTCCACCTATAGGGGTAGCTGTAGAGAAGTTTTATGAGTATGACAAGCAACTACATCAGTTGTACATTGATTTTACGCAAGCGTACGACAGCCTACATAGGAAGAAAATTATACAGATCATGAAAGAATTTAGAATCCCACTAAAACTGGTGAATTTAACGGAAATGACAATGAAAGCAACAAAATAAGAATAGAGCAAGAACTGTCTGGTGAATTTCAAGTACATAGGGGCTACGACAGGGAGATGTGATCTCTAAAATGTTATTTAATTTAGTTTGAGAAAAGGTGATGCGGCAAATGCCGATAAACCTAGGAGGAACAATACTTAATCGGCAAGTTCAGGTGGTAGCATATGCGGATGACGTAGTATTAATGGCAAGGAATGTAAGGGCACTAAAGGGAAACTACGATATGTTAGAGGAAGCAGCAAAAGAAGAAGGTTTGGAAGTAAACATGAACAAAACAAAGTATCTGGTGATGGGGGAGCCCAATCTAAACGGACAAAAGAATTCACTACTAATGAATGGGAAAGAATATGAAAGAATGAGAACATTTAAATATTTAGGTTCTGTAATAACGGAGGACAATAAACTAGCAGTAGAAATTCAAGAAAGGATAGCGAGCGGAAATCGCTGCTATTTTTCCTTGCAGAACGTATTTAATTCCAGGAATGTTAGTAGGAATACAAAAATCAAAATATACACAACCATATTAAGACCTATAGTAATATATGGATCAGAAGGCTGGGTATTGACATTAAAGTGGGAGAACTGGTTATTGAGATGGGAAATAAAGATACTGAGAAGGATTTTTGGAACAGTGAGAGAGGAAGATGGCTGGAAAGTAAGAACAAATGTAGAACTACAAACACTTTTTGGACAGATGGATACTGTTGTTAAAATTAAGCAGGGAAGAATAAGATGGGCAGGACATGCACAGAGAATGCCAGAAACTCGGAGTTTTAAAAAAGTTTTTATGGGAAAACCTGACGGGAGAAGGAGAAGACGTAGACCCAGGAAAGGGTGGCTGGACGATATGGAAAAAGATTTAAAGGCGATGGGAATAAGAAATTGGAGAAGGAAGGCGATGGACAGAGAAGAATGGAGGCAGGTGATAAGGAGGCCAAGGTTCTACAAGGACAGTAGAGCTAACCAAGAAGAAGAAGATAGGGCTAGCTGTGATTCATCACACCAACTGGAAATTTTGTCTAAGTCTTCCTACAGTCACTCAACTTCGCCACCTTACCATACACGGTGACTGATCCTCTATTCCGTAATCTAGCAATAATGAGTGTTCCGCCTATTGTAACGACACAATCATTTCATCCAGATATTAAAACAAATTAAAGATGTTAGGCACTTGGATTCTGTGTTGGGCAGAGCGAATGCTGCAAGTGGCTGGTGGTGACACAAGCAGATCAAAGGCACCGCAGATTGCCGGAAATGACAACCCTGAAGTCCAGAACGTTGGCGTAGATGGTTTACTGCGAGCATCTGGTTCAAAATGGTTCAAATGGCTCTGAACACTATGGGACTTAACTGCTGAGGTCATCAGTCCCCTAGAACTTAGAACTACTTAAACCTAACTAACCTAAGGACATCACACACATCCAAGCCTGAGGCAGGATTCGCACCTGCGACCGCAGCGGTCACGCGGTTCCAGACTGTAGCGCCTAGAACCGTTCGGCCACTCCAGCCGGCCTGCGAGCATCTGGGACTAGTAACACTCTTTCCAGGAGGTTGCGCTTCAACTCACAGAATAGAGAGAATCTGAGAAATACAACAATAATGAAAACTGACGTTTCGAAGAGAAAAATATGAGCCGAACAACAGAGACAAAGAGGCAAATCTGCTTGAAACAAGAAAAGTACAATTTCATATAAATGAAGATAAAATTAGTGACAGCAACAGTAGAGAGAGCGGGGGACACACGCCCTATGATTGACTGGCACTTCTCAGTAAGCGCTGACCTAGGAGAACGAGTTCAGTGCTTGGGACAGGGCCGATGACGGTGTGCCAAATCGCACGCGTGCCGGATGTGAGTGCCGCCTGCGGGCCGAGGTTCGGCCTATCTCGCCGTTGCTCGGTCCTTCTCGGAGGTGCCTGGAATAGCGCGACATTTCGTTTAGTATTACGGTGTGGCATCATTATTTTGTCGGCACAACTCTCTTCAGTACGGCAGAGTCATGGTGTCAGCGCCGTTTGTTGGGTAAGTCAGGGATATGCCTGGAACTGCTTTTCAATTTAATACATTTTTGTTCTATTTAATACCCGCTACTGTTGAGTTGGTGAAGGAAAAATATGCGCAGGAACAGCGTCAATGTAGCGTTGCTAATGTCAACACATCTTCTGGGCTACTAGTTTTAACCCATGACATATAGTAATTATATTCACACATGAAACTTCCTGGCAGATTAAAACTGTGTGCCAGACCGAGACTCGAACTCGGGATCTTTGCCTGTCGCGGGCAAGTGCTCTACTAGAGTTCGAGTCTCGGTCCGGCACACAGTTTTAATCTGTCAGGATGTTTCATATCAGCGCACACTCCGCTGAAAAGTGAAAATATCGTTCTGGAAACATCCCGCAGGCTATGGCTAAGCCATGTCTCCGCAATGTCCTTTCTTCCAGGAGTGCTAGTTCTACAAGGTTCGCAGAAGAGCTTCTGTGAAGCCTGGAAGGTAGGGGACGAGGTACTGGCAGAATTGAAGCTGTGAGGGTGGGTCGTGAGTTGTGCTTGGGTGGCTCAGTTGTTAGAGCACTTGCCCGTGAAGGCAAACGTCCCGAGTTCGAGTCTTGATCCGGCACACAGTTTTAATCTACCAGAAAGTATCATACCAGCGCACACTCCGCTGCAGAGTGAAAATCTCATTTTATATTCACACATGTTTCACTGTAGTAACAGGAACATAAATGTGTCTTAAGTTACGCAAGCAAAAAGGAGTTTAAACACAGCTACCGGCTACTAAGACTGCACAACACTCTGTCTTCTTCAGTCCACCGAGTTTATATGAGGAGTCAAAGTCACCAAGTCTGCACTAACTGAGAACTTCACCAAGTCTCTCAACGAAAATTCTAGGTCAGGGCAAACCAAGAAGTGCCACAGCACTCACAAGGACACGGCACGACCGTGGGGTCGAGGATTTGTCCGAAATTTTGTGTGGTGATAGAGGACCCCTAACACCTCACGTGGTTAAAATATTAGGACGAATTGCTCAGAAAACCCCGCGAAAAATCGATCCAAAGTTTCTTAGGTGCGTTATGAGTATAAAGTGTTAGTCCCGTGCTGAGCCGCCGTCTGGCCTATGTCATTTCATTGTAGCCATTCTTTGTTACTGTTTTTGTGGAATTAAGAAAAAATATTTCCAGTAAAAAAAATGGTTTGGGCTCGGACTATTACGCCAGAGATCTTGGGTTCGATTCCTCATCTTTCTTTTTCTTCCTTCTGTTTCATTTTATTTTGTCATTCCACCAATTATTCAGAAAGTTTCTCAAACCTATATTATTTTTAAAACATTGTTTTAGCTCAAGAACGTAAAGTATTTCATTCACTGAAAAATATTCGTGCTCGTTGTTCTATTTCGTTTTATGGGGTTTAAAGGTTTAAAGGGGCTTTGTTAGGGTCCCCTTTGGATTGTAACGGTCATCTGCGCATAGGACTGTGCGCGAGCCGTGAGAAGTAAACGGCAGTTTGTTTTTCGATTTCGTCGTGAACAGACGTGCCTGTTTCTAATTTCAACGTGTTATTCCGATCCGAGGTTAAACACGTCGACTAAAGAAGTTGCTGGCTAATCTGGAATAGGAGAAGAAATTCTGAAGAATCCATTCATAGTGATCTATCAAAATTACGATTGAAGGACGTAGTGGTGTACTATGAAAAGCTGTTGACAGAAAATAATTTAATTCCATCGACATCTTAGGAAGAAATCTCTCGCGATGCTGTGTTATTGGCCGGAGAACTTTATAATAAAACACGAACTTTTGGGTGAAAAAACATTCGTAACTGAAGGGGAATTAATTCACGCTCATGAGGATTTCGAAGAATGTGCGGAGAACGACGAACAGTTCGAAGTGCCACAAAGTGATTCGTCTCCAGACGAATATAAACCGTCACCGAAAAGATTTAAAAGTGACATGATTCCCATCTTTTGAGGAAGCAAGACAGCAATATCAGCAAGTCACGACAAGAAATTTACAGTAAAGGGCATTGGCTGTGGCTACACAGTTCGTCGATTTCAAATTCAAGGCGTCTGATCGATGGGTCACGGCATTTAAACAGAAGCACAGAATTTCACAACGCACGATCACGAAACTAGTTTCGAGAAAAGAAGCGGCGTCAATGGAGGACATCCAGGCGTCTGCGGAGATCTTTCGTCGGCAGACGTGCCGTTTAATCCCTCAATAATATGAGGATTATGTGATAAATACTGACCAAACAAATAAATACATGTTTTCTGCGTAAAAAATGTTTTTACCGATGTACAATGTATCAATTCAAATTTAATTATAGGAAAAGATATTTACATACACATGCGAATATTGTTTAATATTAAAAATACTATTGTTTCAGGATGCCAATATCAAATTGTTTTCAACAGGACCTTCACTGAAGAAGGGAGTAAAACAGTTGTGGTGAAAAAGTCGGATTTGAATAAAGTGACGCAATCGTACACCGCACAATATTCAATAACATTATCCAGAAAACTGCTCCCACATGTCTTCATATGCTTACAAGAAGCGACCGGTCATTTCGGACCTCGTATTCACAAATTAATAGATGGCTATGCCAATACGTATACGAACGTCATGGTAACATCATCGAAGTCCGGAAAATTAACAACAGTTTTATACACGGATTTTCTCCGGAAATGCTTAAAATCTTACGTCGGGGAGAATAAATATTTACTTCTCGTTGGCTCTTGGGGAGGTCAAACGAATCCGGAGATATATGATGCAATTTTTCAAGATGACGATAATATGCCAACTTGGTCTGTAAAAGTCATACCTCCAAAATGCCTTAACCATCTAGGCCAGACGGCGGCTCAGCACTGGACTAACATTTTATCCTCATAACGCACCTAAAAAACTTTGGATCGATTTTTCCCGGGATTTTTCGGGTAGTGAGTCCTAATATTTTAACCACGTGAGGTGTTAGGGGTCCTCTATCACCACACAAAATTTCGGACAAATCCCCGACCCCACGGTCGTGCCGTCTCCTTGTCAGCCTGACTGCACATTTTCCTTACTGACAAGGCACACAGTCTGAATATGAGGAGAGGGTGGAGGGTAAGCGCAAAATTGCTGCATTTACACGTAAATGGCAATGCAGTCGCTCTGCATGAGACTTGATTTTCAGATTTCTCAGCAACATAGATCACCAAATATCAAATTGTCAATATTATTTAATTATATTTGGCGTGCTGAAGTCCATAATGTAACTATTATCTGGTACAGATTGTTGGCATAAGGACCTACACAGGCAATTTCTCAGTGTTACGCACCCAGGTTGCCACTTACTCCCGACTTATTTTATAATCGAAGAATGTCTTTCACACACATAACTTGGAGTGCCACGGCTTTCGCTGGTACTGTGATCGCACAAACCTTTAACTGAAGACGGTTGACTGAGTGACAGACGTGCATTTTCATTGTGTTTACTGTCGACTCCAGCAAGTGGACGAGTTACATTACTGCGGGTGCTTGTACTGGGTGCTACTGCTACAGGAGATTCGAAATACCTCTTCTGTTACATTTTTAATAACGTCACGTTTACGCGAATAGTACGTTGTGATACATTTTTGAACAGATTTTGGGGAGAGGAAGTGAATTACCGAATATAAAATGTAGGCCATTATTTTAAGAAAGTGTACTGTTGTTCATATCTTCCTAAGGAACAAAGAGATACGAAAAGCGCGAGCGCGCGTTTGTGTGTGTGTGTGTGGGGGGGGGGGGGGGGGGGGGCTCCGTCCCTAGTGGCTCCACCCCTAGTGACTAAAGCAAGCAATTGCACGAATTTTTAATGTACTGTATTTACTCAGGACTGAAGATGGTCATGACTGGCGGAAATTAATTACCTGGTTAGTAAAATTTTTATGATCCGTGACTGCATTTATATCAAAACAAATATTTAATGGGTCACTGTAAAACTTATTGAAAATACGTCGCAGCTCGTCAATGACACAATTTGTACTGCCTATTTTTGACAAATATTTTCCACAGAATGAGAAACCAATTCTCGGTGCATCATGAATGCTACCTGCAATTGTTTCTGAGAAAAGAAAGCTAACTATCCACGTTCAGGGAGACACTAGTTATAAAAATATTCTACCTTTGCACAACTCCTCATTTTAGCATTAACTGCACCCCCATTTAAAATAAACCAAGTTACAGTTCGTACATTACACTTGTTTGTAAATCAATTGATTGCTGGTCTCCTTACTCATGAACTGGTACTTGGTGTCTGATCACAGCCACTAATAATAATATAATAACAATACTGCGTAGGTGCTGTAATAGAGTAGCAGACATTACATAGTTGCTGTTGCACTGCACTGTCAAGTAGTTCCTGAATCTGTTGTGAATTGAATAATGGAGCAATTTCTGGTCCATTGCGGAAATTACCTACGACTCGGAGAAGGCATTTTCATGAGAAACCTAAACATATAATTACGTCCCAGTTTTACTGTCATAGACACATGTACGAAGTACAACACATGTGTGTAGTAGATGAACTATGTGAGGAAGGTGTTGTTCATTCATTTTATTCACAAGCTGTATCATCCACCACATTGTGTTGTTTGTTAGTGCGAGTTTTTGAAGAAAAATGTAATTAGTTAGCTAGTTTCCTGTTTCGTGGATAATTTGTATGATTGATTGTAACGATGTGGAACAAGTCATTTTACAGTCACATGACACATTCATATGCAAACACATTTGTGGAAGTGCTGTTGTGAGTTAATAAGTCCTACCTATCACCCTTTACACACTGAAAATTATAGTTATTAGTAACTTACTTAATCAGTAAAAGCTGAGTACCTGGCGTTGCTCATGTATGAATTAATTCCAATTCTATTGGCCCATCTCCTCCTTCCCCCTCTGTTTGTCCATCTCCTCTGCGTTCATCTCCGTTCATCTTTTTCCTCTGTCTCTGTCCCACTGTCTACTTCCTCCATTTCCTCTCTCTGTCCATCTGCTATTCCTCCCCGTCTTCATCCAACTGCTCCTCTACCTCTCTCTATCCACCTCTTCCCTTTCTCTGTATATTTTCCCCTCTCCCTTACTCTGCCATCTCCTCCTCCTTCATATCTGTGTCTATGTCCTCCTTCCTCTCTCTAGCTGTCCCCCTTTTTCTCCTCCGTTCTCTACACGATGCCACCCCCATCCAATAGGAGGTTGCTGGTTCTTACCCTACAGTACTTCCTAGGAGATGTAATTCACGTATAACATTTGGCCGAAATCGAACCAGTCATTTAAAAGGAGCATTTTAGCCACTGTTTTACCAGAATTCGCACATGTCATATATATTTCACATGTACTTATCATATTTAATACGTATTTGTACACATTTCACATGTATACACTTTGTGGTAAATAAATAACAAATTAAAACGTCATGCCAAAGCCGCAGTTTTACTGCACAAACACCAAAAATATAGTAAGCTATAAACTTTTGCTTTCAACATTCTGTGGGGGGTGTCAGCGAGAAGAAGTTTCGTAAAGGTATGGAATTAAGTGTAAAGTTTATGACCAAGTGATCTCAATCTCAAATATTGGATGAACAACGTCTGTGAATTTACGCGTCGAGAGCTACACTACTTTCTCAATCCCACCCCGCCACTGATAGGTATGTGGTTATTACCCTCACAGCGACAGTCTCCCGATGGTAGGTGGTATGTGTCCCAAGTTTGGTTGAAGTCGTTCGAGTGGCATAGGAGAAGATGTGAACATACATACATATACATTGAAGCGCTAAAGGAACTGGTATAGGCTTGCGTATTCAGAGATATGTTAACAGGCAGAATACGGCACTGCTGTCGGCAAAGCCTATGTAAGACAACAAGTGTCTGGTACAGTTGTTAGATCGGTTACTGCTTCTAAAATGGCAGATTATCAAGATTTAAGCGAGTTTGAACGTGGGGGTATACTCGTCTCGCGAGCGATGGGACACAGCATCTCCAATGTAGCGATGAAGTGGGGATTTTCCCATATGATCATGTCACGAGTGTACCGAGAATATCAGGAACCCGGTAAAACATCAAATCTCCGACATCGCTGCGACCAGCAAAAGATCCAGATAGGACAGGACCAACAACGACTGAAGAGAATCGTTCAACGTGACACACGTGTAACCCTTCCGCAAATTTCTGCAGATTCCAATGCTGGACCATCAGCAAGCGTCAGCGTCCGAATCATTCGACGAAACATCATCGATATGGGCTTTTGAAGCCGAAGACCGACTAGTGTACCCTTGGTGACTGCATGACACAAAGCCTTACCTGCCGGCCGGGGTGGCTGAGCGGTTCTAGGCTCTACGGTCTGGAACCGCGCGATCACTACAGTCGCAGGTTCGAATCCTGCCTCGGGCATGGATGTGTGTGATGTCCTTAGGTTAGTTAGGTTTAAGTAGTTCTAAGTTCTAGGGGAGTGATGACCTCAGAAGTTAAGTCCCATAGTGCTCAGAGCCATTTGAACCATTTGAAAGCTTTACCCTCGCCTGTCCGCCCCTGGTAGCTGTGGTCAGTGTGATAGAATGTCAATCCTAAGGGCCCGGGTTCGATTCCCGGCTGGGTCGGAGATTTTCTCCGCTCAGGGACTGGGTGTTGTGTATTTCTAATCACCTTCATTTAATCCCCATCGACGCGCAAGTCGCCGAAGTGGCGTCAAGTCGAAAGACTTGCACCCGGCGAACAGTCTACCCGACAGGAGGCCCTAGTCACAAGACCCTCGCCTGGGCCCGTCAACAACGACAATTGACTGTTGATGACTGGAAACATGATGCCGGGTCGGACGAGTGTCGATTCAAATTGCGTCGAGCGGATGGGCGTGTACAGATATGGAGACAACCTCATGAATTCATGGACCTGCATGTCGGCAGGGGACTGTTCAAGCTGGTGCAGGCTCTGTAATGATGTAGGGGCGTGTGCAATTGGAGTGATATGGGACTCCTGATACGTCTAGATACGACTCTGACATGTGGCACGTACGTAGGCGTCCTGTCTGATCACTTGCATCCATTCATATTCATTGTGCATTCCGACGGACTTGGGCAATTCCAGCAGAACAGTGCGACACCCCAAGCGACCAAAATTGTTACAGAGTGACTCCACGAACACTCTTCTGAAATTAAACAGTTCCGCTGGCCAGCAAACTCCCCAGACGTGAACGTTATTGAACATATGTGGAATGCCTTGCAAGGTGCTGTTCAGAAGAGATCTCCACCCTCTCGTACTCTTAGGGATTTGTGGAGAGCCTTGCAGGATTCACGGTGTCAATTCCCTCCAGGACTATATCAGACATTAGTCGGGTCGATGCCATGTCGTGTTGCGATACTACTGCTTGCTCGCGGGGACGATGTTAGGGAGGTGTATCAGTTTCTTTGGCTCTTCAGTGTATATATTTGCATGCATTTTTATACTTATGGTTTGAAGTGATACCAACTACTGATAGAAGCCCGCCCGGTTGGCCATGCGGTCTAACGCACGGCTTTCCGGGCGGGAAGGAGCGCCTGGTCCCCGGCACGAATCCGCCCGGCGGATTTGTGTCGAGGTCCGGTTAGCCGGCCAGTCTGTGGATGGTTTTTAGGCGGTTTTCCATCTGCGTCGGCGAATGCGGGCTGGTTTCCCTTATTCCGCCTCAGTTACACTATGACGGCTATTGCTGCGCAAACAAGTTCTCCACGTACGCGTACACCACCATTACTCTACCACAGAAACATAAGGGTTACACTCGTCTTCCGAATGCGAAAATATTTTGTTGAGCCCAACCTACATAGGTAGGAATGATCATCAAAATAAAATAAGAGAAATCAGAGCTCGAACAGAAAGGTTTAGGTGTTCGTTTTTCCCGCGCGCTGTTCGGGAGTGGAATGGTAGAGAGATAGTATGATTGTGGTTCGATGAACCCTCCGCCAAGCACTTAAATGTGAATTTCAGAGTAATCATGTAGATGTAGATGTAGATGTAAGACGTTCCCTGGAGGCCACCGGGGGCCGAACCGCACAGTAATCCTGGGTTCGCTGTGGGGCGGCGGAGGGGTGAAGTGGACTGCGGTAGTCGTCGTGGAGTTGTGGACCACTACGGCTGCGATGTGGACGGAGCCTCTCTGTCGTTTCTAGGTCTCCGGTTAACATACAATACAAAAAAATGGCTCTGAGCACTATGGAACTCAAATTCTGAGGTGATCAGTCCCATAGAACTTAGAACTACTTAAACCTAACTAACCTAAGGACATCACAACATCCATGCCCGAGGCAGGATTCGAACCTGCGGCCGTAGCGGTCGCGCGGTTCGAGACTGTAGCGCCTAGAACCGCTCGGCCACGCCGGCCGGCTAACATACAATACAATACAATTCAAATATTGATAGTAGTAATGATCTTTTAAAAGCAGTTCAGTGACTGAATTATAATCGAACCCTTTCGTTTTTACCCTTCAGATATTTCATTTTACCCCACCACAGTTAATTACCCCGAGATTGGGAACGAGTGGTGTGTATGAATTTTGACGTATTTTGTTCTTAATGTGTGTAATATTTTTCTAAAAGTAATCGCGATCGAGTAGAGTTGCTGGTAACACACGGCGTGTGCTTACAGCGGGCAGGTGCGCGCGGAGCTGCTGCGCAGCGCCCCGGTGCGGCGCGCGCGGCCGCGGGCGGGCGAGTCGGCGTCGGCGCCGCCGCTGGTGTCGCTGGTGGGCGGCGCGCTGTGGGCGCTGGTGCGCGCCGCCGCCGCGCTGCCGCTGCTGCTGCTCTGGCTGCTGCTGCTGCCCGCCGCCTGGCTGCTGCACCGCGGCCGCTGCCTCTGCCACGCCCTGCGACCAGGTCAGGCCAGCCTTCTGACTCTGTCTGCAGCCAGCCGATGGACCGGTGCAAAATTACTGTCCTCAGTTTTGCTGTTACCTGATTTCATCTTGAACCTTCTCTTTCTGTAACCCTACTCTACTTTTGATTACTAACTTAACTGCAGCCTATAACTTCATTAGCACAGCCTATCTCTCCAGTTTCAAACCTGCCTTCCCAACTCTGTAATACACCTTTCATTTCGTGCTCTCTGTCTTTCCATTTCTGCAAAATTTTCGGTGTAGCTTTATGTCTCTGCAATTTGCCTTTCCATTACTGCAGCCTGGCATACGTATTCTGCTACATACCTTCCCAACTTTGCTACTTACCTTCTCAACTTTCCTACCTACTGATGTTGTTGTTGTTGTCTTCAGTCCTGAGACTGGTTTGATGCAGCTCTCCATGCTACTCTATCCTGTGCAAGCTTCTTCATCTCCGAGTACTTACTGCAACCTACATCCTTCTGAATCTGCTTAGTGTATTCATCTCTTGGTCTCCCTCTACGATTTTTACCCTCCACGCTGCCCTCCAATGCTACATTTGTGATCCCTTGATGCCTCGGAACATGTCCTACCAACCGGTCCCTTCTTCTTGTCAAGTTGTGCCACAAACTCCTCTTCTCCCCAATTCTATTCAATACCTCTTCATTAGTTATGTAATCTACCCACTAATGTTCAGCATTCTTCTGTAGCACCACATTTCGAAAGCTTCTATTCTCTTCTTGACCAAACTATTTATCGTCCATGTTTCACTTCCATACATGGCTACACTCCATACAAATACTTTCAGAAACGACTTCCTGACACTTAAATCAATACTCGATGTTAACAAATTTCTCTTCTTCAGAAACCTACTGATAGGTGTTCCAAACCGCACACAATAGGAACGACCAGGCACCTTCGCTTTTTTCTTTTATCACTCGTTTATTACATATGAGAAATACACATTTTAAGACAAAATTTAACTACATGAAATATCGCTCCCAGTAAAGGTTAACATAAGCAGTGACAACTTAGTTCTCTTAAGGGTTCTGCTGGCAACAAATTTTAAGGAGGCAATGTATGGTTTATATCAGTTTAGCTCAAACACGTAGCTAGTGACTGAATCACGACACAGACACTTTAACAATTTCGGCAACAAATAAATAGCGTTAATTTGTACTCACAGTAACCGACTAATCAACAGCCTAGCCACTGAATAAGTAGTAGGCCATTTGGAACGAATTAGCAACACCCAGCAACTAGGGGAGTTAAATGTCGTGCTCCCCATTAAATAAACAAACTTACAGTAATTAAATGAATAACAAATCAAACACACTACGCTCCACTCAAACTCTTCAGTGAAAGCTAAGCCAAAATGAAGATTCCATTAACTGACTAGCACTGAAGTCACACTAAAGCTCATCTCTGTGTTCCCAGACACATATGGGGCAAACTTATACAAGACAAGATTTTGAAGGGAGCACATCAGTAAAACCGGTAGTGGAGCTAACTCGTGCCACTGAAAATTAAGGTACTAGACCGGGGCACAAGGTGGTATACAATGAGATTGCCTTAGTGCTATACTGCGCTCCAAAATATTAAATCAAATGGCCAATTCAAAATTAAGTACACATAAACCACCATTAACTAACGAGGAGTGACACAAGGTCGCTCAAAGGGATGACAACACTTAATTGAAAAGACGAATGCCGGAGGCGGCAGTAACATCAAACACCTTCTCCGAGTTTTAACCAGAACTCACTTCCCGCTATACAAGTAAACATTTAACCAAGCACAAGAAACGAACCCCAAAGAGAAAATTCAAATAAAACCCCCAAAAGATTATAAAGAACAGGGAACACCAAATATTTAAATTTGAAAGAATTAGCTCTCCCCAAAGGCAGTGTAAACGCTAAGGCCACACTTAAGAGGCCACCAAAATTGGTTACACAAAGTCTCATACATTTGCTCCTTTTCTTTAAAAGAAACACAAGGCTGCTTAACTTCTGCTGGACAGCCGGTATGGCTCGTGTAGGATACACCAGGCAGCAACCCAAGCTAGGCGATCGCAAGGCACGGCGAGCAAAATCAGGAGAGCAGACAGGCTGGATCCTCCATCCTGAACCGGCAGACCGCGTGCAACCAATTCCACATATAAGAGGTTGCTTCCCACCTCGTACCTCGCGGCGTCTCAGCAGGTCGCCCGAGCAAACGTCAACTGCCACTCGGCACGCGAATGCGGAAAACAAGAAGGCAAACAAAGATAAGAAACATCGAAGGATCGATAATGGACATCCAAGAGACTGGCGCGCCAGTAACGAGCGCCACGGCTGACCTACCTTTGCTGTCTATCTCTCCATCTTTGCTACCTACCTTCCCAGCTTTGCTGTCTACTCTCCCACCTCTGTTACCTACTTTCCCATCTCTGCTACCTAGCTTCCTAACCCCACTAACTACCTTTCCAAATCGTCTACCTAACTTCCAGATAGTCAACATAATTTTCCAAACCTGCAACCTAGTTTCCCAACTCTGCAACCTGACTTTCCAACTCTGCCTCCTGACATTGCTACTCAGCTTCCGAACTCTGCATCTTATCTTCCCAAATCCACAAATTACCTGCAAATCCTAAAACTACTTACCCTACTAGTTCCAATGCACCATCTCAACTCTGATATCTACCTTCCATCTACACTCCTGGAAATTGAAATAAGAACACCGTGAATTCATTGTCCCAGGAAGGGGAAACTTTATTGACACATTCCTGGGGTCAGATACATCACATGATCACACTGACAGAACCACAGGCACATAGACACAGGCAACAGAGCATGCACAATGTCGGCACTAGTACAGTGTATATCCACCTTTCGCAGCAATGCAGGCTGCTATTCTCCCATGGAGACGATCGTAGAGATGCTGGATGTAGTCCTGTGGAACGGCTTGCCATGCCATTTCCACCTGGCGCCTCAGTTGGACCAGCGTTCGTGCTGGACGTGCAGACCGCGTGAGACGACGCTTCATCCAGTCCCAAACATGCTCAGTGGGGGACAGATCCGGAGATCTTGCTGGCCAGGGTAGTTGACTTACACCTTCTAGAGCACGTTGGGTGGCACGGGATACATGCGGACGTGCATTGTCCTGTTGGAACAGCAAGTTCCCTTGCCGGTCTAGGAATGGTAGAACGATGGGTTCGATGACGGTTTGGATGTACCGTGCACTATTCAGTGTCCCCTCGACGATCACCAGTGGTGTACGGCCAGTGTAGGAGATCGCTCCCCACACCATGATGCCGGGTGTTGGCCCTGTGTGCCTCGGTCGTATGCAGTCCTGATTGTGGCGCTCACCTGCACGGCACCAAACACGCATACGACCATCATTGGCACCAAGGCAGAAGCGACTCTCATCGCTGAAGACGACACGTCTCCATTCGTCCCTCCATTCACGCCTGTCGCGACACCACTGGAGGCGGGCTGCACGATGTTGGGGCGTGAGCGGAAGACGGCCTAACGGTGTGCGGGACCGTAGCCCAGCTTCATGGAGACGGTTGCGAATGGTCCTCGCCGATACCTCAGGAGCAACAGTGTCCCTAATTTGCTGGGAAGTGGCGTTGCGGTCCCCTACGGCACTGCGTAGGATCCTACGGTCTTGGCGTGCATCCGTGCGTCGCTGCGGTCCGGTCCCAGGTCGACGGGCACGTGCACCTTCCGCCGATCACTGGCGACAACATCGATGTACTGTGGAGACCTCACGCCCCACGTGTTGAGCAATTCGGCGGTACGTCCACCCGGCCTCCCGCATGCCCACTATACGCCCTCGCTCAAAGTCCGTCAACTGCACATACGGTTCACGTCCACGCTGTCGCGGCATGCTACCAGTGTTAAAGACTGCGATGGAGCTCCGAATGCCACGGCAAACTGGCTGACACTGACGGCGGCGGTGCACAAATGCTGCGCAGCTAGCGCCATTCGACGGCCAACACCGCGGTTCCTGGTGTGTCCGCTGTGCCGTGCGTGTGATCATTGCTTGTACAGCCCTCTCGCAGTGTCCGGAGCAAGTATGGTGGGTCTGACACACCGGTGTCAATGTGTTCTTTTTTCCATTTCCAGGAGTGTATAAGACAATAGATGTTGTAGATACACATCCAAAAAAAGATTTGTATCACCTCGGTTCCGAGATTTCCGGAACCTGTGCAGAAAACTGGTATAGAGATCAACATAAACATCGTTTACGCCCTTTTTATTGCTCATGAAAACCGCACATTGCATGATGTACCACCACACAGCGAGACCTTCAGAGGTCCAGATTGCTGTACACACCGGTACCTCTGATACCTAGTAGCACGTCCTCTTGCATTGATGCATGCCTGTATTCGTCATCGGATACTATCCACAAGTTCAGCAAGGCGCTGTTGGTCCAGATTGTCCCACTCCTCAACGGCGATTCGGCGTAGATCTCCCTCAGAGTGGTTGATGGGTCACGTCGTTCATAGACAGCCCTTTTCAATCTATGCCAGGTATGTTCGATAGGGTCTGGTCTGGAGAATATGCTGGCCACTCCAATCAAGCGATGTCGTTATCCTGAAGGAAGTCATTCACAAGAGGTGCACGATGGGGGCGCGAATTGTTGTCCATGAAGACGAATGCTTCGCCAACATGCTGCCGATATGGTTGCACTATCGGTCGGAGGATAGCATTCACTTATCGTACAGCCGTTACGCCTTCCGTGACCACCAGTGGCGTACGTCGGCCCCACATAATGCCACCGGAAAACAGCAGGGAATCTCCACCTTGTTGCACTCGCTGAACTGTGTGTCCAAGGTATTCAGCCTGACCGAGTTGCCTCCAAACACGTCTCCGACGATTGTCTGGTTGAAGGCATGGTGTCGCGGTTGCAAATTGGGACCTCGCTGTGGACGTCGGGAGTGAAGTTGCGCATCATGCAGCCTATTGCGCACAGTTTTAGTCGTAACACGATGTGTTGTGGCTCCACGAAAAGCATTATTCAACATGGTAGCGTTTCTGTCAGTTTTCCTCCGAGCCATAATCCGCGGGTAGTGGTCATCCAGCAGTAGTAGCCCTTGGGCGGCCTGAGCGAGGCATGTCATCGACAGTTCTTGTCTCTCTGTATCTTTTCCCTGTCCGAACGACATCGCTTCGGTTCACTCCGAGACGCCTGGACACTTCCCTTTGAGAACCCTTCCTGGCACAAAGTAACAATGCGGGCGCAATCGAACCGTGGTATTGACCGTCTAGGCATGACTGAACTACAGGCAACACGAGCCGTGTACCTCCTTCCCGGTGGAATGATTGGAACTGATCGGCTGTCGGATCCCTCCATCTAATAAGCGCTGCTCATGCATGGTTGTTTACATCTTTAGGCGGGTTTAGTGACATTTCTGAACAGTTAAAGGGTCTGTGTTTGTGATACAATATCCAAAGTCAACGTCTATCTGCAGGATTTCTGGGAACCGGCGTGATGCAAAACTTTTTTTGATGTGTATATGTTAGCTGTCTGGTTGGGAGAAGGCAACAAAACAGCAAGGTCATTGGTCCCATTGGATTAGGGAAGGATGGGAATGGATGTCTCCCATGCCTTTTCAAAGGAACCATCTGTGGTAGATTCTTTTATGCGTTTGTCTATTTTTTGTTTGTCTGTTGTCGATGTATTATGCTCGCAGTAAAAGGTCGTAACAACGTGATAAAATTATCTCTGATAGTGCTGTTAAAAGAATTACTGTTTGTTGTTTGTTTGCGTATGAAGAGTCTTGGGAGGGACGGCTGTATATTTTTAGCAACTGCTCATACATGAGATTGCAGGTTCGAGTGCTGTTGTCCACGTCTCTTCCCGTACATGTCTCATTCAATCTGAAACAGATTTGTTCTCATGAAATAATAACGGTTTATTGTGTCTCTTGTACTATTCTCCACATAACATCAAAAGAAGCGAACAGAAAACTCTAGTTACCCTTAGTTACGAGTAAACCACAGAGAGAGTAATATTCCGAGTCAACGATATAAGAATACGAGTCCAGTGTGGTTGTACTTGTCCTAGCAGCAAGATCAGCTGCAGATCACAAGTGACATTGAATGTGCGGTGGAATTCCCTATTGCCAAAATAAGTCATGTCCGCACAGGCACACATGGAATGAGAGGGGTGCCATTGCAAGAATCCTCACTGAAACCGAATATGTCAGTCCACAGCTCGTGGTCGTGCGGTAGCGTTCCCGCTTCCCTCGCCCGGGTTCCCGGGTTCGGTTCCCGGCGGGGTCAGGGATTTTCTCTGCCTCGTGATGACTGGGTGTTGTGTGATTTCCTTAGTTTAGTTAGGTTTAAGTAGTTCTAGGGGACTGATGACCATAGATGTTAAGTCCCATAGTGCTCAGAGCCATTTGAACCAAATATGTCTACACAAAAATGTTAGATATCTAGCTCCACACAACAAGTAACCATCCATTAAATTCAAAGCTACCAACTTGCGCACGTTGATGAACGAGTCATTTGCCACTTACGAAGTTTTTATTCAACAAAAGCTATTACAGTAACATTCATAATCGCCTGTTTCTTTAATTTCCCTAACAAACCTAAAGTGCTACTAACTCAGCAAATGTAATATATGTGTTGATACTATATTCTGTGTTTGTGACCCTTCAATAACTGACTTTTTAACAGTGGAAGTTACGAACAATTTTGTAACTAAATAAACTAACCAGAACTGCAGTTATCCACAATAACACATACTGTGAAGTCAACACATTATAGGCACATCGGTTACCTATTTCCCATCTAAGTGATTTTACCATGTTCAGTGTTTATGATAGCTCTATTAAAATTGTGAGAGTCGGTCTCTAATAGACGCTAATGCCATATGAATGCAGTGCATGGATCGTAGATTGTATTGTACCAGGTGAGAGGTTATAGAAAGACAGGTAGCAATAAGTGGCCACTTAACTTCTTATGTTGACTGATGAATATTTTATGATTTTTACAATCAGTCATTTCTTCTTCCATATTTGACATAACCTATTCGTGTCATCCAATTTCAGTTCAATTAGGTGCTACATTATCTCTACTGGATTCTTTCCATAACTGCAATATGGTTTGCAACCGCTGAAATCTTCTTTTTCATTCTGCAAAATGCTTTTTCATGGCTGTGAGCTATCTTTACACATTTACTCTCTATCATTTGTGCAAGAGGATTTTCCCATCTCCGCAAACTGACTATCATGTGTATGCTATCTGTCTTTCCATCTCTCTCAACTTTTCTTTCTCTACATCCCAAATGCCACAACCATTGATTTTATCTACTTAGATGTTTTTTCTATTCTTGTGATATTCAACTTCTATATCTACCTCCATTTTCAAGTTATGTATATCTTTATCCATGAACTCCTGTCTCTCTAATCTGTTACTGCATGTAGTAAGATTTTTGTAGATCTCTTTTTCTACCTGTTTTGATTCTGACACACCCCTTCATGTTGCATCCACCCACTAAATTTTTGAGATCTATCATTAGCTGCATGGACACAATGCGGAGATTTTCGTCTACATTTGTCTCATTTTGAAGAGTTCCTAGATAATAGAACGCAGCATGTCATTCTCAATGGAGAGAAGTCTTCCGAAGTAAGAGTGATTTCAGGTGTGTCGCAGAGGAGTGTCGGAGGACCGTTGCTATTAACAATATACATAAATGACCTTGTGGATAACATCGGAAGTTCACTGAGGCTTTTTGCGGATGATGCTGTAGTATATGGAGAGGTTGTAACAATGGAAAATTATACTGAAATGCAGGATGACCTGCACGAATTGACGCATGGTGCAGGGAATGGCAATTGAATCTCAATGTAGACAAGTGTAATGTGCTGCGAATACATAGAAAGAAAGATCCTTCATCATTCAGCTACAATATAGTAGGTCAGCAACTGGAAGCAGTTAATTCCATAAATTATTTGTGAGTAGGCATTAGGAGTGATTTAAAATGGAATGACCATATAAAATTAATCGTCGGTAAAGCAGATGCCAGACTGAGGTTCATTGGAAGAATCTTAAGGAAATGCAATCCGAAAACAACGGAAAGTAGGTTACAGTACACTTGTTCGCCCACTGCTTGTATACTGCTCGCCGGTGTGGGATCCGTACCAGATAGGGTTGATAGAAGAGATAGAGAAAATCCAACGGAGAGCAGTGCGCTTAGTTATAGGATCATTTAGTAATCGCGAAAGCGTTACGGAGATGGTAGATAAACTCTAGTGGAAGACTCTGCAAGGGAGACGCTCAGTAGCTCGGTATGGGCTTTTGTTGAAGTTTAGAGAACATACCTTCACCGAAGAGTCAAGCAGTATATTACTCCCTCCTACGTATATCTCGCGAAGAGACCATGAGGATAAAATCAGTGAGATTAGAGCCCACACATAGGCATACCGACAATCTTTCTTGCCACGAACAATACGAGACTGGAATAGAAGGGAGAACCGAAAGAGGTACTCAAAGTACCCTCCGCCACACGCCGTCAGGTGGCTTGCGGAGTATCGATGTAGATGTAGATTTAGAACCCTGTTTCACTTCAGTACAAGACTGCGTTCCATATGTACCTTTGTGGAAGCCTTTCGTCAGTTTTATCTCAGCATTTAACATCCATTGTACTCAAATAGTGGAATAGTGGATGCTATCATAAATAAACATTTCAGTTGTGTTCTATTGCTAATTTTGCAGCAAATTCAGAACTTTCATATTTCTTTCCCTTTGTTCAATAATGTTTTCTACTTAGCTTATATCTATAAGCCTCACATCAATTTTCTCAACGAGTATTAAAAGCTATTTTCACTTCTGGCATTTTAAATAAAATATGATTATTATTTCATACTGAAATAGATTAGCCATACACTTTGAGCATCAGATTTTGTGAAGTTGTATTTCAGAGGTTTCTGTACAATTATTATCAATGAACATACAATTTTAGACTTTAAACAGTATAAGATAATTTGAAATAATACATCAGCTATGAAGCATTAAATAAATTGGCTAGCAACTGAAACAGATATCTTCATATTCATTATGGGCAAGCATTTTGTGTTTGTTCTGTTGCACGTATTGCTGCAATGAAAACTTTCAGAAAGAAATGTTATCTGCGTTTATTATTCCAAAAACCATCAGCGAGTGTAAATGTGCTAAACATGACAAAATATCAAACGGTCGTCTAAAAGAGTTGCCCATCTAAGGTTTAGGTCAGTTCCTAGTGACCTCAATGTCGATGATATGCTAGCTAAAATTATACCTTCTAAAATGACATAATTAGCAGTATCGTGGCAGTTGTTGCTGTGAGAATTATGGGCAACTGTTGGGATAATTATTCTTGTGGATTAGTACTGGACATCTTTATAAACGCCATTCAGAGGGTGGAGCCAGGCCAATCTCGTATACAATTGACCAAGAAGATGAGTTTTTATTCGTCTTTTGCTTATGGAATGCAGAAGTAATTTAAAACTACATATTTGGCACATACATTTTTAAGGCAGAGACAACTTAAAGACTACTATCCACACCAATTAATGATATTGTTTGCTATATTTTCTAGCGCATTTAGGCACAATTGACTCATAGTTGTGAACTGCTCTTGTTCCAGCCATCAGAGAAATGGTGTCAGTTACTGTGTGTATTGGTTTTCATAACTGTAATATGCATATAAGGTGATAAGTCACATGTATACTGGTCATTGCTTGTCACATTAGGAAACTTTTATAACAAAACATTAACGTACATACTAGATTACGTATCGACAGAGGATCAAATATGACTTTTTGTTCAGTTTACAGAATGACAGCAGACACACTGCACTCTGATTATGGTTCCCATTAATAATTGCTGACCAGTTGTGGACCAAGATAGAATTCTTTGCCTATATACAGGGATGAGTTAACTTGCTTGCTCTGAAAGTACTTTTCCTTGATTAAATCTCCCTCTCCACTCCCTTCCCTCCCTCTCCTATCTTCTGCCAGCTTCCCTCGATATTCAATGATTGATATGACATTCAAAATAGGCTATTTGTGATACATGACAAGGCGGGAAATTCAAATAGTTTTGGCGGTGCGATGTTCATAATTAGAACTTTTAGTCGACTTTCAATTGTCGGTCAGGCTCCTTTACAAAGATAGTACTTGAGTTCAATACTTGGTGAGTAAATTTTCAACTTTTTTTTTTTATTCTGTGAGTTTTGAAATGAAGGATTGCATAACAAGTAATGGATTCGACTATCACTCGTCACTTTTTATTTCCAAATGAGTTAGTACCCAAGTTATCATAGCTTTGAGTCTATATATACGTATTTTCACATTTTCTTACAATTTTAGACCTTTAAAACTCCCTTAAGCTATGGAAGTTATTCCCTGATGTCTTAACATGCCTCCTGCAATCTCGCCCTTCCTTTAGGCAGTGTTTCACAAATAGCCCTTACTCCAGAGATTCTACAGATAACCTCCTCAATTCTTATCTTAATCTTCAGCATCATTCGGTAGCACAACATTTCAAATGCTACGAATTTCTTCAATTTTTCCCATAGCTGCGATCTACTTCCATACAATAAATGCTACAGATCTACACTGGGCAAAAAAAGTGTCACTTTTTCGAAACCTCGTAATTGTCTCCCATTACAAGGCATAAGTTTGCAGTTTAGCTCAAAGTTGTCTACAACGTCCCTTTGTAATGATGAAAAAGCGTGCGGCTCTGCGATGTGACCATCGGGCTCGGTGACGTGACTCCTCGAACAGCAAGATGTCGACACGTGGGAAAAGAGGCCAGAGTTCAGAAGTACATGTCAGCTGTAATGTGGCTTGATGAAGCAGTCGCCCTCCGTTTCTGGCGATGGCGCCGCTGTGGCAATCGCAGCTTTGGTGTCTCCCTCTGGTAGGAAAGGGGAAAGGTTGCCTGTTTACGTGCATTTAAGAGGCGCTATGAGCTCGCCAGTGGGTCAGTCTGAGTCAGTCTCTCGTCCCCAGCTTGCTAGTCTGTCTCTCGTGCGCATTTGTTAGGCAGTTAATGTCTGTCGGTCGTTCGGAGTGCTAGTATGTCTGTCGTTCGGATCAACCTTAAAAGCCGGAAAAATGAGAGTCTTTCCACTCCGCCAGTAAGAGAACTCAGCGAGTGGTCGCTCGGTCGGGGCTTAGTTCCTGCATGTGAGTCTGCGCGTTAGGCCGTCAGTCTGCTCAAGTTTGCTCAGGCAATGGTCATTGGTGGTTGGATCGATCGGTTGGTCGGTCGCGTACTGAGACACAAGATGACTTGTCCGTCTTGAACGTCGGCGCATGTGAGGTCGCCACGTGAGTCCAGTGGGCCGCGGCGTATACCGAGGGTTAGTGACTTCGCGGTCGACACGAGAGCAACAGGAGTCAACCCACGTCAGCAGTCTGGCCGGTGCGAGCTGCGACGCCGTGAGAGAGGAGATAGGCGCGCCTTCCTGCGTCCGTTGAAGCGGCTGGCAGCGGACGGTCCGGGAGAGCGATTTGGGGGTGCTGCGCCAGGTCTTCTCGAGAAATCGCAGTTTATTAGAAGTTAAGTGATTGGTGATATCTTGTTTGATTTACTCTTGTTAAATTCTACTTGTTTTCTTGATGAGGTCGGCAGCCTTTTTACTTGGGGGTCGTCCCACCATTCTTCTCCGTTTGCCCACCGGGAAGGTGGTTGTTTATAAATTGGGTGGTCCGTTTTTCCCTTGTGGAGTAGGGGCGGGTTAGAGCAACCTGCGGTTCCGGTTGTTCGGTAATCTCCCTATCAATCTACCGTACGTTAGTGGCTGCCTCTGTCATGTTTGTCGGATTTGGTGTGTTAACGAATTTATTGCTTGGAGTGTAACGGCCTAATAACTGAAATATGTTTTGAACTTTGGAAACTTTGATATTATTACCTATGATCTTGAGAGGCGGTATCTGTGTACTGTACAGCATCTTAACTATTGTTTGGCCAACCTTGTAGAATTTTGTATAAGATTGCATTTCATGGGCTTTTGTTTAAATGATCATTTTAGTATATAAAGTTGCCACCCTTTCATCGTAAGACTTTTCTTAGAAGTTGAAATCAAGTTGCACCTTCGGTGGCAAGGTTAATATTTTTATTGTTAATGTTTTGTACCATTTCCATCCCTCCTACGCGGTGGTGCATAGTTTGTGAGCTTGTGTAAATTGTTAAAATTCTTAGTTTAAAGTTGTCTGGTGTGTTGCAGATTTGCACCAGTGTAGTCTTTCAGAGACTGTTGTGAGCGGTCGTAACTACGGCCATGTCAAAAGGGAACGACAAGGTTCTCTGTCCGAAAGCTCATACAGTCAAAACTTGTTTCTTTCTGCCTCTGAATAAATTGAAACTTTGATGGTTAGAGAGTGCTTTCTGATTATAATTTTAAATCTGTTTCTTTTAAAAATGCGTTTAGGCACTATTAAAGTGAATAAAATTCCCATTTGCTAAAAGGAATTTGGTTACGATTTCATCAGTTACTCCCTGGCAACTACTTCCATGCTTACATAGTGTGATTAAATGTGTCAATGTTCTTGATGAATCGCTAGTAAATAAAATAAATTCTTAAGAATATTCTTTGAAAATAAATCACGGTTCAGAGGTCAGAATCGCCAAATGCAGCGCTGAAATCGTGCGGATTTGTTTTTCTGTGGATGGCCGAGGAAACATTTAAAACACACATCTGATCGACACGAGAGGGCTTCAGGAGGTGACCTTATAGACGTCAGTGAAACCACTCGTTTTCTTCGACCCTCATTCCTACAGATTTCGTGGTCGAAGACAGAAGTTCACAGGGAGCTGAGCAACAAGACTAAGTTCTTGACAATGTTCGACACTGATGATTTTCACTCCCCTTCGACGATTCAATCTTACTATAAGGACATCGTCGGATGCAACCCCATTGAACGTGATCTGACTCCTTTGGGGAGAAGTGCGACCACAATTCTTGGTATGATGTAGAGGGTAGGACCACTAGATACCGTTCAAAACCATGCTACGGAATTTGAATGTGATTCGAAGCTGGATGTGGCGAGTCTGACCTCCATCGCCGAGGCGTCCAAAGGAGCGGTGAAATGCAAGTAAGAGGACTTGTGAGGACCTCCTTGTCGTGTGACACGTCCAAGATGATGTTGGACAGAAGTGTGGTGAAATTTGGTGCCAATGTGACGTCAAGCCACGTCACAGCTCACGTGAACCTCTGAGCTCTGGCCTGTTTGTCGCATGTGCCGACACCTTGCTGTCTGAAACGTCGCGTCGTCGAGTCCTAGCGTCACACTGCAGGGGACCACGCTTTTGCGTCATTACAAAGGGAGAGTGTGAGAACCTTTGAGCAATTTTCAAACTTATGTTCACAATGGGAAACCATTAAAGGATTTCTGAAAAGTGATACTTTTTTGCGCAGTTTATGTGCTAAGACCCGAGTCGAAACAAGGCCACAGGAGTAGACAACATTCCACTAGTACTACTGATAGCTAAAAATGGCTCTGAGCACTATGTGACTTAACTTCTAAGGTCATCAGTCGCCTAGAACTTAGAACTAATTAAACCTAACTAACCTAAGGACATCACACACATCCATGCCCGAGGCAGGATTCGAACCTGCGACCGTAGCGGTCGCCCGGCTCCAGACTGTAGCGCCTAGAACCGCACGGCCACTCCGGCCGGCTACTACTGATAGCCTTGGGAGAGCCAGTCCTGACAAAACTCTGCCTTCTGATGAGCAAGATGTATGAGACAGGCGAAATACCCTCAGACTTCAAGAAAATTATAACAATTCCAATCCCAAAGAATGCAGGTTTTGACAGATGTGAAAATTACCGAACTATAAGTGTAATAAGCCACGGCTGCAAAATACTAACGCGAATTCTTTACAGACGAATGGAAAAACTGATAGAAGCCGACCACGGGGAAGATCAGTTTGGATTCCGCAGAAATATTGGAACACATGAGGGAATACTGACCCTACGACTTATCTTAGAAAATAGATGAAGGAAAGGCAAACCTGCGTTTCCAGAATTCGTATACTTTTGACAAAGTTGACTGGAATATTCTCTTTCAAATTCTGAAGGTGACAGGGGTAAAATACAGGGAGCGAAAGGCTATTTACAATTTGTACAGAAACCAGATGGCAGTTATAAGAGTCGAGGGGCATGAAAGGGAAGCAGTGGTTGGGAAGGGAGTGAGACAGGGTTGTAGCCTCTCCCAGATGTTATTCAATCTGCATATTGAGCAAGCAGTAAAGGAAACAAAAGAGAAATTTGGAGTAGGTATTAAAATCCATGGAGTAGAAATAAAATGTTTGAGGTTCACCGATGACAGTGTTATTCTGTCAGTGATACCAAAGGATTTGGGAGAGCAGTTGAACGGAATGGACAGTGTCTTGAAAGGAGGATATAAGACGAACATCAATAAAAGCAAAACGAGGATAATGGAATGTAGTCAAATTAAATCGGGTGATGCTGAGGGAAGTAGATTAGGAAATGAGACACTTTAAATAGTAAAGAAGTTTTGCTATTTGGAGAGCATAATAACTGATGATGGTCGAAGTGGAGAGGATATAAAATATAGCCTGGCAATGGCAAGGAAAGCGTTTCTGAAGAAGAGAAATTTGTTAACGTCGAGTATAGATTTAAATGTCAGGAAGTCGTTTCTGAAAGTATTTGTATGGAGTGGAACCATGTATGGAAGTGAAACATGGACAATAAGTAGTTTGGACAAGAAGAGAATAGAAGCTTTCGAAATGTGGTGCTACAGAAGAATGCTGAAGATTAGATGGGTAGATCACATAACTAATGAGGAGGTGTTGAATAGAATTGGGGAGAAGAGGAGTTTGTGGCACAACATGACAAGGAGAAGGGACCGGTTGGTAGGACATGTTCTGAGGCATCAAGAGATCACAGATCTAGTATTGGAGGGCAGCGTGGAGGGTAAAAATCGTAGAGGGAAACCAAGAGATGACTTCACTAAGCAGATTCAGAACGATGTAGGTTGCAGAAGGTACTGGGAGATGAAGAAGCTTGCACAAGATATAGTAGCATGGAGAGCTGAATCAAACCAGTCTCAGGACTGAAGACCACAACAACATATGCTAATACATTTTTCTGTATCATAATTATGCCAATGTTTGATAGTATGTTGCACAGGTACGCTTTCTTTTCTGCTAGTCCAATACCTACGTCCTTCTTGCCTCGTCCATTACGCGTTAGTTTTTTTTCCCAAGGCAGCATTATTCATTCACTTTATTTGCTTTATGGTCCTCCACTTCGATGCTATTTGTCACCAATCTCAGCTCTGCTTTTGTCTTTCTTTGGTTTACCGTCAGTCTCGTACATTCCTTGCTTCATTCAACAGATCCTGTAATTCCTTCTCACATTCATTGAAGACAACCATGCCATCAACAAGTCATATCATTGATAAGCTTCCATCCTTGATATCTTTGAGATTACGTGGATGATATTCCTCTACAGTCTCATAGACCCTTTAAGATGACTTATATAATCGTTTGTTTGCCACGTGCCTCAATAATTTTATTGACATTGATGGAAAGTTTTCTATATTTTCTGTCCTGTTTGAGCCCAAGCCTTCCAGAGCTCTGTCGACCTTTGACTGTAGTACTAGATCTCGTATACTCACTAAATCGAATCACATTTCTTCTTGAATGAGATTTTCACTCTGCAGTGAAGTGTGCGCTGATATGAAACTTCCTGGCAGGTTAAAACTGTGTGCCGGACCGAGACTCGAACTCGGACAAGTGCTCTACCGACTGAGCTACCCAAGCACGACTCACAGCTTCAATTCTACAGAGTGAAAATTCCATTCTGGAGACATCCCCCAGGCTGTGGCTAAACTGTGCCTCCGCAATATCATTTCTTCCAGGAGTGCTAGTTCTGCAAGGCTCGCAGTAGAGCTTCTGGGAAGTTTGGAAGGTAGGAGACGAGATACAGGCAGAATTGATGGTGTGAGGACGGGTCGCGAGTCGTGCTTGGGTAGCTCAGTCGGTTTCGGCCACAGAGCTGGCTTGTCTCTGTAACAAAAAAACTGAGTGGAGGGATCAAAAACGAACATCAGTGATGTCATGTGACGTCCACAACGACCAAATACAACGAACAAAATACCCAAAAAAAAGTGAATAGAGCACTTGCACACGAAAGGCACACGTCCCGTTTTCGAGTCTTGGTCCGGCACACAGTTTTAATCTGCCAGGAAGTTTCACATTTCTTCTTCTTCTTTCGAGTTTTCTGGCGGTTCCTTCTCTTCAAAGCCGCCCTTGGTGTACTGTTTCTACCTATTCGCTCTCTTCTCGTTTAAGAGCTGAATTCAATGTGCACTCTTAATATGAATGCCTTTTTATTTAAATTCTCCAAAAGTATTTTTTTTTCTATGTTGTAAACCTGTACTACCGATGACCATTCCTTTTTCTATTCCTTCACATTTTTATAGCCATTTACTTATAGCTTCCATGCACTTCCTATCGATTTTTTGCCTAAGTGATTTCTAGTGCTATATTTCTATAATTTCGTGAACATATTTTTTCCTTCTTTCATCGATAAATTGAGGTGTTTCTGTTACGCAGTTTCTTTACAGTACTCCTTCTTTTGTCTGTACTTGTCTCTTCATCGGATTTAAGAGATGGGCCACGGATATTGTCGACGGATTCTGCAAATCCCACAGGCACCGCCTGTGCGTTAGTGTAGCCATGACCTGAAGGTCGTTACCCGCAGTTCTCAGAACTGGCGATCCCGCCACTCCAATTGGGCACTCTCGTGCGGATTTCTGGGACGGGACACGTCCCTGAGTTTCTCTGTGGTGTCTGCAGTCAGAAAGTTTTAGTCACTACAAATACAATGAGGTAAAAAAAGTCATTGAATACCACCTACCATTGTGTCGACCCTCCTATTTCGCTGCGTATTGTAGCAACTCGACTTAGCATGGACTCAACAAGTCGCTGGAAGTCCCCTGCAAAAATATTGAGCCACGCTACCTCTACAGCCGTCCATATTTGCGAAATTTATGCCAGTGCCAGGCTTTGAGCTCGAACTGGCCTCTCGTTTATGTCCCACAATTGTTCGATGGGCTGATCAGAGTGGCCAACCCGTTCGCTCGAATTGTCCAGAAAGGTCTTCAAACCAACCGCGGACAACTGTGGCCAGTGACGTGAAGCATTGTCATCCATAAAGATTCCATCGGTGTTTAGGAACATGAAGTCCATGAATGGCTACAAATGGTCTCGAAGCAGCCGAATATCCAGAGGACGCAGTCCATTCCATGTAAACACACCCCACGCCATTATACAGCCACCAGCTTGGACAGTGCCGTGTTGACAAGTTAGGTCCATGCCTTCGTGGGGTCTGCATCATACTCGATCCTTACCATCAGCTCTTACCAACTAAACTGACGAGGTCACCGTTTTCGAGTCATCTGGAGACATATCGATACGGTCACGAGTCCAGGAGAGGAGCTGTAGGCGATGTGTTGCTAGTAAAGGTACTCGCGTCGGTCATTTGCTGCCATAGCCCAGTAAAGCCAGATTTCGCCTCGCTGTATTAACAGATACGTTCGTCGTACGGCCTAGATTGATTTCTGTGGTTATTTCAGGCAGTGTTGCTTGTCTGTTAGCACTGATACGTCTAAGCTCACGTCGCTGTTCTAGTTCGTTAAGCTGTTCTCGGCAAGAAGTAATGCCTGGAATGTGGTATTCTCGGCACACCCTTGACACTTTGAGCAGCAGAATATTGAATTTCCTAACTATTTCCGAAATGGAATGTCCCATACGTCACGCTCCACCTACCTTTCCGTCATAATCACGTCGGAAACCATTTCACATGACTCAGCTGAGTAAAAATGACAGCTCCGCCAATGCACTCCCCAAGAATACTTTGTATACGCGATACTACCGTCATCTGTATAGGTACATATCGCTATCCCATGACTTCCCTCCCCTCGCTATATAGTGAAGGGGTGGAGCAATGACCACATTGAAAAAGTTATATAATTGTTCCGCGAAATATTTGGTTTGTGGAAATTGACGCTTGATCACCCCACACACAAAAAGTAAACACTAGGTCGTACAAAGAGATGACTGAAAAATACCTAGACGGTATTCCAGATGTGGACCAAATCGTAAAAATATCCAAGCTACAAAATTTGAAATAAAATTTCACAAAAAGAGTTGTTCATTTGTGTGACCATTTTGTCCGTAGCTGCATTATAATAACTGAAATTATTTTAATTTCGTCTTTGCACCGACGAGAAAGTACAAATTTTTGTCACGAAATGCGTTTCGTGCTATTGAAATAAAACATCAGTTATCTTTAATAAAACATATTTACAGTCTGGCTTGCGTTGTAGACCTAAAAATATTTCGCTAGAAACGGGGCAACTTATGGTATTTTATGTCCGATTTTCCATCACCTCATGTAACGTAATTGTGTAATTCTGAAAAGCATTGTAGAATTATGTGCAAAAACAACAGTTTCAAGCGAGGGAATACCCCAAATATGTGCAAGCAGACAGCGTTTCCTGATGTGACCGAAAACTGGTAAGTAAAATCAACATTTATTGTAACGAACTGTTTTCACATCTAGAAGGCAAGCCACACCGTAGATATGTTTCATACCAGGCCACTGATGATTTATTTCAATAGAACAAAACACGTCTGAAGACAAAAATATATATATTCTTGTAGTTGCAAAGACGGATTTAAAATACTTTTAGTAATTTCAGAAAGCTCAGAAAGGTGAAGGGATCGTGAAAGAAGCGGGAAGGGGAAGGGTGTGGATGAATTGTATAAACTAAGACTACGTAATGAATTAATGTACTTCACAAAAGATCAAAAACTTCCTCAGAATATGAGACCTTCACGATTCTCAGAGGAATGCCCACGATTCTGTAACATTTCGATATGTCAAGAATGTCGCTTTCCGGAATTCCATTTTTGACTCACTTTATGTGATTTTTCTTTCGAGCATAAACGGCACACACGATTACAGCAGCCAAGTAGATATGCTGTTGCCAAACATTGCTTGGATACTGGTCACCCCATGTTATATAATAACACCGAGATATTGGCATGCACGTACATCTATTGGGACAGTGTTATTAAGGAGGCAGTTGAGATTAAATTAGCGAGCAACCTCGTTAACAGGGATGGAGGTTTTTGTTTAAACTCTGTTTGGAATTCGGCTCTCTCCCTTGTCAAAAAACAGAGGGACAGAGTCAATGCTACCTCACCTGCGAGTTCGTAGTCTCACTATCGATAGCTCTGACTTTGGTCATCTTTGGCGGCACAAGTGTTCAGTGTGTGTGTTATCTTTCCTGCTTCATTCCGAGAACCGGGGTTTCAAATTTGCATATACGTCGCCTGTCCGTTGCAGTTTGCCTTGAAAATGGCGGGGTGTTCTCCCGTCGAAATATCGGCGGTCGCTGAAAGTGTTACCTGGCTGAACTCCCGGAAGTTATTTGAAAGGTATGAAAGTGCACTACAATAAAGCTGAGCCTGATAATTGCGCCTAAGTCGGCGCCACCAAATGCTGATGAGTGGAAGGTGTGGATCTCGGGTGATTTAAAATATCAGGCACCACTAAAAGGAACAACATTTTCATTTCACACTCAGAATTTAAAAGCATTGACAGTAATGATTTCGGACCTTAACAAAAATCTGCCGACGAGCCAAGGTAATTTTAGATGGTATAACAATAAACCCGGCTCCCCTAAGACGAAGCGAGACATGTTCTAAATGATGCAAGTGGTTGGTACAGGTAGCGCTATAAATTACCGTATCTCCAAATAATTATACATAGATTTAAGTTTAGATCGCTCAACATATCATCTAATGGTCATGATAAAACAGCAACTGCACTAGATGAACAGAAGGGAACGTGGATGAATTCATATAGATGTCAACCTGTACGGAAAGTAGTAATGTGCTTAGAATCTTTGGTCAACTGAATCTGGTCGGAAGCCTGTTTGAAAACAAGACTGTAAACAAACATTCACCCGGAAACCATGTAAAACAACTATGGCGATCAGTAAGAGGATCATATATCAAGATAACCTTCTGGTGTAATTCTCTATAGTCCACAACCAGTTGGTAGTCCCATGCTTGCCCATTGAGAACTAAAAATATCAGGGAGGTATACGGGGATGCTGAAAGTCTGACAGCCTCGTCACCGAGCATGCCGTTCGCCAGCCCACACAAGACCCTCATTTTAGGAGGTCAGAGTACGTGCAGAGACTGACAAACGGGAACATCATCCGCTAGCCTGATCTTATATTTCATGTTGCTAGTAACGCCCAGCTTGTTAGTATGTATGTAGGAGAACTGACCTAGAATGTCCGAAAGCAAACCAGCTTCAACTGATTCCAGATGACTACTCTGAAAGTCTGAGTCGAGGGACCGGACACTAGCTACCCTCTGAAGACCTTGACAAGAACCTAACCCAAACCTCTAATGAGGGAAAAATTTAGATAAGAAACCACGCCAGTGTAGTTAAGGACCAATCCAGTCCGCTGTGTGAAGGCAGACTCCACAAGAAGATTGACACATAGATTCTTAACTACTAATAAATCAATAGGCCACGAGAACTTGTGACTTTTAAGCTTTCCGCGCAAACCACCCACCAGAGATAAGGTATGTCCGTTGACAGTTCGACATCTCCGAAATGAAGCTCGCAAGGGAAACAATTTACACATCCCTCTACATTCCAGATACCAATCATAATCCAGCAGAGAAACAGTGCTGCCCAAATCAAGCTAGACACACACTGGTTCATAGTGATTATGCACAAACACAGGGAAAAACCTGACTCGTTGCATGACTAATGTAACCACATCACCTCGGTGGTGTAGGCTACGCCCTGCTGAACATTTCCGGTGGTGTCAGCTGTTCGGCCACGCGCCGCGCTTTATCCGGCACTCACTCACAAAATGTCCGTCCTTGCCACACCGGAAACAAATCCTCTCATTAGATGTACCAGGGAGATGTCCTCAAGTTCCCTCTGATTAATATCACGGCATGGTAAAGCTCCTCAGGCCCTTCTCGCTGGTCATCAGCGAACCTCAGACCTTCCATGGTAGAGACTAAGGCATCTAGCGCCATAAAAGTAGCTGGTTTCCCCGAAAAAAAAAAAAATACGCAAAAACGGTCGTCTGGCTTCATGCCTTCTAGTTTGTTTTCCACCACTTCGCCTTTTGTAACCTACAATTCCAAGGCAGATTTCTTCAATATACTGCGCCAAAAAGTTCCGAAAAAATCCTGCTGAATAACCCGTGAATACAGTAGCTGGAGAATGTCACAATGCGAGAAGGCAAAGGCATCAGCGTGACACTCAAAACGGACAGTTAATCACGGAATGAACCTTACCTGAGCAATCTGTTCAATGGAAAGTTCCTCGATTCCCTGAAGTAAATGGACAGCAGAGTTAGGCAATCCGACATAAGATTGAATGACGGGTCTAATTCCTGTCTCCTGCCCCCACGATCATACACTGCGCTGTCTGGCTAACGGCTGAACTACACTCATCACACCCACATGATCCAAGCCCAGAACACTTACCCAAATGTGCAGGTCCTTAAGTTGAATATTAACTGATCAATAACATTGGCCTGTTCTCCACTAACTAGCTGCTGTCTTCAGCCACTAAGACGATTAGCCCAATATCTTTATTAAGTTTGGGCATTGTACACGTTTTCGGGAAGGACTGCTGCCTTCAAGGAAATCAACGTTCTCATACAAACTGACAAGACCCATAGAAGAAGTATTAAGGGCTGAACCTACCTCGCCAATTCTGCAAGCCGTCGGTCTCAAAGGTCTATGCAACATGTCGCGTAAGCGGACTGCCAGCTACACTACGCTTCTGGCGCTCACTTGTTCACGAACTCTACACAGAGGCGACAGAAGTTACGCGTTAGCGATATGCACAGATTCAGATAGCGCTAGTATCGCGTACACAAGGTATAAAAAGGACAGTTCAACGCGGAATTCATGTGAAACGGTGTATGACGTGGATTGTGGTTACACGACGGGAATAATAGGCTTTGAACGCGGAATTTTATTTCGAGCTAGACACATAGGCAGTCCCTTTCGGAAATCGTTAGGGCACTCAATATTCACCACATTTCAGGTATTGCCTCTCACAATGAACAACGCAGTGGCCGACGGCCTTCGCTTAACAACAGAGAGCGGCGGCGTTTGAGTAGAGTTGTCAGTGCTAACAGGCAAGCGACACTGCGTGAAACAACCGCAGAAATCAATGTGGGATGAACGAAGAACGTATTTGTTAGGAAAGTGCGATGACATTAGGCGTTAATGGGCTGTGGCAACAGACGACCGACACTAGTGCTTTTACTAAAAGCACGACATTACCTGCAGCGCCTCTCCTGGACTTGTAACAGTGTGGGTTGGACCATAGACGACTGTAAAACCGTGGTCTGGTTAGATGAGACCCGATTTCAGTTGGTAAGAGCTGCTGGTAGGGTTCGAGTGTGGCGCAGAGCCTGCGAAGCCGTGGACCCAAGTTGTGAACAAGGCACTGTGGAAGCTGATGGTGGCTCCATAATGCTGTGGGCTTCGTATACGTGGAAAGGACTGGGTCCTCTGGTCCAACTGAATTGATCATGGACTGGAAATAGTTCGGCTACTTGTAGACCATTTGCTACCATTCTCGGAATTCATGTTTCCTAAGAACGACGGAATTATTACGGCTGACAATGCGTCATGTCACCAGCTGCAATTGTTTGCTATTGGTCTGAAGAACATTTTAGACAGTTCGAGCTAATGATTTGGGCACACATAGAACATTTGTGGGGCATAATCATGAGGTCATTTCGTGCACAAATTCTTCCAGCTGCAACACTTTTGCAACTATGGGTGGTTGAAGAGGCGGCCCGGCTCAGTATTCTGCAGGAGACTCCCAACGACTTGTGCCCAGAGCAAGTTGAGTTGCTGTTCTACGCCGGATGAAAGGAGATCCAATTAGAGAGTAGAATGGGCAGGTTTCAGAAAAGTTAATTGAAGCAAGCTATAAATAATAGAAATAAGTCAGCTTTCAAATTTAATCCCTATCTTAGATCATTATTGTGACAATAGTTCATTAACAACATTTATAGATTAATTCAAATAAACTGTATCAATTAGGGTTGGCCTAAGTACAAGCCACCCCTTGAATCAGTTGTTAATGGCACTTATCAGCTGATAAAATACGTAACAATAGTGCAATATAAAGTTCGTTGCCCTAGCGACACAATAAACCAACGACAGTGGTTTCATATAATATGTTGTTATACATTCTGTGAGGGCTTGCTAATCAAAAGGTAGCTACTCGAAACAAACAGCTCTAAAAATCTTAGTGCTACGAAGTAGCTTTAGCCTTCAGAGGAGCTCAACAATCGAAATTGAAATAAGCGACATTTAAATAGCCAAAGGCGCATAGAGGCGTGCTACTTTAAGTATCAAAATTACTTACAGTTTTCAGCCTGCTTTTATTCACCCATTAGGCGGGCCAGCACAAACAGTGACCAAAGCCTCAGACGCAGCATTCGACTCTTAGCGGCACTCGAAGGAAAGATAACTAAAACATATTAAAGCCTTAATATTAGAAAGAAAGGAAAATGGTAGCACACAGTTTACTCTTAATATCGTAGAAGGAGCTCCTTTCTTTTCATGATCAAGTTTACGCCAGCTCAACAGCAGCTTCAATAACAATCACAAAGAAACCAGCTGCACTTACTTACTTTTCTTTATTTTTTTAAAAAATAGAAGGTAATGTACAATAGATCGACGTTTGAATCACACATAGCAGCTTCTAAGGCACTTTCTAAACCACAATGAACAGCGCAACAATTAAAACTATAAGCAATGGGAATGCATGGGATGAGAGATCACCCACATATAATCCGCCAACGTCTCAACTTCCAGCTAGACAAGAAGGGAATCGTTGAACAAGGTGAAGGCGGAACCAAACCATCTTCCACAACATGGCAGCGCTCGAGAAGGCGCTACGGCAGAACCACCACGAGCCCAGGGCACTTGCGAGTTAACATTCCAAACAAGCGGTTCCTCTTCGTCGAAATGTCTTGGCTCAAACTCGTCTAGGGGCTGAACCGCACGTGTCGCATTACACGTCCCAAATTAGACACTTGTAACCCTTTGGTTACATTGTCTGGCTGATGACAAGTTTGCGAAATACAAAGTTAACATAACATACAGGGTTTCCCATTTATCTTGGCCACCCTAAATAACTGTTTGTCCAGATGCAGGTTACAAAATTTTTCAAGCAAATGTTCTTTAGCCGTCGGGGAGACATCAAGCAACATGACTGCCTAAGTTGTATTTTTCTTTTTTTGCAAAGATATGAATAGCGGTATGACTTTTTTAAATGGCACCCTGCATTTTTTATTCGGTAATTCCTTTCCTCTCCTACTGACCTATTCAAAAATTTATCACTATGTACTATTCACTGAAACACAACGTTATTAATTACGTAACACAACACTGACTTTGAGCTCCGGATCACAAACTCGTCCACTTGCTGGAGTTGTCAGAAAACAAATGAACCCCAAGTAAAAACAAAACACAAAATTGACTTTGGCTCTCCTGTTCCATATCCCAGGAGTGGAACATTCAAAGGTGTTCAAAGTGGTGACCCTGGACACCGATACACTGGTGCACTCGTTGAATGAAAGAATTATTTACTGCTTCCAGTGTTGCCTACTGAAGATAATTAAAAGCTAGCACGATACTTTCCTGCATGTCCTCTAGAGTTGTTGGAATATCGCGATAGACAACGTCGCCGGCCGAAGTGGCCGTGCGGTTAAAGGCGCTGCAGTCTGGAACCGCAAGACCGCTACGGTCGCAGGTTCGAATCCTGCCTCGGGCATGGATGTTTGTGATCTCCTTAGGTTAGTTAGGTTTAACTAGTTCTAAGTTCTAGGGGACTAATGACCTCAGCAGTTGAGTCCCATAGTGCTCAGAGCCATTTGAACCCATTTAGACAACGTCTTTAATGCATCCCCAAAGAAAAAAGTCCAGAGGATTTAAATCAGGAGACCTAGCAAGCCAAGTGACTGTTCCTCCTCGACCAATACATCTGGCAGAATACCTTCACTTCAGAACACGACGTGCATGCAAGGCATTATGTGCTGGACATCCATCGTGTTGATATCACATAAGCATTCTGGTTCTTAGCGGTACTTCATCCAGAAGAGGAGAAAGAATTCGTCTGAGGAAGTTGGCATACGCTGTGCCGTCAAGACTACCTTTGATGAAATAAGGGCCAATAATTGTAATACCAAGCATCCCACACCAGACGTTCACTCTCCATTGACGCTGATGTCCCACCTGTCTAAGCCATCGTGGGTTGTCGCTGGACCAATAATGCATGTTCCTTGTATTTACCTGTCCTTTGTTTGAGAAGGAACATTCATCGGTAAATAGAACACTGGAGAAGAAGTTTGGGTTGGCGAGGATTTGCTGCTGTGCCAACTGACAGCACTTTACACGATTCTGGAAATCATTCCCATGCAATTCTTGATGTAGGTTACATGGTAAGGATGGACCCGGTGACGTGTAAGACTACGATGTACACTGGTTTTAGGAATGCCATTCTCGTGTTCAAGCTGTCGTGTGCTCACATGGGGATTCATAGCAATGGAAACGAGAACAGTAGCTTCGACAGCTTCGTCTGTGCGAGTGCTACGACGATTGCGTGGGTTGAAACTTCCCGTTTCCTGGTTTCCTGAAGCATCGCAACAAGACGAGAAAACATCCGTCGGGAAGGCGGGTTCTTGTCAGGATATCGCTCTCCGTACAGTTCCGCTGCCTGCGTAGCATTTCGCCTACCTTCAACATCAACAATAAAAGAAACGTTATGTCGATGCAGTTTGTAAGAAGGACAGCCTTTACTGTATGCCTACTCTACGCAACAGTATTTAAAAGGACTGAACTACTGTACTAAATGTACCCGTACATAAGAAAACAGTATTGCAATTACTGTTCTGCTAGCTTACATTCCCCAAAAATGAATAGCCTTTATACCTTCTCCTCGTTGGTGTAAATTCTACTCACATAACTCTTCAACTTACGATGGTTGACTGAATGACAGGTGTGCATTCTACTTATGTTTACATCTTACCTTTGTCAACGTCAGCACGTGGATGTGTTCCATTACCCCGAGTACCTGCACAAGGGCTGGGAGCGTCAACGACAATGTTGTGTTATGTAATTAATAACATTGTGTTTCAGTGATACAAAGCTACAACTTAGGCAATCATGTCGATTGATGTTCCCCTGACGGCTAAAGAACATTTACTTATACATTTTGTAATTTACATCTGGACAAACAGTTATTTACGGTGGTCAAGATAAATGGGACGCCCTGTATAATAACAGTGATAATAATATCGAGAACTAAATTACCGACCCATAAATGATGTAGACCACACAGTTGCGATTTGGTTAGAATAATGTTTATTCAGAAAGCAAACTAATAGCGAAAGTGGTCGTATTTAGAGATACTGTTACACTCTAGGGCATATCCATCTGACACACTTCGATCATTCCCAAACTCATTGCGAAACACCAAGTTATCTAAGCAAAAAGTTAAGAGTTCACACCTGGCACGCGGCTGCTCACCGCTCAGAAACTAAGTCCCGCGATACCACACAACGCTAAATTTCTAAGTCGTTTCACTTTCTAGCTGCCTAAAGACCGACTGTTCAATCCGAACTGTGCCCTTCGGTGTCTCCAGCCGAACCGTCCGCTTTGGCGTCTGCACCCGCACTGTCCCTCTGTCCGTCCCCGGCCGCGCTTCCCGAGCGCCGAACATACTCGCTCAATTGACTAGGGCAGTTCCCTTTCCTGAAGCCGGCTACAGTTTATTCTACATTATTTTACTTTTTAACATATTTAAATAATCAAAGCTTGACCACTTTCAAGTTCTAAATAAAATAACAATAATTCCCATTACATAATAAATGTTAAATTCTTTTACATAAAACCAATACAATTTCCTTCTTAACTTTGAATTTCACGGCCAGTAGCCTTGCACCAATGTGCTTTCTGATAAATAAATAAAGAACAAAAGTAAGTACTATGCACTAAACGTCACAACAAATATTCTATTACCCAATGATTCAATAAGGTGTCATGCTGCCATCGTTCAATGTGTTTTGTGTGGAGGAAAGGATGGTCTGATGCTTAACTGAAAATACTGATAATTTAAATTTACTATATCTTTTAAACAAATGAAATTACGGAGTTGATATTTACAACATTTTTCATTTTAATGGTGCGCATCTATACCAAATGTCCATCGTTAATATTGAGTAAAGCGTTCAGATTTTAGCATTCAGGTCTTTGTTACAAAACTTACGAATTTCACTTTAACGGTAAGTCCTAAACTATTATAGATATGAACAATATTCAGGTTTTATTGGTATCACCATGAAAATTTATGAAGGATGGTAGATTAAAATTACTACATAATTAAATATTTTCCTTTATGGTCGATCTTAGGTCCGCCACATTTAACACTGCTACGTCTCCTTGGTCACAAAAGGCTTCTACTGGGTTTCCGTACGATGTAGGTTCTCGTCTGTCTCACTCGCACACTACAGCGCTTAGGCCTCAACAGACAATAGATGCATGTGAGTTTCCCCATCTCAGGGTGAATCTGCTCGTTTTGTGGCACACGGTCCTGGACGACAGGGTTCGTTTCACAATTCCTGTTCGCTGACTCTTTCGGCCATATATTTAAATGCTCGTTAACTCAGACACTCCACACTACGACCAAGCAAACGCCAAATCCAATTGCCCGGCTGTACGGAGAAGTACTCCGTGTGTCTACTCGCTTCGCGTCCACTTCCTCACGAACCGCCCGTCCTCGCCACAGCATCCTGCCGCCACTGCGCACTACCTGGCTGACTCGAACAGCCGCAAACAAAAGTGCGCGACATCCATCGAAAATAGAATCGATACGAACCACCACAGCTCAAAATAATATCCAAAAACGTGGCACTGTACAACGCACTTTCAGCGAGACACAGTCTCAAGTACTGAAATCCGTCCCGTGTGGCTTCTGGCCTGCCGAGCGTACACCACAGCCGTGTGTCCGCGGACGAATTACGAAAATCCGTCGATTTACGCCACACATGTAGGGACCCTGCCTCCTGGCAAATCTGAGACACCAGGTCGTAGGGTCTCGGCCTGCACGTTAGCGGGAACACCCGGGTCAGGCCAGTCAAAAACATCCGCTCACTGGTGTGCGATCTGGCCCGTCTCAGAAATCCGCTCATGTATGACCAGATATTAGGCGATGTAGTATTGGCCATCTTCGGCAATTTCCGCCTAGCTACGCGAAGTTTAATCGCCCACTTTCATGCGCATTGCAGCAGAGTGAATACCACAAGGATCTGACACATGCCTCCAGGGCTCTACGTCTACATCTATACAACAATGTAAATCATAATTGTTGGTCGTAGGGTGCATACAACCATTTTCTGATCGTTTATCGACCGTTCCCCTCTTGAGTAGAAGATGGAAAAATGACCATTTGCCACTTCCTGTTCTCTGATTTCTCTTATTTTATTACTGTGGTCGTTCCTTCATATGTAAGCGGCAGACAACGAAGTATTTTCGCATTCGGAGGAGAAAGCTAGAAATCTCATAAAGAAATCCAGCCAATACAAAAACCGCTATTGCTTTAATGATTGTCACCCAACACCGTGACACTCTGTCCCCTATTTTGAGAGTGGCGTTCAACAAACAATGAACCACATTTTTTTCTGAAATCAGTTCAATTTTATTCAGGATTCCAATAACGTATATTATTCCCCTCTATTTTCACTACGAAACTGTGTTTTTCAGAGTAACACCTGCTCAATGCAACAGCCTTCTGCCACATTACTGGGAAGGCCTGTATGCCTGCATTGTACCGCACTACTGGCCGACGTCGGAGCCAACGTCAATAACCCTCTCCCCCCCCCCCCCTCCTTTCACCCACGTACTGCTTCCCATATAGTGCATCCTTCATTGGACCAAACAGATGGAATTCGTAAGGTGCAAGATCCGGGCTGTAGGGTCGATGAGGAAGAACAGTCCAATGAAGTTTTATGAGCTCCTCTTGGGAGCAGCGAGGTGTCTGATTGTGATTCTCGAATGAGACTGTCCGCACCTCCCAACACTGCAGGCGTCACAGCTGTGTGTGGCTGGTTGGCAAGTGGGAGTTGGCACAGGTCTGTGCGACCTTCTTGCGATGATGCCAGACTCCTGACGCAACGACTCACTGTGCTTTTGTATTATGCCATGTCTCCGCAGACATTCTATGAATAACTGCGATGCTCCAGTTTTCCGCGGAAAGAAACTCAATGACAGCTCTCCGTTTGGATCGCACCTCCTTTACAGACGCCACTTTGAAGCGTACGTATAGCTCCGACACCTATCGGAACCGCATGAAACTAAAGAGGCTGAAGCAGGCAATCCCATACTTTGTCAACAGGTATTGGCCGAGGAAAATAAATGTGTTGCATTATTCATTTAACGCCCCTCGTACAAAATGAGCTGCCCTTCACTGAACTTCCTGGATATCCTCCGTAAATTATATCTGGTAAGGATCCGACACCGTGCACCGATACTCCAGAATGGGTCGGACAAGCAGAGTGTACGCTGTCTCTTTTGCATATATTTTGTACATTCTATGTTTTCTGTCAATGAAACGCAGACTTTCATTCATCATAGTCACAAAATTATTAAGTCATGGCCCCAGTTTAAGTTTTTCGTAATTGTAATCCCGAGGTGTTTAGGTATGGTGAAAACCGTTAAAATATTGTGATTTATCGTGTAAACAGAAATTTAGCAGATGTTTTTTTACTCATGAGGAGGACCTTACACTTCTTATTGTTCAAGGTCACTTGCGATTTTTCGCACCATACAGATACTGTGTCCAATTGTTTGCAATTCATTTCGATCTTCTGGTTATTTTACCAACTGATAGACGGCAGAATCATCTGCAAAAAATCTAAGAGGGCTGCTTAGATTTCTCCCAAATCGTTTACGTAGATTAAGAACAGCAGAGGGCATACAGCACTTCATTGGAGAAACCCAGGTATAATTTCGGTTTAACTAGATGACATTCCAACAATTATTACGGACTGTGACCTTTGTGACTGGATGTCACGAATCCGATCGTACAGTTGAGGCGATACTCCACAGGCGTGCAATCTTTTTAGAAGCTGCTTTTGAGAAAAACTGTCCAGTCTGTTAGAAATCTAGAAATATGAAATCACCTTGTAATCCCCAGTCGATAGCACTCATTACTTCAAGTGAACGAAAAACCAGTTCTAAAGATATTTGCTGAAACCTTTCATGTTACGCGTTAATAGATTTCTTCCAGATATTTCGTAATGTTAGAAGAAGGCATGTGTTCAAAAATCCTACTGCAAATTGACGTCAAAGATACGGGTTTGTGATTCAGCGAATTTGCTCTATTCCCTTTGTTGCACGTTGACATAGTCTGTACAACTTTCCAGTCCTTAGGTACTCATGGTTCGTCGACCGAATGACTGCTGAAAATGGAGCTATTTCAGCAGCAGACTCCGAAAGGAACATCATTGGTATACAATCTGGACCGGAAGGCTTGGCTTTATTTAGTGAATAAAGCTGCCTCCGCACACACAAAAGACATCTACTTCTAAGTTACTCACATTAGCAGCTACTCTCGTTCGAATTCTGAAACTTTTAAGGCAGTTTCTTTGGTGAACGAATTTCTGAAAATCGTGTTTAGTAATTTCGCTTTAATTACGCTGTCATTGGAAATGTTACTATTGCACCGTGCAGTGAATGTGTTGTTTGGGTCTTGCAGATTATGTACATCACAAACGAGCAAAATCTCTATGGGTTTTCTACCAGATTTCGAGGCAGAATTTTGTTGGGGAAACTATTGAAATTGACGCATTGAAGTCCGCGTTAAGTTTTGAGCTTCTATATATGATTCGTCTGTCTTGGAGATTTTGTGTCCTTTTACATCTGGCACTCTTTTTTCGTTTACTGACCTAGTATATGTACCTAGGGGGATCTGTTCCGTCTCTTGTTAGTTTAGTGGGAACAACATTCTCATTTGTCGTCAACTCTATTTCTTTCAACTGAAACCGTATTTAGCTGATACTTACGTAGTTAGTTTGGAAGGAATTGACTGTCATTTAAGAAGGCGTCAAGCAAATTATTTATGCCTACGTAAACAGATGCAGAAGTTGTTCCACAGTTTATGTTACATGCTTCTAGAAGCTGCAGAGGGGACTTAGCAGATCAAGTTTTACATAGACAACCATGTCCGACAACGTCATCCACCGACAGTACAGAGCGTCTGAGTTATATTCGCCGGCACCTGAAAATGTGTGATTCGGTGATGATGTTATAGATTTTCTAGTATGATGGAGAAACATCAACAAAAGCAAAACAAGGATAATGGAATGTAGTCGAATTAAATCAGGTGATGCTGAGTGAATTAGATTAGGAAATGAGACGCTTAAAGTAGTAAATGAGTTTTGCTATTTGGGGAGCAAAATAACTGATGGTGGTCTTAGTAGAGAGGATATAAAATGTAGACAGGCAATGGCAAGAAAAGCATTTCTGAAGAACAGAAATTTGTTAACATCAAGTATAGATTTAAGTGTCAGTAAGTCGTTTCTTAAAGAATTTGTATGGAGTGTAACCATGTATGGAAGTGAAACAAGGACGATAAATAGTTTAGGCAAGAAGAGAATAGAAGCTTTCGAAATGTGGTGCTACAGAAGAATGCTGAAGATTAGATGTGTAGATCACATAACTAATGAGGAGGTGTTGAAAAGAATTGGGGAGAAGAGAAATTTGTGGCACAACTTAACTAGAAGAAGGGATCGCTTGGTAGGACATGTTCTGAAGCATCAAGAGTTCACCAATTTAGTATTGAAGGGCAGCGTGGAGGGTAAAAATCGTAAAGGGAGACCAAGAGGATGTAGGTTGCAGTAGGTACTGGAAGATGAAGAAGCTTGCACAGGATAGAGTAGCATGGAGAGCTGCATGAAACCAGTCTCTGGACTGAAGACCACAACAATGATGGATAAATATGTAAATCTGAGGTAAGTATCCCTGTACCGGAGACGTACAAAATGAAAGTCAACGAGTCGCAAGTCATGAGTAAAAGCCGTTCTGATATCCCTCGACAGTGGAATACACGTACTGGTACCCTTCTTGCTAAGATTGTATGATAGGCAGCTTTCAGAGGTGGTAGTATGCACCAAAACGAGAAAAAAAGTCTGTAGCGTCGTTGGATGAAGTTTCCGGACACGGGGTCCTAGGCAGAACTTGATCTACTAAGTACCCTGTACAGTCTCTAAAGTGTTAACATGAATTGTGTAACAACCTTTATATTGCGATTATTTTGCTAGATCTGGATGTAACTGTATTCAGTTTTCTTACGAGAAGCTCGTTGTTGATTTGTCATGATGCTATCCATTTGTTCATGTTTGTTTGTCGCTAGGATGTCTAGTACCGTACCACAACCATTAATACTTTGTGTGGAGTCTTGAAGCAATTGTTCAAACCAATATTCAGAGAAAGCATTTAGTACAATTTCGGACGTCGGTTTATGTCTACGCAACGTGTAAGGTGGTGATGAACTCAGCTCTAATTATAATTATATGAGTCAAGTGCCTATTTGAAATGAGAACCAAATTTGCTTAAACCATTCAGCAATTATATCACCTGAATAGATGTGTCAGTATAGGGTGTGAATGCATTTGGCCAGTGTAAAGTAGTTAGGCAATCCACACCATAAGCTACGGGGCAACTGTTCTGTAGGGTAATCATTAAGTACAGAACGATGGGAAATTCAAATAGTAGTGGAGCAGTGCAGATTCTGGACAAACGGTCGCATTGTTCTCCTTCTGTAAACAAACTGTCCCCTTGGCTTAGTGTTGTAATGTAAACAGATCGTTATAATTTATGAGCCTAATGGAAAAAAACTGGGTATGTGTGCTCTTAGTTTTGTTAATACAACATTAATTTATGAGCAAATTCTTTTAGCCTAATCCTAAGGACCATAATTTATGACCCAGCATAATAAAGTGATGCTTTCAGTATTATCTTAACTATCCTACTCCATTAGTCAAATTCGGTGATGTATAATGTCAAGTAGGACTCAGTAATCTTTATTACTATGATTTATGATCCAAAAATTGACATCAGATACTTTGACAGTGTAGTGGATGTGGGAAAAGTAGTCTTGCATTAATTTGTTTGCTGAATTACTGTAATTTAATGATGTCACAACTGACCAATGTTATTTTCTGCAACGTATAATCACTTTCCGTTTTTATTTGCCATTTTGAGGCTATTTGGTACAATTTGTCGATTTTCTACCAGTATTCCTAATATCCTCTTTTTGAGATCGTTATGCACAGACTCACATAGGTGCAAGACTTAAAATGTTGAACAGTTACCACCACAGTACATTATTTATACAAACACACTCTTGCTGCGTATCGGGTCTATGACCCATTGTAGGGAAACTTGCCCCTGCTTTATTATTGTGTTGAAAGCAATAGTCTATACCGTATGAAATCTAACACCATAGTATTGTGCATGTGTAAAAACAGTGGGAAACAACATAAAAGAAAAATCAATGTCGAATCATTTCTACAGGCATGTATACACACATATAACACAATGTTAAATTACACTAATCCCCTTCATGTATGTTGCTACCACCAACATTGGTGTAGGGTAGGAACGGAAGAATGTCGACTTTATTTAAAACAAGCAAAAAATATATTTTGTGATCTGTTACGAAAGATGTATGTGACCTGTGCACTGCTTGTCCAGGCTACTTCCACATGTGGGCTACTAAACTTCTGACAATGTAGTTGCAGATATTTTTCAAGGTCATACAACTAACCACTTTCAGCTATTTTTCAATGCCACCCAACTACTTTTTAAGATCATCATCCAAAGACACATGTACATAACTGTAATTTTGAGACTTGCAATGTTTAAGCAATTGCTTTTGTCTTTGTGTAATAATATGAGGCATTACAGGAATGTTTACACATCTAAAAAAAAGCGATTGATTTCATACTGAGCTGCTGATCAAACACTGACAGGGACCACCAGAATAGGTTAAATGCATTACACCACTCTGGGCATGACGGCATAAACTCGTGCATTGTGTGTTACGGTCCTGGAGCTCCAATGTCTAATTACTCTTAACTCTTTGACTGCTGTGGATGAGTTAATTCATCATGCTCCGCTCCTCCCAGTTGCAGAGGACGTTTTGAAGTGTAGCATCTGGGTTTTCCTGAAGTGGTGTTGACATGTTTATGCATCCTGTTTCGTAGACCATCTCAGTGCTGCAGATGAATTACTTCCCTATCTTGGTGAATAAAAGTGTTTCGAGTATTTATCATACTATGTATGTGCCTCTTTGTGTACAATCATTTCCAAAAATCCTCGCTTCGATATCTTGAACCATTTATGAAATATAACGATTATGACCATATGAATGCTGATGCACATGAATGGAATTGGACTAACCAAACGGATGCCTACCAGATATAAAAATCAATGTCTAAAGAATGAAACGGGATATCGTTCTGCTGTCAGTTTTAAATAAAATTTCGATACCTTATCTGTATTTCATTCACGGCAATGTATGAGATAAAATTAACAATATGTTAAGTTTACCCCTACAAACTCTATAAAAGTTAGTGCATTACATTACTTAATTTGATTCAGCACAGTAACTATGATGAATAATGGAAAGAACTTCAGGCCTTCATTGGTTGGGCGAATATATCAGATAGTAAGATGTAGAAAACTCTTCTTTTCGTTGACTAATTTTCTTAAAATCGGATGATAAGTATTTCATAGCGTCCAGAACTTCATCTCTCAGCACAGGTAGCAGCATTGGGCAAGTAGTAAAGTGACAAGGAAGCCGCACTCAGCACAGAATGCAGAGAGCATGTCTGTAGCAGTCAAAGCAGTGTGGCTGCTGGCTCCCGTTCATTACCAGCACAACAGTAGTTCATTAACAGCTCCTGACACCCTGCATGCCACAGGGTCAGACGACAACAGATGCTATGCAGCTTTCAACTACTTCATTTAATTCATTGAACAAATTAAACATTCATGGAATGTGACCCACATCCATTCACCTCCAGAGCTCTTTAAAAGACATGTGTATAGCAGGAACTAATTATCAGGACATTTTTAGTTTCCAGGTGTTGATACAATTACATTATTATGAAGTTTGTATCCTATTCTGCCTGCCACTGCATAGAGTAACTTATTGACTTACTCAGACTGATGTATCCACCATACACAGATGTGTCTGTCCACTGCGGCCCCTTCACAATGAAAAGAATGACACACTAACCTACATAAAAAAATTCACCATCACATAAGATTTCTTATCATAGGTCCATAAAGCTGTACTATTTTATGTGTTATTAAGGTGCACAGAGACTGGCCACTTATACAAAACAGAGACTAAACAAATGCTCACGAGCAGCCAACAGCCATCACCTCCAGCTTAGTCGATCCCCTCCCCATTCCCATCCCATATGCATGATCCATCACAGTTGCACCGAGTGGACCATATGAACATGTGATAACATGTTATCTCCGATTCCAACCCGGAAGCCCACACCAGGGACAATGAATTGACTTCCCAGCCCAGCCAACAATGCTTCTGTACTTCTTATTATTACGATGAAAAGTAATTGTGCCTCTAAATGCCCCCAGCTAAATCACAGGGCTGTGCTGCAATCCTCTGCTGATTCACTCGAAATCTCATCATGTTGTGACGCCACTGTTCCATTAGATAGAAGGCACTCTAGGCACAGGCTCATCACTGCCTGTGAAGAGTATAGTGTAGGCAACAAACTGTTACTTAAGTTACTTAACGTCTAATAAGTACCAGATTGATTACAAATTAAGAGAGTAGAATAGGCAGGTTTCAAAAAAGTCAATTGAAGAAAGCTACAAGTAATAGAAATAAGGCAGCTCCAAGATTTAATCCCTAACTTTGATCATTATTTTGACAAGAGTTCATTAAAAACCTTTATGGCTGAATTAAAAGAAAATGTACCAAATAGAGTTGGCCTGAGTACAAGCTACATTTTGAATCAGCCGCTAATGACACTTATCAGCAGATAAAATACGTAACAATAGTGCATGTTAAAGTTTGTTGCCTTAGCGACACAATAAACCACTGGTAGCCATTTCTTGTAATACATAGTTATGCATTCTGTGAGGGAAACTTCGTCTACTCCAATGATTATCAAACATGAAGTATAAAGAACTCCCAACACACTGTTTCAGAATTTCCCATCAATGTGGACTGCGACTGAGTTCATTGTGAAGTTTCTGAACGATTCAAAAACATTAACTGCGTCATGACAACTCTCAGCTGCACGTATTCCACATGAGTTATGGCTATGACAAGCACACAGAGAAAATTGGGCAAGATGATTCTACTGAAGAAAATATGTCTGAGATCCTTTACAAGCCCCTCTCATTTCTGTTGTCATAACCTTATCCACAGCATTCGTTATTGGAATTCAGTATTTTACAAGTGTTTCTTGAATTAATTGTGCAATAGCAATTCCTATTTTCTTATTACAGCCTACGAATTGCAAAAACCGATCATTTATTTCATATTCATAAATTAGTCATTGAAGCATACGTGGTATGCTAAAAATGTTGCGACAAACTTCGAGGCGTTGTAGAGGATGTCTTGAGGAACAAATCGAGGACAGGAACCCATGTCCAGAAACGTCATCCAACGACGCTGCAGAGCTTCAAAGTCATAGGCGCTGGCACCAGCTATAGGCCACCCCTTCAGCAGGAAACGTTGTTTCGTGCACTGTCGGATCATACGTGGAATTTTTTGCAATGTTGTTTGTTATTCAGTAACTTCAGTTGATTGCCACGATCGTCACTAGAGAAAATGGAGGTAGCTGCTGCGGAGAAAGGCCTTGTCTCCCACAAATGTGATGCTCTGTTGCCTCAATGGACTACGGTTTTCGGCTCTGCTTTCCACGTGGAGTTTATTTTTCTTCTGTGTACCAGAAAATATTGGAGATTTTAGAGGATTCCAGGAGAACAATAAAACTGCAAATGGTTACCAGTGTCTGAAACCGTCATTCACTGAGGCAACAGAGCGGCGCATTCATGGGGGACAAAGACTTTCTCCATAGCAGCTAGCTCCATCTTCTCTACTGGGGATCGTGGCAATCAGTCATGGTCACTCAGCAGCAAATGCATACAAAGTCACCTTTGCTGCCAAAGGGGTGGGCTAGTGGAAGGCGCTGGCATGTATAATTATAACGGCCTCTACTGATGTTGGTTGAAATTTCTGGACATGGGCTCCTATCCTCAATTTGTTCCTAAAGACACCCTGTATGACCACTTGATATTTGTCACAACATTTCTGGTACAACCTGTAGGTAACACAGAATGAATGTTTTCTGTTCAGCATTATCTGAATCAGAAGCTGCACTGACAATAAATGAATAAGGGGCACTCAAAAAGTTTTTGTTTGAAAGCTGTACAGTCCAGAATCGGTATGCCAATGAAGCAAAATCGCCATGAGTATTGAGACATCTTTCCACTGGCACAACCATTCAGTAAAGCACAATGTTCTGCTGCATAAAGAAGTCCTTAGGCAGTTACATACACATCCTTGTTCGACAGGAATCATCGACCTTCACGGTCTTTTCTAAGGGACTGAAGGCGTTATAATCGGATGGAGAGAGACCAGGACATATGGCAGGGCTCAAGCGTCTCCCACGTCAGCTGGCGTAAGTTCCAAGCTACAAAATCTGTGGTATGTGGTGTGCATGAAACCGCACGGAACTTGTCACACCATTCCACAATGGTGGTTTCTGACAGACACCTGGCTCCATACACATTCTCCATTCTCCAATGGATGTCTACTGGTGCTTATCCTTCAGAACCAAGAAAATAATAACAGCACATTGGTCCTGTTTGTATGTATTTGGTAATAATATCACCATTGTTCACACTTCCATATTTGCCACATGCTTGTCAGAAGACAAGAATGCCACACTTATCTAATGCTTAAATATCGGTTCTTATATACACACACTGGAGTACTAATATGTTGCATATATGCAGCAGCAATGTCCTCAAATGGATTTTTTTTGTCAGCCTTATATATGGTTCATTCAAATGAAAACCTTAACCCTGCTGTTCTGTTCACTTTTACTTGACATATATACTGTTCGGGTCAATATGACCCGACATATCAAAATGCTTTAGAAACATAAATTTTGGTACAGTTTTAGCTATCGACATTGTTGTTCTATTCCAGTACCTTGTTAGTAATAATAATAATAATAATAATAATAATAATAATGGTAATAATAATAATAATAACAATGCATACAACTTTATTGAGGGATATTTTTCATTTAAATATGCACATAAATTTGAAACAACAGACAGTTTCCATTACAGGCATTCAACTTAGAAAGCACTACAGTTTTTCCATACTTCTATTCTTATTGTTGACAGTTTAGACGTAAGTATTGACATTTTCTAACAACAGACAGTTGTCATTACAGATATTCATCTTAGAGCACACTACAGTACAGAACACACTACAGTTTTTTTATTACATTCCAACATAGAAAGCACTACAACTTTAGAATCCTCTCTTCTTACTGATTGTAGTTTAGGCACAAGTATTCACATAAATTTGAAACAACAGAATTTTCAATACAATCATCTTATAAAATACTACAGTTCTTTTCTTACTGCTTGCACTGTGGACACAAGTAGGTTACATGTTTCTTGCAAATATGTTTACTACATTTTCCACACACCATGTTTGTTTTATTGTCATTACTTGATGGACAGAACTTACAGCGTGCACGTTTTGTAGATTTTCTTGTTGTTACCGATTCTGACACACCACCCACATCATTCGGGTTTTGGATGCTTGTGACCATTCTCAAAGAATCTTCTGTTCTTGGGAAATGCGTTCTTGATGCAATATGTTCTTTTATCAGTGACTTTCCAAGTTCCTCCAAGAATATTCTCCTTCTAGTCAATTTGCTTGCATTCCAATTAGGGTCAACCGAAATCCACAAAACGTATGCATTATAAGCAGAAACATCAAGAATATTGTAGAAAACTATCATTGGCCACCTATTACTTTTTCGTTTGCATGTATATGTACCTAATAACTGATCAAGCGTGTCTACAGCACCTTTGGTTGAATTATAGTCCAAAATCATTTTTGGCTTCTTATCAGCCCTGTCACTGATTTCCGCATCATGGTGGAGAGTGCTCATAAGTACAACATTCTTGTGTCTCTTAGGAATATAATTAACCACAGTAGTGTCATTTGTGAAGTAAAATGAAGAGCTGTGTACCTCCTTGTTGGTCATTTTGTGTGGAAGCTCCGGCTTATTTTTCCGTATAGTTCCCAACATAGTCAATTTCCTTTTCAGAAGCAGCTGCCCCAAATTGTACGACGTAAAAAAGTTGTCACACGTGATATTCTGACCACGTAACTCAGAAGTGAGATCAGATACCACCCTCATTCCCTGATTTCTTTCTGGTGCCGCTCCACTCACCTTTCCTGTATAAATTTGGGCTTTCAGTACGTATGAAGTTTTGCTGTCACACATGGTCCATATTTTGATCCCATATTTTGCCGGTTTACTTGGGATATACTGCTTGAATGGACAGCGACCTCTAAATGCTACTAACTGCTCGTCAACAGTAACATTTTCTCCTGGATTATACAGTTTAGGAAGGACCTCTACCCACTTCTCCCAAATACTACGAATTGCGGCAAGTTTGTCAGTACGTCGTCTTTCCTCTCTAGTAGATTTCTTGTCAAATCGCAGGACACGTGATATCTTACAGAATGTTTCATGAGACATGGTTGCTCGAAATATGTTTCGCCCAGTATCTTTATCCCACAAACTTTTTGTAGACTCCCCATGAGATCGATATACACCCGCTAGGAGTAAGAGTCCTAAGTATGCATGGAAAACAGAACCATCAATATCTGTCCACTGTTCACCATAAACTCGCTGCCCTTCAATATTTGTCATCTCTATTATTTCATTTTGAAGCGCTGTGTGAAATACTGCTTCAAATGAACATTTTACATCAGATATTCTGCTGACTGCATACCTGGTAACTCCTGGGGTACTCTTGATGATGTTCGAAGCTGGTAGGCGACCATGTTGTGCTGGTGGATGCAACTGCCATTCTATATTCCCATTTTTAGAAAGAAAAGTCTCTACACTATTTTGTATGGGCTGTGGACTGTCGTAACTGTCATCGGAACACTCGCTTTCAGATGCATTGCTGATGTGATCTTCAAACTCAGAAAGTGATCCTTCATCTGGTGAGGCATTTACTATTTCTTCCAACTCACGATCATTCAATGGTCTCATCGCCATGGTGTCACAAGTCAAACTGGGCAGAAACAAAGCATTCCAATTATTGAGAACTGCCAATTATTATTTCCTGGGGAAAGCAACAAACAAGCCCATTGTTGTGAACGCATGGAGCTTTAGGTGATTGTTGAGAGTAAGTTGGAATGATGCAGTCACTATTCCCACACAACACAACAAAAATAATTTTCGCCATTTCCAGATTTTAGAAATAAATACGAGTTACACTAAACATATTTGTGTCGGGTCATTATGACCCGAACATTACATATGCAACTATTACAGTTGAAGCCCAAACTTCTTAAACTTTTTTAAAACCTTTTAAAACACATGCTGCTCATCCATTTTCAGACAAAGTCACAAAGTTTCATAAATATATATTGGTATTTACATAATGTAAAATAACGTTCATATTCGTTTCGGGTCATATAGACCCGAACAGAACAGCAGGGTTAAAACTGCTATAATATTTTTCATTGTAACAATGAACAAAAAATTTACATGATGTTTTTCGATGAAGTGTCTCTGATGCTGAATACACATATTCCACCACTTCAGAAGTACATACATACCACGACGAAAAAACCTTTTTGGTCATGTGTGTAGCTAGTCGTACTCTACAGTTTTCACCTTTTCGTCACTTCTCAAATATCTGCTCAAAATGATTCAAATGGCTCTGGGCACTATGGGACTTAACTTCTGAGGTCATCATTTCCCTAGAACTTAGAACTACTTAAACCTAACTAACCTAAGGACATCACACACATCCATGCCCGAGGCAGGATTCGAACCTGCGACCGTAGCAGCAGCGCAGTTCCGGACTGAAGCGCCTACAACCACTCGGCCACAGCTGCTGGCGGAGCCACAGTTTATCAGGCCTGTTCTACAAGGTCGTCTGGTTTACCACACCCATCCTGTCAGGTCACGTGATAGTGCAGATACCAGGATCATTGACAATGATCTTTTATCTCCACTTCAAGTGGGTTTATATCGGAAAGGTAGAACATTTTAGTGAGTCGGGTAAAATCAGAGTTCCACAGGGTTCAATTTCGGGCCCACTACTACTACTTATATATGTGAATGACCTTCTGCTTGACATTCAACAAGCAGAATTGCTGCTTTTTTTCAGACGATACTAGTGTTATAGCAATCCAATTAGAGGGAAAGCTACAGAAGAGTTAGTAAATTATGAAGTGCTTCTCTGAAAATGGACTCTCCCTAAATACCGAAAAAAAACACACTACATTCAGTTCTGTACAGAAAATAAAGTCATACCAACAACTGATGTAGCACATGAGCAGGATCAGTAAGTAGGGTAGAATTCACCAAATTTTTGGGTGTAAATATGGATGAAAACTTGAGCTGGAAGAAGTATATTACTGAGCCTCTGAACAATTAAGTTCAGGTGCTTTTGCTCTTCACATAATTGCTAATTTTGGAAACAAACATATCGACCTCCTGACATATTCTGCGTAGTTCCACTCAATAATGTAGCAAAGAATAATTTCCGGGGGAATTAATGACTTAGAAAGAAAGTACTAATTGCACATAAGCAAGAAGTGAGAATAATATATAGTCTTCACTCATAGACGACATCTAGGCACCTCTTCAAGGAGTTAGGCATTTTCAATGTGGAGTCACAGTACATTTTTTCGCTTATGAAATAAATAACCCATCACAATTTGAGAAGAACAGTTATGCACATTTCTACAACACTAGAGGGAAGGAACGCCTTTATTACCCATTGTTAAAGACGTCAGTTACTCAGAAAGGAGTTCAGCACGTAGCAGTAAAAATTTTTCGATCATTTGCTCAATAACATAAAATCTCTAACAGGTAGCAAAGCGATTTTTAAATCTACTTCAATATCATTTCTTCTGGACAACTCCATCTTATCCACTGACGAATTTCTACTTAAAAACTGGTAGCCAGTAAAAACCAATAAAAAAGTAAATAAAATAAAAACAAAAATAAAAGTAAAAAACTACATGTTTTAAAGTGTGGGTGCATGAGTAGGAATAAAATGATAGTGTGTTCATTAATGTTAACACTTATCGTGGATCATATCCTGTAAACCGACCCACTTCACATCATTTCGATAAAAGATTCGTTCAGCTGATCTATGGAACATGTAACTAACTAACATTCATTGCAAGACATTTCCTGCCATGTGTCTATATGACCTTTTTTTGTTTATTATCCGCTCCAGGTCGTTTCTTGTAGTTTGTTTCAATTTATCAAAACCTTGAATAAACACACAGGAAATGTGAGATTAAATTACTGATTGGGCAGCAGCGGCGACCGACCGTTTTATGATATTTAAGTCCAGCCTGTGTGGCACAACTTGACAAGAAGAAGAGACCGGTTGGTAAGACATATCTGGGGCATCAAGGGATCACCAGTTTAGTATTGGAGGGCAGCGTCGAGGGTAAAAATCGTAGAGGGAGACCAAGGGATGAATACACTAAGCAGATTCAGAAGGATGTAGGTTGCAGTAGGTACTGGGAGATGAAGCACCTTGCACAGGATAGAGTAGCATGGAGAGCTGAATCAAACCTTTCTCAGAACTGAAGACCACAACGACGACAACAATTTGTACCTGGGGCAACACATACAACACGCCGGCAACACTGCCCCTGCCTCTGCGATCTGTCAAGCACAAAGTAATTTTAATGGGAGTAGTAAGACACGTCCAGTTGCAGAGGCGTCAGGCCGTGCGGGATAGCCGTGGTCTATGGCGTCTCGTCACGGATCGTACGGCTCCCCCATCGGAGGTTCGAGCCCTCCCTCGGGCATGTGTGTGTATGTCGTCTTTAGCGTAAGTCAGTTTAAGTTAGGTTAAGTAGTGTGTAAGCTTAGGGACCGATAACCTCGACAGTTTGGTCCCATACGCTCTTACCACAAATTTCCAAATTTCTGCTGAGCGCGCCGTGTCGGCGGTTGCAGGTAGCGGCGCGGCCGGCGACCCGGCGCGCGCCACGCAGCCACAGCTGGCGGTGCTGGTGTTCGAGCGCCAGCTGGACGTGTCGCGGCTGCGCAACCTGGTGGCGGCGCGCGTGCTGCCCGCCTGCCCCCGCCTGCGCCGGCTGCCCGTCTCCACGCCCGGAGTGCCTTCCCCCCGCTGGACGCCGGACCGCGCTTTCAGCATCGAGCGGCACGTCTTCGCCGCGCCACCCCTCGCTTCGGAACAGCAGCTGCAGGCAAGTCTCTCCAGCTTGCCTTAAGCCGCCTATTCACAAGCCGGCGAGTCGGGCAATCCACTCCCTCCCCCCCCCCCCCCCCCCCCCGCCGACCACTACCGACCCATGCGACTGCGTGGCAGACACTACCTGCTCTCGTACCAGTTTTGTGTCAAAACAGAAGGGAAAAGGATGGAGTGTGCGGTGACAAGTAGAGGTTGTGGCTAGTAGGTAGCGGTGAGCCGGCGGAACTGACGCACACGGAGCCTGGCCGTGACCATTATGGTACATGTAGAGCGAATGTGTTGCGGCAGACTTGTTCTGCGGCATTTGGCTGACTGGCTGACTGGTCAGCCTGTGACTGGGTGGTTTTAGGCCTAACAAGTTGGTTGGTTGGTTGCTTTGGAGGAGGGGACCAAACAGCAAAGTCATCACTCCCATGCTGACTGGTCAGCCTGTGACTGGGTGGTTTTAGGCCTAACAAGTTGGTTGGTTGGTTGCTTTGGGGCAGGGGACCAAACAGCAAAGTCATCACTCCCATGCTGACTGGTCAGCCCATGACTGGGTGGTTTTAGGCCTAAAAGGTTGGTTGGTTGGTTGCTTTGGGGGAGGGGACAAAACAGCAAGGTCATCACCCCCATGCTGACTGGTCAGCCTGTGACTGGGTGGTTTTAGGCCTAACAAGTTGGTTGGTTGGTTGGTTTGGGGGAGGGGACCAAACAGCAAGGTCATCACTCCCATGCTGACTGGTCAGCCTGTCACTGGGTGGTTTCAGGCCTAATAGGTTGGTTCTTTTGGGGGAGGGGACCAAACAGCAAGGTCATCACTCCCATGATGACTGGTCAGCCTGTGACTGGGTGGCTTTAGGCCTAACAAGTTGGTTGGTTGGTTGCTTTGGGGGAGGGGACCAAACAGCAAGGTCATAACTCCCATGCTGACTGGTCAGCCTGTGACTGGGTGTTTTTAGGCCTAACATGATGACTGGTTGGTAGCTTTGGGGCAGGGGACCAAAGAGCAAGGTTATCACTCCCATGCTGACTGGTCAGCCTGTGTCTGGGTGGTTTTAGGCTTAACAAGTTGGTTGGTTGGTTGCTTTGGGGGAGGTGACCAAACAGCAAGGTCATCAATCCCATGCTGACTGGTCAGCCTGTGACTGGGTGGTTTTAGGCCAAACAAGTTGGTTGGTTGGTTGCTTTGGGGGAGGGGGCCAAACAGCAAGATCATCACTCCCATGCTGACTGGTCAGCCTGTGACTGTGTCGTTTTAGGCCTAACAGGTTGGTTGGTTGGTTGCTCTGGGGGAGAGGACCAAACAGCAAGGTCATCACTCCCATGCTGACTGGTCAGACTGTGACTGGGTGGTTTTAGGCCTAACAAGTTGGTTGGTTGGTTGCTTTGGGGGAGGGGACCAAACAGCAAGGTCATCACTCCCATGCTGACTGGTCAGCCGGTGACTGGGTGGTTTTAGGCCTAACAAGTTTGTTGGTTGGTTGCTTTGTGGGAGGGGACCTAACAGCAAGGACATCACTCCCATGCTGACTGGTCAGCCTGTGACTGGGTGTTTTTAGGCCTAACAGGTCGGTTTGTTATTTGCTTTGGGGGGGGGGGGGCAAACAGCAAAGTCATCACTCCCATGCTGACTGGTCAGCCTATGACTGGGTGGTTTTAGGCCTAACAAGTTGGTTGGTTGGTTGCTTTGGGGCAGGGGACCAAACAGCAAGGTCATCACTCCCATGCTGACTGGTCAGCCTGTCACTGGGTGGTTTTAGGCCTAACAGGTTGGTTGGTTGGTTGCTTTGGGGGAGGGGACCAGACAGCAAGGTCGTCATTCCCATGATGACTAGACAGCCTGTGACTGGGTGGTTTTAGGCCTAACAAGTTGGTTGGTTGGTTGATTTGGGGGAGGGGACCTAACAGCAAGGTCATAACTTCCATGCTGACTGGTCAGCCTGTGACTGGGTGGTTTTAGGCCTAACAGGTTGGTTCTTTTGGGGGAGGGGACCAAACAGCAAGGCCATCACTCCCATGATGACTGGTCAGCCTGTGACTGGGTGGTTTTAGGCTTAACAAGTTGGTTGGTTGGTTGCTTTGGGCGAGGGGACCAAACAGCAAGGTCATCACTCCCATGCTGACTGGTCAGCCTGTGACTGGGTGTTTTTAGGCTTAACAAGTTGGTTGGTTGGTTGCTTTGGGGGAGGGGACCAAACAGCAAGGTCATCACTCCCATGCTGACTGGTCAGCCTGTGACTGGGTGGTTTTAGGCCAAACAAGTTAATTGGTTGGTTGCTTTGGGGGAGGGGGCCAAACAGCAAGATCATCACTCCCATGCTGACTGGTCAGCCTGTGACAGTGTCGTTTTAGGCCTAACAGGTTGGTTGGTTGGTTGCTCTGGGGGAGAGGACCAAACAGCAAGGTCATCACTCCCATGCTGACTGGTCAGACTGTGACTGGGTGGTTTTAGGCCTAACAAGTTGGCTGGTTGGTTGCTTTGGGGGAGGGGACCAAACAGCAAAGTCATCACTCCCATGCTGACTGGTCAGCCTATGACTGGGTGGTTTTTGGCCTAACAAGTTGGTTGGTTGGTTGCTTTGGGGCAGGGGACCAAACAGCAGGGTCATCACTCCCATGCTGACTGGTCAGCCCGTGACTGGGTGGTTTTTGGCCTAAAAGGTTGGTTGGTTGGTTGCTTTGGGGGAGGGGACCAAACAGGAAGGTCATCACTCCCATGCTGACTGGTCAGCCTGTGACTGGGTGGTTTTAGGCCTAACAAGTTGGTTGGTTGGTTGCTTTGGGGGAGGAGACCAAACAGCAAGGTCATCACTCCCATGCTGACTGGTCAGCCGGTGACTGGGTGGTTTTAGGCCTAACAAGTTTGTTGGTTGGTTGCTTTGCGGGAGGGGACCTAACAGCAAGGACATCACTCCCATGCTGACTGGTCAGCCTGTGACTGGGTGTTTTTAGGCCTAACAGGTTGGTTTGTTGGTTGCTTTGGGGGGGGGGGGACCAAACAGCAAAGTCATCACTCCCATGCTGACTGGTCAGCCTATGATTGGGTGGTTTTAGGCCTAACAAGTTGGTTGGTTGGTTGCTTTGGGGCAGGGGACCAAACAGCAAGGTCATCACTCCCATGCTGACTGGTCAGCCTGTCACTGGGTGGTTTTAGGCCTAACAGGTTGGTTGGTTGGTTGCTTTGGGGGAGGGGACCAGACAGCAAGGTCGTCATTCCGATGATGACTAGACAGCCTGTGACTGGGTGGTTTTAGGCCTAACAAGTTGGTTGGTTGGTTGATTTGGGGGAGGGGACCTAACAGCAAGGTCATAACTTCCATGCTGACTGGTCAGCCTGTGACTGGGTGGTTTTAGGCTTAACAAGTTGGTTGGTTGGTTGCTTTGGGGGAGGGGACCAAACAGCAAGGTCATCACTCTCATGCTGACTGGTCAGCTTGTGACTGGGTGTTTTTAGGCCTAACAAGTTGGTTGGTTGGTAGCTTGGGGGGAGGGGACCAAACAGCAAAGTCATCACTCCCATGCTGACTGGTCAGCCTGTGACTGGGTGGTATTAGGCCAAAAAAGTTGGTTGATTGGTTCTTTAGGGGAGGGGACCAAACAACAAGGTCATAACTCCCATACTGACTGGTCAGCCTGTGACTGTGTGGTTTTAGGCCTAACAGGTTGGTTGGTTGGTTGCTTTGGGGGAGAGGACCAAACAGCAAGGTCATCACTCCCATGCTGACTGGTCAGCCTGTGACTGGGTGGTTTTAGGCCAAACAAGTTGGTTGGTTGGTTTCTTTGAGGGAGGGGGCCAAACAGCAAGGTCATCACTCCCATGCTGACTGGTCAGCCTGTGACTGTGTGGTTTTAGGCCTAACAGGTTGGTTGGTTGGTTGCTTTGGGGGAGAGGACCAAACAGCAAGGTCACCACTCCCATGCTGACTGGTCAGCCTGTGACTGGGTGGTTTTAGGCCAAACAAGTTGGTTGGTTGGTTGCTTTGGGGGAGGGGACCAAACAGCACGGTCATCACTCCCATGCTGACTGGTCAGTCTGTGACTGTGTGGTTTTAGGCCTAACAGGTTGGTTGGTTGGTTGCTCTGGGGGAGAGGACCAAACAGCAGGGTCATCACTCCCATGCTGACTGGTCAGCCCGTGACTGGGTGGTTTTTGGCCTAAAAGGTTGGTTGGTTGGTTGCTTTGGGGGAGGGGACCAAACAGGAAGGTCATCACTCCCATGCTGACTGGTCAGCCTGTGACTGGATGGTTTTAGGCCTAACAAGTTGGTTGGTTGGTTGCTTTGGGGGAGGGGACCAAACAGCAAGGTCATCACTCCCATGCTGACTGGTCAGCCGGTGACTGGGTGGTTTTAGGCCTAACAAGTTTGTTGGTTGGTTGCTTTGCAGGAGGGGACCTAACAGCAAGGACATCACTCCCATGCTGACTGGTCAGCCTGTGACTGGGTGTTTTTAGGCCTAACAGGTTGGTTTGTTGGTTGCTTTGGGGGGGGGGGGGGACCAAACAGCAAAGTCATCACTCCCATGCTGACTGGTCAGCCTATGCCTGGGTGGTTTTAGGCCTAACAAGTTGGTTGGTTGGTTGCTTTGGGGCAGGGGACCAAACAGCAAGGTCATCACTCCCATGCTGACTGGTCAGCCTGTCACTGGGTGGTTTTAGGCCTAACAGGTTGGTTGGTTGGTTGCTTTGGGGGAGGGGACCAGACAGCAAGGTCGTCATTCCCATGATGACTAGACAGCCTGTGACTGGGTGGTTTTAGGCCTAACAAGTTGGTTGGTTGGTTGATTTGGGGGAGGGGACCTAACAGCAAGGTCATAACTTCCATGCTGACTGGTCAGCCTGTGACTGGGTGGTTTTAGGCCTAACAGGTTGGTTCTTTTGGGGGAGGGGACCAAACAGCAAGGCCATCACTCTCATGATGACTGGTCAGCCTGTGACTGGGAGGTTTTAGGCCTAACAAGTTGGTTGGTTGGTTGCTTTGGGGGAGGGGACCAAACAGCAAGGTCATAACTCCCATGCTGACTGGTCAGCCTGTGACTGGGTGTTTTTAGGCCTAACATGATGACTGGGTGGTAGCTTTGGGGCAGGGGACCAAAGAGCAAGGTTATCACTCCCATGCTGACTGGTCAGCCTGTGTCTGGGTGGTTTTAGGCTTAACAAGTTGGTTGGTTGGTTGCTTTGGGGGAGGGGACCAAACAGCAAGGTCATCACTCCCATGCTGACTGGTCAGCCTGTGACTGGGTGTTTTTAGGCTTAACAAGTTGGTTGGTTGGTTGCTTTGGGGGAGGGGACCAAACACCAAGGTCATCACTCCCATGCTGACTGGTCAGCCTGTGACTGGGTGGTTTTAGGCCAAACAAGTTGGTTGGTTGGTTGCTTTGGGGGAGGGGGCCAAACAGCAAGATCATCACTCCCATGCTGACTGGTCAGCCTGTGACTGTGTCGTTTTAGGCCTAACAGGTTGGTTGGTTGGTTGCTCTGGGGGAGAGGACCAAACAGCAAGGTCATCACTCCCATGCTGACTGGTCAGACTGTGACTGGGTGGTTTTAGGCCTAACAAGTTGGGTGGTTGGTTGCTTTGGGGGAGGGGACCAAACAGCAAGTCATCACTCCCATGCTGACTGGTCAGCCTGTGACTGGGTGGTTTTTGGCCTAAAAGGTTGGTTGGTTGGTTGCTTTGGGGGAGGGGACCAAACAGGAAGGTCATCACTCCCATGCTGACTGGTCAGCCTGTGACTGGGTGGTTTTAGGCCTAACAAGTTGGTTGGTTGGTTGCTTTGGGGGAGGGGACCAAACAGCAAGGTCATCACTCCCATGCTGACTGGTCAGCCGGTGACTGGGTGGTTTTAGGCCTAACAAGTTTGTTGGTTGGTTGCCTTGCGGGAGGGGACCTAACAGCAAGGACATCACTCCCATGCTGACTGGTCAGCCTGTGACTGGGTGTTTTTAGGTCTAACAGGTTGGTTTGTTGGTTGCTTTGGGGGGGGGGGGGACCAAAGAGCAAAGTCATCACTCCCATGCTGACTGGTCAGCCTATGACTGGGTGGTTTTAGGCCTAACAAGTTGGTTGGTTGGTTGCTTTCGGGCAGGGGACCAAACAGCAAGGTCATCACTCCCATGGTGACTGGTCAGCCTGTCACTGGGTGGTTTTAGGCCTAACAGGTTGGTTGGTTGGTTGCTTTGGGGGAGGGGACCAGACAGCAAGGTCGTCATTCCCATGATGACTAGACAGCCTGTGACTGGGTGGTTTTAGGCCTAACAAGTTGGTTGGTTGGTTGATTTGGGGGAGGGGACCTAACAGCAAGGTCATAACTTCCATGCTGACTGGTCAGCCTGTGACTGGGTGGTTTTAGGCTTAACAAGTTGGTTGGTTGGTTGCTTTGGGGGAGGGGACCAAACAGCAAGGTCATCACTCTCATGCTGACTGGTCAGCTTGTGACTGGGTGTTTTTAGGCCTAACAAGTTGGTTGGTTGGTAGCTTGGGGGGAGGGGACCAAACAGCAAAGTTATCACTCCCATGCTGACTGGTCAGCCTGTGACTGGGTGGTTTTAGGCCAAACAAGTTGGTTGATTGGTTCTTTAGGGGAGGGGACCAAACAACAAGGTCATAACTCCCATGCTGACTGGTCAGCCTGTGACTGTGTGGTTTTAGGCCTAACAGGTTGGTTGGTTGGTTGCTTTGGGGGAGAGGACCAAACAGCAAGGTCATCACTCCCATGCTGACTGGTCAGCCTGTGACTGGGTGGTTTTAGGCCAAACAAGTTGGTTGGTTGGTTGCTTTGAGGGAGGGGGCCAAACAGCTAGGTCATCACTCCCATGCTGACTGGTCAGCCTGTGACTGTGTGGTTTTAGGCCTAACAGGTTGGTTGGTTGGTTGCTTTGGGGGAGAGGACCAAACAGCAAGGTCACCACTCCCATGCTGACTGGTCAGCCTGTGACTGGGTGGTTTTAGGCCAAACAAGTTGGTTGGTTGGTTGCTTTGGGGGAGGGGACCAAACAGCACGGTCATCCCTCCCATGCTGACTGGTCAGTCTGTGACTGTGTGGTTTTAGGCCTAACAGGTTGGTTGGTTGGTTGCTCTGGGGGAGGGGACCAAACAGCAAGGTCATCACTCCCATGCTGAGTGGTCAGCCTGTGACTGGGTGGTTTTAGGCCTAACAGGTTGATTTGTTGGTTGATTGGGAGGAGGGGACCAAATTGCAAGGTCATTGGCCCCATCAGATTAGGGAAGGATGAGGAAGAAAGTGAGCCACACCCTTTGAGAGGAACCATTCAGGCATTTCCCAGAAGCGATTTAGGAAAATCATGGAGAACCTAAATCATGATGGCCACAATCTAGTTTAAACCGTCCTCCTCCCGAATGCGAGTCCACTGTGCTAACCATTGCGCCACCTCGCTCGGTCGGCCAAACAAGTATTCGCATCCAAACACCTTTTATGGTGGGTTTTTGGACAACATAGTTGTGGAGGGAAGCAGCGATTAGTATGATTAATCAATAATTCAAGAATAGTCTTAATCGCATTTATTATTATTATTATACTGCCAGCCAGTTTCAACCCGATGTAGGGGTCATCTTCTGGGCGTTTACACCATTGGTCGACCGCTTATGTAGACAGGAGTGACACCACCAGCAGTCGACCAATGGTGTAAACCCCCAGAAGGTGACCCCTACGTCGGGTTGATACCGGCTCGCGGTATAATAATAAATGTGATTAAGACTGTTCTTGCATTATTGTTTTTTTGGTGGGGACTGTGGAGGGGGGGGGGGGTGTGGCGGTCGACAGGGGTGTCCTCAGCCTTCTGATATTTGATACAGCCCACCATGACTTCATTTCCTGTGCCTACCTCTTGATCTCGGTTAGCACTACATTTAGAACTATACTCTTCAAACCATTGTCAAGCACATGGCAGAAGGTCCTTCCCATCGTACCAGTTTCATGGTCCAGTCACATACATATGACCACCATCTGTCTTCAACGCCAATGTGCAGTAATCAATCACAGATGATAGGTGGCAGTACTAGCGGTGAAGGATGTATAAAGCTTAGTAGAGGACGTGGAAATCAGTGCAGTCCTTGTTGTAATGTGGAATCAGGACGATTTATCTGATGTCTAAAAGGGAGTGATCATTGGCATCCGGGCCAAAGGTGGAAGCATTTCCAAACTGACTAAGTTTGTAAACTGTTTACATGCCCTCGTGATTAAAGTATATCGTGCATCGCAACATTGCGCTATCCAGAACTGGCGCCGAGACAACTGTGCTCAACCACGGGCCATAGATGACCGGTGTGACCAATGGCTACAGGGCAAACAGATGTGCAACTGTTGAGCAACTGACCACACATACGATGCAAGGGTTACTGACAGTGACTTCTCAAGAGGACGTTGCTGCGTACGGGCCTTCACAGCAGGTGTGTGGTTCATACTTACACTCATGCATCGATGATGAAGGCTAGAATTCACATACGAATACCTCAAATGATCCAATGAGCGGCGACGGGTGACCATTTCAAGTAAATCACGTTTCATGCTCCTTTGAACAGAAAGTAAACAGCCTGCAATAATCGTCGTAAGGTTCCATGCTGGGGGGAGGGAGTATTGTGGTCTGCAGAATGTTTTCGTGGCATTACCTGCATGATCTCGTCATTCTGGAAGGCGCAATGGATCCACACAGGTATGCATCTATCGTTGGGGACTGTGGACCATGTCCATCCCTACATGCAGTTTACTTTTTGTCAGTATGATGGCGTCTATCAGCAGGACAACGCAACGTGTCGTAAAGCTCGTAGTGCATGTGCATGGTTTGAAGAGCATTAGGATGAGTTTACCTTATTCAAATGGTTCAAATGGCTCTGAGCACTGTGGGACTTAACTTCTGAGGTCATCAGTCCCCTAGAACTTAGAACTACTTAAACCTAACTAACCTAAGGGCATCACACACATCCAATACCGAGGCAGGATTCCAACCTGCGACCGTAGCGATCGCGCGGTTCCAGACTGTAGCGCCTAGAACCACTCGGCCACCCCGGCCGGCCTTTACCTTATCCCTCTGGCCACCAGACTTCCCATATTTAAACCCAACCGACGATCTGTTGGACCATTTCCATCGGCTGCTCGTGTCATGGATCCTTAAGCGAGAAACCTAGCGCAGTTGACCGCGGCAGGGTAGTCGGCATGTCTCCACATCCCTGTCGGTGCCTTCCAGAATCTCACTGACTCTCTTCCATGAGGTCTCGCAGCAGTCACCGCTGCAGAAGATGGTTATTCAGGATTTTGTGACTGGACAGTGTATTAGGCGAGCAATAAATGGTATAATGCGAGAAGGATTCATTATGAACAGGAGGGTAGGGCAGAGAGTGAGTATCTATGAACAGTTCAGTCTCAGTCTTGATCTCATCAGATTCGACAGCAAACTAATGCTGACAACAATAGCTCAGTTATATATGCCGACATCGCAAGCAGAAGATGAAGACGGACGATAAAGAGACAGAGAATGTATGTGAGCATACTGAGCGGGTAATTCACTCTGTAAAATGCCATAATAATTGGGAATTGGAATTTGGTTCTAGGAGAAGCAGTAGAAGAAAGGGTTACCGAAGAATATGGGCTTCGTATTTGGAATGAGGGATGAGAAAGGCCAATTACGTTCTGCTAGTAATAGCGAATATTCAATTCAAGAATCACAAGAGGAGGAGATATGCTTGGAAAAGGCCTGGAGACACGAAAAGACTCCAGCTGTATTACATCATGGTCATAGAGAGACTACAGATACTGGATTGTAAGGAGTCCTCAGGAACAAATATGGACTCAGACAAAAAATTTAGTAATAACAAAGAGTATACTTAAGTTTAAGAGAACCGCACAGAAAAATCAATGGGCAAGGAAGTGAGATGCTGAATTACTGTGGAATAATGAGACGCGTTTGAAGTTTTCTAAAGACGTGAATATTGCGAGAAGGAACACCGCAGCAGGATCTTCAGTTGGAGTGGAGAACTCTGAAACGAGTATTCATTGGTGCTGGAAACACAAAAATAGGTACTATGAAAGTAACTGTGAAGAAAAAATACTTTAATTGATCGACGAAAGAAGAAAGTACAAAAATGTTCATAGAAAGATAGGAATACAACAACACAAAACACTTAGAAATGAAATAAATAGGAATCACAGGAACTCCAAGATGAAATGGCTGCAGGAAAAGGACTGACTCAACATATAGAAAACTTATAATAATCTTCGGTGAAAGTAAAAGCAACGGCGGCAACATTATGAGTGGAATGGAAATTCTACTCTTAAACGCAGAGGAGAGAGCGGATAAGTGGGAAGGATGCATCGAAGATCTCTGTGAGGGGATGGGTCTTGTTTGATAACGTGATAGGTGAAGACGTTGGAGTCGATACGGAACACGTAGGGGATCCAGTGTTAAAGTCCGCTCTGGAAGACCTGACGTTAAATAAATCAGCAGGGATATGTAACATTCCACCGGAAATTCTAAAATCATTGGCGGAATTAGCAACCAAATGAATATTCAAGGTGGTAGGCAGAAACTATGACACTGGCGACGTACCATAAGATTCTCGGAAAAATTTCATCCGCAGAATTCCGAAGAAAGAATGAGCAAATAAGTGCGTAAACTATCGTACAATCAGCTTAACAACCCACATATCCAGTACTTTAGTGCAGTGTCTGTACGGAAAAGCGCCTGTAAAGCTGGATGCAATATTCCTCAGCACACGCATGCATGTCCAGAGGAACAGACCACAGCTAACGATCGATAGGCGTATTCAATCAGGTGTGTAGTCGCAAATTGCGAATACGGGGCCACCGCAGCTATGCAGTTCACTGGAAACAAATGAAAGATTGCACCAGGGCGGGACTCGAACCCGGGTTTCTCGCTTTACGTGAGCGGCTGCTTTAACCGCTTTTTTCCCGGATTTACCGTTTCAGGTGCTCGATTCCTTAACCGTTTTTTTCTGACTAGGCGAATAATGTGCAGTACGATTTGAAAAAAGAAACATTTCACTAAAATTTTTCTTTTTTCCACGCTAACCTTTTTCTTACTTCGTCTCTCTGTGCACGCTTCATGTATCGACCGAAATATCCTTATGTCCCAGTGTTTCCTTCAGACAGTACACAATTATGTGATTCGCGCACCGGGAGATGAGATACGTATTTAGTTTCGTTTTCATGCTGCCTTGGCTCTGACAGTGAAATACAATAGTGCTGTAACTGAATTTGACAGTGTCTGTAAAGTTCGATGCAATGCTCTGACAGCCGAAATGGTTAAATTTACCGCTCGCGTGAATCGGCAAATTCGGGTTCGAATCCGGTCCGGCACAAATTTTCATTTTCTTCCGTCAAAATGTACAGCTGTGGTGGTCCGTTATTCGCAGTTTGCGAAGATATTTCTTGATTTAATATGGGTACAAATCGTCATGAGTGTCAGTGCCTTCCTACATGAATTTATACATTATTTTTACTTCAATAGATATGTGACTAGGTCTGTTTTTTAAACTAGGGATATTATTCTGTTGATAAAATGAGCGAGGTTATTCCAGAGTCTAGTGCCTGCTACTAAAAAGGACTCTGAAAAGCCGGCCGATGTGGCCGAGCGGTTCTAGGCGCTTCAGTTTGGAACCGCGCAACCGCTACGGCCGCAGGTTCGAATCCTGTCTCGGGCATGGGTGTGTGTGATGTCCTTAGGTTAGTTCTAAGTTTTAGGGGACTGATGACCTCAGATGTTAAGTCACATAGTGCTCAGAGCCATTTGAACCTCTTTATTTTATTTTATTTTTTCTTTTTTTTCTTTTTTGACTCCGAGAAAGTGGCTGCATGATGGACATGATGGAGGGGGCCAAAAGGGACCTGGCACGCGTGTGTAATACGGTGTAATACGCTACCTGCTACAGCGCCTGCAGCGATCGCAACCTGCCTCCCTTGTTGGTTTCCGTTCAAATGTGTGTGAAATCTTATGGGACTTAACTGCTAAGATCATCAGCCCCTAAGCTTACACACAACTTAACCTAAATTGTCCTAAGGACAAACACACACACCCATGCCCGAGGGAGGACTCGAACGTCCGCCGGGACCAGCCGCACAGTCCATGACTGCAGCGCCTAAGACCACTCAGCTAATCCCGCGCGGCTTGGTTTCCGTGCAGCACCAGACTTCATGCTGATCTCGTATGTAAAACACCATCCATTTTCCATATAATACAAGGAATACATAACTCACAAACCAAAGAAAGTTCACCGCAATGGCGAGAAGGTTTTACTCTTGCCATGATTTCCACTGATGCGTATCGAGCCCAGTGCCATTCTCCTGCCTGATAATCGCGTCCTCATTAAGTTTGAAGCACCAATGTGGCTCTTCGAATTGTGTACACAATGTCATGGCCTACTAGCCCCTCAACTTGTCACCTGTCACCGAAGGGAACATATTCGCTCTGTGGTAATGTAACACATCGTGCTATGTATCCCCACAAGAACATCTCGTGCCGTCACGAGAGTGTAGGCAGCCACGCAGGGCCGAAAATAATGAATAAATATCGAATCAAGTGAGAGCTTCTCGACCTGGACCTTTTGATGATGAACAAACCGCAACTTTATTCATAATTTACCAATTTTATTTCTGAATACAGGGTGACACAACGATCTGTTAACATTTGAAAATGCATTAATTAACGGAATAATGTAGGTAGAGAGGTAAAACTTGACACACATGGCTGAAATGACATAGAATTTTATTGAAACCAGAAACTAGTGCAAAAACTGGCCAGCAGACGGCGCTAGACATCAACAAGTCAGAGACGCCGCATGAGAACACCCACAACTGCAACCGAAAATCGTAGAACTGTCGTGGAAACGCCGTTGTATGGCGAGAAAATCACGGTGTTGTGTGGGTTTATCAAATCAGTCGGGATCGGACCCGTTTTCTTTGAGGAAATGCTGGTCACCGTGTCGGGTGCAAGGGACGACGGTGTGTTACAGAATAGCATAATCCGAAACTTGGCTGATAAACACTTCCTGGAAGGTAGGACTTTTATACAGGATGGCTACATGTGTAGCGCTCTCTAGCTCAAACCGTTTGGTGAGGATCGCGTGCTTAGCCCCCACATCCGTCATGCATGGCCTCCTAGGTCCCCAGACCTCGATCCATGAGACTGTTGGTTGTGGAGTTACCTGAAGTCACAAGTCTACCGCGATCGTCAGACCTCGTTAGGGATGCTAAAACACAACATCCGACGGCAATTTCTCACCTCACCGACTGTTAAGCTATACAATGCTGCTCATAACATCACTCGACAATAGGTAGTGTTGATGAATGACGGCCGACATGTTCAGCATTGCTTATAAAGCATCATCGTCTTTGTTAAAAATCAGTTGTTCTGCTAATTACTGTTTTTTATCGAATGGAACGCCATCTACTGGTCATTTTGTGCACTACTTTTTGGTTTCAGTAAGCCCCAAGTCATTTCAAGCATGTCAGTTTTTGCCTGTCTGCCTACATTGTTCCGTGAAGTACTTAATTTTCAAATGTTAACCGACTTTTGAGTCATCGTGTATTTAAAAAATCAACCGCGAATTAAAGGATTAAAGTAATACCACGGAGAGGAAAGAAACTCTGTAATAATAATTCCCGACATACAGATTTCGGCTGCCTTCAATTTGAGAGAAAGTAATAATGTGTTCAAGAAGGCGGCCACCATTAAAAAGACTGAGCTTTGAAAGAAAGAACTTGTTGTTCATGAGATGTCCACGATTACAAAAAAGCCGACAGTTCTAACGGTTGTAAGGCGACTGAGGAGGAAACCTCTAGGGCCAAAAGGAAGAGGCGCAGCAAACGAAAAGTAGCCACTAGCCCGCTCAGTTGGTTGGAACCAGACGTATTTCTTGAAGAAGTAGGTATACAAACGTGAAGCACCGACAAGCTAACAAGAACGCAGACAGACCCTGACCCCACCCCACCCCCCACCCCCACCCCCACACCGGCCCATTTTGTAAGATCTCATTAGGACCAGCTTCAGTCTCTTCCTCCGCCCGCCCCCAGCCGCGTCTTTCCTATAGGCAGTCACCGCTATGTACCAGAAAAGCCACTCTTCAGTACTTTTCACAGAGTGTAGTAATGTCACTCAGATTCGTTTCTCGTTTCGATAGTTTGCCAATCACGAGTATGTCGTGATACAACGCTGTAGCAGTGGCGTCACCCATACCGCAAGATTCGTCGAAGTCCGTCACACTCCCCCTTTTGTTACCCAAACTTGATTCTCAAGGTTCAGCTTTCAGCTTTTTCTCTCCAATGTGCTCTCAGATATGTGGGTGGAGCTCCAGTTCACTACACTTGCTCTATGTCGTTTTGTGATTGAGTTTACGTCAGAAGGGCTGCACGAATCGGGAAAGATCGTTTCTTATAAGCCGTCTGGAACACCAGATAATGTCACAGATAATATAGACATGGTGGTGTTTCACTGAGCGATCTGTCTATGTGCCTACAAGGATGACGATCGAATGTGCTTCAGGACAGGTTCTGGAATTCGTATTGTTGAATAACACAAGCTCTCTCTGGAGAGAGTTAATTTCCACCTAGAGTCGTGTTTCGTGTACTGTAAACGTCATGTTGAGTACCACTATGCGTCATTTCTTTATTTATTTCATCTTGTGACACCCGTGGGCTGAGGATGACAAGGTGGTCGGTCGGTACCGTGGGACATTAATGGCCTGTTCGGATGTAGTTCAGTTTTATTTCACCTTATGGATCTGTCGTTTGGATTTGTTTGGTGGTTATTAATCAATTCTCATTGATGTAATCTTCGTGGTAAACAAAATGCGCTATTCAGTCACATTAATGTGACTACGGTGAATAGCCATCTTTCGCAGGGCGGACATCTGCGAGACGTACAGGAAGAGAGTCAGTGTGGTTCTGGAAGGTACTGACAGGAGTGTGGCGCCATGGCGACTCCAATGACGTGGCCTTGGCCGGCTGCGCTAGGCTTCTCGGTTGAAGATCCACGGCGCGAACAGTCCGATCGAGGTAGTCCCACAGATTCTCAATTTTTTTTTTTTTTTTTTTTTTTTTTTAGTCCGAGGAGTTTGTGGCCACCGGAGTACGGTAAATGCACCCTGGTGCTCTTCGAAGGACGCACGTTCTCTACGCTCTGTGTCACGTTGCATTGTCCTGCTGATAGATGCTATCACGCCGAGGAAAAACAAACTGCATAGAGGAGTGAAAGTGGTCCCCAATGATAGATGCATACTTGTGTTGACCCGCTGTGCCTTCCGAAATATCGATATTATCCATAGAATATCACGAAAACATTCTACAGACTATGAGGCTCCGTCCTCCAGCGTGGACCTGTCCGGCGTTTGTTGGAGGGTGTTTTCCTTCAGACGTTTCATGCCGTACACGTCAACGGCTGTAAGATCGGTGGAACATAAAAAGTGCTTCATCTGTAAAGGCCACCTGTCGCCACTCAGTGAACGTGCAGTGGCGGTATTGGCGTGCATATTCTAGCCTTCGTTGACGATGAATGGTAATCACCATGAGTGCATGAACCAGGCGCCTGCTGCGGAGGCCCAGGCGCAGCAACATTTGCTGAATTACCGTTGAATGGCACTGTTGGTGGCCCCTCGTTCCACCTGGGTGGTCGGTTGCTCAACAGTTGCACCTCTATTCGCCCATACACACCCCCGCAGTCGCCGTTGACCCCTGTCATCCATGGCCCATGGCGGATCACAGTTGCCTTGACGCCGGTGGGTGCCCCATTTTCCCGTACACGGTATACTTTAACCACGGCGGCGAGCGAGAAGTTTACAAACTTTACCGTTCCAGTGATGTTTCCACTCTTCGCCCGAAAGCCGATGATCATATTGTTTTGCACGTCAGATAAATCACTCTGTTTCCGCGGTAACAACTACGTCTGCACTGTTTTTCCGTGCGCCCCACCTCCCCCCGTCTTCCCACCCCCAGCGCCGACAGCCTTTATGTACTCTCCAATGCTAGTGTTGCCACCCGCCGTCTGTGCACGTTTATCTCGAGCGTAGGTGGTGGTCCCATTAACGTGACCGTGTATATGTATATATGCTCTAAGATATTTTCCAAAATAATAAGAATATTTCTGTAATCTAAAGTTTAAAGTTGTCTTCAATCTTAAATCATTCCTATGAACATATAAATAGCTGTCAAACTCGAAGAACGTTCAAAGTCATACTTCTCTTTAATACAACAGGCTTGTAAAATTGTGTAGAACGTTACTCCAAAAGTGGCTTAGATGTGGTCAACTTGTAAAACAGTTTCGTCTGCTTAGTTTTGTAATTAAGAGGGTTACTCAATAATTAGACAAACTGGTCTGGGGAAAAAACTGTTAGTAGGGAAAGTTTGGTACTTTTATGGCTTTAAGTTGGCATCACTGGGATGAACCCGGATCAGCTGATGTTGTTTTGATGTTGTGGTCTTCAGTCCTGAGACTGGTTTGATGCAGCTCTCCATGCTACTCTATCCTGTGCAAAGTTTTTCATCTCCCAGTACCTACTGCAACCTACATCCTTCTGAATCTGTTTAGTGTATTCATCTCTTGGTCTCCCTCTACAATTTTTACCCTCCACGCTGCCCTCCAATACTAAATTGGTGATCCCTTGATGCCTCAGAACATGTCCTACCAACCGATCCCTTCTTCTAGGCAAGTTGTGAACTTATCTTCTCCCCAATTCTATTCAATATCTCCTCATTAGTTATGTGCTCTACCCATCTAATCTTCAGCATTCTTCTGTAGCACCACATTTCGAATGCTTCTATTCTCTTCTTATCCAAACTATTTATCGTCCATGTTTCACTTCCATACATGGCTACACTCCACACAAATACTTTCAGAAACGACTTCCTCACACTTAAATCTATACTTGATGTTAACAAATTTCTTTTCTGCAGAAACGCTTTCCTTGCCATTGCCAGTCTACATTTTATATCCTCTCTACTTAGACCATGATCATTTATTTTGCTCCCCAAATAGCAAAACTCCATTACTACTTTAAGCGTCTCATTTCCTAATCTAATTCCCTCAGCATCACCCGACTTAATTCGACTACATTCCATTATCCTCGTTTTGCTTTTGTTGATGTTCATCTGATATCCTCCTTTCAAGACACTATCCATTCCGTTCAACTGCTCTTCCAAGTCCTTTGCTGTCTCTGACAGAACTACAATGTCATCGGCGAACCTCAAAGTTCTTATTTCTTCTCCATGGATTAGCCTCAAAAATACATTTCAAGATGGCGACTCAGCTTGAAACGTCCACATTAGTTGAGCAACGTTCTGTTATTCGTTTTTTACTTGCTGAAGGCGAGAAACCAGTGAATATATACTGTTGAATGTCTAAAGTTTATTGTGATGGTTGTACGAATCGCGCAAATTTTTATAAGTCGGTAGAGCAGTTCAAAGATGGTCACTACTCAGTGACTGACGAACACCATTCTGGCCGACCAGTTGTAGTTTCAGCTCCCTCACTTGAAAGTCTAATTGATGACATTATTCGTGCCGACCGCCGTGTGACTGTGGAAATGGTAGTTGATAAGGTTCAAGTTAGTACTGGTACAGTTCATGACATTATCTGTAGCGAGCTGAAATACCGCAAAACATGTGCAAGGTGGGTCCGAAAGGAGTTGACTCGGCTACACAAGGAAACAAGGTTGAGAATGTGCACAGAGCTAAAGGAACGTTATGAAATAGAAGGTGAGCACTTCCTAAACAAAATTTTAACTTGCTATGAAACTTGAGTCACTATCATGAGACAGAGTCAAAAAGATACAGCATGGAGTGGAACCACACTAACCCACCTGTCAAGAAAAAATTCAAAACCTAAGCATCGCAGGAAAAGTCGTGTTGACGATGTTTTGAGATGCTGAAGCTCCAGTTTTTTTGTGATTATCTCGGAGAGCAGCGTACAATACACAGCCAATACTACTCGGATTTGCTTTTAAACCAGATGAAGCCAGCCACGAGAGAGAGACTTCCTGGATCTCAGAGGAGAGGTGTGATTCACCAGCAAGACAACGCACGTCCTCATATTGCTCAACTAACCCGTAAAACCATCGACAAAATGAGCTGGGAAGTATTGCCTCATGCCCCTAACACTCCTGATTTAGCACCTAGGGATAGACAAAAATTCGGAAAACCCTCGAGAAATACATGTTTGGGTATAAATGCAGATGCTAGCAGGCTGCGCTATTATATTTGACGACGCACGGTGTCTGTGCTATGACCTCAATATGTTGCGTGTGTTCTGTGTAGATGTGACTGCATTGTGGAGAAATTAAGTGATTTCGAACGTGAGAAAATTGTTGATGCTCATATGGTGGGTGCTTCCGTAACCAAGGCAGTCGAAGTGGTCGGTATTTGAAGATGCACCGTATCGAAGATTTTATCCAGATATAGGAAAAACGGACGAACATCGTCCTCTAAGTCACAACGCCGACGAAAGTTGAATGATCGTGACAGACAATTATTGAAGAGGATTGTGGCAGATAATAAGGGGACAGCAGCTGCAAAAGCCACCTGTTCCTTATTTATACAGATGATATGCCCTCCAGTATTACGGGTAACTCTAAAATATTTGTGATTGCTGATGACACTAGCTTCGCAGTAAAGGATGTCGTGTGCAACATTGACTCAGTTTCAAATAGTGCAGTTCATGACATAAGTGCATGGTTTGTAGAAAATAAACTAAAGATAAATGACAGTAAGACTCAGTTTATACAGTTTCTAGCACACAATTCAACAAACTCGACGTTTTAATTTTACAGCATGGGCATATGATTAGTGAAGCTGAACAGTTCAAATTTCCAGGTGTTCAGATAGACAGTTAACTGTCCTGGAAAGTCCACGTTCAGGATCTTATTCAAATACTTACTGCTGTCATTTTTACTGTTCGAGCGGCAACTGAAGTAAGCGGTGTAAGTTCGCGAACTTCTTTTCAACTCCTCTTTGCTAGTCTCCGTATTCTGACATTGGACTCTCAATACATATATTCTTTACTGTCGTTTCTTGCTAACAATATCAGCTTATTCCCAAGAATTAGCAGCTTTCACTCAGTGAATACAAGGCAGAAATCCAGTCTGCATTTGGATCGCACTTCCTTAACTGTGGTGTGCAGTATACAGCTGCATCCATTTAAAATAAGCTATCACAAGAATGCAAAAATCTTAGCAGTAATCCATGCTCTTTCAAATCGAAACTGAAGAGTTTCCTCATGGGTCACTCCTTGTATTCTGTCAAGGAGTTCCTTGAAAAGTAAAGCTCATTCCTGTCATACTGTTGATTGCGTTTACTTAAACATAAGGCTTCACTGTTTTTGGGTTCATAAACATTTTATTATATCTGCTATTATTTTTATGTTGTAATTTCATGTACTGACATTTTTCATGGCCTTTGATATTTGCTCCTCAATTTGGTCCTACGAAATTTAGCGCGTAAATAAGTAAATAAATAAAAACTGATTGTCACACTCGTGAACCCTCGCAGCACCAAGACAGCACGAAGGGAGGTTCATAAGCAGGGATTCATGTTAAACAACGTTGCAGCAGCCATTGAATAATATAAGAATTAATACAATCGGTTTCGCAACTTAAAGTTTCATCATCAGATACGCATTCAAATAATTTACAATGAACCTTAAAGAATATTGGACGTCCCCATGTTTACGTTCTGCTGCAAATGATTTGAATATATACCTGATGATGCAACTTCAGGTTGCGAAACCGGTTGTACTAATAAAGGATTACTCAGCAGCTGCTGCTGTTTCATTTAACAAGAATGCAGTCTTACAGCTGTGTTTGCCCACAATGTAGGGTGTGTTGCCCTAAGCAAGGAGCTTCAGGGCGAGCTAGAATTCCAATACCACTCATCACTGATGCAAATGTCCTCACCGGAAAAACGTGCTGCTGAAGCCATAAAACCTGGACTATGGAGCAATGGAACAATGTCATTTCTTCGGACAAGTGTTATTTCATACTCCTTCTTACATCTGACCGAGCTTTCTTCCCAAGAGTGAAATATGGTGGATTCGGTTATGTTTTGAGCACACATGTCATGGTATTCCATGGGTTCCATGGTTACTCTGCAAGGTCGCATTACTGCCACTGATTAGGTCGATCCCATGGTACGACGTTAGTTCCCCAATTGTAAGGCTGTGTTCCAAGACCTCAGAGGCACTGTTCACGCAACTCACATCGTCCAGGAATCGTTTTGTGAGCGCGAGAACAAATTGTCTCATCTCCACTCGTCTCCACGGTCACCAGATCTCAATATTATTGAGCCTTTCCTTACTTTGGAGAGAGGGCAGCGGGATCTCCATCCACTTCCATCATTGTTACCCGAGCTTCCCACTATTTTGAATAAAGAATGGTATATTATAACCTTGAAAATCATATAGGACATGTATTTATCCATTCCAAAATGTCTGGAAGCTGTTTTCCTACACCTATTAGACCTGGTAATATGTTGTGTATTTCGTGTTTCCATATTTTTGTCCAACCTCTGTAGCTGTTTCTCTATTCTTGACAGTTTTCCTCAATTTTAATTTTCCTAGCCTATAATTATGTATGCTCCTACATTTGTCCTATAGCTATTCCTCATTTCCAGTTATCCAATTCCTGTCAGTCACCTTAAAACGCGTTTATTCCCTTTTATCAGCTTCAATCTATAATTTTAAATTTTTCCCTTCACCAGTTAAATCCAACATGTTGTCTATTGTTTTGTTCATGCCTCTGTAGTAGGAGCCGTTAACTTGTTCCATAACGACGCTTTCTACGCCGGTAACACAGGTGACTCTTGTACGATGACTCTAGTACGATTTTATTTTTTATATTAATCACATACTCTGTGAGCCAAGGTCTCTTAGCCCTCAATATTTGTTCCCATGTCTCCAACCTTTTTAGGTGGTATCTTATGTTTACTCCGCTTACCGCTCTTCGCCTTGAAACATATTGTTGTTTATTTCCGTAGGTGGACGTGTCCTGTAAATTGTATTGGATAACGTGCCATTTTTGGTGACCGCAGGACTATCTGTGCACTTGTCAGTGGTCCTCGAGTATTTTTACCCCGTGAGTTTGTCTTTGGTTACTTTCTTTTCAAAACTTAGATCATGGTTTCCCAGTTGCTTTATTTAACTGCCAGCATAGCTTTATACCTGATTCCTGGCTCATAAATTTGCGGTGATGAAACTTGCTTCTTCCCCCAGATGACTGATGATGCTACTCTGAGAGTGAAACGAGTTACAAATTAAATAAATAAAAAACCATTTGCAACAGACTGCCTATTCTTTCATGAACGATTTTTTTCTGGATCTTTTCATTTTGCCTATTTGATCCTAAAGCATACTATCGTGCTGTATCTTGCAAAATCTAGCTTGTTATCGACGCCCTGGTGCCTAAACCGTTAATCCAGTACGTGAGTTTGCCTCTTATGGCAATATTCAGATAATGGGACTGAATTACGGAGCTTGGCAATAACTCAAAGTAATGGCTGTTTCGTTCCGATATAGACCGCTAACATCGGCGACGGCCACTGAAGCCAATAACGTAATTCCAATTTCCATTTCTGGCAATCAGCTACAGAACTAGACCTGACTGCCGCGAAGATATGCTTCACGTGTGACCTAATTCCTGTTGCAGATTCTCCTCATAAATACAGATGCCTGTTAAATTAACCACTCATTGAAAAAATAAAAAATAACTTCGAAATGAAACTATATTTAATGATATGAATAACATTTTTTTTTTCTTTTTCAGTCTGCACTGCTGTCTATAAACTGTATTTGTGAAACAAACAATGCAAGAAAACTCGATTTCGAACGACTACATTCCAAAATTTATAGTACTTAGTCCGACAACATTGGCTTTAATCTCAGATTGTTCTCAGGTGCTACAATTATTTATGAGGGGATGATATTCGATAGAAATTATTTCCACTCAGATCTTCACAAAATGTCAACTTGGGGCGAAGTTTGGCAGCTAGTCCCTAATATAGAGAAATAGTGTCTGCACTAGACGAAAAGTAGAAACCACAGCAGTAATGATTCACAAGTGGAGCTAGTCATGTCAGACAAATACTAGGGGAGTAACAATATATAGATGAAATGGGACGACCACATACCCTCAGTTGTAGATAAAGCAGATCTCAGTTTGATTCATTGGTAGGTTTCTGGGAAACAGATTGTTAGAAAAGCACTTGTTCAAACTATGTTTTGGTACTGTTTAGAAGTATGGGATCCATACCATGGTGGATTTACGCGGTAAATCGAGTGATACCAACTGTCACAATATTTTTTGACTAACGGGAGGAGTGGAACGGGATTGTTGAAGAATCTTAGGTGGCAGAGCTCCAAGAAAGACACCTTATATTTGGCGAAGAACTGTTTAGAGAACTCCTTGCATCAACGTCCAACGCAGAAACCAGAAATATTCTCCAGGCCCTACGTATCGATCCCATAGAGATCGTGCAGGTAAATTTAAGCAAATAACAGTTCCCACGTAGGCGTACAAACGGCCATTCTTCCCACGTGAACAGAGACGTAGTATATGGTACAACGAAAAGCTGGCCCTGCGACACTTCATAGCGAGTCCGAGGATATAGTCGTAGATGTAGCTAGACAACTTACATACGAGGACTTGCATCCAAAAGTGAGAGATATATTAAATGGATTTTACTGAGCAAAAATTAAATAAACTGAACTTAAAATAAGGCCTTGAAACTGGATTGGAGAGGTGCGAGTGAGGGTTCCGTACAAACTTTAATTCTTGTATTGCTTCGTTAGGACCCTTCAGGCTCACATATGGCTTGTTTTCCAAGTCTTCTTTTTTCCCAATACCTCTTCATTCTCTCGCTTCTTCAGTTTCTTTCTTCTTCTGTTAAGACTACTTTGATTTTGGTGTCCGGCCACCTGTGACCATCCACCAACCCATCGTACTTCTCCTTGTCCTATACTACTACCTGCAGATTCCTTTCTTTTATTCCTACAGCCTTCCAATCATCTCTGACTTCCTTCACACAGTTGTTTCCCTTATGACATGTTGCACTCCATATTTTCTCAGTCAACCTCTCCTCGTCCATCCTCACGATGTCCCCAACAAATCGTAACCTCGTCTTCCGTACCTCGCTCGATATATTTTCTTACAGTTCCTGTCGTGTTCTTTGTATCCAGATATCCTCATGTTTTTTGGTGCCCCATACGTCTCTCAAAATTTTCCGCTCCTCCTTCTCCAACTGTATACAAGCTCTCTTGCCGAGTGTGATCGTTTCTGATGCAATCAGAGCAGCGTTTCTTACAGTCGCTGTGTAATGTCGCAATTTGGCATTCCGTGACAGATTTCTCTTCCATATGTTGTTTTCACCGCATACCGAAGCTTCTGCAGAAGCTGTGCCGTGTCTTCTGCGCTAATGTTGCTCTGTATGCCACCAGTTATCTTCTTCCCCCAAATAACGAAAACTGTTGACTTTCTCAACCACTTGGCCATCTATGTTCCAGACAGATTCTGTGTTCAATGTCTTGGTCCTCTTATATGAAATCTTCAGTCCGACCTCTTCTACTGTTTCGGCTAGATTTTTAGTGCTGTCTTTGCCTCTTCTTCTGTCTCATTGAAGAGTATGTACGTAGACAGTTCATCAGTTCCGGGAATCGAGGATTTCGACGATTTTTGTCTGTTATCGACATTGATAGTAGCAAGCTATCGGTCACAGGTGCTCCAAGACTTTCAAGAATGTTTTAATTTCAAATGACAAAAAACATTTTGTGTGATATAATTAAAAATTAATAATTTTAGGATTTTTCCCCTTTGGTTGTAATATGAAACATTACTGCTTGGTAAATTTCATAATGTTAGGTTAACGGCAGGTACCCTACAGAATCGGATGAATTAGTTTGCGAATATCAAAATATGTTAAATAAATCGCAGTACCTTTTCACTGAATTAATTTACAAGTTTACATTTTATACGCCACCACCTGAATATAGGCCTTAGTATGTGACGTAAATTTCGACGTGTTACATCTATCTGATGCTGAGAAAAAGGGGGCTTAACAAATGGATGGACAGTCAGACAGTCTCATAATAAATGACAATTTTTTTTTCGTGGCGTATAGTTAAAAATTAACAATTGTTTCCTTTGGTTGTTGTGTGAAACCGTGCTTCTCGCCAAATTTCACGATTCTAGTCAAGAGGAAGTACGCTGTAGGTCTTCACGAGTGACTTTGCGAGTAGCATTCTATGTGACATAAACGGTCGCGTCTTTTGATTGCATTGACTTAGAAGCTTCACATTTTTGCACCGCTAATGTATAACATAAATTTCAACTTGATGAGTCTAAACATTCCTAAGAAGGATGGTTCTGACCAGTCGAACAGACCGGCAGACGGACAAAAAAGTGTTCGTATAACGGTTCCGTTTTTACCGATTGGGGTACGGAATTGTAAAAAGGAATGAAACCTAGAATTTGACGTTTCACCGTGGTTATTAGGAAGGGACTACTAGCTCGGTTGCACTAGGAATGGGAAGGAAGTGAGGCGCTGCCTGTTCAAACGAGCCATCGCAGCCTTGTCTTGAAGTGATTGAATGTAGGATAACTGTCTGCGATTCGAACACCCACTCAGTTTGAAAGGGAGCCAAATGTACTCATTGCTAGGTCACTTGAAATTAAAGGCTGTTAAATGTCTCAGAATGGGCTGACATATCATGTAGGCACATCTTTAAGATCACGGAGACTAAAATTTTCTTTATTCACGTTATAAATTAGAGTTACCAATTCACGCTCCTGCCATAGAATGCTAAAGATACAAAGTTTAAGGAAAGGCAGATTTTCTGAAAGAATGTTGTAACAGATACTGGCGTAATTATTCGTAGGAACTTGGTAATAGAGAGATGTATTATCTGGCGATAGAAATACCTTTCTCAGAACTAATACAAAGCTAAAGCCACTTACCTTAATACAGAGTCTGCCATTTCTTACATTACCGTTTTACAACAGATTCTGCAGAGAGACATTTGTACCGGCGGAAGTTCGAGTCCTGCCTCGGGCGTGAGTGTGTGTGTTTGTCGTTAGGATAATTTAGGTTAAGTAGTGTGTAAGCTTAGGGACTATTGACCTTAGCAGTAAGTCCCATAAGATTTCACACACACACACACACACACACACACACACACACACACACAGAAATTTGTAAATAACAAGAATATACTTATGACCTTAACAAAGAAATATATACCTAAAACGAATTGGGAAACTGGAATCATTTAACTTAAGATATCCTCATATGGTGAGAAGTGGGAACACTTAATACACCCAGGGTCACTGCCGAACATGATCGTTTTGGTGGTCCAAGTGTTATGATGTAAGGATGCCTAAGGGCAACGATAGGACACAGCGATGGAAGAACACGGTTTCTCAAAGCTTCATCAATAAAGTAACGGATCAAATCCGCAAGATTTTAAGGAAACATAACGTTCGACCGATTTTCAGACCAACTAAGAAAATAGGCCAAGCACTTCGTTCCGTTAGGGATAAACGTCCCCCTCCGTCTTGAAGTGGTGTATACAAGATTCCGTGTACGTGTGGTAGGGTCTACATTGGAACTACAAAGAGAAGTGTAAATACACGGTTGAAGCAACGTAAAGTCTTTGCCGACTAGGGAAAGCAGACAAGTTAGCAATGGGGGAACATGCTCTTCGCCGGCCGCGGAGGCCATGCGGTTCTAGGCGCTGCAGTCCGGAACCGCGGGACTGCTACGGTCGCAGGTTCGAATCCTGCCTCGGGCATGGATGTGTGTGATGTCCTTAGGTTAGTTAGGTTTAAGTAGTTCTAAGCTCTAGGGGACTGATGACTTAAGATGTTAAGTCCCATAGTGCTCAGAGCCATTTGAACCATTTTTGAACATGCTCTTCAGTCGGGTAATCAAGTAGCGAAAGTTTTGGAAACTGAAGTTTTATGTACTATTACGAACTATTATCCACGGCTATATAGAGAAGCCATGGAAATATATAAACATGGGGATAATATTAATAGAAAAGAAGAAGCCATGAAACGCAGCCATATATGGACAATGGCGCTACAGAATCGATGAGAAGTTTTTATCATTGACGTACTATGATCGATAGTTATATTTTATCTTTGACAAGGTTTATTTCTGCTATCACGTGATATCCAGACCACGCCCACTTTCCACGGTATTTACGCCGCTCTCCGACGTCCGGGTAGTCAGTCGACAAGACTCAGCACAACCAGGAGCACCTCCGAAGATGTTCAACGTAGCTTTGGACGAAACGTTAGGGATAGAGGAGTTCCTACTGACCTCCAAATCCTTGAACACGGTCAACGTTATTGTGACACTGCACTCCTTCCCCAAGTGCATCTTTCCAAGGTGCATTTGGCCCTGATACACGCATGGAACAGAGCCAGTGGAGGAGCTCTTCTAACGAAAAGATATTCGGCAGATGGACTGGCCTGCCAGGTCCTCCGACTTAAATCGCATCGAGCATGTATCGGATGCGTTGGGGAGGCACTACAGCACGTCCACATGCACCAGCGACCATCCAGCAGTCGTCAACCGCGCTGCTGGAGCAATGGAACGCCCCACCACAAGAACTGCTTACCAGCCTTAAGGCCCCAATGGGAGTACGTTGCAGAGAATGCACCACCATCAGTGGTGCTCACACACCCTATTAAGAACCATGTCCCGCATTTTCTAATGGCCAGGGGACCATCATAAATCGCAGTGAATTCAGTGCAGCCATCGCTACCCTTTGAATAAAAGGGTCATTTCTCTTCGCCTCAGTGCGTATTACTTTCATTTACCTTCTGTAGTATACTGCAGCAGCTCTTTCTATGTATGGTTCGTGTTCCATCGAGCTATGTTACTTGGTAGAGGCGTATCATGCGAAAGTTAGTTTCTTCCTTCAGTTTTGCGGACCAGTGTAAATCAATATACACACGTCAAAAATAGTTTCGCATGACCTCGGTTCCGAGAGTTCCATGACCTGTACAGAATACTGGAATAGAGATCTACATAAACATTACTTCAGCCCCTTTTATTGCTCATGAAAACCACACATTGCATGTTGTACCATCATACAGAGAGACCTTCAGAGCCGGTGGTGCAGATTGCTGTACACACCGATACCTCTAATACCAAGTAGCACGTCCTGTTGCGTTGATGCATGCCTGAATTTGTCGTGGCATACTGTCCACAAGTTCAGCAATGCGCTGTTGGTCCAGATTGTCCCACTCCTCAACGGCGATTCGGCGTAGATTCCTCATAGTGGTTGGTGGGTCACGTCGTCCATAAACAGTCCTTTTCAATCTATCCCAGGCATGTTCAATAAGATTCATGTCTGGAGAACATGCTAGTCGAGAGATATCGTTATCCTGAAGGAAGTCATTCACAATATGTGCACGATGGGGGCGCGAATTTACGTCCACGAAGACGAATGCCTCGCCAACTTGCTGCCGATATGGTTGCACTATCGGTCGGAGGATGGCATTCACGTATCTTACAGCCGTTACGGCGCCTTCCATTACCACCAGCGGCGTACGTCGGCCCCACATAATTCCACCCCAAAGCAGCTGGGAATCTCCACCTTGCTGCACTCGCTGGACAGTGTGTCTGAGGCGTTCAGCCTGACCGGATTGCCTCCAAACACGTCTCCGACGATTGTCTGGTTGAAGGCATATGCGACACTCATCGGTGAAGAGAACGTGATGTCAGTCCTGAGCGGTCCATTCGGCATGTTGTTGCGCCCATCTGTACCGCGCTGCATGGTATCGTGTTTGCAAAGATGTACCTCGCCATGGACGTCGGGAGTGAAGTTGCGCCTCATGCAGCCTATTGCGCACAGTTTGATCGTAACACGGCGGCCTGTGTTTGCACGAAAAGCATTATTCAACGTGGTGGCGCTGCTGTCAGGGATGCTCCGAGCCATAATCCGTAGGTAGATGTCATCTACTGTAGTAGTAGCCCTTGGGCGGTCTGAGTGAGGCATGTCATCGACAGTTCCTGTCTCTCTGTATCTCCTCCATGTCCGAACAACATCGATTTCGTTCACTCCGAGACTCCTGGACACTTCCCTTGTTGAGAGCCCTTCATGGCACAAAGTAACAATGCGGACGCGATGGAACCGCGGTATTGACCGTCTAGGCATGGTTGAACTACAGACAACACGAGCCATGTACCTCCTTCCTCGTGGAATGACTCGAACTTATCGGCTGTCGGACCCCCTCTGTCTAATAGGCGTTGCTCATGCATGGTTGTTTACATCTTTGGGACTGTATCTGTGATACAATGTCCACAGTCAACGTCTATCTTCAGGAGTTCTGGGAACTGGGGTGATGCAAAACTTCTTTTGATGTGTGTACGTAGTCTATAAACCACTCTGAAGTGAGTGACAGAGGGCCATTGTACCAGTTATTGAGGCTTCTTCCCTTTCCATTGTTGTATGAAGGGTGGGAATAATTACTTTAAATGCCTCTGTATGTGCTGTAATTAATCTAATCTTACCCTGGTGACAGCTGCGAAAACAGTATGTAAGGGTCGTAGTATACTCATAAAGTCATGATTTTAAGCTCTGTAAGTAGTTTTTCTCAGGGTAGGTTGAATCTATCTTCAAGTGTTTGCCAGTTCAGTTCTGTTACGACCCGAACTGGGACTCGTTTTTTTATCGTTAGCATTGCTAATGAAACATCATTCAGTTAACAATAATTCATTGGCGAGAGTCACCCTGGTCTTCCTCCCGGCGCTGCCTAGCAGCGGCCGCGTTTAGTACACGGTCCTTGAAAGCGTGGGGCAGTGCCTGGCGAGGAACCTGCTGAGCGCAGGTCCTGGTGTTGTTCGTGGTCAGTTCTAGAGCCCACAGCAACAGTGGGTCTCCTCAGCCTAGCGTGGTTGTCAGAGCCTCAGCACTCTCCATGAGTGAAGCTGCTCTTAGGCTCGATTCCAGAGTGCTACATACGCCCTTAGTCGGTTGTCAGGATGGCGTGAAGGCGGAAGACTCAACAGCAGCACGAAGCACAGCACAGTGGCAGTCCCAGCGTACAGCAGGTAATGCAGTATGTGCAAGCCCTACTGCCCCAGTAATGACGACACAGGCACCCAGCGCCCAGGTTTATCAGCTTGCAGGGGGGGAGACCGGTTTTTCATCCACGGAAGATCGGCCTGTCCCCATCGTCCGTCATTGTGACCGGTAGGTCTATGGTTTGCACATCAGAGGCCCCTCCACGGCTGGGCGGCTGTAGACTTGCAGAGGACTCCTAGATGGTGACAGCTTGCAGTTTGTAGGCACTTGCTGAATTCACCAGAGCATTCTGCAATAGAACTGGTCTTCCATCGGTGTCCGTGAAGCAGATAAAATGGTCTCATTCTGAGAAAGTGCTGGAGGAGGGTGGAGGTTTTATAGCAGGCGATGACATGATTCCCCCCCCCCCCCCCCAAACTGGTGACCGAAAGTCCGTTCGATTTCTGAGCCTGCCAGCGCTCTCAGCTTCTCTGTTGTTTAACTTCCGATTCTCGGAACGTTCCTTTATGCGAAGTTTGCATCCTGAAGGGCGCTCTTACGACATCTCTAAGTAAAGGTCTACATTGAGCCTCGTTACTATAGAGCATTCTGTCTGCTCCACAGTGTTGTCGGAGTGCTGAGTGATTGTTCTTCGCTTTCCTCTCTCATAGTCAGAAGAAGTGAGTTCTGAGCTTGTTTGTACTTTGGGCCTCCCGTGTTGACGTTCAGTTACGACTCCGTTCCATAGCTGGCAGACGCACCCTACTCAGCGACATCTCAGTCGATTTCTAACAAAATTTTATAGCTATATCTATTTACTATTCTATTGCAACAGTTCTTTCAGTATCTTGGTGACACTCTACCATGTATCGATGAAATCTATGACCGTTTGTGCTGCACTTTTTTATATCCGTCCAGTATCCCCTGTTAGTCTCGTTTGGTATGGGTCCCACACATTTGAGCAATATTCTAGGATTGGTCACAAGAGTGTTTTGCAACTAATCTCCTTTGTAGAATGATTGAATTTCCCTAGTATTTTACCAATATACCAAAGTCTGACACCTCTTTACTTACGATAACCTATGTGATTGTCTCATTTCAGATACCCTCAGTGTGTTAATTTAGGTATTGGACATTTGCTAAATTCCACATATTCATTACAACATTATTATTACTGTTATTATTATTATTATTATTATTATAAGATGTGAGACGTTGCCACTAGAGCAACTCATACCAAACGCTTCTCTTTTCCATTTAAATGCATTACGTTGCCTATATTTTTCATCCACATCACTACGGTGCTTAATTCATGATTAAAATAGTCACTTAACAGATTATAATCAAGTGCAGCATCATCAAAAGCCTCCGACGTTTCACTGTTTGACGTACAGCCTGTAAATGACGCCTTCATTGTGAGTCTTCAAGCGTCTCGCAAGCTGTAAGAGACGCCTGACAGACTTATTACTGTTGTTATGTCTCTGTAGTTCTTAGAGCGCTCGTTCTGCATCCAAGTTCCGGCGGACATGAGGTTGCTCTGAGGTTTGTTGGACCAGAGTAACTTTTGCATCTCAGGCCCTCTTAGAACAGTGGGCTAAATCAGATTTTAACGTTTGCGAGGCTTGTAGTAACACTTTTAAATATGGCTCTTGTGCTTACCATCCGATTTCCTTGTTGTATCTGCACCAAAACTCTCTAGCTATGTCATGTGGTGTAGGAACTCTACACGCAATATAACATTGGATTTGCACTGTCACAGAAAAATATACACACTAAGAGTCACCGACCATTGGGTTGCGGCAGCGTCGACTACGTGGCACTCAAGTATACCATATTTAAAAATGATAATAATAAAAATATATAACTTTCTTAAGTACCCTCTGATCGTTCTTAGGATTTAAGGTATTCCATACCAAATACCATCGGAGTCGCTTCAGCCGCAGACTCGTCAAAGCGTAACAAAGCGAGTTACTTTCGCAATTAATAATACCGGTATTGGTATGGATGTAGGCATTGAACACGTAGAGCATTATATAAGCAACGTGTTCATTACGTAGAAAGAATTTCCACAGATATGATAAACTTCACAACTCAAAGCGTAAACAGCTTTTTTAGAAAATAATTATTGTTCCATATTTCGCGTTATATTCTTCAAATCAGCAAAATGTTGTACTACACAATTTCTGAAGTAGCCTATGTTCTTCCTCAACGGTGAAACTATGTCCAAACCAAATTTTATCAAAGTCGGTTCAACGGTTTACGCCGGCCGGTGTGGCCGAGCGGTTCTAGGCGCTTCAGTCTGGAACCGCGTGACCGCTACGGTCGCAGGTTCAAATCCTGCCTTGGGCATGGATGTGTGTTATGTCCTTAGGTTAGTTAGGTTTCAGTAGTTCTATGTTCTGATGACCTTAGATGTTAAGTCCCATAGTGCTCAGAGCCATTTGAACCATTTTTGAAGATCAGATGTTAAGTCCCATAGTGCTCAGAGCAACTTGAACCATTTTCAATGGTTTAGTCGCACAAGCCTAACAGACGGAGCTACTTTCGTATTTATAATATTAGTATGGATTATTTCTGTGACTACATATTGCTCATGTACTTCACAGTTTGTACAGTTTACTCATTAACGACGTCTGTTCTGATGTAAGAGAGAGATTGAAGGTCCTAAACTTGCAAGGTGAAATCAGTGCATGAGAAACCAGTTCGTTTTCCAACGATTAAAGACCTGCAGCTAAGCCGCTGCCAGCCCTCCTCCAGTAGGAGAGTGAAAGAAGAAAAAAACAAAAAAAAATCAAAGAAATGTCACAGCACAAATACTGTATTACTCTACTTTTAGCCCCCATTTTCCACTAGAGAGAGAGAGAACGCTTGCGTGTGCGTACCGAGCTGACGTTCTTCCAGACTGCGGACTGCTGCAGGCGACCGGACGAGACGAGACGTCTGGCTAGAGAGCCCTTCAGGCGCTTCAGAGCTGCAAATGTTTGTTCTGGACTGTCTCGAGCGGCGTCCATTAAACACGCCTCTGTATCCAGACGTGACGAGATGCATAGCTTCTAGAGACCGTGCTGAAGCTACACTACTGGCCATTAAAATTGCTACACCACGAAGATGACGTGCTACAGATGCGAAATTTAACCGACAGGACGAAGATGCTGTGATATGTAAATGATTAGCTTTTCAGAGCATTCACACAAGGTTGGCGCCGGTGGCGACACCTACAGCGTGCTGACATGAGGAAAGTTTCCAACCAATTTCTCATACACAAACAGCAGTTGACCGGCGTTGCCTGGTGAAACGTTGTTGTGATGCCTCTTGTAAGGAGGAGAAATGCGTACCATCAAGTTTCCGACTTTGACAAAGGTCGGATTGTAGCCTATCGCGATTGCGGTTTATCGTATCGCTACATTGCTGCTCGCGTTGGTCCAGATCCAATGACTGTTAGCAGAATATGGAATTGGTGGGTTCAGGAGGGTAATACGGAGCGCCGTGCTGGATCCCAACGGCCTCGTATCATTAGCAGTCGAGATGACAGGCATCTTATTCGCATGGCTGTAACGGATCGTGCAGCCAGGTCTCGATCCCCGAGTCAACAGATGGGGACATTTGCAAGACAACAATCATTTGCACGAACAGTTCGACGACGTTTGCAGCAGCATGGACCATCAGCTCGGAGACCATGGCTGCGGTTACCCTTGACGCTGCATCACAGACAGGAGCGCCAGTGATGGTGTCCTCAACGACGGACCTGGGTGCAACAACTGCAAAACGTCATTTTTTTCGGATGAATCCAGGTTCTGTTTACAGCATCGTGGTGGTCGCATCCGTGTTTGGCGACATCGCGGTGAATGCACATTGGAAGCGTGTATTCGTCATCGCCATACTGGCGTATCACCCGGCATGATGGTATGGGATGCCACTGGTTACACGTCTCGGCCACCTCTTGTTCGCATTGACGGCACTTTCAACACTGGACGTTACATTTCAGATGTGTTACTACCCGTGGCTCTACCCTTCATTCGATAACTGTGAAACCCTACATTTCAGCACGATAATGCACGACCGCATGTTGTAGGTTCTGTGCTGGCCTTACTGGATACAGAAAACGTTCGACTGCTGACCTGGCCAGCACATTCTTCAGATCTCTCACCAATTGAAACCGTCTGCTCAATGGTGGCCGAGCAACTGGCTCGTCACAATACGCCAGTCACTACTCTTGATGAACTGTGGTATCGTGTTGAAGCTGCGTGGGCAGCTGTACCTGTACACGCCATCCAAGCTCTGTTTGACTCAATGCCCAGGCGTATCAAGGCCGTTATTACGGCCTGAGGTGGTTGTTCTGGGTACTGATTTCTCAGGATCTATGCACCCAAATTGCGTGAAAATGTAACCACATGTCAGTTCTAGTAGAATATATTTGTCCAATGAATACCCGTTTATCATCTGCATTTCTCTGTGGTGTAGCAATTTTTATGGCCAGTAGAGTAGATGTGATGAGTCACGGCGTCTTTCTATCACAAGTAATACGCACACGACGAAGAAATGCCTTTGTAGGAACAACAGAGTCGGGGATTACCTTTAGACAGTAACTGATCTCTGTGTAACCTAGAAGCAGAATCACGCTAAACGGGAGAATTACAAGAGGATTTAAATGGACCACATGTAGGCAGTAACTGATCTACAGTACCCAAAAGCAGAATGACGCTAAAGTGCTGAATTGCTAGGGAGTTTAATAAGGACCAACTCTTTATGATTTGCTATATCCATTTCTAAAGGGAAAGTTTAGAGATTAACTTTCCGTCGACACTGTGCTCGTAGGAGACAAAATACTGGCTCATCAGGAAAACTATCGTGGAGCAAATTCCATGTATCATTGTTGAAGGAATGATTTAGGCCTGCAGCTGAAATGATTAAAGAAAGCCGTGAAAAACAGCGCTGAAATTTTGATTTTTTGAACAACACATTTTGATGCATATTTATTTCTGTCTTTTTGCGGTCTGTATCCCATATCTTTACGGGGTAGACACGTTAATCTGGACGTGGCAATGTTATTGCAGAGGGTGGCCAGTTGCCCTTCCCATCGCTACTTCTACCCCATGGGACGGACTTTATGTACCCCATATATCTGCACCTTAGTGCTATTCCAAACGGAAGTGTCGTAATGTTGCCGTAAAACTCAGTACGCCACATCAGTCACATTTTATATTGATAGTTACTTTAATGCGACGTGTTTCTACTTCACGCTGCGTCTATTAATTATACACTATTTTGTAGTATGGGTAAATACCCCAGATGTACGATTTTTTTGCGTGTGTCAATGCGGTTAGGTGCCGATATTCTGCCGAAAAATTTACACTGAGCCACAAAACATGCTTTTTATTACTTGGCGTATTTTCATTACGATAACCTATTACTTTTGTATAAGTTGAATATATATTCCAATTTCTGGCCCATAGATAACTAAACGAAAGCTACAACATCAGTTACAGTTCCTGAGATTCACGTTTATCCTGGGGTCTGAGGTGACTGTGCTGGTAAGATATTAAGTTATTACTGTTGAACATAGAGATTATTACACTTCATTTACATTAAAACAGTTATTACCACTGACTGAATATTTTACTTAGAGTAGTAGATAACATATTACATATACTGAAAAACATTTAATTTTGTTACAGAAAGGCTCACGAACTACATTCGTGTTTACGTCGTTACTCGGAATCAACTGTGTCATAGAACAATCCTGCATGAAAATTTGCCTGGTATCCCTCCAAATTAGATAAGTATTCTACACGCCAAATGGAAATCAGATTTCTTGTCTGCAAGTATGTATGAATCAAGATTCACCATGCAAACTGCATGTGCACCCCTCCCCCCTACCCTCTCCCTCTTTTTTTTATTTTTTTATGGACTGTTTGGGAATACTGTTCAAAATAGCCGCAGTATTTCTGCCAAGAGTGTGTTCTGGGTCTCAGTTAGGGGATGAGCTTGAGGGGGTGAAAACTCATTATCCTTGTGGAAGGAGGTAGGATGGAAGGAACGACATACATTCATTACAGAAAATAAATTAAAACGCTTGATTAACTTTGTTTACACGCGGTAGCTATTAAGTTATAATTATCACCACAAAAATTATTAGTTTTTGTTTGTTTGCGGGTACGTGTGTGCAGTGCAGCAATTAAAATCCAGGCGCCACAGTACAGCAGCACACCGATAGCGGAGCCAAAATAAAGTGACGCAGCCTTTTTCCACTTTATCGACGGACAGCGCCTCTAGCGGCTTTCTGCGGTACGATTAGTGCGGGATTTCAGTGTGTACGAAGACTGCAGATATGTAACAGCAAACAAACAAAATAATTAACTGCGTAACTTCATTAGTTCTGAGTTACCGGTAAAAGGTTTATCACGACTACCTTATCAATTACGCAACGTACTATTGCTGTCATTTTATAACAGCTGCCTACTTCTTACAATGTAATTAATTGGGACTGTGCAGATTGTTTTAGTTTTTTACATATTATTTTGCTGCCAGTTCTGTACTGACTTTTTGTTAGATTTTGACATTGACTAGTTATACGAAATAAATCTTAATGAATCGAAGGAGCAACAGTACTGACAGCTTTAAGAGAGCTAGAGCTACAATGGCACCACAAAGTATTGGCACACCTACCATTAGACACAAGGTGAACATTAATAAAACCGACAAACTGCAGGGATGACTGGAAATGGAGTAAAATAGGTCCTATGAACATGTGTCCGGAAATGGATCATTGCTATGGTAGATGGCGCTGACGAATGAAAGTTTCTCTAACCAGGTGCCTTGTGTTCCTTGTATTTGCAGGCTGTGTGTTCAGCGCAGCATACTTTAAGCAGTAGAATAGTCCGATGTTCACGTCGAGAACAAGATGAGACGGTGTTTGTGTACGGCCAAGCAGAAGGAAACGGTCGAGAGGCAGCACAGTTACTCCAGAACAAGTACACGGCTACTCCAAAACAGGTACCCTCACAGGCACCAACCACATCACACAACATTTGAAGCCCTTTTCGGGTGTTTCTGTGATCATGAGTTCTTTCAGAGAGACGAACGTGCAGGGTGGTGATGGACTGTGCGTACACCAATTTGGAGGATCGGGTGCTACAGGAAATTGGGACGAACCCTTGTACAAGCTCCAAGCAAAGTGGCCCCAAAGATTATGTGTATCCTGTATAACAACCGCTGCTATCCTCATCAGCTGTAACGAGTGCAAGAAGTATCAGCCTCGGAATTCCCCTTCGTGAAACATTTTTTAGTTTGGTTTTGCACCAGACCTTGACAATTATGGAGTTTCTATTATCAGTCTGTAACACCGAAAATGCAGGGTGCATGGCACCTGCTACCGATACATAATTTTTTTTAATTGTATATAAATATTTGTAATTTAAATGCTTTCTTTTAATAAGTAAGGACATTGCTTCACTGTATGTGTACATTTAGGTAGAAGTCTGTTGACGTTTCATTGTACTTATCTGTGTTTTACTGTGAAACTTATAAGCTCTGGGAAAAAGCCAAAGGAATTGTTATTTGCATCGACTAGCAACGATAATAGCAGTGCTTGTATGATATAAAATCTTTGGCTAGGGGGTTGCGCAGAGCGTGCGGAGAGAGCTGAAGACGGTTCCAGCGCTTGTAGTGTGCGGAAGTGTGGTGTTAACGCTCTCGCAGTAGAGAGTACCATTTTCGGCGGCATCATGTACGCGCGCCAGGCAGATGACTAGTAGCAGGAGGAAGGACAGTGGACGGGTGGAAGAGGCTGTATTAATTACGATTTCCCGTTCCTGTAATTAGCCGTGGCCCCACAACAACTGCAGCAGTTCTAGCAACACAGATTCGTCATCGGCTCCGAGTTTCGTCGCACGCGCAGCCCTGAAGCAAGACTGTTCATTGGTAGAAAGTATTAACGGCTAACCCAGCAGCACAACTGAATGTGATTTGATTAATGAACTTTATGTAAATAATAATGTTAAATTCAGGGCGATTCTGTCCTCATTGACCCCAGCCATTGTTACCAAACAGGGTCCTTGTTCCCTTTTTTCCCTATATGCAACCGAAGTTTGAGAAATCACTGGAAAAAATCCAAATCTAAAGAAAATGCACAAATTAAGAGTGCGGAAGTTTTATTTATTTTACATATAGCTTGGAGCACATGGCTGTTTGGTTTGGTAAGTATTCTAGTATTTATTTCTGTTCAAGTCAGTAAAAAAGGCTCAGTTGTTCAGACAATAATATGAAATCCAACTTGAAAATTAAGTAACGGCAAAGTAAAAAGTGCTTGCCTTTCTCTAAATTTCTTTGAAGACGTTATGATGGAGGTCTGTGAAAGTCATTGTTCACGTAACGAAGTTTAGTACTAACATACAGTTTAAATGGATATTTTCAAATCATTACTCGATTGCCTTTCTCAAAATTTACTGACAAACTTAACGTAAAAGTGACTTCTCAGTTTTCTTTATCATTATATACTCACTTAAAATTAGTGTCAAAAAACGTGACAACCTTCAGTAGCCACGTCAGCGTTTAGTAATATTTTTTTCCCATCATCTTGTACAGGGTTTTGGATGTAATTCGCCCTAGTGGACTAGAGACCATAATTATTTGCTTTTCGTTCATTAGCGTAACTTTTGGATTTATGATCAGTGGTACCCCTTTCTGTCCAGTGTTGTTCGTGAGTGAATGCACAGAAATAACTTTCATTTTCCAAATTATAGCCCTGTTCAGTTTAATTACTTTTATTTTTAGTAGACTTTCCATCAGAAGGGTCTGTTGAACACTTTCCTCCTACTTATCAGTATCACTTCTTTGGGAAAGATAGCCTTATTATAAAGGCTCCTTTGAAAAAAAAAGAAAATTTTTTTTACTACCACTACTACTAGGCTAATTACTGTTTAGCTCTACAGGAGCTTTATACCGAAATGTTTCCCACACCACCTTGTATTGTCTTTCTATGTGTGTGAGTAACTGTATGTTCACTGTTGTGGGTAAATACATACAGCGTACACAGGGCGATGTGTGAAACTGATAGCGATTACATGCTTCCGCTGTTGTGGAAATCTGCTGCAGATACCGTGTTGAGCTGAAAGTGGTAACCAAAGTACAGAGAAATATTCTTCGGGGCTATGTTGCATAGCAATCAGATTGCTTTCAGTTCTGAGAAATGTCCAGGTACTATTGTGGATTTGAATGACCCATGAAGTGACTTCTTTTCCGAAGAAAACATCGAACTATTTCACTAGAACTGAACGCTGCCGTCGGAACTGTTCTCAAGCTGGTATTTATTATTAAATGACAATAGAAGTATACGCTGGGTGTAGATTAACACGTACCTTCTTGAAATGAACAATATTTTATTGTTCTACTATCTGATTTCCTTCCATATACACATATATTTTACAATGTGAATCAAAAACTCGCAATGGCGTCGATTTGTACATCACAAGAATGACTCTCCTCTCGTCAATTTTACTCTTAAGAAGAACAAAAGCTCTATCTCCTAAGAATAATTATGTGAGCGCTGAACGCCACAGAGTAATAAACAGTATCTTTGTCTCTCTCTCTCTCTCTCTCTCTCTCTCTCTCTCTCTCTCGCACTGTCACAGCAAGTTACGCTGCATGATACATCATATATGCCCCTCTTGTGGACGAACGTTTTTGGGCAAAAACAAACACGAGCGTTCACACAACACTATATCGGTGATTGTTTATGACGCTGTATTAATGTCCACTAGACTATTAATGTCCACTATATTTCTTATGATATTTTTGTATTAGTGAATGACTATCTAAATGGAAATTATAGATTTGGGTGCATATACTGCTGACAAAGCCTGTGCTGCTTGAAAATTTCCGATGCAGCTTATATGCATAGCTTACTTGCTTGCCTTTATTCATTTGTCGAGGATGGTAGGAGATGTGATCAGAAACCTTTTTCATCATCACTCAAAGCTTCTGTCACTCGCCTTGGGATGTCTCAAACGGATAATCTAGCCATTCGGCCAAGCCCTACAAAGGAAAACCTCGGGGTAGATTTACCATCCTCATATTTCTCATTTGCAAGGAAAATTTATTGAATTACAATGGAAAAAATATTTACAATATGGATATTTTTTAATGAATTTAAACACTGTTCACAAAAGAGACACAACACTGTTAATCTTCTGTGTCTTGAGGTGAACCGTCGACGCGTTGGTTTACGTCCATCTACGATTCCTTTCTATCTGTCATCTCCGGGTAACTGATTGGATTCTATTCCCATTTCACCGTTTCCTCGTGGGTATTATGGTTTTCCGCATATGGTTAACATGAAAATAAGAGTCAGTGTAAGTTCCGTGGAAAAGTTGTTTGATCTATGCTGAGCTGAAATAGAATCTAATCTAAAGTTCTTTCTAATTCTCTGTCCTGAATTCGAAATATTCGGAAGTCGTAAGGTGTTCTTCATTTCTACCAACACCCATAGAACGCACTATACACAAATCCAACTGGTGATGCCGTGTTAACTTATGCCCGTCATCTTTCAGATGGACTTCAACACTTGTTGATGTGCTTGTAACTGAAAGGGCATTCGCTCAGTTGGTAACTTCGAGAGCAACAATTGACATAACATAATTTACATACACAGGTATGTTACAACAGTAGTACAATTATAAAGACAATGTCCATCACAAAAGATTGAAACAAAGTAATAGGCGTTTTTTTTTCTTTTTTTAAACTGAGAACGGGTTACCCCTTCCGAACAGCATGACTTCAGCTCAGCGAGTGCAAAAGCAAATAAAAACATACACTGACATTGTCAACTTGACATAAGAAAGAAATATCTTGCCATAGACCAGATTCATTTGAGTCACTAACCCAAGGTCATTATGCATTGTGAAACCTGATTGAAGTTACTGTCAACTAAATAAAAAAAAATTTAAAAGAAATCATTCATACTATAGCTAAATTCTCTGCATACTGAAAAGAAAACTTATCTTTACAGTGGAAAACAAATACATAATGTCTGCGTATCTCTCGTACATTATGCCTGAAAAGAAAAACTAACTACTAAATTGCAAAAAGAAAGAAACTATCCTAAGTATGATTCATAGGTTTAATGAAAATTGTCTAATCAATATTATTTGATAAGAATAGTATCTTCAATCTTCATGATCTTCAGTTATCATGAAATTCCTTTAACAAGTGATGAGGATACATTCCTTTCACCTTTCCATTCTTCACATCCTTCAAAACATAAGTTCCTGGATGGGGTATTTTGGTAATCACAAATGGTCCTTGATACAATAATTGCCATTTTGTGTTCTTCCTCTGTATAAGTGAAGCCTTAGGATGAGGTTTTACTAAAACTTGGTCTTTCACTTTATATGTTTTTCTTTTTCCAAGTCGATTGTCAAAATGTATTTTCCTTTTTCTTGCTTTGTCCATTATATTGAGTAAGGATTGTCGTCCTTTATTTCGTAGGTCTATTTTGTTAATAGCTACTTTAGGAATTGGTCGAATCCAGTCATTCTGTTCCTGTTTTCCAAACATCATTTCGTATGGGGTTTATTCTGTCGTAGTATGTGGCATATTGTTTACAATTTCCTGAAAATCGTCAAGATAATCTATCCATTTGGGTTGTTGGTTGTGGCAATATGTTCTCATGAACCGGTTTAATTCACGAAAAGTTCTTTCCACGGGATTCGCCGAAGGGTGGTACACTGATGCTAGAATTTGATTTATACCACAACTGGTTAATGTTTGCCTCCAACGAAATCCAGTGAACATTGACCCACTGTTAGAAAGAATAGCCTCTGGTTTGTCTACCTTGACTATATAATCCTTGACCAGCTTCTTGGCTATGGATGCAGCAGTAGCTGATTTTAATGGATAAAGTTTGACATACTTAGTGAATATATCAAGAAAAGCTACAATATATTTGCATCCTCCCCTTGATGATGGTACAGGACCACAGACGTCGACCGAAATGATTGACAGTGGTTTAGTGGGTATAATAGGATGTAGGAAATCTTTCAAACAAAAATTTCCTGGTTTGGCTAGCTGACAAATTTTACATTTCCTTAACTGTCTGTGTTCTTTCCTGCGAATATTTGGGAAGTAGCAATATGCTTGAATCATCGGAGCACACTTTAATACTCCGAAATGTCCCCAAGTGATGTGCGTATGCAAAATTAAGTCGTTCTCATTTTTCTGGGGAATACACACCTTCCAATTATCTGAATCAAGATGCCCTTTGAAAAATAAGACGTCGTCCTCAACTTTGTACAGCCTCTTCAGATTATCGTTTCCAGGCTTTGCTAAAGTTTCCTTTATTGAATGCCAACGAGGATCTTCATTCTGTAGTTTTCCCATGTTCTTACACATGTCAAGAAAATGTTTCCTATATATTCTATCAGTCATTATAAGAACATTAAATTCTGACGAATTGTCCGCGATGTTGATAGTTGACAAATCTCCATCTGGCATTCTAGACTGTGCATCGGCGATGAAATTATCCCGTCCGCTTATGTATTTAATTTCAAACTGAAACTCTTGGAGTGAGAGCATCCATCTTTCTAATCTTGGATGTAATAATTTACATGGTTGCAAAAAAACTTAGCGCTTTGTGGTCACAGTATACTGTTGTCTTCGCTCCGTATAAGTAATAGTAAAATTTCTTAAATGACCAGACTACAGCCAATGCTTCCTTTTCGGTAGTCGTATATGTTCTTTCACAAGCAGTTAAGAGTCGGCTAGCAAAAGCTATTGGACAGAAAGTTGATTTTCTATGTCTCATCTTTACTTGGAAGAGGCATGAGCCTATTCCAATTTCCGAAGCATCTGCCATTAAACCGATTTCTTGGCTCATATCTGGATGATATAATATTTGTGAATTGGTTAAGGCATGTTTTATTGCTTCAAATGCATTCTGACATTGTTGTGTCCACACCCACAGAGTACTTTTGCGCAACAATCTGTACAACGGTTCTGCATTAATAGAGTGGTCTTGAATGAAACTCCTGAAAAAAGAGACAACTCCAAGGAAGCCCTTTAATTGCCTTTTTGTTGTTGGAACTACAAAGTTTTTGATTGCCTTTAGTTTCTCGGAGTCCGGTAAGATGCCTTTTCCATTTATAAGATGATCCAGAAATTTGATTTTATCTCGAGCAAAATGGGAATTTTGCAGATTTGCGGTTATGCCTGCTTCCTTGAATCGTTCTAACACTCTTCTCAATAGATCAACGTGCTCCTTCCATGTGGTCGTAACTATGAGCATGTCGTCCACAAACATAGTTAAATTGCTTCGATGTGCAGGTCCCAATGCGTAATCTGGAGCATTTATAAAAACTCCTGAGCTCACGTTTAGCCCGAAGGTTAAACCTTAAATTGATAGCTTCTACCTGCATGTACAAACGCGGTGTACTTTTTTGATGATTCGTCTAGAGCCGCCTGCCAAAATGAACTTCTCAGATCAATATTTGTTAAGTATTTTATTCCCTCGAACTTTTGAATTAACTCATCGATATTTTCCGGATGAGTTCGCACGAGCCGGCCGGTGTGGCCTTGCGGTTCTAGCGCTTCAGTTTGGAACCGCGTGACCGCTACGGTCGCAGGTTCGAATCCTGCCTCGGGCATGGATGTGTGTGATGTCCTTATGTTAGTTAGGTTTAATTAGTTCTAAGTTCTAGGCGACGAATGACCTCAGCAGTTAAGTCGCATAGTGCTCAGAGCCATTTGAACCATATTTTTGAGTTCGCACGGGCACGATAATCTTATTTATCTGCCGTGCGTCTAGCACGAGACGAACTTTTTCTCCCTTTTTCGGGACAACATGAAGCGGACTACAGTATGGACTCGTCGAAGGTTCGATCAGATCCCATTCAAGCATCTGTTGGATTTCCGCATCAACTGCCTTTCGTTGGTGCCACGGTACTGGATAAAAAATACGGCAGAAAATTTGGTGTGGTATCACATCTAAATGGCATGTGTATCCCTTGATTACACCAGGTCTTTCTTGAAAGACTTCATGATATTCCTGTAGAAGATCATATAATTGCTTTCTTTGGTGTTGTTGCAAATATTCAGGCTCTTGCACCTTTTCATATACTATATCTTCAGGGTTTAAGATTGGTTGCAAGTAATTAATTTGGTAATACCGTGCAGGTCTGCTATGTATCCACTTTATTTGCAGCTTTCGTCCCTGACAATACTTTACATGGGTACTATATTCCCTGAGAAGATTCACTTGATGTTTCTGATCCATTATTGTAAAACTGGCACGGCCTAGAGAAAAATCGATATGCCCATTTCTCTCTCTAAATTCATCTATACCCAGGATACAGTCCTCAACCAATTTTTCTATTACAAGGAACGTGCTATTTATAGCTGCATTTCCTATGTCGAACTGGAGTTGAGTCTGCACTTTCACCTGAGAAGACTTATGACCAGTAGGACCTACAATTCTACAACATTGAACAGGAAAAATCGGTGGATTTGCTTTCTGAAGTATTCTTTGAAATAACTTCTCAGAAACGACATTTACTGCTGCTCCCGTATCTAAAGTAACTTGCACAGTAATGCCTTCAATTGCCGCCTGAATTTTCGCAAGGCATCATATCCTGCTGAAGTTCTTCTATTAATAATCTGCCATCATTGTACCGAAAAAAATTGACACTTGAATTTGCGCCCCTCAAAACTTCCTCGACTGCACCGTCGGAGCTTCTGACAGTCGAGTTTAGTTTGACGATTGTCCATTATTAGTAGATGTCTGCTCCGTTAGGTCAGTTATTATTGGTGGTTGATTTCTCCATTCATTTGCATTAGCATTTGGTGCCCAACCTGAAGTTTGTGGTTGGTCGTGATATTCTTGGGTTGGTTGCTGATATCGGCGTTTTTGCTGATAATTCCCTTCTTGATAGTATCCTTTCCTCTTCTTATTATTCTTCCTCCATTTCCGTTTATACGTTTGTTCACATTGTTGGTCGTGATTACACTGGTCGGGATTTTCGTTACCAAATTTCACGTTTTTCTGGAAATAATTCACCTGTGGGTTTGGTGAATTGTGTGCAAAAGGTTTGTTTCCATACTGTTTGTTGTTACTATTGTATTTGTTAGGTTGGTAACTTGGTTGGTTATAGCGCGCACGTGATTCTTCGAACAGAATGTCTATTGAATCCAATGTGGCTAGAAAATCTTCCACATGTTGTTCAGGCACATGTAGAAGTTTTTCCTTAACTTCAAGTGGAAGTTTGCCCTTTAATATTCGAATGATATCCTGTGTCGGGATTGGTTCATTCCAGTATTTGCTTTTATTTATATGCTTCTCGAAATACTTTCTTAAAGATCCATTTTTGAAAGAAAAAGGTTGTGGGTCAAAAACTTCCTTACGTAATCTTTCTTGTACTTCCTTATTCCAATATTTGTGAAAGAAAGCGCGTTCAAATTGGTCATAATCTTGACACCAATCGGATGCTTCTGACGCCCACATCGATCCATCTCCATGTATGAATCCTGCAACGTACATAATTTTTTGTTGCTCAGTCCACATTCGCGGCAATATCCCTTTAAATTGCTTGATAAATACCCCGGGATTGATCGACTTCCTTTCGGGAATAAATATCTGGAATTGACGATATTTAAACATTTTTTCTTCATTCATAGTCACAGGTGTATTCTGGTGGCTACTTCGCGGTGAATGATAATCTCGATAATTTGTTTCTGGTTGATTACGTGAATATGCACCAATACATGGATATTGTTGCATGGATTTGGTTTCACTGGTTTCATCAGGAATAATGTCTGCTTTTGATAAACTGCAAGTAGTATGTGCCCCTCTAGTATTAACTAGACCCTGCTGGCATGCTTTTAATGTATTTTCTATCTTTGCTTTCAAAGCAGGAAATTCATCTCCTATATTCTCCTTAATCTCTTTAACTTCTGCTTTAAGTTGTTCTTGTACAGTTTCGTTGTTAACTTGAACGTTAGAAACAGTTTCTTTCAAGGTCTAGTCAACATAATTTCGCACTGTCTCGGTTTGCTCTTTCGCCCAATCTTCAATGTCCTTAGAGAATGCGATCTTATGTTCATTGAAAAGTTTCTCTATGTGTTTCTCGCCTTCGAGACTGAGAGTATCTATCCTCCGAGTAAGCTCAGTGACAGCTTGCTCGTTATCGTGCTTAATTGTATTCACGTCCTGCGCAATAGTGTTCTGTACATGAATAACTTGTTGCACTTCATGATTTAGTGTATCTTGACGACATAAGATGTCTTTGTATTTGGTTGTTAATTCCTGATACTGTTGTTCTTGTGTAACTATGAGTTGTGCCTGACTGGCAATCAAGTGGCTCTGCTTTGTTTCCAAACTCTGGAATTTTTCAGTAATCTTATCATTTATTTCTTTTAGTTTATTAGATTGCTCCTGAGCCAAATTAAATTGCGCACTCTCCAATACTTGGAATCTACGATTCATGTCATTTGCAAACGTGGATTGCGTGGTTTCCAATGCCTGGAATCTACGATTCATGTCATTCGCAAACGTGGATTGCGTGGTTTCCAATGCTTTAATCCCTTGTGTTATGACAGTCAAACTTGACATCAGCTGGGATAACAAGTCGGTATTCTCAGCAATTTACGATTGCACTAGGCTTAATCAGGATTGTACCGACACCTATTTCGGTACAGTCAATCCGTTTTCGCACGCGTCTGTGTCAGAGATGAACTTCATGTTGTTTGTTGGTTGCTGCATATTTCTCTGGACTTCATTCGACATATGAATGTCGGAACTAGCAACCGTTTGTGTCGACGGCATGAGCGCATTAATTACTGCTGGTTGCTCAGCCGTAATCGACATATCGCTAACTACGGCGATATTAAATTCTGTGGCACTAGTTGACGATGCATTCACACTATTCAATTCATTTTGTGGAATTGTGATGCGTGGTTGCTTATTGGCTTTGAAGATAGATCTAGTTATCACCATGTAAATAAGTAATTGACTGTTTCTCCGCTAAATAAGTCCTACAAAAGTGACTATTAAATTTTACACACGCAAAAAACGTCAATGCCCTAATGCTGTTAATGTACACTTTACAATGCGACACAAACACAGTACACAGATAACACACAAAATATTGTGTTACTATATCTACTGATATACTGGAATTCTAGTAAAAGTAATGTACCAACACTATTTATACTTAGAAAATCAATACGTGAAAGGTCACTACAATGCATAAATGCTCAAGAAAGCTAGTAATTCAAATGTTCTGGCCTTTTTGAAGTTTCTGCTCGGCTGCTGCTACGGCGTACTCGTTCTCTTCACAAGATACTCCCGCACGTTCCGTTAGCATGAAACATACAAAGGACCATAATGTAGTTCTCTATAAAACTAGACATATATACACACAATGAAACATTGATTACTAAATTACTAGCATAGTTATATTGCAGGTACACTATGAGTGCTGTATCAGGATTGTGTCCTGTCTAACGGTAGACATATATAAAGGCTCCTATGAAAAAAAATGAAAATTTTTTTTTACTACCACTACTACTAGGCTAATTACTGTTTAGCTCTACAGGAGCTTTATACTGAAATGTTTCCCACACCACCTTGTATTGTCTTTCTATGTGTGTGAGTAACTGTATGTTCACTGTTGTGGGTAAATACATACAGCGTACACAGGGCGATGTGTGAAACTGATAGCGATTACATGCTTCCGCTGTTGTGGAAATCTGCTGCAGATACCGTGTTGAGCTGAAAGTGGTAACCAAAGTACAGAGAAATATTCTTCGGGGCTATGTTGCATAGCAATCAGATTGCTTTCAGTTCTGAGAAATGTCCAGGTACTATTGTGGATTTGAATGATCCATGAGGTGACTTCTTTTCCGAAGAAAACATCGAACTATTTCACTAGAACTGAACGCTGCCGTCGGAACTGTTCTCAAGCTGGTATTTATTATTAAATCACAATAGAAGTATACGCTGGGTGTAGATTAACACGTACCTTCTTGAAATGAACAATAATTTATTGTTCTACTATCTGATTTCCTTCCATATACACATATATTTTACAATGTGAATCAAAAACTCGCAATGGCGTCGATTTTTACATCACAAGAATGACTCTCCTCTCGTCAATTTTGCTCTTAAGAAGAACAAAAGCTCTATCTCCTAAGCATAATTATGTGAGCGCTGACCGCCACAGAGTAATAAACAATATCTTTGTCTCTCTCTCTCTCTCTCTCTCTCTCTCTCTCTAGGACTGTCACAGCAAGTTACGCTGCATGATACATCATTTTATACAATTAGAAAAAAATCCATTAGGCATACACGCAATCCACGGTCATATTTTATATCGGAAGGAGGATAGGTCGATTTGTAAGAGGGAGGTTACAAATCCTCTTTACCAACAAAGTAACTTTTACTAAACTTGCACCATCAATTTACAAAGTCGTCATCATTGGTCTACAGACAATCCTCGAGAAATGGTTGATGCGTCTCATCAGCATCGGTTCAGCCTCAATGTGTGGGCAGGGATTCTTGGCGACCACATACTTGGACCGTTTGTTGTTTCACAACGTCCTGATGAAACGGGCCTGGACTTCCTGGGGAATAATCTGCCTTAGCTACTTGAGGATTTGCCTTTGGCAGTACGGCAGGTCGTGTGGTTTCTACATGGAGGAGCACTACCCCACTTCGGCATTAGAGTTCGCCGACACCTCAACAGCGTCTTCGGTGTCCGTTGGATATGACGCAGAGGCCCTGTAGTAAGGCATTTTGGGTCAACGGACTTAGGCCCACTGGCGTTTTACCTCTGAGGGCATCTGAAAAGTGAAGTGTATGCTGGACCGGCTCCTGATGTGCAGACCCTTCAGTAACGTGTTCACGAAGCCTGTGATGCCACTCGGAGACAGACAGGAACGTGCGAAAGAGTGCGGCAGTTCGTGATGCTACGTGTGAACATCTGCTGCGAAGTGGCTGCGATGCAGCTGTGCATCGTATTCCGGAACGATTTGTTGTTGTTGCGTGCACAACGTCCATTTCTGGACACATGTTCATAGGATCTTTCTTCCTCCATGTCCAGTCAGGAATCCGTCCCTCCAGTTTATCGGCTTTTTTTTTATTAAGTTCGCCCCGTACACATTAAAAAAATAAAGGTGAAGCCAAGACAATATTATATTTATTTTAAGGCACAGTAGCAAACATAAGGCTCTGCTAGTACAACTGCTTTCTCACAGCAAAAATATTCGTGTACAAAAAGAAATCAGTTGCTCTTCACATCAAAAAAGTATTGGCACACCCACACAAAAATGAAGTTAAAGTCTCTCTAATTCAAGTAACTCAATTCCAGTAGCCTGTACGCATTCCGCTCGGATTGATGACAGCCTGTAGGTGTTTTGGCATGGAGTGAACCAAGTTGCATGAGTAAAATCTGGCGAGATCGTCGACCATTTCTCTAACAACACCGTCTGAAACTCACACTTGCCTATAGAACGACATCTCGGTCTTCTGTATCCAAGTGTGCCCAAAGATACTCTATCGAGTTAAGATCAGGGATCTGTGGTGGTGTGAAAACCGTTCTTAGAGCTTTATACGGGGGTTGTCGAGAAAGTAAGTTCCGATCCGTCGCGAAATGGGAAAATCCGGTAAAGCTTTGCACAGATGTGTTGGGCAGTGTCTCTAGTGTGCCCGTTGATCGTGTCGTGTCACTTTTAAGTTTTGAGTGAACAGTGGGCACATAATAATTTGTAGGGAATAGCGTCTCCCGCCAAGTATGAGGGCCTGGTTAGAGATTTCGCCTGTGTCATGCAGCCCACATAACACAACTGTCGAGCAGTTCCTTCTTCATGCAAATTCTCGGCCGCGCACTGCAGGGGCAATGAAGACACTCCTGCAGCGTTTCCGATGAGAAGCGTTTGATCATCCACAATACAGTCCCTAATTGGCTCCCCCTGAGTCTCATCTCTCCTCACAAGAACCGCTGGTTATGAAGACAAACTTTTTCCACAGACAACGAGCAGCAGACCAGTGCAGATAACTGGCCGAAAGCACAGGCGGCTGCTTTCTATGACGAGGATATAGGAAAGTTGATACAACACTACGACAACACTCGAAGTTGGAGCGGCGACTATTTAGAGAAGTAGGTGGAAGGTGTAACTAATTGTTGCGAATAAAACGTTTCTGGTTTTCACTGTGGTTTCCATTTCGCGACCGATCAGAACTTAGTTTCTGGACAACCCTCGTATAATAACCACTGCCGAGTTCTCAGAGACGTATGTTTGAGGTCATTGTCTGCTAAAAGTGAAAAACGCCCTCAAGAACCAATTTCTGTGTCTGCTACGCAAACGTCCTCGCAATATGTCGATGTATTTACGGATGATCAATGGTGCCTTCAATAATTGCCAAGTCACCAACACCAGAATATGCCATGCATTTCCAAATCTTTATGCTACCTCTCCCATGTTTTACTATACGTAGGACATGTTGCAGTGACAACGGCCTTGCCGCAGTTGTAACACCGGTTCCCGTCGGATCACCGAAGTTAAGCGCTATTGGGTTTGGCTACCACTTGGGTGGGTGATCGTACTGGTCTGCTGAGTGCTGTTGGCGAGATGGATGCACTCAGGTGAGCTACTTGACTGAGAAGTAGCGGCTTGCTCACGAAAACCGGCAACGGCCGGGAGAGCGGTGTGCTGACCACATGCCGCTCCATACCCGCATCCAGTGAAACCTATCGGCTAACGATGACACAACGGCCGTCGGTACCGCTGGGTCTTCCGAGGCGTATTCAGACGCACACACACGCACACACACACACACATACATAGAGAGAGAGAGAGAGAGAGAGAGAGAGAGACAGAGAGAGAGAGAGAGAGAAAGAGAGAGAGAGAGAAAGGGAGGGGGAGAGAGAGAGAGCGAGCGAGAGAGAGAGAGAGAGAGAGAGAGAGGGAAAGCTCTATATTTGATTTGCACAGCTTTTCTTTTCAGTAAGATCCAAACAAGCTAAACTTGGATTCATTAGAAAATAGCACAGTGTTCCAGAATTCAGTCGATTTATGGACATAATCTTTGGCGAACTCCAAGCGTTTACTTCGGTTAACTTACGATATCAGCTGCGTTCAAAAGATTCTGAAACGTCCCCTTAAAAAAATTATAAATGACTGTGCTTAAACTGACACACAATATTTTTTAGCGCAACCCTATCTGACTCTCAAAAATCCCTACAAAAGAATGGCCCTGACTAACAATAACCTATACCTTTCATGAATCACGTACCTCACAAAAATCTTCGTTACTCAAACTACTGCAATACAGCGTGCGCAAACACTGCCAGCTGAATAAAAGATTCTAACTACTGACGGCACTAACTACTGATAGACATAGTTAGCAAATGAAAGATTTTGATAGAGAACAAACAATGTACTTACCTTAATAGTGTTCAAAAGTCATAATATATATATATCAGTTCGTGACATCCACCACTGCTGTTACCAACACAAATTTACTGTCTTTGATGGACACACGTCCAGATCATCCGCTCTCAAAACTCCGCCATCTCTCTCCCCACATCCACCACTGCTGGCGACTCACCTCCAACTGCGCAACGCTACGCGCTGTTCACATTCAACTGCCCAACACTACAATACCAAATTGCAACAATGCAAACCAGCCACAGACTGCACATAGCACAGTCAGTGATTTTCACATAGAGCGCTACGTGGCGTTACCAACATAAAAACCTAAACAGCCTACTTACATATGTAAGTAGGCCCAACACTACAATAGCAAATTGCAACAATGCAAACCAGCCACAGACTGCACACAGCACAGTCAGTGATTTTCATATAGAGCGCTACGTGGTGTTACCAACACAAAAAACCTAAACAGCCTACTTCCACAGACTGCACACAGCACAGTCAGTGATTTTCATATAGAGCGCTACGTGGCGTTACCAACATAAAAACCTAAACAGCCTACTTCCACAGACTGCACACAGCACAGTCAGTGATTTTCATATAGAGCGCTGCGTGGCGTTACCAACATAAAAACCTAAACAGCCTACTTACATATGTAAGTCGGCAGTTTAGGTTTTTATATTGGTAACGCCATGTAGCGCTCTATATGAAAACCACTGACTGTGCTGTGTGCAGTCTGTGGCTGGTTTGCATTGTTGGAATTTGCTATTGTAGTGTTGGGCAGTTGGATGTGAACAGCGCGTAGCGTTGCGCAGTTGGAGGTGAGCCGCCAGCAGTGGTGGATGTGGAGAGAAAGATGGCGGAGTTTTGAGAGGGGGACATTTCAATTCCTAGTGGTTTGAGCGCTAATCCGTTAGTTGCGCTTTGACTGGATGTTCGATACAAACGACCCTGCACCTTTGAAGGGTTCTTTTTGTGCAAGGCGAACTATTCTTCGACGCTTTCTACATTAAAGAACTCTTGGACGCCCGTATCTGCGTTTATTGTCTGTTGTACGAGCTTTTGAAACTTCTTGATGATTCGCAACACTGTTCTGTATTTAACAGAAAATTCTTTATCAATCCCAGCGTAACTTTTATGCTGTGAATGCAATAAAACTGCCTTATTAAGCAACGACGCGGAATGCTCCTTCCCCTTCGGACTCATCGTGAGAAGTGAATGCTACTTACCTTGGCCGCCAGGCACGCGACTGAACTGATTGTCAAGTTCGATTGTGCAAATCTGGTACTCGTGGTGGCGTCTGCCATACACAATAACAAACGTCGTACAGTGTGCTAGTACTTTTCCATTCCGTTGAGAAAATATTTTAATATACAAATTATTTCCTTTATTGAGACAGAGTTAATGGTATATTTACAATGTACCTAATATTTATACATTTTGTATTAGATGCAAAAAGATGTCTGTGCCAGAATAGCAACAAACAGTTTTCAGCTTTCACGATGAATGGATTTGGGTGCAACTGCTACTAGACAGTATCTATTACGTTTCTTCACTTTCTTCAAGTTGATATGTATGCTCGTGGGTGGCGGGGCATGATTTCGTCTTGCGACGACCAAAATTTTTTTGTTTCTAGGAGGGGGCGTGGGAAAGGTTCTTCTCGTTTAAATTTTGATTAACAATCAACACTGGCTGCCGAAGACATTCGGCGTAAGAAAGACATCCTCTTTCTGTCTTGTCAAAGAGGGCGGAGGAGCATATAGTTTCAGGGCACGCTCTTCTCCTTTAGATGGAAAACTGGTGCAAGAATCAGCAATGATCAACAGCATGAGGATGGAAAAGGTAATGGAAACCACTGCATTAAAGACACATAATGTGTATCCACAGGACATGTGGCTTGTCATTGAAGAAGTGTCATGGTAATCTCTCCATTGGCAAAAGATTCCAAAAGATTCCACCATTCGGATCTCTGGGAGGGGACTGAACAGGGAGACGTGACCATGAGAAAAAGATTGAATAATCAACGAAAGGATAACGTTCTGCGAGTCGTGGCGTGGAAGCTTTAACATGGTAGGAAAGCTAGACAATCTGAAAAGGAAAATCCAAAGGCTCAATCTAGATTAGCAGGGGTCAGTGAAGTGAAATGAAAAGAAGACAAGGATTTCTGGTCTGATGAGTGTAAGGTAATATCAACAGCAGCAGATAATGGTACAACAGGAGTAGCATTCGTTATGAATAAGAAGGTAGGGCAGAGGGTGTGTTACAGTGAACAGTTCAGTGATGGGTTGTTCTTATCAGAATCGACAGCAAAACAACGACAACGGTAGTTCGGGTATACATGCCGACGTCACAAGCCAAAGAGGAAGAGATAGATAAAGTAAATGAGGATATAGGAAGGTAACACAGTGCGTAAAGGGAGCTAAAAATCTAATAGTCGGAGAGACAGGAATGCAGATGCAATTGGGGAAAGGGTAGAAGGAAAGGTTACAGGAGAATATGGGCTTGGGACAAGGAATGAGAGAGGAGAGAGACTAATTGAGTTCTGTAACAAATTTCAGCTAATAATAGCGAATACTCTATTCAAGAATCGCAAGAAGAAGTGATATACTTGGAAAAGGTCGGGTGATACGGGAAGACTTCAGTTAGATTGCATCATTTTCACACACAGATTCCGAAATCAGATATTGGATGGTAAGGCGTAGGCACGATCTGATATAGACTCAGATCGCAATGTAGTAGTCATGAAGAATAGGCTGAGGTTTACAGGACAAATCAAAACGCAAGGAAACGAGATAAGGAAATACTACGAAATCACGAGATACGCTTGAAGTTCTCTAAGGCTATAGATACAGCAATTGGAACAGCAGGGTAGCCATTACAGTTGAAGAGGATCTCTAAAGAGGGCAATCACAGACGCTGGAAACAAAAACTTAGGTACAATGAAGGTAACTGAAAAGAAATCATGAGTAACAGAAGAAATACTCCAATTGACCGATGAAAGAAGGAAGTAAAAAATGTTCAGGGAATTCAGGAATACAGAAATACAAGTCGCTGAGGAAGTGCAGGGAAACTAAGACGAAATGACTGCATGAAAAATGTGAAAAAATGGTAACAGAAACGAGTGTCGGAAGGAATGACTTAGCAAATAGGATAGTCACTACAACCGTCAGTGAAATAAAAAGCAAGGGTGGTGACATTAAGCCGGCCGGTGTGGCAAAGCTGTTCTAGGCGCTTCAGTCTGCAACCGCGCGATCGCTACGGTCGCAGGTTCGAATTCTGCTTCGGGCATGGATGTGTGTGATGTCCTTTGGTTAGTTAGGTTTAAGTAGTTCTAAGTTCTAGGGGACTGATGACCTCAGATGTTAAGTCCCATAGTGCTCAGAGCCATTTGAACCATTTTTGGTGAAATTAAAAGTGCAACTGGAATTCCACTGTTAAATACAGAGGAGAGAGCGGATGGGTGGAAAGAGTACACTGAAGACCTGTATAAGGGGAAATAAATGTTTGATGTGATAGAATAAGAAACTGGACTTGATTTAGAAGAGATAGCGGATCCAGTGTAAAAATCAGAATTCAAGAGACGTTTGGAGGACTTAAGATCAAATAAGACAGATGAGATAGAAAACATTCCACCAGAAGTTCTAAAATCACTGAGGGATATGGCAACAAAACGACTGTTCACGGTGGTGTGTGGAATGTGTGAGTCTGGAGACATACTATCTGGCTTTAGGAAAATTACCATCCATCAGTTTCGAACACTGCAAGAGTTGGCAAGTGCGAGAATTATCGCACAATAAACTTAACAGCTTATGCATCTAAGTTACTCACAAGAATTGTATACTGATGTATGGAAAAGAAAACAGAAAACTGAAAGTGTGCTAGACGACGATCAGTTTGGCTTTAGGAAAGGTAAAGGCAACAGAGAGGCAATTCTACACGTTAAGATTGATAATGGAAGCAAGACTACAGAAAAATCAAGACACGTTCTGTCGACCTCGAAAAAGCGTTTGACAGTGTAAAATAGTGCAAGATGTTCGAAATTCTGAGAAAAATAGGGGTAAGCAATAGGGAGAGACAGGTAATATACAATATGAACAAGGGCCAAGAGGGAATAATTAGAGTGGACGACCAAGAGCGAAGTGCTCGGATTAAAAAGGGTGTAAGCCAGGGATGTAATCTTTAGCCCCTACTTTTCAATCTGTGCATCGAAGAAGCAATGATGAAAGGTTCAGGAATGTAATTAACATCCAAGATGAAAGGATCTCAATGACACGACTCGCTGATGACATTGCTATCCTGAGTGAAAGTGAAGAGGAGTTACATGATCTGCTCAATAGAATATGGATTGAGAGTAAGTCGAAGAAAGACGAAAGTAATGAGATATATCAGAAAAGAGAACAGCGAGAAACTTAACATCAGGATTAATGGTCACAAAGTAGATGAAGTTAATGAATTCTGCTACCTAAGCAGTATAATAGCCAATGACGGACGGAGGAAGGAGGATATCGAAAGCAGAGCAGCAATAGCAAAAAGGACATTCCTTGCGAAGAGAAGTTTACTAGTAGCAAACATAGGCCTTAATTTGAGAAACAAATTACTGAGGATGTACGTTTGGAGCACAGCATTGTATGGTAGTGGGACATAGACTGTGCGAAAACCGGAACATAAGAGAATCGAAGCATTTGAGATGTGGTTCTACAGAGGTATGTTAAAAATTAGGCGAACTTATAAAGTAAGTAATCAGGAGGTTCTGCGCAAAATCGGAGGGGAAAGGAATATGTGGAGAACACTGACAAAGAGAAGAGACAGGATGATAGGACATCTGTTAAGACATCAGGCAATGACTTCGTTGGTACTAGAGGGAACTTTAGTGGACAAAAACTGTAGAGGAAGACGAAGATTGTAATACATCTAGCAAATAATTGAGGACGTAGGTTGCAAGTGCTACTCTGAGATGTTGAGGTTGATGCAGGAATTCGTGGCGGACCGCATCAAAGCAGTGATAAAGGTGATGACTCAGTACTTTTGCATTATTCAGCTGTACCTTTTGCTTGTTTTATTCTGCTATTATTATTGCCTTCGAGCTTTTCTAGCTGTTTTGAAGGACCGTATAACGTTCCAACCATCTTCTAGCCAGCACACCTTTGAGCTGGTGTGAATTTTATTTCTTCCTGTTCCTTCTTTTACGGCGCTTTTCTCGTTTCGTTTGACGCTGCTGTAGGGCAGGGTTACGGCGCATTTAGCCTCTGTGGCCGTCGGCTTCCGTTAACAGGCTGCAGCTGCCGTTGCAGGGGTAGTCTGTGCTGACACGTAGGTGGACTGTTAGTCTCACGCGTGTTTACGCTCTCTTCGCGTAACGAAACAAAGGATTAACCCAACGGCGCCACACACGTACCGTTTATTTTCAGACTCCACTCTCCCCTGTTAGAATTTTTGTGTTTCCGAATTAACCATAATTATTTATTCAAAGAGACTATAAACCGAACATAAATACAACAAAAGCCAACAACGTCTCTCTACGTTTTCTTTTCGGGACAACAGGATCAGTCTCGCAACGGAAAGTTAACGACTGAGGCAGATAACTGGCCTTTTACAATGCGGGTCACTGGCACCAGCGAAAGACAAGACAATCTGTATCCTGTATTTACCATTCCGTTCAATGGTGACTAAAGACAAATTAATTTAATGAAGTCAAACTGATCACTTCGATTCCCCACCCCCTCCCTCCCTCTCTCCCCTCTCAGATGAGTGATCTCTTAGTTTCCACTGTGGTTTTCTTCGGCCTATATGAAATTTTAAGACTTAAAGAAATATTTTAAAATAATGAATGCGGCTAAAATTAAGATTTCGAAATACATTAAATTTGGTAGCGCAGATGGTAGAGCACTTGCCCGCGAAAGGCAAAGGTCCCGAGTTCGAGTCTCGGTCCGGCACACAGTTTTGATCTGCCAGGAAGTTTCATATCAGCGCACACTCCGTTGCAGAGTGAAAATTTCATTCTGGTATATTAAATTTGTTCTTTTATATGATGTGTGGTGGACTTGGCACGTGAATAAATATCTATTCATGGAAACTGTAAATAGCTCGATGAAAGTGTATGAGGGAAGTGAAGTAATACCAGTAACAGAAACTTGGCGTGAGTTTTCTTGGAGGGTTGAACATGGATGGTATGGGTGTCAGACGTACAATAGGCGCTGAAGGTCTGAAATGGAAGCTGGTCTGGTAGTGTTAGTTTGTAAAGGGTGGCGAGGAGAGGGAAAGAGGGGGGAGGGGGAAGGGCGGGAAGGGCAGGTCAAATTATAGGTGGAAATAGTGGATTATTGGTTTACAGAAGTCTGGATCACAAAGCAGTACCGGTACACGAAATGCGTGAAGAAAAGGAGAAGAAAGTGTAGTGTCTCGACAGGTATCCAGACCGGCTGAGAAATCTGCTACAATGATGCTAGTGCAGAAACAAATTCTACGAATTATTATTAAAATTCTCCCATAAACACAGCCTGCACCCTGCTTACAAGTTGATAGCAATGTCGTATTTTAGACATACGTGAACAATATTATAACTGCTTGACAACGTAACAGACTTTAAAACAGAACATTAGCTTTAAATATCCAACAGACGATTTACTTTGCAAAACATACCATCACGTTTCAGTGATACACAGGGTTGTTCCATTTGAAACACAACAAATGAATGGCTACACGCAATACAAGTGGGCTTAAAGACGTGTGTACTGCTGATAGTACACCAGTAATACATGAATCGAACAAGACACATGTCATGTTCTATGCACTGATTTATACAATCATTCATAATAAGTGTAACGTGCATGATAACCATCACTGCTTTCGTAAAAAAAAAAATACATGCATTATCTTGAAAAGTTTACGTACAATTGGCGATCACAGGTTGAATCACTTTCATCGATAGTCGATGAGCAGGTAATAACCATGAACTCATGTAGCAAAATTGTAGTTCCCGTGCAGTTAAGCACTGTGCTGTACTATTATGCAAAGTGGATTGTCACGTAATTGGAGGCGGTTGCAAGACGACATTGAAGTCTTGTTGACATCTGTGTTGGTGTTCCTGGATGACAATGTCTGTTTTGTCGCCCGTACTGCACTCCGTTTCTTGTCTACAAACACTACATACCTGTAATCCAGGGGTAACTGATGATCCAAGTGGCGACACGGAAAAACACTCCAGTATACGTGTACTCTTGATCGCTGCCTACATAATAGTATCAACTTTAGTACACTTAACGGAAGTCTACAGCACAAATCTAGAATGCAAATAAGCTCGTTTGTCACGTGTACCGTGTACACGAGTAATGATTTGACGTCATTAGTGTAAAAGATGTTAACAATGGTAAAATTAAAGACCCAGCGTATGGATGTGACGAAGACATTCATAAATGTCAGATGATTTTTAGGTTTTGACATATGCTAAAGCACAATTATTTCCACTTGAAGATACCTACATGGCCGAAATTTGCAATAGTGGGTTGAACAAATAAATGATTTTGCAGTCGAAAAGCGATCATGGTGTCATTCCCGAAACAAGCATTTGGAGACGGATGGAGGAATGGGAAGTGAGAGGGTATAGTGGGGCAGAGAGGGGCATCGAGATGGAGACGAAGATGAGTGTTCTGTTAAGACTGGATTAATTCGCAGATCTCTAGAAAGATTTCACAATCAGATGGTGGCAAGTGGTTAAAGTCTAGCTGGGCTAGGATGTGAAGGTGTAAGGTTGTGGGTATGTGTTGGTACAAGTACGACAGAGCACTTGGATTAATAATCTGGGATGATACGACACGGTAGATGGTATCACGTTGGTAGGTAGTGAGGTAGTGCAAGAAATCTTGTGGTCCTTGGTGTGGGAGACGAGAAAAAAGAAATTGATAAGCTCATACAGGATCCGAGCGTGGGTAGGAGAATATGGAAGGGAGGCAGAATACATGGTGATCGATGATTTGGAGGGAATGCTATAATTTTGGTATCACGGATATCTAGAAGACTGTAGCATAAGAGTGGAATGATCGGTTTAGTGCTTTGTAGATGTGGAGTACTGTAGAGGGATATAAGTCCCACGTTTGACCGGTTAGCAGATTTACTAGTTTTACTCTACGGTGGGCTTTTTGCTGGATGGTTATCAGGTGCGGTTTCCATGTTATTTTATGGTGGATGGTAAGTCCGAGGTTTTTCAGTGTGCTGAGAATAGGAAGGTTTACATGGTCAGGAAGTAGTCATGGAGGCGGAAGCTACGTTATTTCGTCCTGCAGTGGTTGCCTTCATCACTGAATGAGTGAATCTTTTGCAGTGATTGGAAAAATGTGCTCATCATTCCAGTTGTTTGGAAGGGTCATCCAACCAACGCACACAACTGTAAGACCTTATCGCTGACATCAGTGTGTTGTAGAATTTTGGAATATGTTTTATGCTCGCGTATTGTGACAGTTCCTTTGTAGGAATCAGTGTGGGTGCTGAAAACGACGATCGTGTGAAACTGAGCTCGCTCTATTGGTCTGCGAGACCCGGAAGACAGCAGATAGCGGCGCGCAGGTTCTTTCACTTCCAGAAGGCGTTCGATACAGTTCCGCATTACAGAATACAGCACGTCGTTCTTTAGCAAAACCAATTTTCAGACGTAAAACTAACTTCTGTCGTTCCCAGGTACTGTTATAGCACCAATACTTTTCGTAATACGTTTCTCAGATTGGCTCATAAGTAGGTTTAGTTTCCGAAAAAATGAACTAAAAATCAATAACAAATCAATCAATAATGTATTCTCGTTGTTGTTTACAACTTCTTCCCAACGTTCAACAACCTGTTCAATCCCTCGATGGTAGAAGTCACCTGGGTCGATCCGAAGAAATCGTCCAGCCAAGCCTTTCAATTCCACCTCATTACTGAGCGAAACGCCACGCAGTACACTCGTGAGGGATTGTGACGGGGGAAAATCGGAAGGTGCCAAGTTGAGAGTACACAAAGGGTGTGGCAGAACATCTCAGAAAACGTTTGAATGGCTTCCTTGGCGATGTGAGAGCACTGATGTGTTGTAGGAGAACGCCCTGAAGCCGATAAGATCGTTTTTGCTGGATGGAATTGTTGAATCGTCTCAATTGCTGTACGTAGAGTTTCTCATTCACTGTTTGGTTCCGGTCAAATATTCATGGCGGACGTCTAAACTCCCGTCTTTGAACCGCTGGAATCAATTATGGGCTGTCCTAAGAGACCATACACTCCAGATATATCTCTAGCAGCTTCTGCGGCTCTGGCACCTCTATTAAACGCGAGAAGGAAAGCGTAGTAAACGTCCTTTTTCGCCAACTTGCGCCCCAGTTTAATAACCTGCAAAGAAAAGAAAGTATATCAGCATTAAAAAATCAAATATAGTTTTTTGTAGAGAATATAACTCTTTATAAAATAACATAAAACGAATTGCCCACACATTTTATTTGCCACCCCGGGGCATATCTTCCACGCCTGGGCTTACGCACCAACCGAAGATACAATGGGACATATTGCGAATACATACGCAGAAATACCGTTTATTCTATGAATAACCTTTCCCACGCAGCTTCAGCCACATATACTGAACACACCTCCTCCTCCAACTATGTGTGTCCATCTCTTCCTCCCTTTGTCTGTCCACCTCATCCTGCTACATCCATCTACTCTTCTCCACTCTCTTTAACCCTTGATCTCCTCCTGCACCCCTGTTTGTCGCCTTGGCCGTATCTTCCTCTCCCTGTCTGTGAGGAAACCCTCCTGCCCCCTTCTTTTCCATCTACAGCTCGCCCTCTTTCTTTTCTATTTGCCCATGACCCCTCTACGTCTTTGACCTGCGTCAAGCATCTCCTCCTCTCGGTCAGCTTCCTCCTACCCCTCATCCTGTCCGTCTTCCCCCTCTCCATCCCAATCTGTCTCCAGCCATGCATATCGGAACATGCAGCCACTGCATTACAAGCTGATAAGACAAGCTGATATTACTCCTACAATATGCCTGTCAAGCAGGGTAGCCTGCATGTTGGGACATGGAAAACCATAGGCTATCCTGCAAAGTAGTTTTACTTGGTAGGTCGATACTTGTTGGACACGGCATACACTATGGTATCAAAGGTATCCGGAAACCCCGAAAAACATACGTTTTTCATATTAGGTGCATTGTGCTGCCACCTACTGCCAGGTACTCCATATCAGCGACCTCAGTAGTCATTAGACATCGTGAGAGAGCAGAGTGTGGCGTTCCGTGGAAATCACGGACTTCGAACGTGGTCAGGTGATTGGGTGTCACTTGTGTCATACATCTGTACGCGAGATTTGCACATTCCTAAACAAGCCCATTGTTTCCGATGTGATTGTGAAGTGGAAACGTGATGGGATACGTACAGTACAAAAGCGTAGAGGCCGACCTCGTCTGTTGACTGACAGAGACCGCTGACAGTTGAGAGGGTAGTAATGTGTAATACTCAGACAGCTATCCAGACAATCACATAGGAATTCCAAAATGCATCAGGATCCACTGCAAGTACTACGACAGTTAGGGGGCGGGGGTGAGAAAACTTGGATTTCATGGTCGAGCGGCTGCTCATAAGCCACACATCACGCCGGTAAATGCCAAACGACGCCTCGCATGGTGTAAGGAGGATTGAACAGTGGAAAAACGTTGTGTGGTGTGACGAATCACGGTATACAATGTGGCGATCCGATGGCAGGGTGTGGGTATGGCGAATGCCTGGTGAAGCATGCGTAGTGCCAACAGCAAAATTCGGAGGCGGTGCTGTTATGGCGTGGTCGTGTTTTTCATGGAGGGGGCTTGCACCCCTTGTTGTTTTGCGTGGCACTATCACAGCACAGGCCTACATTGATGTTTTAAGCACTTTCTTGCCTCCCATTGTTGAAGAGCAATTCGGAGATGGCGATTGCATCTTTTAACACGATCGAGCACCGGTTCATAATCCACGGCCTGTGGCACAGTGGTTACACGACAGTAACAGCCATGTAATGGACTAGCCTGCATAGAGTCCTGACCTGAATCCTATAGAACACCTTCGGGATGTTTTGGAACGCTGACTTCGTGCCATGCCTCACCGACCAACATCGATACCTCTCCTCAATGCGGCAGTCCGTGAAAAATGCGCTGTCATTTCCTAAGAAACTTTCCAGCACCGCACTGAACGTATGCCTACGAGAGTGGAAGCTGTCATCAATGCTAAGGGTGGGCCAACACCATACTGAATTCCAGCATTACCGATGGAGGGTGCTACGAACTTGTAAGTCGTTTTCAGCCGGGTGTTCGGACACTTTTGAACACATAGCGTGTTTGTCACAGACGCAGCCTATACATTATGGGAAAGAAACACGTTTTTACCCTTTTCTGCGCTCCTGTAGGAGCTAGGAGGCTATAAACTGCACAGTTCAGGTACTCAAGAGGCCTGCTGTTTCTGTGTCAGGTTGGGTTGAAATCGATCCAGAGGTTTGGCAGGAGATCCCAGACACACATACATTGTGCTTTGTTTTAATATAGATAACGAATTATGTTCAGGACAGTCGCACGAAAGAGCCGAAACCATTAAATGTCTGGGAGTATGTACTCAAGAGGATTTGTAGTAGAACATCCACATAAAACTAATTGCAGGCAAGGCAGATGAGATTAATTGGCAGAATCTTCAGGAATCGTAGTCCACCCACAAAGGAGGTTGTGGTGTCACCGCCAGACACCACACTTGCTAGGTGGTAGCTTAAATCGGCCGCGGTCCATTTAGTACATGTCGGACCCGCGTGTCGCCACTGTGTGATCGCAGACCGAGCGCCACCACAAGGCAGGTCTCGAGATACGATATAGCACTCGCCCCAGTTGTACGACGACTTTGCTAGCGACTACACTGACGAAGCCTTCTCTCATTTGCCGAGAGACAGTTAGAATAGCCTTCAGCTAAGTCCATGGCTACGACCTAGCAAGGCGCCATTAACCGTATCTGAAGATAGTCTTATCTGTATTATCAAGAGCGATGTACCACAAGGACGATATAAAGTTAAGTATTCGAGGAGCTGCATACTTTTCTTATTAGCATTCACTCCTTATCCTGTTCCAGAATTCACGCCCGTCTGCGTTAGATAGCGTGCATTTAGGCCGCCTCTATCTACAAGGTGTTGGCACATTTACCAACACATCAGAGGTAGCTTACAGAACCTTCGTTCGCCCGATATCTGGATGCTGTTTATCAGTCTGGATTCAGTATCAGACGGGACTAACAGAGAAACAGGTGTCGTCGGCGTAGTAGACGAGGTGGGCGAGAGGATGAGATTTAGGCACGTCGGCATTGTAGACACTTTTCTCCATTAACTTAACAATTTATTGGCTCTGAGCACTATGGGACTTAACATCTATGGTCATCAGTCCCCTATAACTATTTAATCCTAACTAACCTGAGGACATCACACAACACCCAGTCATCACGAGGCAGAGAAAATCCCTGACCCCCCGGGAATCGAACCCGGGAACCCGGGCGCGGGAAGCGAGAACGCTAACAGTTTATTGCTGGTACCCTAGTGTAAGGGTCAGTTCCAGTGATGGCCATTCTTTCTGTATGTTGTAATATACAGGGTGGTCCATTGATCGTGACCGGGCCAAATATTTCACGAAATAAGGGTCATACGAAAAAACTACAAAGAGCGAAACTCTTCTAGCTTTAAGTGGGAAACCAGATGGCGCTATGGTTGGCCCGCTAGATGGCGCTGCCCTGCCATAGGTCAAACGGATATCAACTGCGTTTTTTAAATAGGTTCAAATGGTTCAAAGCCGGCCGCGGTGGTCTAGCGGTTCTAGGCGCTCAGTCCGGAAGCGCGCGACTGCAACGGTCGCAGGTTCGAATCCGGCCTCGGGCATGGACGTGTGTGATGTCCTTAGGTTAGTTAGGTTTAAGTAGTTCTAAGTTCTAGAGGACTGATGACCACAGATGTTAAGTCCCATAGTGCTCAGAGCCATTTGAACCATTTTAGTTAGGTTTAAGTAGTTCTACGTTCTAGGGGACTGATGACCACAGATGTTAAGTCCCATAGTGCTCAGATCCATTTGAACCATTTTTGAAATGGTTCAAATGGCTCTGAGCACTATAGGACTTAACATCTGTGGTCATCAGTCCCCTAGAACTTAGAACTACTTAAACCTAACTAACCTAAGGACATCACACACATCCATGCCCGAGGCAGGATTCTAACCAGCGACCGTAGCGGTCGCTCGGCTCCAGACTGTAGCGCCTAGAACCGCACGGCCACTCCAGCCAGCTTTTAAATAGGAACACCCATTTTTATTACATATTCGTGTAGTACGTAAAGAAATATGACTGTTTTAGTTGGACCACTTTTTTCGCTTTGTGATAGATGTCGCTGTAATAGTCACAAACGTATAAGTACGTAGTAGCACGTAACACTCCGCCAGTGCGGACGGTATTTGCTTCGTGATACATTACCTGTGTTAAAATGGACCGTTTACCAATGGCGGAAAAGGTCGATATCGTGTTGATGTACGGCTATTGTGACCAAAATGCCCAACGGGCGTGTGCTATGTATGCTGCTCGGTATCGTGGACATCATCCAAGTGTCCGGATCGTTCGCCAGATAGTTACGTTATTTAAGGAAAGAGAAAGTGTTCAGCCACTTGTGAAACGTCAGACACGATCTGCAAAAAATGGTGATGCCCAAGTAGGTGTTTTAGCTGCTGTCGCGGCTAATCCGCACATCAGTAGCAGACAAATTGGGAGAGATTCGGGAATCTCAAAGACGTCGGTGTTGAGAATGTTACATCAACATCGATTGCACCCGTACCATATTTCTATGCATCAGGGATTGCATGGCGACGACTTTGAACGTCGTGTACAGTTCTGCCACTGGGCGCAAGAGAAATTACGGGACGATGACAGATTTTTTGCACGCGTTCTATTTAGCGACGAAGCGTCATTCAGCAACAGCAGTAACGTAAACCGGCATAATATGCACTATTGGGCAACGGAAAATCCCCGATGGCTGCGACAAGTAGAACATCAGCGACCTTGGCGGATTAATGTATGGTGTGGCATTATGGGAGGAAGGATAATTGGCCCCCATTTTATTGATGGCAATCTAAATGGTGCAGTGAATGCTTATTTCGTACGTAACGTTCTACCGATGTTACTACAACATGTTTCACTGCATGACAGAATGGCGATGTACTTCCAACATGATGGATGTCCGGCACATAGCTCACGTGCGGTTGAAGCGGTATTGAATAGCATATTTCATGACAGGTGGATTGGTCGTCGAAGCACCATACCATGGCCCGCACGTTCAACAGATCTGGCGTCCCCGGATTTCTTTCTGTGAGGAAAGTTGAAGGATAATTGCTATCGTGATCCACCGACAATGCCTGACAACATGCGTCAGCGCATTGTCAATGCATTTGCGAACATTACGGAAGGCGAACTACTCGCTGTTGAGAGGAATGTCATTACACGTATTGCCAAATGCATTGCGGCTGACGCACATCATTTTGAGCATTTATTGCATTAATGGGGTATTTACAGGTAATCACGCTTAACAGCATGCGTTCTCAGAAATGATAACTTCACAAAGGTACATGTATCACATTGGAACAACCGAATTAAAATGTTCAAACGTACCTACGTTCTGTATTTTAATTTAAAAAACCTACCTGTTACCAACTGTTCGTCTAAAATTGTGAGCCATATGTTTGTGACTATTACTGCGCCATCTGTCACAAAGCGAAAAAGTGGTCCAACTAAAACATTCGTATTTCTTTACGTACTACATCACTATGTAATAAAAAAAGGGGGGTTCGTATTTAAATAGACGCAGTTGATATCCATTTGACCTATGGCAGCGCCATCTAGGGGGCCAACCATAGCGCCGCCTGGTTTCTCCCTTCAAGCTAGACGAGTTTCGTTCTTTGTAGTTTTTTCGTTTGACGCTTATTTCGTGATATATTTGGCCCCGTCACGATCAATTGACCACCCTGTATACATTTCTGGATGTGTTTCAGCAGCAGACTGAAAGCTGAGTGTTGTCACGTGTGTATGCGTGCGCGTGTGTGCAGGCGTACGTGTCGGAGCTGCTGCAGGCGCCGCTGCCTCTGGACCAGCCGCCGTGGGAGCTTCGCGTGCTGGCCGCGGGCGGCGACACTGCCGCGGTGTTGCGAGCACACCCGGGCCTGGCGGACGGCGCCTCGCTGGTGCGACTGCTGTGCTGCGCCCTGGCGGACCGCCGCGCGCGCACTCACCCGGGACCCTCCTGCTGCGCCTCCGCCGCCGGCGCCAAGAACGGTGAGCTGTCAGCAGGTGTCAGAAGCACAGCGACGAGCCACAGCGTTTTGAATGCCTCCTATAGTAGGTTCGATCAAAGAAGATACGCATCAGTTAGGCCAGGCACTTAATGTAACGCAGGGTAGGACAGCACGGCGCAGTACAGGAAAAACTACGCGACACGGTAGAAGAGCGCATTGGGTGTCAGTCTCCTAGCCACTACAGCACAATATTTTCTCGTGAAACAATGGCTCAACTGTTGGATCGTAGTTTGGATTCGGATTCTGATCAATGGACTTGGGATTCTTTAATACGACACTTCAAAACCGGAGCTATCATAATGGAAAGGCAGATTTACGAACAAGAGAGAAATTCTCGCGAATTCGCTTTGACGCTGAAGCGGTAGGGAGCTTTATAGGGAACTGTAAGGTACTGGAGCACATAATACATTCAGGTGACAAAAGTCGTGGAACACCACGCAATATCGTGTCGGACTTCCGTTTGCTTGGTGTAGGGCGGTAACTAAACGTGGCATGAAATCAACAAGTTGGAAGTCCCGTGTAGAAATACTGAGCCACGCTACCCCTCCAGACGTCCATTATTGCGAATGTGTTGACGGTGTAGCATTTTATGCACGAATTGACCTCTCGATTACGTCCCACAAATGTTCTATGGGATTCTTGTAGAGTAATCGGGGTTGCCAAATCATTCACTCTAACTGTCCAGAATTTTCTTCAAACCAATAGAGAACAAAATGATAATTAAATCGACATCCTAGCTGCAAACAGGCGTTGATATACATCATTGGGGACATGTTGAAAATGTGTGCCCCGACCGGGACTCGAACCCGGGATCTCCTGCTTACATGGCAGACGCTCTACCCGCCTTTTTTTTTATTTTGTTCGATATAGTTCGTTGAGTTTGGTCTTGGCGGACGTCACAAGACATAAGTTCCAGTTAATCGTTGATGCCGACTCAGTTTTTTTTTTATTGCAGAGAGCACGCATCCCTCTGACCGAACACGCTGAGCTACCGTGCCGGCTCCATCTGAGCCACCGAGGGCACAGAGGATAGTGCGCCTGCAGGATCTTATCCCTTGCACGCTTCCCGTGAGACCCACATTCCCAACATGTCCACACCACTACATTCGTAGTGCGCCTAATACATGTTTCCCCCTGGTCCCGGTGTATGTTCGAGTCCTCCCTTGGGCATGGGTGTGTGTGTTTGTCCTTAGGATAATTTAGGTTAAGTAGTGTGTAAGCTTAGGGACTGATAACCCGAGCGGTTCTAGTCGCTACAGTCTGGAACCACGCGACCGCTACGGTCGCAGGTTCGAATCCTGCCTTGGGCATGGATGTGTGTGATGTCTCTAGGTTAGTTAGGTTTAAGTAGTGCTAAGTTCTAGGGGACTGATGACCTGAGAAGTTAAATCCCATAGTGCTCAGAGCTATTTGAACCATTTGAACTGATAACCTTAGCAGTTAAGTCCCATAAGATTTCACACATATTTGAACATTTTTGAACATGTTTCCCCATCTCACTCATTACTCGTGGCAGATTAATCTACCAAGTCCTGTACCAGTTAGGGCATAGCGCGTGCGTTCGCACAAGGTCAGCGGTTGGGAAGCCATATTTTAACTATATATGAATGTAGTATTTGTTCCCGAAAGAACAGATACCATTGATGGCCGTGCAACTTCTCTAGAATGAAATGATAATTAAATCGACACCCTAGTGGTGTGGACATGTTGGGAATGTGGGTCTGACGGGGATCATGCAAGGGATAAGTCCCTGCAGGCGCACTATCCTCTGTGCCCTCGGTGGCCCAGATTGATAAAGCGTCTGCCATGTAAGCAGGGATCGAGTCCCAGTCGGTGCACACATTTTCAACACGTCCCCAACGATGTACATTAACGCCTGTTTGCAGTTAGGGTGACGATTTAATTATCATTTCATTCTAGAGAAGCTGCGAGGTCATCAATGGTATCTGTTCTTTCGGGAACAGATACTACCTCCATATACAATAGAGAACAATATTGTGGCCCGGTGACATGACGCATTGTCATCCATAAGAATTCCATCGTTGATTGGCTACAAACGGCCTCCAAGTAGCCGAAAATAGCCGTTTCCAGCCAATGATCAGTTCAGTTGGACCAGAGGACCCACACCATTCCATGTAAGAACAGCTCACACCGTTATGGAGCCATAACCAGCTCGCATTCTGCCCTGTTGACAGCTTGGATCTATGGATTAATGGAGCCTGCGCCACAGTTGAACTTTACCATAAGGTCTTACCATTGTAATCGGAGATCGTCTGACCAGGTCACGGTTTTCCAGTGGTCTAGGGCCTAACCGATATTGTCACGAGTCCAGGAGAGACACTGCAGGCGATGTCGTGCTGTTAGCAAACGCACTTGAGTCGGTCCTCTGCTGCCATCGTCCATTAACACCAAACGTCGTCGCACTGTCCTAACGGATACACTCTTCGTACGTCCCACACTGGTTTCTGCGATTGTCTCACTTAGTGTCGTTTGTCTCTTGGCGCTGACAACTCTACGCAAACGCCGCTGCTCTCGGTCGTTAAGTGAAGGCTGTCGGCCGCTACGTTCTCCGTGGTAAGATGTAATGTCTGAAAATTGGTGTTCTCGGCACAGTCTTGACACTGTGGACCTCGGAATATCGAATTCCCAAATGGTTTCCTAGAAAGGAATGTCCCATGCATTTAGCTCCACCTACCACTCCGCGTTCAAAGTCTGTGCGGCCATAATCACGTCGGAATGAATCACCAAATGACAGCTCCGCCAATGCACTGCCCTTTTATGCCTTGTGTACGCGATACTGCCGGCATACCGTGACTATCAACAGAGTGAGCATTATGGCGCAATGACAGACCAAACCATCAAGTTGAATTTATACTAAGGCCCTCCTCTACACGCTTTGCTTGGATTTACAGAAGCAGAATTCGGAAGAAATCGATTGTACTACATCATATACAATTGTAACGTAAAACGCTAAAGGAAGGCAAACGTTAATTTGAGAGGTTGCAGGGAAGCAAACAGCAGCAGTAGCCGACCAAAAACACAGACGAAATCAACTAAGCCCAGAAGGAGAATCGGTAAATAAACAAAACACAAGATAATTATTACTCAAGTAACTAGTTTGTAAAACAGCTAATGACAAGTAGTGCGGACTTAATAGAATCAGCTGGCCAACTGCCTTACTATAATACACTCCTGGAAATTGAAATAAGAACACCGTGAATTCATTGTCCCAGGAAGGGGAAACTTTATTGACACATTCCTGGGGTCAGATACATCACATGATCACACTGACAGAACCACAGGCACATAGACACAGGCAACAGAGCATGCACAATGTCGGCACTAGTACAGTGTATATCCACCTTTCGCAGCAATGCAGGCTGCTATTCTCCCATGGAGACGATCGTAGAGATGCTGGATGTAGTCCTGTGGAACGGCTTGCCATGCCATTTCCACTTGGCGCCTCAGTTGGACCAGCGTTCGTGTTGGACGTGCAGACCGCGTGAGACGACGCTTCATCCAGTCCCAAACATGCTCAATGGGGGACAGATCCGGAGATCTTGCTGGCCAGGGTAGTTGACTTACACCTTCTAGAGCACGTTGGGTGGAACGGGATACATGCGGACGTGCATTGTCCTGTTGAAACAGCAAGTTCCCTTGCCGGTCTAGGAATGGTAGAACGATGGGTTCGATGACGGTTTGGATGTACCGTGCACTATTCAGTGTCCCCTCGACGATCACCAGTGGTGTACGGCCAGTGTAGGAGATCGCTCCCCACACCATGATGCCGGGTGTTGGCCCTGTGTGCCTCGGTCGTATGCAGTCCTGATTGTGGCGCTCACCTGCACGGCGCCAAACACGCATACGACCATCATTGGCACCAAGGCAGAAGCGACTCTCATCGCTGCAGACGACACGTCTCCATTCGTCCCTCCATTCACGCCTGTCGCGACACCACTGGAGACGGGCTGCACGATGTTGGGGCGTCAGCGGAAGACGGCCTAACGGTGTGCGGGACCGTAGCCCAGCTTCATGGAGACGGTTGCGAATGGTCTTGGCGTGCATCCGTGCGTCGCTGCGGTCCGGTCCCAGGTCGACGGGCACGTGCACCTTCCGCCGGCCACTGGCGACAACATCGATGTACTGTGGAGACCTCACGCCCCACGTGTTGAGCAATTCGGCGGTACGTCCACCCGGCCTCCCGCATGCCCACTATACGCCCTCGCTCAAAGTCCGTCAACTGCACATACGGTTCACGTCCACGCTGTCGCGGCATGCTACCAGTGTTAAAGACTGCGATGGAGCTCCGTATGCCACGGAAAACTGGCTGACACTGACGGCGGCGGTGCACAAATGCTGCGCAGCTAGCGCCATTCGACGGCCAACACCGCGGTTCCTGGTGTGTCCGCTGTGCCGTGCGTGTGATCATTGCTTGTACAGCCCTCTCGCAGTGTCCGGAGCAAGTATGGTGGGTCTGACACACCGGTGTCTATGTGTTCTTTTTTCCATTTCCAGGAGTGTATATACCTTCACCACAGATGTGTGAGGAATTTACTAAATAATGTAGTGAATGTCACAAGACCAACCAACGAATACGTGAGGTCCTTTTCTTTGTTTGCCCCATGATTCAGTAAGTAAAGTATTAAATAATGGATTATCTGTCCCGTATGAATCGCATATAAGCAGAATTAAACACTATTCTAATTTAAAAAAAAAACATGAGAACAGAGCAGAATAAAGCTGGTAAGAAAAGAGTACATGTAGCTTACGGTTATCCTTATCAGTAAGTGTGTTCAACATTATTGTAATAAAATCCAAAAACAACATTGCATTAAAGAAGACTAGTGATCATTGAATAAATAATACGCCAGACGGATAGCTTGGGATTAGACTCAACAGAACGCGCAGCTAACGTGGAGAGTAGACAACAAAAATCAAATTGCAGTCCACGTTCGCCAATACGGGTCCAAAAAGGTCAGCTAAACACAGCCTGATAGATTAAACATAAATAAGCGCCTTTGATCACAGCTAGAGATCGGAAGAATCACCACAAACACCAGTTTTAATGAAACGGAACAAGAATGCAATGGTCATACAGCAGCGAAGCACAAAATTACCGCCTGTTACGAAAGGCTACACCATATAGTCCACACCGTAGGCGAGCGACGGTTCCATGAGCAGGCTCTTTTCCTCCAACCTGTGTGATGGCCTCAATAACACTCCAGGCCGCTGTCGAATGTCAGTGTAACTTCATATATGCATACACCATTGCCAGGTATGCAAATGATTAGCGTTCAATTCTCTGAAGTCTGCCCCCGGTAGCTGAGTGGTCAGCGCGACAGAATGTCAATTCTAAGGGTCCGGGTTCGATTCCCTGCTGGGTCGGAGATTTTCTCCGCTGACGGACTGGGTGTTGTGTTGTCCTAATCATTATCATTTCATCCCCATCGACTGGAGTCAAATCTAAAGACTTGCACCCGGCGAACGGTCTACCCAAAGGGAGGCCCTAGTCACACGACATTTACATTTTTGTAATTCTCTCCAACAAGCTGAATGGCCATCAGACTGCCCTAGTGTTGTTAGTGTTGTTTCCAGGCCTGGTAGTGTATATAAAGGGCGCACACAGCATCATAGTTTGAGTAATCACTATGAAGGACATTGAGATGCCACTACCATTGTGGATCTCCATTTGGCTGGCTTGTTGAATTGAAGAGTATCCGGGTTTGGGGGTATTCGGGTATGACAGTGGCCCAATGTTGAACTGGATGGGAACGTCAAGGCATGCATACTCGCCGTCAACGTTCCGGTCGACGATTTTCACCACCGCAAGAGAGGATCTGCATATTGTTCTCCAAGCACATCGAAGACCATTCACATCTTTGCCTGTCACTGAAGAACAAGTAACGGGCTCCCCGCAACACTCTGTATCATCCTCCACCATTGGTTAGAGACTAGCAGCAGCTGGCCTGGGGAATTACCGTCCTCGTGTAAACTGCCCTCAACATCACAACAAAAATTACTTCTCTGGAGTGGTGCCACGATCGGGAAGCAGGGACAGCTGATGAATGACGTCACACTGTGTTCATCAATGAATCACGGTTCTGCTCTTCCCCACATGACCATCGTCGGCGAAGATGGTGGCGACCTTGGGAAAGGCGTCGTTCTTCCAATGTTTTCGATAGACACAGCGGTGTTACTTATGGCGTGATGGTGTGGGAAGCTATCGAATATGATTTCAGGTCATGGCTGGTAGTGATCTGATGGCAGAATGGTATGTCACGGACATTCTGCGTCCTCATGCGACAGTAACGTGGTGCCATTTTTCAACAAGATGACGTTCTTCCACACAGGCAGTGTGCCCGTAAGAACTCTCAGCGCGATGTTCACTCCTATGGCCAACATGACCAGCAGATCTTTCCCTGCCAGAACACTGTAGGACCAGTACGGAAGCCAACATCGTCCCTATGCCAGTACCCAGGATATCAAAGACCAGTAACAACAGTTGTGGGCCAGTTTGTGGCAGGAGAAAATACAACGGCTTTATGAGATCCTTTCCAGCTGAATCGGTGCATGAATACAGACTACAGGGGAAGTAAGATCATAGTCTGGGTTCATACTGCTTAGTTCTTCCGAAATTTGTCTTGTGTTTTGTGATCACTTACAATAACATCACATATTTTCTCAACTCGTGAAGTTTCCTTTTGTATTCCTTCTCCCCCCTCCCCCCCCCCCTTCTCTTCCTTCTGGATGCGTTACCTTTTTGTTAAGCAGTGCATGATTAAAATGTATTACAGAGTTCAAATTATAAGAAGACATTCTGGAAACATCCCCCAGGCTTGGCTAAGCCATGTCTCCGCTATATCGTTTCTTTCAGGAGTGCTAGTTCTGCAAGGTTCGCAGGAGAGCTTCTGTAAAGTTTGGAAGGTAGGAGACGAGATACTTGCAGAAGCAAAGCTGTGAGTACCGGGCGTGAGTCGTGCTTCGGTAGCTCAGATGGTAGAGCACTTGCCCGCGAAAGGCAAAGGTCCCGAGTTCGAGTCTCGGTCGGGCACACAGTTTTAATCTGCCAGGAAGTTTCATATCAGCGCACACTCCGCTGCAGAGGGAAAATCTCATTCTGGAAACATCCCCCAGGCTGTGGCTAAGCCATGTCTCCGCTATATCCTTTCTTTCAGGAGTGCTAGTTCTGCAAGGTTCGCAGGAGAGCTTCTGTAAAGTTTGGAAGGTAGGAGACGAGATACTGCCAGAAGTAAAGCTGTCAGTACCGTGCGTGAGTCGTGCTTCGGTAGCTCAGATGGTAGAGCACTTCCCCACGAAAGGCAAAGGTCCCGAGTTCGAGTCTCGATCGGGCACACAGTTTTAATCTGCCAGGAAGTTTCAGACATTTAGAATACTTCCCACACAGCTTTAAACAATGGCAATTAACTTATTTGGAGCTGTTGATATCATCAAGTGTTTCAAACAGGCAGTAGCTAATGTCAAGGCTGCACCTTGAAATGCCGGTCAGCTCTATATAGCAGAGGACTGGTGATGTGGCGTCTATTAAGTTTCCAGAAATATCACATGATTTTCATGTTCTGTTACTTTCATCGAAATGATATGAACAAACTCGTAGAACCTTCACTCCCTGTCTTCGTATTTCTCTACTATGCTTTGAAGCGTCATTAATCGATTTTTAATACTAAAGTTTTGACATCGTTAAAGACACCTTTTTTATTTCTGGCATTATCAATCCACGGTTGGGAGGGAATTCTGAGTTTGTAAATGTCTCGCTAGAGTGCAGAGTGCGGAATACGTGTCCACCTGCTTAGCTGGGTGGTAACGTGCTCGCCTCCCATGCAAGCGGACCCGGGTTCGATTCGCGACCAGGTTGGAGATTTTCTCCGCTCGGGGAGTGGGTGTTGTGTTGCCCTCATCATCATTTCCTCCTCATAACCGGCGCGCAAGTCGTCCAATGTGGCGTCGAATGTAATAAGAATTGCACTTGGCAGCCGATCTTCCCCATCTAGGAACCTCCGGCCAACGATGCCACACGCTCATTTCCATTTTTTACCAGAATACGTGTCGCGAAGTAGATCGAATTACCTTCAGTTATTAAGAATTTGCTTGCTTGCCAATGGCTTTTGCGGGATTAACTGCGTTATTAGCAATTAACTTTTTGTGAGAGTAATGTGCCTGCGTTCTTGTGAGTTTCATTTTGTTGTGAATAACTGCCGCACATTGTAAATTTGAAAGCAGTAAAATATAGTAGTTGATAAAATGCTTAGCCAACGACGTCAGATTTACTGACACTTTAGCCAAACAGATCATACTAAAAATGGTGCGTTGTGGAAAGATCTTTAAAGCGATATAGAACTGAAACGGCATATTTTCGTAAGACGCAAGTATGAATACGACACACATCAAATATGGCATGTTAGCTTCGGAAACATTTAAATCAACATCGCGGCTGCTCGGTTTGGTTTTGTCAGCCAGTCACAGCACTGGACCCAGACATAATGGAAACATCACTATTCAGTCGAGAGAACACACAAGCATCGAAGACTGAACGCACACGAAAGACATTGCATTATGTATGCAGCGAAGCTAATATGCACTGCTTAATAGTTTTCGAATTTGTACTTGCTTATCACGAAGTGTACAGTTTAAGCGACACACCACATCCCAAACGCGTCGATTGTAGTACAGTGTGGTGTACCAAAGTATCGGGAAATATAACGTTGACAGCCAAACATAATGCCTATAGATATCATCTAGGACATAGTTTCTTGTGCGACAGCCTTTCCCAAAATGGAAACCACGTGCCGGGTGTGCGCTGGAGAGATGTTTTAGTTTACGAAACTGCATAACACACGCACAGTAAACTGTCTCCCCAACAGTACACGACGCAGGCGGAAGCAGGCGCTCTGCCGTGCTGTCCTGGCCTGCACCACAACGCACGCCGTTGTGTAGAAATAGACGCAAGAATAATATAAACACGCGTTGTGGTGCTCTGCTCAACCCTGCATCCCTGCGCCAAAAGCTCCTTCTGGCCATAAAATGAGTCTTGCGCAGCTGTTGAACGATAACGTAAGGCGGTTATGTGTCTGTACTAGTGTTTTAAGACTACCTTAGGCTACTGTAGACTGTCTTAAGTAAGGGTAGACTACTGTTGTTTTTCTAGTAGCTTTGGTCAGTTTAGACCTTATCCGCGTTACCTGTACATTAGTTGTGTTGCGTACTTATCGGGTGTTACCTCATTTCGATCGCTTTGTTTGCCTGTGCATCTTTGTAGATTCCCTTACAAACCAGAAGTGATCAGCAATAAACTGAGTGTGGATATATAAAGGGCCGCCTAACCTACGGAACATTATTGTTTTTTATCCTCCTCTGTTGCTTAAAAATAAACAGTATTTGCAGCCCAATTCAAATTTTCTTTGGTTAATACAGGTTTTATTCGAAAGTTGTTGAACTATAACGTGAGACACAGGAATGTTTCAGAAAAAAATCCAAAGAAAAAATACAGAACTATCACGTAGAAAACGCTGTTACCACAAATAAGGTAAAATTTTTAAAACATTCAAAACTAAACCATATCAAACTTCGCTTCAGTACTTCGTCGACCCTATATAAAACATGTTTATATTATTGCTAAACTTTCACACTTACTAATTGTAACAGGAAATTCTTGCCTTTGATCATGACGAAGAACAATAATTATATACATTCGTTTGCGTTTGAGCGTGTAAACTGCACTTGCAGCAAAAGAAATTGTGTTGGTTACATAAATGCGCAGAAGTTACTCGAGCAGCTATTTGTTTTTACTTATAAATGCAATTTTTATTTTGTAAGGATATAAAATACGTGGTAGACTAACACTGAACTATGTGCGGTTCTAATTATGTGAAAAATAAACGAACAAACAAACAAACAACAGAGAGAAGTCGTCTGTTCCCAATTGCTCTCTCACACAATCATTTATGGTTCTCTCCCTGCCAATGCTACTATTACTATCGGTAATCCTATCAGTTACTGCGTTATTTATATACCGTACCAATACCACCGAACCGTAATTTTGGTAGAGCGCAACTTTCGTCTATAAATTTCTATGGCAACGCTGGAGTATCGTCGCATTTCTAGACAGCTCATTCAGTCAGTACTATGACAGCCTTATGCACTTCGCGACTGAAAGCTAGCAACAACACTGCCAGCTGATAGGTAGCCTCTATCCGAATACCATATAGGTACTACGTAACGTCACGTGATATCCAATTTCAAATTTCGTGCCTCAGGGATGTTTTACTCGTCTCCATGATGAGGTTGCAAAAGTGCAACAATATTTCGATCAGTATATGTGTGTGGAAGGATGAAAGTAAATCAGTCACGATTCCGTGGCAAGGTGAGTGCGAAAATTTGCGAAATTGTCTGCATCTGCCCATATGCCAGAGGTTTGTACCAGATGAAAATTATATTATGTTCTCAACATGCTAAAAATAATTAAATATTATTAAAATCTGTTTTTTTATCTATGTTTTTAAGAAATGAGGAATATAAAACAAAGTCGTATGCAATGCCATTTAAATAAGGCACATTTGCAGTTTCCCTCTCCTCACACGCAGACAGCACTGCGTGGCAATAGGGGAAATGTGCAGCAAGCATGAGCGGTACGACACTTGTGACGGCCTGCAAGCCGAATTCATGGCCACCTCTGGTTTAGAGGCTGTCCAAATATTTTTCCTACTGCTGAAGGATTTTGGACTTGACAGTTTCGCAGAATATTTGGTAACTCTATGTTAGTCGACTTATTTCCTTGAGTGGCACAGAATTCTCTTTCAAAGTTGACGTGATACGTTCTTGTAATTTCAATTTTAGTTTTTCGTCTTCAAGAGGGTTGTTTTACACATAAATTATAATTGCTGTTATCTCTCACTAGGAGGGAGATTTTCCTTTGTATCTAATTTAGCTGGTACTACGGCAATGAAGCAGCACCAGCCTCAGCGACGTCTTACTAGCAGTATGACATACCGCTACCCCTTTCTTCTTCATTAAACTTAAAACCAGCACAACGAAATTAAGTAGCACAAAGAATGCAACTGAGATCCCGCTGCATTTGTTGTAGAATGGAAAAGCAGCATTTGATGAACATCAGGCCTCTGCTAGAATGTAACAACATCATATAATTACTATATTTATTGTATTATTAATTAGTTCATATGAGCTTCTCTGCCACTCAAGGTGATGCTGGAAGAACGGAAGCATTGGATGTTCACCGCACAGAATACCCACTTATGTCGATTGTCTTAACATGTTGAGTGACACAGGACATGCTGATTAATTCTGGTAGCATATTAGTTTCTCGAGACAGTCGATGGGATCTATTGGAATTGGTCAAGGCATGTATCTGGTGTAGAAATACTGCAATAATACTCCCATAAGGAGCAGCTACACATGGCGTCACGGCAGTTTCTACAGGTAGTAATAGATAATCAATAATTGTCATTTTCAAAGTATGTTGTGTGGGGACTTAGAAGAAGCTTACGTTAGCAAAAAAATAAATTCAAATGGCTTTGAGCACTATGGGACTTAACATCTGAGGTCATCAGTCCCGTAGAACTTAGAACTACTTAAACCTAACTAACCTAAGGACATCACACACATCCATACCCGAGGCAGGATTCGAACCTGCGACCGTAGCAGTCGCGCGTTTCCGGACTGAAATGCCTAGAACCACTCGGCCACCGCGGCCAGGAATAAAAAGAAAACTTATTAAGAAAATAGCTAATGGTGGGAGTTACCGACCATGTTAACGACCTTAGACAGGCTTGTTAAACTACTCAATAGTTTTAAATTTATCTCGAAGGTGCCTACAACATTCCTCCGTAACGGTGCAAAAGCGTTGCGCCCTGCGACATCACCCTCGGTCTCAGTGACAGTTCAAACAGAAAAGTGTTGACACATGCGAAAAAAGGCTAGAGTTTATGTAACGTCTAACGTGGGTTAATAATGTCACGCTGAAACTAAGTTTCACCATAGTTCTTTTGAGGCCTCTGCGATGGAAGTCAGGACAGTGACGCCCGGCATTTAAATCAGCATTGAAACAGTAGCGAATGGGTGTTGGAAATCTGTGTTACACCCCTCCGCGATCACGGTACAGAAGCGCGCTAAACAGGAGGGCTCAAACAACACCCTTTTCCGCTTCGGATCACATTCAAATCCCGTCGAAAGGTTTTGAATGATGCGTAGTCATTCCACCTGAAACCTCCCCTTAGAAAAATTTATGAGTGATTGTGCTCATAAACCTCTTACATTATTTGATTTTCAAACAGCTGAGCAGAACTGATCGTACTCAGACATTTCACTCTTTACCTATTCTGATCAACACTAAACTGACACACAATATTTTTAGCGCAACGCAGTCTGTCTGCCAATAATCCCTACAAAAGAATGGCCCTGACTAACATTAACCTACACCTTTCAGAAATCACCTACCTCACAAAAATCTTCGTAACTCGAACTATTGCAATATAGCGAGCGCCACTACTGCCAGCTAAATAAAAGATTCAAACTACTGAAGGCACTAACTACTGAGAGGCATAGTTAGCAAATGAAATATTTCGATAGAAACAAACAATGTATTTACCTTAATATTGTTCAAAACTCATTATAATGACATCCAGTCTTACAAATTTACTGTCTCTGATGGACATACATCCAGATCATGCGCTCTCAAAACTCCGCCATCTCTCTCCCCACATCCACCACTGCTGGCGGCTCACCTCCAACTGTGCAACGCTACGCGCTGTTAACAGCCAACTGCCCAGCACTACAATAGCAAATTCCAACAATGCAAACCAGTCACAGACTGCACACAGCACAGTTACTGATTTTCATATAGAGCGCTACACGGCGTTACAACATAAAAACCTAAACAAAATTTTTTTCAAATCTGTATTGGCCACTGCCCAAAACAATTTGTAAAATTTTTTGTGGGGAGCATGGGGGTGATGTAAGTAGGCTGTTTAGGTTTTTACGTTGGTAACACCATGTAGCGCTCTATATGAAAATCACTGACTGCTGTGTGCAGCCTGTGGCTGGTTTGCATTGTTGTTTGCTATTGTAGTGTTGGGCAGTTGGCTGTTAACAGCACGTAGCGTTGCGCAGTTGGAGTTGAGCCGCCAGCAGCGGTGGATGAGGGGAGAGAGATGGCGGAGTTTTGAGAGCGGATGATCTGGACGTGTGTCCATCAGAGACAGTAAATTTGTAAGATTGGATGTCACGAACTGATATATATATTATGACTTTTGAACACTATTAAGGTAAATACATTGTTTGTTCTCTATCAAAATCTTTCATTTGCTAACTATGCCTATCAGTAGTTAGTGCCTTCAGTAGTTAGAATCTTTTATTCAGCTAGCAGTATTGGCGCACACTGTATTGCAGTAGTTCGAGTAATGAAGATTTTTGTGAGGTAAGTGATTCATGAAAGGTATAGTTATTGTTTGTCTGGGCCATTCTTTTGTAGAGATTTTTGAAAGTCAGAATGCGTTGCGCTAAAAATATTGTGTGTCAGTTTAAGCACAGTCATTTATAATTTTTGTCAGGGGACGTTTCACACTCTCTATACCAGAGCAAAAACTGCGTTCGCGTAATACCCCCAGGGGTCAGATCAGTTACAGTCCACGATGTCCTAACAGAAGTATCCTTGAGGGGTGGGAGCGGGGGGAGGAGGGTGACAGCAGTGTCGAATGATGTCAAGAACATCGTCCTGCTCGTACTGCGAACTGTCGTTTCCGATCGCGATATGTGTGGGAATCAGTGTCCCACGGGAAAGTGTGGTTTCACTGACGCTTGTATACCACCTTCTGAGGTCTTTTCGTGTCGGTTCTGAGCAGCAGTGTGTCTGAAATGTTTCACTCAGCTACCTAGAATAAAGCAACGTGATGTCAGTGCTGAGCATGGTGGTTGTGACCTCCATCGAGGAGGCGTCAAAAGGAGGGATGAAATGCTGGTAAGAGGGGGTGTGACGATCTTCCCATCATGGCATTGGGCAGAATAGCGGTGAAATTTGGTGCCAAAGTGTCGACACGTCAAAATTAGAGACTGCTTTGCGGTATCAAAATAAGTGGTCTTTTAATTGTGTTGGATGGTGCATTTCGTTGATTCTGGTCTGTGATAAATTTTGAACATGCCATATTTATCGTCATGTTATGAAATGGTCCAATCCCAAAGAAAGCAGGTGTTGACAGATATGAAAGTTACCGAACTATCAGTTTAATAAGTCACAGCTGCAAAATACTAACGCGAATTCTTTACAGACGAATGGAAAAACTGGTAGAAGCCGACCTCGGCGAAGATCAGTTTGGATTACGTAGAAATGTTGGAACACGTGAGCCAATACTGACCCTACGACTTATCTTAGAAGAAAGATTAAGGAAAGGCAAACCTACGTTTCTAGCATTTGTAGACTTAGTTTAAGCTTTTGACAATGTTGACTGGCATACTCTCTTTCAAATTCTGAAGGTGGCAGGGGTAAAATACAGGGAGCGGAAGGCTATTTACAATTTGTACAGAAACCAGATGGCAGTTATAAGAGTCGAGGGGCATGGTAGGGAAGCAGCGGTTGGGAAGGGAGTGAGACAGGGTTGTAGCCTCTCCCCGACGCTATTCCATCTGTATATTGAGCAAGCAGAAAAGGAAACAAAAGAAAAGTTCGGAGTAGGTATTAAAATCCATGGAGAAGAAATAAAAACGTTGAGGTTCGCCGATGAGATTGTAATTCTGTCAGAGACAGCAAAGGACTAGGAAGAGCAGTTGAACGGAATGGACAGTGTCTTGAAAGGAGGATATAATATGAACATCAACAAAAGCAAAACGAGGATAATGGAATGTAGTCAAAGTAAATCTGGTGATGCTGAGGGAATTAGATTAGGAAATGAGACACTTAAAGTAGTAAAGGAGTTTTGCTATTTAGGGAGTAAAATAACAGATGATGGTCGAAGTAGAGAGGATATAAAATGTAGACTGGCAATGGCAAGGGAAGCGTTTCTCAAGAAGAGAAATTTGTTAACATCGAGTATAGATTTAAGTGTCAGGAAGTCGTTTCAGAAAGTATTTGTATGGAGTGTAGCCATGTATGGAAGTGAAACATGGACGATAACTAGTCTGGACAAGAAGAGAATAGAAGCTTTCGAAATGCGGTGCTACAGAAGAATGCTGAAGATAAGGTTGGTAGATCACATAGCTAATGAGGAGGTACTGAATAGGGTTGGGGAGAAGAGAAGTTTGTGGCACAACTTGACTAGAAGAAGGGATCGGTTGGTAGGACATGTTTTGAGGCATCAAGGGATCACAAATTTAGCATTGGAGGGCAGCGTGGAGGGTAAAAATCGTAGAGGGAGACCAAGAGATGAATACACTAAGCAGATTCAGAAGGATGTAGGCTGCAGTAGGTACTGGGAGATGAAGTGGCTTGCACAGGATAGAGTAGCATGGAGAGCTGCATCAAACCAGTCTCAGGACTGAAGACCACAACAACAACAACAACGATCAATTTTTAACATGATGGCATATTTCTTGTCATGTTATGAAATGGTATGTCGCATCACACTGGGACCGGAATGACGATAGTAGCGGGTTGCGGACATTTCGCAACGTGACCTCGTGTTATCAGAGTGTCTAAAACGACTTGAACAGACCTTCGTTAACACATATTTGTCGTTTCTTCGCTATGTAAGAGCTGGTGCAACATGGGATTTCTTACAGAAGCAGTGAAGTAAGTTTGACCCGAAATATTCAAATTGTTTAAGTCCCATATCATTCAAGACCGTCGCCTTACCAGTTTCGGACCTTTTTACGACTTTTTCAAGTTATTCGGTGGTCACATCAAGTGTGAATGTCTAGTTTCGACGTTATTAAGATCTTCTGATTTTGCTTTTTCATGTTAGCCCCGTCTTTTTCCGATCAAGTAAGAGCTGATGAGCCATAGTATCGTGAGATAAGTTGGTGTGCGTAACAGCTGTCTTTAAGGCGTTGATCAGCCCACACAGTAGTCTCCAAAATTAAATTAAATTACAATTACTTAATTTAGGCCTCAAGTATCTTAGTATTTAACACGGCAGTGTGTTCTAAAAATTACACGCCGATAATTCTCCGGTAAATATTCTGATAGCTTAGAGGTATCATTGGTGTGAAACAACCAGGAACTAAACTTCGAGCAAAATGTGCTAACCGCAAGTAACTGCATAGAAATTCCATTCTAAGCACACGTAGGTGAACTTGTCTGTCTTAAGTATTCTAAAAATTAAAAGCACATTCATTACTTTTCTTGACAAAGTGTCACCTACAGTTATATTGTAATTTCTATGAGTAGATGAAATTTTTGTTCTGTTGGTGTTTGTAAACTGAATGATAGTTCTGTTTAAAGATGACTATTCGAGACATTAATGTCAGCGTTTGTGTTCCTTGTTCCACATTCTTCTCCTTTCATGTTAGCAGAATCTGAAATCTAAATTCATTTTACTCATTCACTTGTTTCATTTTCCACATAGGTGTTGGTAACATTGCGGTCGTTACATAATTTGCTTTCATAACATGAAATTTTATGTTATTCCCAGCTAATGAAATTTTTTGTGGGTGTTTTCGTATCGTAATCAGTGGTGTTTTGTTTTCTTTCGTATTTGAATTAGTGCCAATGAAAGTTTTCTTAAAGGAAACTGTTTCTAAGTCTATGTAATATTTAAAACAACAAAAAATGTTATGTATACTTAATGTTTACATTATAGGCTCTGATGACGCTAAAAACAGAAAATTGCTTTCGGTGACTGAGGTTTTTAATTCGCTGTATGCTTAATACAGATACACAAAAATACATACAATAGCTACTGAAGGAGAGGGCTCCTCAAGTCATTCACCCTCTGCCAGGTACTTAAGTGTGGATTCCAGAGTAGACATATAGCTGTAGGTAATTGTTAGGTTGCAGCTGGTGCATCTGGATATTATTCATAAATGTGCTTTAGAGCCAAATCCACAATACAGAAATGGGAATAGAAGTCATTGGCCTGTACCTAAGGTACTTCAATCCCTTGCCAATGAGGAAGCAGCAAGCGCTGTCACAACTTTGAAGCTCGAGCTTCTCAGTTGCAAGTCAGCTCAGGAAAGGTATCAGTTGAGAAAATTTATTCTTCTTATCGCTTGTATGACTGGATGTTGATAACATTGTTACCCATGTTTTACAATTATGTGATCACGGACGTACTTCCCGGTGTGACACAGTAGCGCCCTGCTAAATTCACTTGATATTTTCTTCTCATTTCCTTTACATAATCTGAATGATTCGCACTTAAGGTGTAACATTGGGTTATCGAACTCAATCACATGATTGATTCCGGGAAGGTAATTTCACGCAAAATCTACAACTGATCTCATATTAATAGTTATCAGTCACTGTAGCAATGAGAGATTTCTCCAGCCAGCACTAAATCATTACCTAAGCGCTAATGTGCTCACTTTGTGAAACGGAATTGCCTTTGCTGTCGGTTCCAGTCTCGCTGGAGACTAAGTTCGTCAGCTGTATACCCCTTCACTAATTGAGCTACAAGTGACGTATCCATGTTAACTTCTCTATGTTAAGTACTCCGTAGATCTGAACCTCAAAAACTAAGAAATTATGAAAATACGCCTCTATTACAATCCGCGTTTTTCTGCTTATTGGCTCAAAATGGCTCTGAGCACTTAACTTCTGAGGTCATCAGTCCTCTAGAACTTAAACCTAACTAACCTAAGGACATCACACACATCCATGCCCGAGGCAGGATTCGAACCTGCGACCGTAGCGGCCGCCGGTTACAGACTGTAGCGCCTAGAACCGCTCGGCCACTTCGGCCGGCTTTCTGCTTATTCCAAGAGAATGTTTAGTTCTTGTGAATACATGGTGTGACTGCTTTATGCACGGCACTGAAAAATTTGCTAACTAGGTTTTTCTATTCATCTGCACCCACTGCCATAATTACATACTTATGTGGTTCCCTTGTAATGCTGAGTCTGACAAACGATTTCTCAGAGCGTTTCGAGGTCTAAAATGCTTTATATCTTACTGATTCGTGTCGATTTGAACATTCCGTATTACGGATACTTTATCTTTAATTAAGATAATCTTTCATCTTACCGTTATGATGATAAGCTGGAATCCATTTGCATCCATATAGCGTATATTTTATAGTGTTTTTTCGTTACTTTATTGAATAAATCTGTGGATTCACAATCGTCAGTTTCTTTTTATCAAGCTAATATACAGTAGTTCAGACCCCCGTGTGGGCGTACTGATTTACTTTTTCCATTATTTCCTTAGTCAATTTAGGGGAAGGCTGGAGTCTTTCCTTTGAAAGAGCACTGCCCGTTTCCTTATCCATCCCTCCCAGTCCAAGCTTCTGCTTCACTCTGTTGTCCTTCCTTTCTTTTTTCGCGCAACATTGTCCGTTGACTGCAGGTGAGGCATGAGCTTTAAATGATCACAGTTTATCATACTATGAAGAACCATAGCGGCTAACCGAGAAAACGGCCTAATTAAAGTCTTTTGGTATTCTCGAATGTGGCAAATAATTCACGACAAAATGGTTGTGCCCCCCCACACACACAGACACATACTCGCAACCCCTGTTGCGTAGACTACCCTTCATCCATTGGAGGTAATCGGGACTGCCTGTATGCCAGGTGAAACTATTATGTTAGTATTCCAGCGGCTCTTTGCAGCGTATGTTATCCACCGGAAAGTTTCACAGTTATCTAGAAGGCGATAACCTTCGAGTGTGTCCACAGGAGTAATCCCTATTGCTCCAGCCGCACCGTGCATCGTACCGAAGAGGAACTGAAACTATTCAACAATGCTTACTATAGGACAGTGTAACTGAACTTTCTCACTGACAAGATTGTCACGAATTTGTATTGTACACCAAACCTGAAGTTGGATATTTGTGTTCTTTTAATAGATGTGTCTTTTTGGAACCTTGCATTATCATCATTTCAGTAGTTACGTTTTTAGAATGCGAGCCTGATGTGAAGCTAAGAGTAGCGCCCCTGTTACACTAACGTCAGCGGCTGCTTCGAGTCTGTTGTCGATATCCTACTTAGCATGGGCCGAACCACAACCGAAGTTGAAACGAGGGTGTCTGCACCAGTAGATACACAGCAATAAAGATCTTACTTAAAATGAGAAAACTGTTTACTAACAATGATAAAATCTTTTCGGGTGGTCGTCATCTTGTCGAAGCGTTTCAGTCTGTTGCTTGTACATCATCTTCGCCTGAAAATTATGGATAAGAAACTCATTTAAACGTTAAGACAAGACAACGCCACCGATCGGATGATCACCTGCGAAGATCGTATAATTGTAAGACGCCGAGAAAGCTTACAATCACTATTTACTCACTTTATTGACTTGATTTCTTCGACGGTATCATCCCATTCACGATAGAAATATTTCGCCCTGCCCTTGCACTAAATCCAAATGGAACAAAAGTCACAAATGTTAAGGATTCTTTTCATTTTACGCTGCTTTTTCTAACACTTAAACAACGCTGCTCATTACCTTCAAATATGCTGTATAAGTCACCGGAAGAGCAATACTCGAACTTGAAGTAAAAATATTATGGGTGGTAAGTATACATACAGCAACCTATGTGAAAAGACACCAAGCAAAATTCCCACGAAAGTCTACACCGACTTAATTTCTTCGTATAAATTTAGCCAGCAGAGTTGATTGTAAACTTCAGCATTCTTTATGACATGTGCCATAAGTGTAATGGTCACAATGCTGATTCCAACGACAATATATCTAACTAAAAGGGGTTTATAAATGAGGAAAAGAGTGCACTCGACTTTGCTTTTACACTGGACAACGGTTACTTCTAGAACACGGACATATAGACTGAGGTGACGTCATGGGATAGCGATATGCACATGCACAGATTACGGTGTATTGATAATTTTTACTTATGGACCGTCTGACGGCAACTGAATAAAACACAATTTTAGTGCCATACGCGTTTCGCCTTTATTTTCTGCAAGGCATCATCAGTGACAGATTGCGTGGGCGATTTCCTACATATTACGCTCCTGATGCATTTTTGGTGTTGTTCTTCTTCCTATAAATGCCGATTTGCAGTTCTTTCCCACATTTTACGGCACTATGAACTGAACACTTGTTTCAAAGCACGGACAGACCCCCGCCAGGGACCCGCAAGCGGCCACATCTCATTCATACACTACTGGCCATTAAAATTGCTACACCATAAAGAAATGCAAATTAAAAGGGGGTATTCATTGGACAAATATAATATTTTAGAACTGACATGTGATTACATTTTCACGCAATTTGGGTGCATCGATCCTGAGAAACCAGTACCCAGAACAACCACCTCTGGCCGTAATAATGGCCTTGATACGCCTGGGCATTGAGTCAAACAGAGCTTGGATGGCGTGTACAGGTACAGCTGCCCATGCAGCTTCAACACGATACCACAGTTCATCAAGAGTAGTGAGTGGCGTATTGTGACGAGCCAGTGGCTCGGCCACCATTAACCAGACGTTTTCAATTGGTGAGAGATCTGGAGAATGTGCTGGCCAGGTCAGCAGTCGAACATTTACTTTATCAAGAAAGGCCCGTACAGGACGTGCAGCATGCGGTCGTGCATTATCCTGCTGAATTGTAGGGTTTCGCAGGGACGAATTAAGGGTAGAGCCACGGGTCGTAACACATCTGAAATGTAACGTCCACTGTCCAAAGCGCCGTCAATGCGAACAAGAGGTGACCGAGACGTTTAACCAATGGCACTCCATACCATCACGCCGGGTGATACGCCAGTATGGCGATGACGAATACACGCTTCCATCGCAGGAGCTCCTGTCTGTGATGCAGCGTCAAGGCTGACCCAGCCATGGTCTGCGAGCTGATAGTCCATGCTGCTGCAAACGTCCTCGAACTGTTCGTGGAGAGGGTTGTTGTCTTGCAAACGTCCCGATCTGTTGACTCAGGGATCGAGACGTGGCTGCACGATCCGTTACAGCCATGCGGATAAGAAGCCTGTCATCTCGACTGCTAGTGATACGAGGGCATTCTGATCCAGCACGGCGTTCCGTATTACCCTCCTGAACCAACCGATTCCGTATTCCGTTAACAGTCATTGGATCTCAACCAACGCGAGCAGCAGTGTCGTGATACGATAAACCGCAATCGCGATAGGCTACAATCCGACCTTTATCAAAGTCGGAAACGTGATGGTACGCATTTCTCCTCCTTACACGATGCATCACAACGCCGGTCAGCTGCTGTTTGTGTATGAGAAATGGGTTGGAAACTTTCCTCATGTCGGCACGTTGTAGGTGTCGCCACCGGCGCCAACCTTGTGTGAATGCTCTGAAAAGCTAATCATTTTCATATCACAGCATCTTCTTCCTGTCGGTTAAATCTTGCGTCATTCTACTGGCTAGTAGTGTATTTCATTTCTCAGAATTTTCTATTTAAATACGTGTTCACATAGACACACGTGCTAACGTGATCGGGCAGGGGCACAGCCACGAGCTGCAGCCGAACGCAGGCGAAAGCTGTATGTAGGCGCCGTTGATGACGCGATGGGACAGGGGTGGGGGCTTATTTACAGAGCGCGCCCCCCAAGCAGGCCCGCGCGCGTGGGGCGTTCCTTGCTACCCTCACTCTAACTGCGGTCCGGCCAAGACGCTGCAGAAATCCATTCCACAAGAGCACAACCTGCCTTGTCCTTAGCGATTCTAACGGATCATACGTGACGTTTGAGTGACATTTCACTGCGCGTAGCTACATACCATCACATTTTTTTTTTGTTCATCAGTCTACTGACTGGTTTGATGCAGCCCGCCACGAATTCCTTTCCTGTGCTAACCTCTTCATCTCAGAGTAGCACTTTCAACCTACGTCCTCAATTATTTGCTTGACGTATTCCAATCTCTGTCTTCCTCTACAGTTTTTGCCCTCTGCAGCTCCCTCTAGTACCATGGAAGTCATTACCTCATGTCTTAGCAGATGTCCTATCATCCTATCCCTTCTCCTTATCAGTGTTTTCCACATATTCCTTTCCTTTCCGATTCTGCGTAGAACCTCCTCATTCCTTACTTTATCAGTCCACCTAATTTTCAACATTCGTCTATAGCACCACATCTCAAATGCTTCGATTCTCTTCTGTTCCGGTTTTCCCACAGTCCATGTTTCACTACCATACAATGCTGTACTCCAGACGTACATCCTCAGAAATTTCTTCCTCAAATTAAGGCCGGTATTTGATATTAGTAGACTTCTCTTGGCCAGAATTGCCTTTTTTGCCATAGCGAGTCTGCTTTTGATGTCCTCCTTGCTCCGTCCGTCATTGGTTATTTTACTGCCTAGGTAGCAGAATTCGTTAACTTCATTGACCTCGTGACCATCAATCCTGATGTTAAGTTTCTCGATGTTCTCATTTCTACTACTTCTCATTACCTTCGTCTTTCTCCGATTTACTCTCAAACCATACTGTGTACTCATTAGACTGTTCATTTCGTTCAGTAGATCATTTAATTCTTCTTCACTTTCACTCAGGATAGCAATGTTATCAGCGAATCGTATCATTGATATCCATTCACCTTCTATTTTAATTCCACTCCTGAACCTCTCTTTTATTTCCATCATTGCTTCCTCGATGTACAGATTGAAGAGTAGGGGCGAAAGGCTACAGCCTTGTCTTACACCCTTCGTAATACGAGCACTTCGTTCTTGATCGTCCACTCTTATTATTCCCTCTTGGTTGTTGTACATATTGTATATGACCCGTCTCTCCCTATAGCTTACCCCTACTTTTTTTCAGAATCTCGAACAGCTTGCACCATTTTATATTGTCGAATGATTTTTCGAGGTCGACAAATCCTATGAAAGTGTCTTGCTTCCATTATTAGCCGTAACGTCAGAATTGCCTCTCTCGTCCCTTTACTTTTCCTAAGGCCAAACTGATCGTCACCTAGCGCATTCTCAATTTTCTTTTCCATTCTTCTGTATATTATTCTTGTAAGCAGCTTCGATGCATGAGCTGTTAAGCTGATTGTGTGATAATTCTCGCACTTGTCAGCTCTTGCCGTCTTCGGAATTGTGTGGATGATGCTTTTCCGAAAGTCAGATGGTATATCGCCAGACTCATATTCTACACACCAACGTGAATAGTCGTTTTGTTGCCACTTCCCCCAATGATTTTAGAAATTCTGATGGAATGTTATCTATCCCTTCTGCCTTATTTGGCCGTAAGTCCTCCAAAGCTCTTTTAAATTCCGATTCTAATACTGGATCCCCTATCTCTTCTAAATCGGCTCCTGTTTCTTCCTCTATCACATCAGACAAATCTTCACCCTCATAGAGGCTTTCAATGTATTCTTTCCACCTATCTGCTCTTTCCTCTGCATTTAACAGTGGAATTCCCGTTGCACTCTTAATGTTACCACCGTTACTTTTAATGTCACCAAAGTTTGTTTTGACTTTCCTGTATGCTGAGTCTGTCCTTCCGACAATCGTATCTTTTTCGGTGTCTTCACATTTTTCCTGCAGCCATTTCGTCTTAGCTTCCCTGCACTTTCTATTTATTTCATTCCTCAGCGACTTGTATTTCTGTATTCCTGATTTTTCTCGGAAAATGTTTGTACTTCCTCCTTTCATCAATCAACTGTTCTTCTGTTACCCATGGTTTCTTCGCAGCTACCTTCTTTGTACCTATGTTTTCCTTCCCAACTTCTGTGATGGCCCTTTTTAGAGATGTCCATTCCTCTTCAACTGTACTGTCTACTGCGCTATTCCTTATTGCTGTATCTATAGCGTTAGAGAACTTCAAACGTATCTTGCCATTCCTTAGTACTTCCGTATCCCACTTCTTTGCGTACTGATTCTTTCTGACGAATGTCTTGAACTTCAGCCTACTCTTCATCACTACTATATTGTGATCTGGGTCTATATTTGCTCCTGGGTACGCCTTACAATCCAGTATCTGATTTCGGAATCTCTGTCTGACCATGATGTAATCTAATTGAAATCTTCCCGTATCTCCCGGCCTTTTCCAAGTCTACCTCCTCCTCTAGTGATTCATGAACAGGGTATTCGCTATTACTAGCTGAAACTTGTTACAGAACTCAATTAGTCTTTCTCCTCTTTCATTCCTTGTCCCAAGCCCATATTCTCCTGTAACCTTTTCTTCTACTCCTTCCCCTACATCTGCATTCCAGTCGCCCATGACTATTAGATTTTCGTCCCCCTTTACATACTGCATTACCTTTTCAATATCCTCATACGCTTTCTCTATCTGTTCATCTTCAGCTTGCGACGTCGACATGTATACCTGAACTGTCGTTGTCGGTGTTGGTCTGCCGTCGATTCTGATTAGAACAATCCGGTCACTGAACTGCTCACAGTAACACACCCTCTGCCCTACCTTCCTATTCATAACGAATCCTACACCTGTTATAACATTTTCTGCTGCTGTTGACATTACCCGATACTCATCTGACCAGAAATCTTTGTCTTCCTTCCACTTCACTTCACTGACCCCTACTATATCTAGATTGAGCCTTTGCATTTCCCTAGCAACGTTATCAATCCTATACTCAAGTCACATTGCTGCCTAAAATATTAACAAATCTAACTCTAGTAAATTCGATAGCCCCTCAGAAAGACTTAACGTGCGCTTTTGTACTAGTTTTCGTCTTCTATCAGCTTTTATGCACGGAAATTCATGCCCTAACAGAACCTCGTTACGAAAATAAAGCACAGCAACGTCCAATGCAGTATTCCTCGCGGACCTAATGTGATACCCTCCACATCACGTTAAACCCATCCTGCTCTCAACATACGCAAATGTTCGCACAGCTATGTAGAGGCTCCCATATCCCAGCACAAAGCATGTTAATGAATCCAATATTATCATTTGCTCTAATCCAATTTACTCACCGAATTACTGATGCCGCAGTACCATCCACCTATTCTTTCTGGGTCTTTCAGCGGTTATTTTACACAGATCGCTAAACTGTATAGACATTTAAACGTGCAAAATTTTTTCCACATTATCAAATACATACCAGACTCACAAGAATATTGCAAGCCAGGAAAATATTTAACACTGTAACTACAATTAAATATTACGATTGCTGCTACAGTCTGACATCAATCAATGTACAGTTAATCTCGTCTCTTGATGACTGTGCTTTACTACCTACAGCGCATATAATTTTCCACTTAAAAACTATCACTCATTACCTCATCGTTATCAATCTGCTCAATCCATGTGTTTCTCACAGTCATCCTCTCTAGTCATGCCATAACATAAACCATACTAACTTTACAGTGAAATATATACACATTTTGCGCTATGTAAACCACACTAACTTTACAATACAATATACACACATTTTAGACAACAGTGCAGTTACCTTTTATATCTGTACAGCCCTCGAAAAAATTATCATACGTCTATATTCACACAGGCTATACGTTACGATGCTCCCCAGTCCTAGGGAAGCACCATCAGCCTTTTCTTTCTTTCTACAGACGCGACATTCAGTGTTAATAAACTACTTTACACTAATCACCACTTCACATCGACAACTAAACCTCGCAAAGTGCTATATATGTCGTCGAATACGTAAAGACACCTACTCATTCACACTCCCCTCCCACTGTGGCCAGGAGCTTGAATATTAGTGAGTGACACCGATCTCCAACTCAGCAATATATAAACATGTACCGTGTCGATGTAGTAAACATACAGTTCCTATCCTACACCATACAAAATCAACCCTTTTACATCAGAACACCCTTAGTGAATCGAAGACACACTAACAAGTGATGTACAAAGACAGACTCGTTTCCCCCTCGGTACAAACGCGCTGCTGTTTCTAGTCCGAACCTGCCTGCTTGCTTGCGTTTCTACAGACATCTCCAGATTCTGGGATTAGAAGAACACCCCTAGTTTCTACATAATATTATATCATTTTCGCTGTACTTCTCGAAATCAAGCATACAGCAGTAGCCTACCAATCACTAGCGCAACATAATTCCGAATATATACACTAGAAATTCTCTACAAACCCGAAACTTTAGCGAGGTGCAGCATGCTGTAAACCACTAAATCATCCAGATAATTTACAAGCCAACTAAGGTCTTTCCCATGTCTAGCGAACTGGCAAACGCGTATTCCATACACCACAATCAATCATCCCTCAACTAAATAAATGCACCAAATGTGCAGAAGCAATCAACCCAACAATTTACACAGGAGGCAATAACGCTCCACCGCTAAAGCACCGTCTTCTCAAATTTTCACTTGACCACGTAAGCTGCCCAACACATGCTAAGAATTAGTTAGCTATTCAGTGGTGTAGAGGACTGCAAAGTTAACTCTTATACATTACATACGAGAAAATAACACTCCAACAGGCCTCTGCATTCGGAAGAATGCTGCCGTTAATGGTGAACGTGAATTAATACCACCACAGTCTTTGCATACATCCAAACATTTTAGAAAATCGGCCACATATATCTTCTATCATTACACTTACAATTGAATGTTACGATCGCGGTCTCAATTGAATGTCATACGGAAATGAGCGGAGTATCGGAAATACACCCCCGATGAAGGCTGTTGCTCTGGAAATGGGAATATCTCTACCTTCCTGACTACTGGACATGCTCTTCCCTTTGCTATCACAGTACTCCAAGTCAAATCCATGCCCACCTTACGACTGGACATAGTCATTTCGTTTACACAAAAACAAACTTTATAAGCCTCATGCTTAAATGCGAAAATATCTCGCACCCAGCTCTAATACTATGTATAATACTTCGTCAATAACTGTTTACCTACGATACGAAATAATACTGACTGAAAACAACGATCTGTTTGCATGTGTCTTACGTTCTTCCTGCGAGTCCTACCACCCTGTCATAGACGTAATCGACCAGATGTTAGAGAAAAACACGATCCCTACAACTACTGCATGTTACTGTCACAAGCGGTCTTTGTTCTACAGGTGCGCTTATGTATCCATGTTAAATGTTATATCCTCTTTACAAAATGAGGTACGACATTACCTCTGAATGAGTTGGTGTTTTCGGGACAAATACCGTGACGGTGATTGTACGAATATGTATAATCAGCCAACGATGCAACCTCGTCATAAAATCAATGAACTTTGAAAGTGATTCTGCTAAGGAACGTATACCGCCTCAATTAGAAAATTCTTTAGTATTTGCAACGCATTCTGCCTCCAGACCATATTAGAGATTCCGCGAAATATCCGCCGAGTTATAGGCGATGACTGATTGAAAAGGAGCACAAACAGTAGTAGTAGTAGATGATGTGCCGATTGAGGTCCTAAGGAGAAAAAAATGTACAGTAGTTTCCCAGATCTCTAGTATTACGCTATATGTTAGAAATTATCTCCATCATTTTGAATCAGGTCTTCCCATTCAAGCGCATGCATGTATAGGCTCACACCCACAAGTCAATCATATTTCTTGCACTCTCATATCTCTAAACGAAGCAACTTCCTCGAACCTCTTTGTTACAGTAAAATTATAACCTGCTTTTAGTCACACCCTATACATCTTGCAGTGGCTCCCATTTCTTCAGCTTTCCACAAGTTTTAGTTCGAATTTAAGTCAGAACTGAGCAGAACTCGGAGAAAGACATATCCACCACCTTCTGCAACCCGTGTAGAAACAGAACGACCTGAGTTACTGCAACAGGACGGTGTTTTGAGCATTTGGTGGAAATGCGCGCAATGTGGTACGTCACCAAACTAGATACAAGTACTATAAATCCCTGTCCATTCAAATCAGTCAGCCCAACATGCTATCATCGTTATTCTCTACCCTCCCAACATATAAAAATTACGCACTATAAAAGCTCATACGTTTTACAAGTCATCTATGCATCGATGAGGATGCAATGATGCATAACTGCAGCGGACCTCCAGTACGGAGAAACAGATTTCACAGTACTTCCCCAGAGTAGCGCAGAGTCCAGTCATCCAAGTATTCCTAATGGCGTTCCCAATCCCTCACCTCAAACTGCTCCTGCTACTGCAGACGCCTAGGTGGACACGATTCTATTAAATACACTACTGGCCATTAAAACTGCAACACCAAGAAGACATGCAGATGATAAACGGGTATTGATTGGAAAAATATATTATACTAGAACTGACATGTGATTTCATTTCCACGCACTTTGGATGCATAGATCCTGAGAAATCAGTACCAAGAACAACCACCAGTGGCCATAATAACGACCTTGAGACGCCTGGGCATTGAGTCAAACACAGCTTGGATGGCGTGTCCAGGTACAACTGCCCATGCAGCTTCAACACGATACCACAGTTCATCAAGAGTAATGACTGGCGTATTGTGACGAGCCAGTTGCTCGGCCACCTTTGACCAGACGTTTTCAATTGGTGAGAGATCTGGAGAATGTGCTGCCCAGGGCAGCAGTCGAACATTTTCTGTCTCCAGAAGGGCCCGTACAGGAACTGCAACATGTGGTCGTGCATTATCCTGCTGAACTGTAGGGTTTCGCAGGGATCGAATGAAGGGTAGAGCCACGGGTCGTAACACATCTGAAATGTAACGTCCACTGTTGAAAGTGCCGTCAATGCTAACAAGAGGTGACCGAGACGTGTAACCAATGGCACCCTATACCATCACGCCAGGTGATACGCCAGTATGGCGATGACGAATACACGGTTTCAATGTGCGTTCACCGCAATGTCGCCAAACACGGATGCGGCGATCATGATGCTGTAAACAGAACCTCGACTCATCCGAAAAAAATGACGTTTAGCCATTCGTGCACCCAGGTTCGTCGTTGAGTACACCACCGCAAGTGCTCCTGTCTGTGATGCAGCGTCAAGGGTAACCGCAGCCATGGTCTCCGAGCTGATGGTCCATGCTGCTGCAAACGTCCTCGACCTGTTCGTGCAAATGGTTGTTGTCTTGCAAACGTCCCCATCTGTTGACTCAGGGATCGAGACGTGGCTGCACGATCCGTTATAGCCATGCGGATAAGATGCCTGTCATCTCGACTGCTAGTCTTACGAGGCCGTTGGGATCCAGCACGGCGTTCTGTATTACCCTCCTGAACCCACTGATTCCATATTCTGCTAACAGTCATTGGATCTCGACCAACGCGAGCAACAATGTCGTGATACGATAAACCGCAATCGCGATAGGCTACAATCCGACCTTTGTCAAAGTCGGAAACTTGATGGTACGCATTTCTCCTCCTTACAAGAGGCATCACAACAACGTTTCACCAGGCAACGCCGGTCAACTGCTGTTTGTGTATGAGAAATCGGTTGGAAACTTTCCTCATGTCAGCACGTTGTAGGTGTCGCCACTGGCGCCAATCTTGTGTGAGTGCTCTGAAAAGCTAATCATTTGCGTATCACAGCATCTTCTTCGTGTTGGTTAAATTTCGCGTCTGTAGCACGTGATCTTCGTGGTGTAGCAATTTTAATGGCCAGTAGTGCATATACAGGCAATGCAGAGGCCACTTTAAAGTCTGATCACCTATACTCTAGGCGAGTGACCGTATGAGACGCTCCCTCTTGTCCTGTTTAGTTGTTTCAAACAGTGTAGCTGGCCGGTGTGGCCGAGCGGTTCTAGGCACTTGAATCTGGAACAGCGCGACCGCGCGATAGTCGCAAATTCTAATCCTGCTTCGGGTATGGATGTGTGTGATGTCCTTAGGTTAGTTAGGTTTAAGTAGTTCTAAGTTCTAGGGGACTGATGACCTCAGATGTTAAGTCCCCTGTCGCATCTTGTGTGTAAAATCGAGACTTCAGCGTCATAACGAAGTTAGCTGTATGAGCGTCTGACGCGTTACAATCCCCGTGTACACACTTGCCCGACAGATGTTGTGTTTACAGAGTTAGTGGCAGAATGACATGTAATTTTCACATGTCGAACACAGCTGCTATGCGTTTATCTGTTATCTGTTTCCTTGTAGGATGTGTCCCCCCCTACTAACTATCATTTTATATAGGCCTGATGCAGGAACCGTATAATTCCTGAACTGTGATCGGATGTGAACAGTGGACACTATACTTCTCCGCAAAGCTATATTGTGCTCGTATGTTGCAAAGTAAATGTTTTACGGAAGTAGTGTTTTCGTTTTACGATTCGATAAGGTAGTTCAGCATTCAACTGTGAGGAAGGATATATGTCTGATGTATTCGATCTAACATTATAGCTCATTTTTAAGTGCAGAACATTGTAGTCTTAGGAAGGTGTGTGTCTGTTTATGTTCTCTATCTTACCAATACCTTCCAGGTACAGATCCTAGAATCTAGAACAATAATGTAGAGTTGATAGCTTCGTTGATTAAGGTAAAAATGTGTTGCATTCAATTCGTCTCGAACGCCATCGCGTATAAAAATAAGTCTTTTCTTGTTCTTCTTAACTGTATGCTATTACATTGCGGCACTTTGAAATCTGTTACTATACATCGATAAGGAGTGCTAAGCTCTTCGACATGGTCATATCTCCAGAAATCTCGTGCACTTGGACGGGTTAGGACTCAGAAAGCTCTATTCATTCACAAGACGTGGAGTCTAGCGGACTTCTTCTGATCGGTTGGAGATTAATTCTCTAACGGTGCTGCAAGGCGGGTTGGGCAATGACTGTGTGAGGATGGTCTTTTACCCTAAGACGGGGAGAATGCTCTGTGACATATGCTGAGAGATGGCTCGTAAATTAAGTACTATGATCGAGGTCTTAGAAATATGTAGAGCGCTGTCTGGTATACTTTGATGATTTATGTGTTCCAGAATTAACTGTGAATGGGCGTACTGAGTAGTCATCTATCCATCTTCGCAATGACACTCGCAATGTAGAGAAGGGATGGTTTAGCTATGATACTGAAATTGGGGAAACATGCTGTCACATGATTGGCCTGTGTTGGAGTTACTGTAAAATTATTTGCATTGTCAAGTGTGTTGCTTAATATTACAGTACATCTGTGGTGTCTTTTCCATCATATTCGTGCATTGGTGCGCTGTTGGTTGCCACATAATGATTGACTAACACCGCTCGCTTGAGTTGGGGAAAAGTTTTGTGGATGGGAGACGCCTTCTGGGGGTAGCTAGCACTGAAACAGTGATCGCGTACATGAGTGCAAAATGAGGAATCACCCGAAATGGAAATCCGAGCCATCATGTATTCCATATCTGTGACGTATGAGTAAATGTAGAGGTCGTGAATACCTTTTGGATGGTAGTTATAAGCTCTCCACAACGCAGCCTAACGATTCTAGTTTCCTTATCTTGTAACTGTCTTTTACTTAAAATCATCCAGTTTATGCTACCGGCAGAAAGAATATGATTTACACGGTGCGATGTCTAGTTTTCTGTGAGAGTCCGTGGATCAGAGTGTCTTAATGTCAGTTTAGAACCTGACACAGGCTTGGAAGTCGTAGCAGAAAAAGAAATGCTCGACGTTGTACAAAAGTGTGTTAGAAAACTGTTAGAAAAAAAAGGTTCAAATGGCTCTCAGCCCTACAGGACTTAACATTTGAGTTCATCAGTCCCCTAGAACATAGAACAACTTAAACCTAAGTAACCTAAGGACATCACACACATCCACGCCCGAGGCAGGATTCGAACCTGCGACCGTAGCAGTCACGCGGTTCCAGACTGAAGCTCCTAGAATTGCTCGGCCACACCGGCAAGCTACACTGTTTGAAACAACTAAACAGGACAAGAGAGAGCGTCTCATACGGTCATTCGCCAAGAGTATAGGTGATCAGATTTTAAAGTGGCCTCTGCATTGCCTGTATATATTTAATAGGATCGTGTTCACATAGGCATCTGCAGTAGCAGTAGCAGTTTGAGTGAAGGATTGGGAACGCAGTTAGGAATGCTTGGATGGCTGCACTCTGCGCTACTCTGGGGAAGTACTATGAAATCTGTTTCTCTGTACTGCGTCATTGCATCCGCATCGATGCATAGAGGACTTGTAAAACGTATGAGCTTTTATAGTGCATAATTTTTGTATGTTGGGAGGGTATAGAATAACGATGATAGCATGTTGGGGTGATTGATTTGAATGGTCAGGGATCTGTAGGACTTGTTTCTAGTTTGGTTACGTACCACATTGCCGCATTTCCACCGAAGGCTCAAAAGATGGTCCTGCTGCAGTAACTCAGGTCGCTCTATTTCTACACGGATTGCAAAAGGTGGTGGATACGTCTTTCTCCAATATCTGCTCAGTTCCGACATAAATTCGAACGAAAACTTGTGGAAAGCTGCAGAAATGGGAGCGACTGCAAGATGTGTAGGGTGTGACTAAATCCAGGTTGTAATTGTACTGTTGCAAATACTAAAGAATTTTCTAGTTGGGGCGGAGTGAGGGTGAAACATTTAACATGGATACATAAGCGCACCTGTAGAACAAAGACCGCTTGTGACAGTAACATGCAGTAGTTGTAGGGATCGTGTTTTTCTCTAACATCTGTCGATTACGTCTATGACAGGGTGGTAGGACTCGCAGGAAGAACGTAAGACACATGCAAACAGATCGTTGATTTTCGGTCAGTATTATTTCGTATCGTAGGCAAACAGTTATTGACGAAGTATTATACATAGTATTAGTGCTGAGTGCATAATATTTTCGCATTTGAGCATGAGGTTTATAAAGTTTGTTTTTGTGTAAACGAAATAACTATGTCCAGTCGTAAGGTAGGCATGGATTTGACTTGGAGTACTGTGATAGCAAAGGGAAGAGCATGTCCAGTAGTAAGGAAGGTAGAGATATATCCATTTCCAGAGCAACAGCCTTCATCGGGGGTGTATTTCCGATACTCCGCTCATTGCCGAATGACATTCAATTGAGACCGCGATCATAACATTTAATTGTAAGTATAATGATAGAAGATACATGTGGCCGGTTTTCTAGAATGTTTGGATGTATGCAAAGACTGTGGTGGTATTAATTCACGTTCACCATTAACGGCAGCATTCTTCCGAATGCAGAGGCCTGTTGGAGTGTTATTTTCTCATATGTAATGTATAAAAGTTAACTTTGCAGTCCTCTACACCACTGAATAGATAACTAATTCTTAGCATGTGTTGGGCAGCTTTCGTGATCAAGTGAAAATTTGAGAAGACGGTGCTTTTGCGGTGGAGCGTTATTGCCTCCTGTGTAAATTGTTGGGTTGACTGCTTCTACACATTTGGCGCATTTATTTAGTTGAGGGAAGATCGATTGTGGTGTATGGGATATGCATTTGCCTGTTCTCTAGACATGGGAAATACCTTAGTTGGCTTGTACATTATCTGGATGATTTAGTGGTTTACAGCATGCTGCACCTCGCTGAAGTTTCGGGTTTGTAGAGAAATAATTTCCAGTGTATATCTTCAGAATTATGTTGCGCTAGCGATCGGTAGGCTACTGCTGTGTGCTTGATATCGAGAAGTACGTCGAAAATGGTATAATATTATGTAGAAATTAGGTGTGTTCTTGTAATCCCAGAATCTGGAGATGTCTGTAGAAACGCAAGCAAGCAGGCATGTCCAGACTACAAACAGTAGCACGTTTGTACCGAGGGGAAAGCGAGTTTGTCTTTGTACATCCTTTCTGAGAGTTACTTCGATTCAGTGAGGGCATTCTGATGTAAAAGGGTTGATTTTGTATGGTGTGGGACATTAATTGTATGTGTACTACATCGACACAGTACGTGTTGACATATTTCTGAGTTGGAGATCGGTTTCACGCACTAATATTCAAGTTCCTGGCCACAGTGGGAGGGGAGTGTGAATGAGTAGGTGTCTTTAAGTATTTGACGATATGTATAGCACTTTGGGAGGTTTAGTTTTCAGTGCGAAGTGGTGATCAGTGTAAAGTAGTTTATTACTGCAGGATCTCACGTCTGTAGAAAGAAAGAAAAGGCTGATGGTGCTTCCCTAGGACTGGCGAGCATCGTAACATATAGCCTGTGTGAGTATTGGCCTATGATAATTTTTTTGGGTGCTGTACAGATATAAATGATAAGTGCACTATTTGTCTAAAATGTGTATGTATCATATTGTAGAGTTAGTGTGGTTTAAATTCTGTAAAATGTGTATCTATTGCATTGTAAAGTTAGTATGGTTTATGTTATGGCATGATTAGAGAGGATGACTGTGTGTTCTAACGTGATGGACGTATAGATTGAGCATATTGTTAACGACGAGGGAATTAGTGAGAGTTTTTAAGTGGAGAATTATATGCGCTATAGACAGTGAAGAACAGTCGTCAGGAGAAGAGATTAACTGTACATTGTTTGGTGTCAAACTTAGCAGCAATCGTAATATTTAATTGTAGTTACAGTGTTAAATATCGTCCTGGCTTGCAATATTCTTGTGAGTCTGGTATGTATTTAATAATGTGGAGACAATTTTGCGCGTTTAAATGTCAATGCAACTTAGCGATCTGTGTAAAATAACCGCTGAAAGACCCAAATAGAATAGGTGGATGGTACTTCGATACCTGCGGAATCAGTAATTCGGCGAGTAAATTGGATTAGAGCCAATGATAATATTGGATTCATTAACATGCTTTGTGCTGGGATATGGGAGCCTCTACATAGCTGTGCGAACATTTGCGTATGTTGGCAGCAGGATGGGTATCACGTGATATGGTCGGTATCACATTAGGTCCGCGAGGACGACTTCATTGGACGTTAGTGTGCGTTATTTTCGTAACGAGGTTGTGTTAGGGCATGAATTCCCATGCATAAAAGCTGAGAGAACGCGAAAACTAGTACAAGAGCGCACATTAAGTCTTTCTGGGGGGCTATCGAATTAACTAGAGTTAGATTTTGTTAATATTTTAGATAGCAGTGTGACTGGAGTATGAGATTGATAACGTTGCTAGATGCGTTTGCAATGGTATGTAGCTACCCGCGGTGAAGTGTCAGTCAAACGTCATGTATGATCCGTTAGAATCGCTAAGGAGAAGGCAGGTTGTGCTCTTGTGGAATGGATTTCTGCAGCGTCTTGGCCGGACCACAGTTAGAGTGAGGGTAGCAAGGAACGCCCCACGCGCGCGGCCCTGCTTGGGGGGCGCGCTCTGTAAATAAGCCCCCGCCCTTGTCCGATAGCGTCATCAACGGCGTCTACACACAACTTTCGCCTACATCTACATCTACATCTATACTCCGCGAGCCACCTTACGGTGTGTGGCGGAGGGTACTTATTGTACCACTATCTGGTCCCCCCTTCCCTGTTCCATTCACGAATTGTGCGTGGGAAGAACGACTGCTTGTAAGTCTCCGTATTTGCTCTAATTTCTCGGATCTTTTCGTTGTGATCATTACGCGAGATATATGTGGGCGGTATTAATATGTTGCCCATCTCTTCCCGGAATGTGCTCTCTCGTAATTTCGATAATAAACCTCTCCGTATTGCGTAACGCCTTTCTTGAAGTGTCCGCCACTGGAGCTTGTTCAGCATCTCCGTAACGCTCTCGCGCTGACTAAATGTCCCCATGACGAATCGCGCTGCTTTTCGCTGGATCATGTCTATCTCTTCTATTAATCCAACCTGGTAAGGGTCCCATACTGATGAGCAATACTCAAGAATCGGACGAACAAGCGTTTTGTAAGCTACTTCTTTCGTCGATGAGTCACATTTTCTTAGAATTCTTCCTATGAATCTCAACCTGGCGCCTGCTTTCCCCACTATTTGTTTTATGTGATCATTCCACTTCAGATCGCTCCGGATAGTAACTCCTAAGTATTTTACGGTCGTTACCGCTTCCAATGATTTACCACCTATGGCATAATCGTACTGGAATGGATTTCTGCCCCTATGTATGCGCATTATATTACATTTATCTACGTTTAGGGAAAGCTGCCAGCTGTCGCACCATGCATTAATCCTCTGCAGGTCCTCCTGGAGTACGTACGAGTCTTCTGATGTTGCTACTTTCTTGTAGACAACCGTGTCATCTGCAAATAGCCTCACGGAGCTACCGATGTTGTCAACTAAGTCATTTATGTATATTGTAAACAATAAAGGTCCTATCACGCTTCCCTGCGGTACTCCCGAAATTACCTCTACATCTGCAGATTTTGAACCGTTAAGAATGACATGTTGTGTTCTTTCTTCTAGGAAATCCTGAATCCAATCACAAACCTGGTCTGATATTCCGTAAGCTCGTATTTTTTTCACTAAACGTAAGTGCGGAACCGTATCAAATGCCTTCCTGAAGTCCAGGAATACGGCATCAATCTGCTCGCCAGTGTCTACGGCACTGTGAATTTCTTGGGCAAATAGGGCGAGCTGAGTTTCACATGATCTCTGTTTGCGGAATCCATGTTGGTTATGATGAAGGAGATTTGTATTATCTAAGAACGTCATAATACGAGAACACAAAACATGTTCCATTATTCTACAACAGATTGACGTAAGCGAAATAGGCCTATAATTATTCGCATCTGATTTATGACCCTTCTTGAAAATGGGAACGACCTGCGCTTTCTTCCAGTCGCTAGGTACTTTACGTTCTTCCAGCGATCTACGATAAATTGCTGATAGAAAGGGGGCAAGTTCTTTAGCATAATCACTGTAGAATCTTAAGGGTATCTCGTCTGGTCCGGATGCTTTTCCGCTACTAAGTGATAGCAGTTGTTTTTCAATTCCGATATCGTTTATTTCAATATTTTCCATTTTGGCGTCCGTGCGACGGCTGAAGTCAGGGACCGTGTTACGATTTTCCGCAGCGAAACAGTTTCGGAACACTGAATTCAGTATTTCTGCCTTTCTTCGGTCGTCCTCTGTTTCGGTGCCATCGTGGTCAACGAGTGACTGAATAGGGGATTTAGATCCGCTTACCGATTTTACATATGACCAAAACTTTTTAGGGTTCTTGTTTAGATTGTTTGCCAATGTTTTATGTTCGAATTCGTTGAATGCTTCTCTCATTGCTCTCTTTACGCTCTTTTTCGCTTCGTTCAGCTTTTCCTTATCAGCTATGATTCGACTACTCTTAAACCTATGATGAAGCTTTCTTTGTTTCCGTAGTACCTTTCGTACATGATTGTTATACCACGGTGGATCTTTCCCCTCGCTTTGGACCTTAGTCGGTACGAACTTATCTAAGGCGTACTGGACGATGTTCCTGAATATTTTCCATTTTTGTTCCACATCCTCTTCCTCAGAAATGAACGTTTGATGGTGGTCACTCAGATATTCTGCGATTTGTGCCCTATCACTCTTGTTAAGCAAATATATTTTCCTTCCTTTCTTGGCATTTCTTATTACACTTGTAGTCATTGATGCAGCCACTGACTTATGATCACTGATACCCTCTTCTACATTCACGGAGTCGAAAAGTTCCGGTCTATTTGTTGCTATGAGGTCTAAAACGTTAGCTTCACGAGTTGGTTCTCTAACTATCTGCTCGAAGTAATTCTCGGACAAGGCAGTCAGGATAATGTCACAAGAGTCTCTGTCCCTGGCTCCAGTTCTGATTGTGTGACTATCCCATTCTATACCTGGTAGATTGAAGTCTCCCCCTATTACAATAGTATGATCACGAAACTTCTTCACGACGTTCTGCAGGTTCTCTCTGAGGCGCTCAACTACTACGGTTGCTGATGCAGGTGGTCTATAGAAGCATCCGACTATCATATCTGACCCACCTTTGATACTTAACTTAACCCAGATTATTTCACATTCGCATTCGCTAGTAACTTCACTGGATATTATTGAATTCTTTACTGCTATAAATACTCCTCCACCATTGGCGTTTATCCTATCCTTGCGGTATATATTCCATTCTGTGTCTAGGATTTCGTTACTGTTCACTTCCGGTTTTAACCAACTTTCCGTTCCTAATACTATATGCGCACTATTTCCTGCAATAAGAGATACTAATTCAGGAACCTTGCCCTGGATACTCCTGCAGTTTACCAATATTACGTTAACTTTTCCTGTTTTTGGTCTCTGAGGACGGACGTTCTTTATCAACGATGCGATGATAATGTCCTCTCTGGTAAGCCGTCAGGTATTTTATCGTTTCGCCCAAGGGGGGGGGGGGGGTCCCTCTAACCTAAAAAACCCCCGTGTGCACGCCACACGTACTCTGCTACCCTAGTAGCTGCTTCCGGTGTGTAGTGTGTAGTGTTCGGCTGCGGCTCGTGGCTGTGCCCCAGCCCGATCACGTCGTCACGTGTGTCTAGGGGAACACGTATTTGAGTAGGAAATTCTGAGAAATGAAGTATGAATGAGATGTGGCCGCTTGCGGGACCCTGCCGGGGGCCCATGCATGGTTTGACAACTGACAGCCGCGCCACGTCGTTGGGGCTGCCTGTGCACTCTGCTGGACAGGGGTTGGCGGAGGGTGCTTGCGGGTGTTGTTTGAATTATTTTGCGAACAGGTGTGTAGGCTGTGCTATGAGTTACTTGGACAGTTTACGAGTACTGAGCGATCTAGACATAACTGTGTGAATTATTTAGGAGGAGTGTGAATGTCTGTACTTAAATTATTTGCGTAAATTAGTAGTTGTTTGCGTGTCTGCAGACTGTGTATCGTGAGCCCAAGCATAAGATGGCGAGTGTTTTGCATCAGTGTGATAAATATATTCGATCGATAAATAAAATGTTCTAAAATATATATAGTGCAGTCCTCCTCTAACCTCCCCAGCTGCCTAGCGCAGCCGGAGTCTGTTTGGCACCATTTTTGCCGCCTATGGACCATCATCTGGGATTAAGTCATAGGAGGGATGGCAGTACGATCTGGTGGCAGTAATGTGTACTAGGTCAGTTGGACACTAAATGTCTTGGCGGAGACACCGCCTGCAAAGTAAAGACTTGTGTTCAGATCTGTTTTCCCGCCATTTCGTCCCACCACCTTGGATGACGTGATGCACTGTGCACATTAGTACAGGTTAGTACACGCTAGTACTCGTTAGCCCACCAACATTGGTTGGTAAGGGGGTGTGGTGCTGGGTTGAGGTTCATGGTGGAGATTATAACTATTTGAATCCAGGTCCAGGTGTGTGCAGCATTCACGAAAATTGATTCCAAGCCCTAGGTTCTGTGAAGTCGAATCACATGACTAATGCAGTAGCCGATAGGAGTGCAGCATTCTAGGGATGGGGGTGTTAGGCCATGAACAAACACCGCGTTGATCGCGGGAAAATGTGGAACTTCTCATTTAATCACTGAATATTGAATTTGTAAATTAACTTATTGAATATGATTAAAATTGAAATGGAATTAAGTGCTTCGGTAATTCATAGGTTAGATGAGCGATGTTGGTGTCACTTGTGTTCAGTTAAATTGGTTACCATTTTTACAGAAGTCTATGTCCGGCGTGAGTATAAATGTTCGGGCTTGAGGCTGTGCGGACAGCGGCCGCTCGCTCGTGGCCTGCTGACATGGTGAGTGTCCAGTTATAATGCACGCTAGAGAGAGAGCAGACGATCTTGTGTCATCACCCGACGTCACGGTAATGCCCTCTGGTGGCCACGACATGAACTAAGTCAGTTGGCTGGAGCTCACGGCGAACGTACTGGGTGCCGCCATCTTGAATACCGGTACTTGCGTCATGATCTGACCTCAGGAGAGCGCCCTCTTGTGGCACCGATATGAACTAAGCCAGTTGGAGTCCAGACCTAGAAGCAAACACATGTGCTTGAAATTGGTTAAATAATGAAGACAAGTACTTTTTTCCCGCTATTTTCTTTGCTTAGTAGAGATAACTAGGGTGTGGTGCATTATCCTCTTGGAATTTGAACTTCGCGCCATTTTTCTAGGGAGAGGGGACGTGGCACTTTCCCGCCAAAATTCAAACTTCCCGCCAAATTCCGCCATCTTGATTGACGTCGTCACCACCATCTTGGATGACGTCATTGCCACCATCTTGGATAACGGTACTTTGGGGTGGTACGAACCTTGTTCCAATACTATCTATTCAATGTGCTTCATTGGACTGTACGTTTTCAAAGGGCAGACACTGCTGCTAATAGTAGAGCTCCTATATCTTCCACATTGGCTCTTATTTCCTGTTGTATCACATCATTGGACAGTTCCTTCTCCACACGGAGACGTTTAAGCTCTTAACCTACAACAACGTGTGAAACTTGAGGTGTGGTATTTGGGCGAAATATGATTATCACGAGCCTGACAGGGGTACGTCGGTGGAGCAAAATGTAAACTTTGGGGGCATGCACCACGATCTATCAGGTAAAGTTTCCATGAAGAATAAAAAACGTAGTGAAACAATGTGAGAGTGCTAGAGGTACCCAGCACATTACAGGTACCCATACGTTTGAACGATATCGCGTCCCTAAAGATAATTGATTTGTGTCGTTCCATTTTGTAAGAGTGCTAATTATGTGAATTGTGACTGATTTCAGGAATTGGAGATAAACGGTACTGATATATACTGAAGAGCCAAAGAAACTGGTACACCTGCCTCATATCGTGAAGGGCCCCCCTGAGCACGCAGAAGTGCCGCAGCAAGCCGTAGCATGGACTCAAATAATTGTCTGAAGTAGTGCTGGAGGGAATTGACACCATGAATCCTGCAAGACTGTCCTCAGATCCGTAAGAGTACGTGGGGGTGGAGGTCTTCTGAATAGCACGTTGCAAGGTATCTCAGATATGCTCAATAATGTTCATGTCTTCGTGTCTATGGAGTTTGGTGGCCAGCGGAAGTTTTGAAACTGAGACGAGTGTTCCTGAAGCCACTCTGTAGCAACTCTGGAAGTGTGAGGAGACCGGACTGTCCTGCTGGAATTGCCCAAGTTCGTCGGAATGCACAATGGACATGAATGGATGCATGTGATCAGGCATTATTCTTACGTACACGTCAGCTGTCAGAGTCGCATGTAGATGTATCAGGGGAGCATATCACTCCAACTGCACACACGCCCCACACCATTACGGAGCCTCCACCAGTTTGAACAGTCTCCGTCTGACATTCAGGGTTGTCTCCATACGCCGGCCGAAGTGGCCGAGCGGTTCTAGGCGCCTCAGTCTGGAACCGCGCGACCGCTACAGTCGCAGGTTCGAATCCTGCCTTGGGCATGGATGTGTGTGATGTCCTTAGGTAGTTAGGTTTAAGTAATTCTAAGTTCTATGGGACTGATGACCTCAGATGTTAAGTCCCATAGTGCTCAGAGCCATTTGAACCATTTTTTTTTCTCCATACCCGTACATGTCCAACCGCTTGATACAAATTGGAACGAGACTCGTCCGACAATGCAACATGTTTCCAGTTATGAACAGTCCAACGTCGGTGTTGACGGGCCCAGGTGAGGCGTAGAATGGTTCAAATGGCCCTGAGCACTATGGGACTTAACATCTGTGGTCATCAGTCCCCTAGAACTTAGAACTACTTAAACCTAACTAACCTACGGACATCACACACATCCATGCCCGAGGCAGGATTCGAACCTGCGACCGTAGTAGTCGCGCGGTTCCGGACTGAGCGCCTGAACCGCTAGACCACCGCGGTCGGCTGAGGCGTAAAGCTTTGGGTCGTGCAGTCATCAAGGGTACGCGAGTGGGCCTTCGGCTCCGAAAGTCCATATCGATGATCTTTCGTTGAATGGTTCGCGCGCTGGCCCTTGTTGATCGCCCAGTATTGAAATGCGCTGTAATTTGCGGAAGATTGCACTTTTGTCACGTTGAACGATTCTCTTCAGTCTTTGCTGGTCCTGTTCTTGCAGGATCTTTTTCCGGGCGCATTTATGTCGGAGATTTGATGTTTTACCGGATTCCTGATATTCACGATACACTCGTGAATTGGGCGTACAGGAAAACCACACTTCATCACCATTGTAGCAGCAGTAACTGATCTAATAACTACACCAGACACTTGTCTTATATAGGCGTTGCCGACTGCAGCGCCGTATTCTGCCTGTGTACATACCTTCGTGTTTGAATACATATTCCTATATCAGTTTCTTTGGTACTTCAGTGTATTTTATATTGTAATGATTGATAATAAATCTTTTGTGGAAATGCTAATACAATTATTACGTATCAGATATTTCACAAAATTAAACCAACTGGTATTTACTTATGTCCTTACATTCCGTAAGCTGTGCGTGACTGGTACAACGTCAGACCGATCTGCTATATCGTGGGATGGCTCGAAGGTTGGGTGATAGTGTTTACATTTTGGGCCCGGGGGCCGTTGGGACTTAAATCGTAGGTTAAAGGATAAATGTACTGGTTCCACGTAACTGTGCGCTCCACTAAGTTTAACCGTGAAGTTCCTCTTGTGATATTGGCGCCCTTGCTTTTAATTTCATCAAAGATTGTTTTGGCTTTTCTACAAGCTGAATCAGTATTTCGGAAGCACATTTTTTTTCCCCTTGTGTTCATAGCACTTTCTGTAGACTTAATTTCTAAGTGACGTTTTACTGAACACAGGATGTTTTTCCTGAACATTTTTGCACTTTCAACTATCGCCGATTAAATGGTTCTTTTGTTAACCAGCTCCTTCGCTGCTACACTACTGGCCATTAAAATTGCTACACCACGAAGATCACGTGCTACAGACGCGAAATTTCACCGACAGGAAGAAGATGATGTGATATGCAAATGATGAACTTTTCAGAGCATTCACACAAGGTTGGCGCCGGTGGCGACACCTGCAACGTGCTGACATGAGGAAAGTTTCCAACTGATTTCTCATACACAAACAGCAGTTGACCGGCGTTGCCTGGTGAAACGTTGTTTTGATGCCTCGTGTAAGGAGGAGAAATGCGTACCATCACGTTTCCGACTTTGATAAAGGTCGGATTGTAGCCTATCGCGATTGCGATTTATCGTATCGAGACATTCCTGCTCGCATTGGTCGAGATCCAATGACTGTTAGCAGAGTATGGAATCGGTTGGTTCATGAGGGTAATACAGAACGCCGTGCTGGATCCCAACGGCCTCGTATCACTAGCAGTCGAGATGACAGGCATCTTATCCGCATGGCTGTAGCGGATCGTGCAGCCACGTTTCGATCCCTGAGTCAACAGATGAGGGACATTTGCAAGACAACAACCATCTGCACGGACAGTTCGACGACGTTTGCAGCAGCATGGACGATCAGCTCGGAGACCATGGCTGCGGTTACCCTTGACGCTGCATCACAGACAGGAGCGCCTGCGATGGTTTTTTACTCAACGACGAACCTGGGTGCACGAGTGGCTAAATGTCATTTTTTTTCGGATGAATCCAGGTTCATGATGGTCGCATCCGTGTTTGGCGACTCCGCGGTGAACGCACATCGGAAGCGTATATTCGTCATCGCCATACTGGCGTATAACCCGGCGTGATGGTATGGGGTGCCATTGGCTACACGTCTCGGTCACCTCTTGTTCGCACTGACGGCACTTCGAGAGGTGGACGTTACATTTCAGATGTGTTACGACCCGTGGCTCTACCCTTCATTCGATCCCTGCGAAACTCTACAATTCAGCAGGATAATGCACGACCGCATGTTGCAGGTCCTGTACGTGCCTTTCTGGATACAGAAAATGTTTGAGTGCTGCCCTGGCCAGCACATTCTCCAGATTTCTCACCAACTGAAAACGTCTGGTCAATGGTGTCCGAGCAACAGGCTCGTCACAGTACGCCAATCACTACTCTTGATGAACTGTGGTATGCTGTTGAAGCTGCATGGTCAGCTGTACCTGTACACTCCATGAAAGCCCTGTTTGACTCAATGCCCAGGCGTATCAAGGCCGTTACTATGGCCAGAGGTGGTTGTTCTGGGTACTGATTTCTCAGGATCTATGCACCCAAATTGCGTGAAAATGTAATCACATATCAGTTCTAGTATAATATATTTCTCCAATGAATACCCGTTTATCATCTGGATTTCTTCTTGGTATAGCAATTTTAATGGCCAGTAGAGTATTTTCCCTGTGCCACCTACAGCCCACCAAGGTTCCTTTACGAGGCTGGCTGGTATTTTGTAGCCCTGCAGTGTGCGCTCCACTTTTGCTCTGCTGAGGAGTGCGCGGTGTTTCGCAGGCTCCACGCCGGGCCGCGGCCGGTGGCTGGCGTCTCGGGCGCTGCAGCTGGCGCGCGCCTGCGTGCTGTGCCCCCTGTCGCTGCCCGCCTGGCTGCTGCTCACCCCCCGCGCCTCCGACCTGCTGGCCGGACACGGCGACCGCGACGCCTGGACCGTCCACTGGAGCGCCGCCATCGCGCTGCCGCACGTCGTGCGCATCAAGCAGGTGAGGCACCCCGCGCTGGCCGCTCCTTATATCACTCAACGACACGCAGCTTCTCGACAGCAAGTCAACACGTCCTACACACACGTTCAGAAAAAACAGAACACCTTGAACAACAGGACATGTACATTATTACGTTCTGCAGAAATGATTAACATTTCAGTCACCTCAATTCAGCATGTGTCCTGTTCTCTAGCTGGCACAAGGTCCGCCTTGGGCCCTGAAATCTTGTTCCATGCGTGGTGGTGTCGACGCGTATAAGGAGCGAATAGTGTCCTGTCGTATAGCTATCCATGTTGCATTCACCTTGTTCCACTGTGGTAGTTGCCATCGGGTCGCATCGCTTCACCATATCCCACACATTTTCGGTAGACGACAAGTCTGGTGATGTGGCGGGCCAGGGCAAAAAGTTGACATCCTGGGACACCAAGAACGCACGCGTTCGTGCAGCAATTATGTGTACATGCATTGTCTTGCTGAAAAATGGCGTCGGGGATGTTGTACAGAAAGGGTATGGCTGCGAGTGGCAGTATGTCATTCATGTTGGTCACACTGATATGTATCGTGCGAATGTAGTCACCGTGATGCCGCTCCCCCTGTCTGTGACGAACCAACATGTGGCTACCATTTTCAAACAAACGGAACACTATCTGATACCATTCCTGTCGCCAGTGGCGTCGTTCCATACACCATTGCCGCCTAGCATGTTTGTCCATATTCGCAAAAGGTAGGCGGAGGAGTGGGCAATACGCAGGTAACCCATGCTGTGCCCTCCCGGTTGGCCGTGCTGTCTAACGCACGGCTTTCCGGGCGGGAAGGAGCGCCTGGTCCCCGGCACGAATCAGCCCGGCGGATTAGAGTCGAGGGCCAGTGAGCCGGCCAGTCTGTGGATGGCTTTTAGGCGGTTTTCCATCTGCCTCGGCGAATGCGGCCTGGTTCCCCTTATTCCGCCTCAGCTACACTATGTCGGCGATTGCCGCGCAAACAAGTTCTCCACGTACGCGTATGCCACCATTACTCTACCACGTAAACGTAGGGGTTACAATCGTCTGGTGTGAGACGTTCCCTGGGGGGGGGGGGGGTCTACCGGGGGCCGAACTGCACAATACCCCTGGGTTCGGTGTGGGCGGCGGAGGGATGGCCGGCTGAAGTGGCCGTGCGGTTTAAGGCGCTGCAGTCTGGAGCCGCAAGACCGCCACGGTCGCAGGTTCGAATCCTGCCTCGGGCATGGATGTTTGTGATGTCCTTAGGTTAGTTAGGTTTAACTAGTTCTAAGTTCTAGGGGACTAATGACCTCAGCAGTTGAGTCCCATAGTGCTCAGAGCCATTTGAACCAGCCATTTGAGCGGAGGGATGAAGTGGACTGCGATAGTCGTCGTGGGGCTGCGGACCACTGCGGCTGCGGCGGGGACGAAGCCTCTCCGTCTTTTCCAGGTCCCCGGTTAACATAACATAACCCATGCGGTAATAAACGGCGACGGAGTGTCACCCCTAATAGTGGACGATGTGTTACACTGTTCCACTATTATACTAGAGCCGAGGAGGACGCCGATCTGCCCTGCAATGCTATTCGGATGACGCGTCGATTTGCTAAGGGGTTGGTTGGTCTGGGTGTTGCGACGTGACCCAACACATCGTGTTCTACGGCATTCCACGAACCTTTCAGCACACATCTGTTCTACTGTCGAAACACTTCGCCCCACATGAGCAGCAATTTCTCCGATGGATGCATCTAATTTCTCATGCTAATTACGTGCCCTCTTTCATACTCCCTGATTTGACTGTACGGTTCGTGCACACCTCTGTGGGGCATTCTGCACATCTGCTCAAGTCAGACTCATCCATTACCTTCGGTCTGCAAATGGTTCAAATGGCTCTGAGCACTATGGGACTTAACAGCTGAGGTCATCAGTACCCTAGAACTTAGAACTACTTAAACCTAACTAACCTAAGGATATCACACACATCCATGCCCGAGGCAGGATTCGAATCTGCGGCCGTATCGGTAGCGCGGTTCCACACTGAAGCGCCTAGAACCGCTCGGCCACCAGCGGCCGGCTTCGGTCTACAGCGACAACGAGAACCGCAGGTACATTTTACCGGTACGTGATGATGTGCTGTGATATCGATGTTGACCTTGAACGGACGGTCTGACAACGATCAAATGCTAATGATTTCTGCAGAACATACTAATGTATATGTCCTATGAATATGAACGTCTTGTCTCTAGTCGTTCAAGGTCTTCTGTTTCTTCTGAACACGAGTGTATTACAATCAGTGCATACGTAGCGCTTATTATCCTCATGTGTAAACATGACGTATAGCAGAAACAGCATCAATCTGTCTGGTTTCCAGTTAAGTGAGTTCCTCCGAACGAAGCGATGTTTCGATGAGGGTCACTCCAATCATCTTCAGACGAAGAGTCGACACGGCATCTTGGTTATCGTTATAAATTTTAAGAAATCCGTAGCATGAATGCTGAATTGTATTCTGTTGGGTTGCTGCAAAAGTTTGTAGCGTTTTTCCATATGTTTACTAACCACAACAAATAACGCACAACAGAGATTTTAATCATCAATAATATATCCTCCTTCGCTGCTTACAAATAGTCTACCAACTCTGGCCGACTTTTCGAATCCGCGACTGTAGAAATCATGTGGTTTTGACGCGAAAAACTCGTCGATCCGTGTTTGGAGCGCATTTTCATTCGGAAAGGGAGTTCCTTGAAGGTTGTTCGACAGAGAGCGGAAAAGGCGAAAACCTGAGGGCGCGAGATCAGCTGCATAAGGTCTTGGTACGGGAAGTTGCTGCTATGTGTGGGCACAACCATTCCTTTGCTAGGGTATAAAGATATCATTTATCGCCAGCAATAACAATACTGAATAGGAATGGTCGGTGTTGTTCACGCTACGGTCGCAGGTTCGAATCCTGCCTCAGACATGAGTGTGTGTGATGTCCTTAGGTTGGTTAGGTTTAAGTTCTTCTAAGTTCTAGGGGACTGATGACCTCAGAGGTTAGGTCCCATAGTGCTCAGAGCCATTTTAACCATTTTTGTTGTTCACGAGCTTGATGACGAGAAAGCAGAGATACACGTATGGTTATCCGCCGACTTTTATGATTTTGGCTTAGAGCATACGGTACCCAGACACCCAGTTTTTGAACCTTCCCCTCCGCACGCAAATGTCGCACGATAGTGGAATGTTTACTTTTGATCACATTTGCCAGTTCTCGAGTACAATGATGTGGGTCATTTTCGATGAATGCACTTGAACGATGTTCATCAAATCGCGAAGATCTTCCTGAACGTGGGGAGTTACTAATGTCCAAACGATCATCCTTAAAACGAGAAAACCATTTTCTTGCCGTGTTCTGTTCAATGGCATTATCCTCATACGCGGCACAAATGTTTGTGGCTGCCTCCGTTGCTCTCACCCCTTTACTTAAACAGAATAATGTGTCGGAAATGTTGTGATTTCTTCATTTGGTACTCGATTTTCTAGCATCAACAGCTCCACACAATACCTCCGAATGACATCGTGTAAACTCAGATAGCAACAGTTCGAAATGATCTCAAATGGAATGATCAGATTACACAAGCAACGGGTAAGGTGAACTCTAGATTTCGGTTTATTGGTAGAATCCTGAAGCGATACAGTCCCTCAACAAAGGAAATAGCTTACAACACGTTAGTTCATCCAGTCTTGGAGTATTGTTCGTCTGTGTAGGACTCTTACCAGTTGAGTCTGATTCAAGAGATTGAGAAGGTCCAAAGAAGAGCGGCAAGATTCGTGACTTGTACATTTAGCCATAGCGAGAGCGTTACAGATCTCATAGAAAGTTTGAAGTGGGACAGATAGAGGGTGCGCTAAACAGAAGAGGGTGCTCACTAAATTCCGAAATCCGATCTTCACCGAGGATGTAGAGCATATATTATTACCACCAACTTTCAAATCGCGCAATGATCACCATTCAAAGATAAGGAAAATAAGACCTCGTACTGAGGAGTTCAGACAGTCGTTTTTCTCTCGCGCGATCCGCGAGTGGAGTAGAGGGGGGAAATATGACTGTGAGGCGAATTGGGCCCTCCGCCACACACCGTTTGGTGGCTAGCGGAGTATATATGTAGAAGTAGGTGTTGTTGTTGTTGTGGCCTTCAGTCCTGAGACTGGTTTGATGCAGCTCTCCATGAGAAGTAGGTGTAGAACTACAAATAAAAATGACAATTGATAAGCCAGCCGTTGTGGCCGAGCGGTTCTAGGCGCTTCAGTCCGGAATCGCGCTGCTGCTACGGACGCAGGCTCGAATCCTGCCTCGGGCATAGATGTGTGAGATGTCATTAGGTTAGTTAGGTTTAAGTAGTTCTAAGTCTAGGGGACTGATGACCTCAGGTGTTAAGTCCCATAGTGCTCAGAGGCATTTGAACCATTTGACAATTGATAAATAAACCCGTAGCAACCGGAATAGCAAGATGCAAAACAAAAAGGCAAAGATCTTTTGCACCAACCTAATATTTTATTGAGTTCCCGGTTTCCGTCCAAGACCATACTCACGATGCTGTACGAGATGTGAAACAAAAATAACTAGGATATAACATTTGTAAGAAGATACATACGTCAAAATGCTACTACAAATGCACACTACACGTCATACATCTTCAACACAAGAAGCGTAATTAAATTCAAAAGTACAGTTCCAATACACAGTGACTCTATGAGAAGCAGGCGCTGATCATTTCGAATGAAGACAGTAAACTGGCTCGGGGAGTCGACAACAGAATCGGATCCGTTCACTAACATCATGATCAAAAACCATGGAATATAAAGATATCGGAGACATTGGTAATACATGAAGAAATCGGAGATTACAAAGTCCTAAGGTAAAACACATGTCCGTAAAATACTTAACAAAATAATGTAATGCGTCATGCCTAAAATATCTAGGAGGCTAAATATGAAAACAGGTTTTTTTTCAGTTTTAATCTTTCACGAGTTTAGCTGCTCTCCTATTCCGATGGACTGGTTGCAAACCGATTCTGTACCGTGTAACGACGACCACACTCTTCACAAAGGCACAAAGTAACATCTCCACATGGAAGACAGGAAGTGAAGGCATGAAATATTCAGTGGAATTTCCACCTTAAACCTCGCGGTACGTACTAGAAAAATCGGAATGTATTAACAACACAATGTCCGTGAATGAGTAAGTAACTCAGACTGCAAAAGTGCTCAACTTCTAATCAGCAATGTAGCACCTTACTTGGCCCATTCAGCAACCAATGCAAGCAGCAAATAGCACCAGATCCACCTCCTCGCTATTATTTCAAAGCTCTGTCCAAAATTCGCCACGAAGGGCGGGCTTCAACCTGATTGGCACGTGGGACCGGAATTCCAACGAATCCTTCTGACAGTCTTAAAGATGTGCCAAAGACAAATACGTTTGTAGAAATTGGTATCTTAGTGCAGTATGTATCTTTACAGTGAACATGCGAGTTCACGCCACTTCAAAGGATAGCCATAGCAGATCTTCTGATTTATAAAAGAACATTAACATCAGGAAAATTACAATGCATTTTTCAGATTTTTTTCTTATTCTTTATACGACAATTTTGTCACATTATTGGTATAGAGAGTGCAGACAAGAACACTGTTCTTGTTTTTGGTGACTTCCAGAGACTTACAGCTTCTTCTTCCTCCCAGCATTCGCCCCTGTTAGCTCCAGGGAAAATATTTTTTAAGTAGGAGGGCACCGACTCAGGCAAATAAAAACAATTGTGCAACAATGTTTTTGTTAGATTGGTGTAGAATGCTATGGTTGACATGTTCTAGTCCGTTACTCCGAATTGGGCTCCCAGCATCAGAATTGAAAACACGTATTGAAGTTAATCTACTTACTGCAAGTGGCAACTGCCATTAATACATATTTTACCTCATACATAGTCCCTTGTGAAATATTCTGACAGAGAAAATGTTCTGTTAGCTTCAGTTCATTATTATTACAAGAAATTTTACTTAAAATGTACCTCTAATGTTCCACACTAATCGTTCCTCTGTGAGAATCAATCACTCATTAAATTTCGCGCTGAAGCGTAGCATGTTACGTCAGACAGTTTATGTGAACACCCTTCCATAACACAACCGGAAGTCTACAACACATGGCGTAAAACATGTGAACCATTTTGCATTTGTGCTTCTCAAACAATTCGAATTCCGTCAGGCACTTTAACTTTGGTGTAAACCATTCCACACAATGCAAAATCTTGAATTCACGCAGAAGACATGTAGAATGCACTACGACGACTCCTGCTGATAATCCACGCTCAACAGGCAGTCCGGGATGTTTCACTGTTTGGTTCGTAACTGTTAATCGCTGTACTCGTTGTGTATTCAGCACATAATATTACCATTTCTTATGTGGGGACACCTCGTCGATCACAGGATTATGCTTCAGTACACTGATGTCCACCGTTCTTGTCTCCGGCCATTGATGACTGTATAAACCAATTTACTTCAACTGTTCTTTTCCCTGTCATCTTAAACTCATATTAATTCACTTTTATGTAGTGCTCAATAGTTGTACCTAGACTGGTTGCTACAAAATCCTTAGCAGACATATGTGTCACAATTAACGTGTCCTTTTGCCTCTCACGCATTTGAAATTTGCTACCCTAACTAGTATTACCAGCTAAGTAATATTTGAAAGCTAACGTTATTAGCTACTGTCCCTCAGTTTAACACTTTCACGTACACACTACTACACTTCAAATCACTGATACTAAGTCTCTCATAACATTAACATCATTACACATTCCTTGTAAACAGGAACCACAGGAAAAAGTTCATTTAACATTTTACCCAAACACATATTATAACCATAACAAACAGTTTCTTTTATTCATATTCGTCGTTTAAATAAATGCATCACCTAACATTTAAATTTCAGTATGTCCTCTAATCGTATGGACGTGAACATAACGTACTCACACACATAGCCCAATAACTAATACGAAAAAACACTCACAATTCACATATGTATAGATCAAATCATTTCTTCTGCTTACTGATTCACTTTCGTTCTCTCTTTGTCTATTAATAAAAATATTTTTAATTTAGGTAAGCATATAACACTTTTGAGCACCCTGAAGATCGTTAATGTACCAAACACTCTGCAGCATGAAGTATGTGAGCAGTTCCGTATGGTCCAGCACATAACGTACATTTCCCATTGCTTTTTACTGTACGTGTAGCTATCAATGACAACTTAGGATGATTTTATACAAGGACAAATCTCCACTTTGTAGTCTTGTTTATGAGGTGCTTCCCTCGCAGAATACTTCTTCTGTTCTTTTGCGCGACCTGATAGTGTGATAAATGCTTGTGTGAAATGCTAGTGCATTCACATTATATATATATATATATATATATATATATATATATATATATATATAAAATTTAGTTCATGTAGTGTAAAATCTGTAGATTAACGTGATAAATTGTTGATGATCATCTGAAACTCGTTGAGTCAGTCAAACCCTCTACCTTGTCTTTTTGAGCAGTATAGTCTTATAAATCGGTTCAGTTCAAGAAACAATCGTCCTGCTAGTTGGCTTCTGGATGGAATTTTACTATAAGTATTTGCTTAATCTCTGAATCTGCTAAATACTGCTTTATCGATCACAAGTAATCTGCCTTTCACTGTTTGATAATATTGCATCTGTTTTTCCAATCTTCACATAGTTATGATCTCGAGTTCTGTTATTAATCATTGTGCTAATTCTGTTACTTATCGTATACAGCTTCAAATACATCATAAACACATCGTATTTTGCTCCTCCTCATCCTTTTGTCTAGGCACCGGAAATATCCGCAGCAACTAGTTTGATATCTGAATGGGGATAATTTGGTGTGAATCTGCTCTTCAGCATTTATTATTTTCCTTGTTTTCTGACATAGTAAACAAGATCTCAAAACATTTTATGCTTTATTTCTCGTGGCGGGGAACTAACAGCACTCTTTTACATTATCAGCATATTTTAAGACACCAAAGTGTCCCCAGTTTTTGCCAAACAAATTTGTTTTCAGCCTTGAATGGAAACAAAAGTACCCCATGTAAAATAATACGTCACAGTCGAGGAGACAGTGAGGGGTAAACTTATTTGTTTGGTCAGTTTTCAGAGTTTCTTTTGCTTTCGACTAGGTATGATATGCATATTGTCTCTTACACATGTCAAGAAAGTATCTGTGATATGTTCTGCCACATCTTTTGATTGCACTGACTAAGAAGCTTAAAGGTTTTTCATCGCCAAGGGATCGACACAAATTTTAATTTGATACCTCTATCCATCCCTGGGCAAAATGGTTCTTAGTAGTCAGGCAGGTAGACACACTACGAAATGATTCCATAATGGTCCTGTTATTAACTGAGTTTCAGTACCCTAGAAATCTGCTGGAAATTGATACTGTATCTAAAACTACAAGTTCTGTGGCTGAATATGACTTCTCACGATCTGAAACATCCTGGCAGATTAAAACTGTACCAGACCAAGATTAGAGACTGGGACCTTTGCCTTTCATGGGCAAGTGCTCTACCAACTGAGCCATCCAAATATGACTGAGAGCTTTACTTCTGCCAGTACTTAATTTTAATTTGCCAAGAAGTTTGATACTAGTGCACACGCTGCTGCAGAGAGAAAATTTAATTCTGTTCTCACAGCATGTTATCAATCTGACTGCAAATCCTATGGTGCAAAAATTCGGTTTTCCATTAATATTTTGAGTAAAACAAAAGAGATCCTAGTCCAACATATGAAGCATTGGTTGTTCGACCAAAATCAGAGCTTAAATTTAGGTGGTATACTATCCTATCTTGACTCACTCTTGTTAAATTATCTCAAAATCTGATTAGCTTTCTGCTGTTCATTTGCTTACTCTGTGTCTTTAACCGTAGGTTCAAAACCTTCACTATTTAATACACACTTTGCAACAAACCATCTGTGACAACTGGACATTCCCATGATCGATTTTAACTGTTTTTTGTTTATTTGGTGGAAGAAACTTTTTGTACTTTTGTAATCATGCTTTTATTGGATATTATTTCCTATGATGAAATGATATGACCAAGAAATTTAATCTCTTTGCTTCAACATTTTGAGTTTGTAAGAATGGTTGTTACTTCAGCTCTTCCAAATGCTTGTAGCACGTTTTTATCAGTCCCAGGTGTCCTTGCCAAGTTGACATTAACGTATCATTGACTAAATATGCACTCAATTCAAAAATTGTTGTCGCAGTAATTTATCCTAGGTTGCAATGAATACATCTAACATTACTGTTGAACATCAAATTGATAACTTCTTCCAGCAAATCTGAATGCTATGTACTTCTGTGATTTGTCAATAAGGTAATACTAAATATATACTTGAGAAGTACTACACTCTGTCAAATCTATGTAAATCTTCCTCTAAATTTTCTGAACATGTCAATACTGGCACTAAAATGTTATTAATGGCCGTCGGTTTTGGCTTGTTCATGACGACGGGTAGCATCTTCATACATTCTTCTTGTGTATCCCAATGGTTTTTATACAACTAAAAGTGGACTACTATATGGACTTTTTGAATTCTTAATGATTTGTCGCTCTAACAACTGATTAATTCCTCTTTTTACTTATGATTGTTTGGCCCAAGGTGTGGGCTATACTAGAAGACCAAAAGGTTAATCGGTTTTAACATCAATATAACATTCATTCACATTCCTTAATATCCCACGTTATTCCTCAAAACATGTAAATAACCATAGTGTGAGTGTTAGTGGCATGTAAAAAATCTGATTTGTTTACTTTATCTTGGGTTGTCTCCTTTACAATCATTTTAAACTGTTTTATCATGTAAGCTTCTCATTGTGACCTGTTCTCCATACCTACAACTTGGCTGTTTGTTTGAGCACAGAATCTTCTGAGTGTGGTGTTGGATCTTAGCAAATAAGCCTCAGTGAACATATTATACCTTGCAATTGAAACCCTCCTTGAATTATGTGATGGTCACTAAGAAACTCTTTTATCATTGCCCTTCCCACATTATTGTACTATATCTAGATATTTTTGTAAAAAGGATAGCTCCTTACAATGTCATGTGCACCATTCACGTTCCAACGTGCACAGCCAACAGCTCTCACACCATATGCGATTTTAGTGGTGTTGTGTGAACGAAAACGATCACTAGTGACAGGCAAGACTTAGTGTGGGAATAAAACACCAGAGGCACTGCAGTATACTCATTTCTCACTTGTCGCAAGTAGTCAGTTGGGACAAGAAAGTCGCTTGTGTAAAACAGGCTTAAGAATAATGAAGTGTATGCCATTACTTCCTCCCCTCCCTATTTCTTAAGCAAAAGCACAATTGTGCTGTACCATGGCCAGGTTACCAATTTACTTTGCTGGGTAATATTTAAAGGTTTTAGTTTTCATGTTTGTGCATGATGATTTAGAGAAGCAGGATATAGAAAAATGTGATATTGTTATGTAAAAATTTAAATAAATTTATTTATGTCATTTAACAGCAAAAACATGGAATTTAAAGATGGGGTAAGGACACTTATTTCTAGGAGATGAAATATTGCAGGTAAACTCCGTTTTTGTGCAAAAGCTCTTGCAGTCTCTTAGATGAATTGAGCATGGTTCAAAGTACCATTTCAACAGGAATTTCGGCAATTGCTTCCTGGATCTTGGCTTTCAACTCTTCTGTTGTAGCAGGTCGACTACGATACACTTTGCTTTTAAGGTAACGCCACAAGAAGTACACTGAAGTAAATGGATTTCTGAGCAGCCATGGAATGTGTCATAGTTTCTAGAAATTATATGGCTGCCAAACAATTGGTGTATAGCAGCCATCGATATTCATGCTTTGTGTGACATTCATCCATGTTTTTGAAACCATTTGTTGTCAATAATCAATGGAAATTCTGTGGGTATTATGCAACAAAGGTTTTGGTTATCGAAACTGACTGGAATCGCAGGGCCAAAAGACTAAGGCCTATTGTCATTACAACACACGTATCTTTGTTGCTGTACAGTGGTTGTTGGTGTAGCTGAGTAGGATTTTCTTGTATCGAATAACAGTAACTATGTCTATTAACAAGCCCATTAACATAGAATGGGCTTTGTCAGACGTTCACAGATCGCTTACAAACTCATTGTTAGTCCAGTTTAAGGCAGAAGCGACACAAGCCGCTGCTTGGAATGCCAAGCTGTAAGGGGAGGGAGAACGGGGGGGAGGCATCCAATCATAAGTCTCGAACCGGCCTTGCCCATTCTCGTTGTTCATCTTGTCAAGCACTCGTTCACAGAATCGTCGCCGCATTAGGTGATCACTGAGTTTCAGTGCCTGGACGATCTTCAACTTGTATGGATGCTAGGTAATGTAAGTCCCATACCAACACTGTTCAAACATTTCAACTATGGAATTGTAAAGACAGTGCTTGGCGACAGATTAAATGATAAAGGCTCATGACACCAACTCGAAAAACTTCGATATTTTCTCGTGAATGAATGGTCCTCTCATGACTGGGAGGTTTATTTTTCCTGCTGAACCTGTTTCCTCAAAATTTCGCTTACATATATTTACTGCGTGTGCTGATGTCCCATGATCGTGGCGCCTTAACGTCTTCAGTCCATGGTTATACGTATGTGTACTTCGAGTTTTCACTTCGTAAAATCACTAAACTGTTTCTGCCAAATTAGGATTTGTATGAAGCCTTTGTGTAGGTTATGTAGTTTCAATTTGTGCTGCTAGATCGCACCACAGTCCACTTGCTGTGCCACTTACGATATTTTGAAAATACGATTCCGCTCAGTGGCTGCCCATAGCGCGCACTTGCAGGTAGTTCAAAATAATACATTACTCTATAACAGAGACTTACATTATTTATTGCATACATGTTTTTACTAGAATTATCTCTTATGTTGACTATGGTAGACGAACTGCATATGCTTGTACTTCAGGTTACATCTTCAAAGATTTTCCTGAATTTTCTACACAGAGGAAACAGTAACCTTTTTATTTTGTGTGAGGTAAACCTCACAATTATGTAAGGCTTTGGCTGCATGTAACTCGACAGTTGGGAAACAGATTGTTATAACATCAACAGTTAATTTGTGTTACTATTTTCAGTTATTAATGATAAAGAAGTACATCGCAGGCTGCAGGACAGTCATATCATCTGTTATTTTGTTATCATTCTATGTTGGAAGTGAGGCATATGGTAATTGTTCTCAAAGGAAGTACAGGTCAAATACTAGAACAAAACAATGGCCAGTTAGACTAATTAAGTATTTTACTAATTAAGCTATTGTTAATCGTTGGATTTTGTACAAAAGATCTTGTACAAAGGAAGGAATATCAAATGTAACAGACTGTTCATAAAAAATTTTAGGATAAATTTTTAATTAATGAGCTGATGAAGTGTTCTCCTGTGAGAAGTTCATCAAGGTTCTCGAGAGAAATATCTGTAGATCTAAAGGCAGCGCACCAGACAGAAGAAATATTGTCAACCAAAGAACGTGAGTCGATATGGCCAGGTTGATGACCTTCGCCTATACACAGTGGCGAAGAATATCTGTAAATGTCGCTATGAAGGGTGCAGAACCTTCTGCAACAAGTGTACATGGTCCAATCACGTTAATGCGACCATCACCTATGTTCGATGTCAACATGCAGTAACCACATGCAGAAGCCACGTGGAAGCACTAGCAATGGAGGGTGAATAAAGCGTGTCGAGGGAATGCAATAATGTGGAAATAAAGCGATTTATCTGACGAATAAAAGGGCATGACCATTCGCTTTCAGGCCAAGGGTAGAACTTTTTCGAAATGCTTAAGTTTGCAAACTGTTCAAGTGCTGTCGTGGTTAAAAATATAGTGTGCACAGCAAAATGACGCTATACAAAACACATGCTGAGGCAAATGCGCTGCACCACGGGCCACAAGTGACAGATGCTGCGAAGATGTGTATGGGCGAATAGACCTGCAACTGTTGAGCAGCTGATTGGTCAGATGAACTAAGGGGCTGCCAACAATGACCGTTCAGCGAACCATCTGCGTGACTGTCCTGCAGCAGGCGCCCGGTTCACACACCCATGTTAACTGATGTTTGTCAGCAACAATGGCTGGAGTTTGCACACCAATAACGCAAAGAATGTCTGTACTCCTCAACACAATGGCATCTATCAGCAAGTAAATGCATCTTCTCACCCAGCTCACAGTGTATGTGTGTGGTATGAAGAATGGTGGATGAGATTATCCTACTCTCCTAGCCACAAAGCTCACCGGATTTAAACCCAATGAGGAGTCTGTGGCACCACCTCAATCGGGCTGTTCGCACCATTGATGCTCCAGCAAGAAACCTAGCGGCAGCTGGTTACAGGAATGGAGATGGCATGTCTCCGCATTCCTGCCGGTAGCTTCCAGAACCTTACTGACTCTCTTCCTGCATGTTTCACAACATTCTAAGCTGCTAAATGTCGTTATTCAGTTTTTGACAGATGGTCACATTTATGCGACTAGACATTATAACATACTTTTACTTCTTGTTAAGATCCAAAGTACACGAATGTGTACCTTAAAATTTTAGAAAATATACAAAATAAAACTTGAATAGATGTAGTTTAGAATGTGACTTTGTGAAACAAAAATAAGATGCTGGATGAAAACGTTTTTCTTTACTTTTTTTATCACCGAGGCTGAAGAGGCTAATCCTGAAATGATGACTAAAGTTGATTGGGGAAGTATGTTTTACTCCAGGTATATCTATTAAGTGGGAAGATGGAATTAGGTGGTTGCTGTACGTTGTATTGAATTGTATTGTATGTTAACCAGGGCGCCTAGAAACGATGGAGAGGCTCCGTCCCCGTCGCAGCCGTAGTGGTCCACAACCCCACGATGACTACCGCAGTCCACTTCACCCCTCCGCCGCCCCACACCGAACCCAGGTTTACTCTGCGGTTCGGCCCCCGGTGGACCCCCAGGGAACGTCTCACACCAGACGAGTGTAACCCCTATATTTGCTTGGTGGAGTAATGGTGGTGTACGCGTACGTGGAGAACTTGTTTGCGCAGCAGTCGCCGACATAGTGTAACAATAAGGGGAACCAACCGGCATTCGCGGAGGCAGATGGAAAACCGCCTAAAAACAATCCACAGACTGGCCGGTTCACCGGACCTCGACACAAATCCGCCGGGCGGATTCGTGCCGGGGACCAGGCGCTCCTTCCCATCGGGAAAGCCGTGCGTTAGACCGCACGGCCAACCGGACGGGCTGCTGTACGTTACTCAGCGTTAACAATCGCCTATGGTCACCAAATTTCTTGTTCCTCCGAATCGCCCTGTACCAGCTCTGCCCCGCGCTGCCGCCAGGTGACGCGGACGTCGGTGAACGGCGTGCTGCTGGCGGCGATGGCGGGGGCGCTGCGGCGCGCGCTGCAGGCGGCGGGAGTGCGCCAGCCGCCGGACCTGAGCGCGCTCGTCGCCGCCGCCGCGCCCGGGTGCCGCGCGGGGTCGCCGGCGCCGCCGCAGCCCGTGCCTCTGCGGCTGCCCGCCGGGTGAGTATACCTAATTACCTGCCTGCCTACACGGTCGCGCCGCGTCGAGTTTACCGTCAGACTGGCGGCGGGCAACGGCAAGTGGAAACTTTCCTCTTCGCGCATGCACAACACGAGTAGCCAAGTCCTAGCATATTCGCATTGCATGGTGAGTGGGCCAAGGGTGCTTCAGGTTGTAGCGTCGGCGACCGCTGACGTGACTCGTTGTGTTGTCAACTTGTGTAACATCGCAGTATGGGACACACATCTTCTTCTTCCTGAAACGTTTCTGCTTCTATATCTACATGTACATACATACTACGCAGTCCACCATACGGTGCGTGGAGGAGGGTACCTCGTACCACAACTAGCATCTTCTCTCCCTGTTCCACTCCCAAAAAGAACTAGCGAAAAATGACTGCCTGTATGCCTCTGTACGAGCCCTAATCTCTCTTATCTTTGTGGTCTTTCCGCGAAATATAAGTTAGTGGCAGTAAAATGTACTGCAGTCCGCCTCAAATGCTGGTTCTCTACATTTTCTCAGTAGCGATTCACGAAAAGAAATCCTCCTTTCCTCCAGAGACTCCCACCCGGGTTCCTGAAGCATTTCCGCAACACTCGCTTGATGATCAAACCTACCAGTAACAAATCTAGCAGCCCGCCTTTGAATTGCTTCTATGTCCTCCCTCAATTCGACCTGATAGGGATCCCAAACGCTCGAGCAGTACTCAAGAATAGGCCGTATTAGTGTTTTATAAGCGGTCTCCTTTACAGATGAACCACATCTTCCCAAAATTCTACCAATGAACCGAAGACGACTATCCACCTTCCCCACAACTGCCATTACATGCTTGTCCCACTTCGTATCGCTCTACAATGTTACGCCCAAATATTTAATCGACGTGACTGTGTCAAGCGCTACACTACTAATGGAGTATTCAAACATTACGGGATTCTTTTTCCTGTTCATCTGCATTAATTTACATTTATCTATATTTAGAGTTAGCTGCCATTCTTTACACCAATCACAAATCCTGTCCAAGTCATCTTGTATCCTCCTACAGTCACTCAACGACGACACCTTCCCATACAACACAGCATCATCAGCAAACAGCCACACATTGCTATCCACCCTATCCAAAAGATCATTTATGTAGACACAAAACAACAGCGGACCTACCACACTTCCCTGGGGCACACCAGATGATACCCTCACCTCCGATGAACACTCACCATCGAGGACAACGTACTGGGTTCTATTACTTAAGAAGTCTTCGAGCCACTCACATACTTGGGAACCAATCCCATATGCTCGTACCTTAGTTACGAGTCTGCAGTGGGGCACCGAGTCAAATGCTTTCCGGAAGTCAAGGAATATGGCACCCGTCTGATACCCTTCATCCATGGTTCGCAAGATATCATGTGAAAAAAGGGCGAGTTGCGTTTCGCAGGAGCGATGCTTTCTAAAGCCGTGCTGATGCATGGACAGCAACTTCTCTGCCTCAAGGAAATTCATTATATTCGAACTGAGAATATGTTCGAGAATCCTGCAACAAACCGATGTTAAGGATATTCGCCTGTAACTTTGAGGACCCGTCCTTCTACCCTTCTTATATACAGGCGTCACCTGTGCCTTTTTCCAGTCTCTCGGGACTTTACGTTCGGCAAGAGATTCGCGATAAATGCAAGCTAAGTTCAGGTCTTCCAAGCTTCCCTTTCTGCCCACAGTCTATCATTTGGCATCTCCTCCCATCACAATCCTCTCCGGCTCACGTCATCCTTTACCTGGTTTTCCGTCTTGTTCATGGTCTTACAATTGGTCATTCTATCCATTCTATGGTTCTTCTCGTAAGTCCTCTTGGTGCCATTCTTTTAATGCGGCCAAAGCATTTCCCCCAATTTCTCTCCATAGTGTCTGTTAGGTGCATAATGTGCCGGGTGTTTCGTAATGTTTCATTCCTTATCCTGTCTCTCCTCGTCTTACCGAGCATCCCTCACACAAAGTGCATCTCTTTTGTTTGTATTCTGCACAGACCTTTCTTTTTCCGAGTCCATCATATGATAATATGACTTTTCCATCATGATCTTTGCTTTGCAGGTATTTCCCAACTATAATTATACCAGATACGCAATAACAACATTTTGAACAGTTTTCTATTCTCTCCAAAGGTCCATCCTGGAGGTTTCCTTTCTTGGTTAATTTGCTTCCTAGATACATGAAAACATCTATATTTTTTAATACTTCTCCCATTGCAAATCCCCTTTTTCATGTTTCCTACTTATTTTCATTACTTCAACTTCTGTTAAGCTTATTTCCGTGTTTGATTTTTCAGTTACTCTCTACCAGATATGTAGTTACATCATCTGCGTATGCTGTGATTTTCATATCACCTGCTTTTGGCACTTTGCAAGCTGTCCTTGTGACGTCCATAAGTATATTAAAAAGCACTGGTGAGGTCACACCTCAACGTCGAACCCCTCTGTCCCTTTTGAACCCTTCTGATTTTTTTCGCGTCTATTATAACACGTTTCAGGCTTTTTCTTGTATATGTTTCTCACTCTCATTTGCATTCCTTTTGAGGGTTTCAGTCAATCAGACCTTGACATTTCTCTTCACTTCTAACATGTCATAATCACAGATTTTACGACTATCTGCTGTCACTTTATTAAGGAAATGACATGCACAATTTTGTAACGAGAAGACTTATGTCAGTCAGTTTAGTGTAGAACACAGTATTAACAGCTTTGAACGTAAATGTTCCAGGGCGTGTTTAAACACAAAACATTTAAAATGTTAAAACATTGAACATTAAGATACAGCGTGTCCATAATTAAAGTTCCAATTTCAGAACGCTGTAGAAAGAGAACTACAGCTCAGAATGACGTCAAATGTGAACAGTATATTATTGACGCAGGGGAAAACGGCATCGAACAAAAAACATTACATATATTTTTATCAATAAATGGCGCGGTAAGCGTCTTAACGTGAATGCGGTCCGTGACCTACAACTGGTTTCCTTTCTGCCCATATCACGGCTATGGTTTGAGTTGGCATTATACTGTCCGTACTGTTCAATGTGCATGAGTGCACAAGTTTGACGGTCAATAGCTATGACACGGTTAGTTACGTAAGCCCATCCACCATGGCAGGGTAGTACCACATCGGATGGCGAAATCGGTTTTTAATTGTCTTGAGGACTAAATCGCAAGACAAGTAAAATGACATCGGTTTCTAACTGCCGCGAGACTGGTGCAAGACATGTTCAATACGGTGCCCACCGTTTTCTGCGACAACTGGAAATCGATAAACAGCATGTTCCATTACAGATCAGATTGTCTCGGCCCGCACATTCAGAATGCTTTGCGCAGTGCGTACCTTCAGTTCAGTTACGTTGGCAATCAGAGCACCGAATCATCTTTTAGATAACCCCTCAGCCAGAAGCCACACGAATAAGATCAGGTGATCTGGACGGCCTGGCTGTATGGAAATGACGGCTGATAATTTTAGCTTTCCGAAATGCTTCTACAGCAGATGCTTCACAGATTGTGCAATGTGCACCAGACAGGGAACACGACCCGCAGTGCTCAACTCCTCGAAAAAAAAAAACGGCCCTACAATAAACGTTGTCGTCTATCCGCACCACACAATCACCTTTCCAGAATGAAGTGGTGGCGTTTGATGTGCTTGTGGATTTTTCGTTGCCCATTTTCTGTAATTCTGCGTATTGACATGTCCTTGGAGTTGTGGAAATGGGCTTCGTCTGTCCATAGAATGTTCCACGACCATTCACTGTCCGCCTCCATGCGTGCAAAAAATTTCAGTTCAGCAGGAGACAACTCTTGAACACGGGTGATTTTATATGGATAGCGATGCAGGATGTTTCGTAGAATTTTATGCAGCCTGCTCGCAGGCATGCCCAATGTTCGGGCGATTCCCTGTGCACTGTATATCTGCACACCATCGCTCGACCCATTCTGCAATACTGGGCCACATCTTTGACAGACGTCGGGTTAACTGCTTTCCTCCCTCTGCCACACTGCACTTCAAAAGCACCTGCCTTTTCCAATTTCGTAATCATTTTCTCCAGACCCTTAGCAGACATCAGACCTACGCTTTTTTTCATATCTTTGAGTCTCCGGAACTTCTGCTCTGCTACAGGAAGCACAGTTGCTGTTCGTGTAAAACAGCTTTACCAGTAGTGCACGATGCTTCAGGGAGACAGTCATAATGGGCGTCTCAAGCGGAAACTGTGGAACAGCGTCTGTTGGTGTGCATATTCTGAATCTTGGTCAAATTTTCGTTACATTTTTTCTTTTTTGTTCTACGACGTTTCCCCCTGCGTCAATAATATGCTGTTTAAATCTTACATCATCCTCAGCGGTGGTGACCTTTCTACAGCGTTCTGAAACTGGAACTTTAATTATGAAAGCCCTGTGCATCACACCCCATTCCGATAATTACTTCGGGCAGAGCTTTCATTTAAGGCGTTTCATGGCAGGTAATTATGGTCAGATGAAATGGTTTGGTATATGTGATACGTGTTGGGTGCAGCAGCGTTCATGGTAGGATATTAAAAACACACCATCAGGCAGTAACTGTATTTTATTTATTACCTCTTATGTCAATTAATAGTTAAAGGTGTGCCATTTACTAATGTGTAAGTCACCGTCCATTGCGTGGATTATTTTTTGAATATGGTTCCTGTCAAATAATGCCCCCTCTGCACAACACATTCATCGAGGGGGGTTTGGAAACTTTCCATAACTCGGCATAACATATTCCCTGGGACATTGCCGATGGCAGTTCTGATGCGATCCTTCAACTCAGGAATGGTGGCGCAACGTGCTCGGAACACTTCTTGCTTCAGGTAGCCCCAATGGAAAAAGTGTGCACATGAAAGGTCAGGTGAGTGAGGCGGCCAGGAAATGTCACCAAAACGGGAAATTACTCTACCGGGAAATGTCTGTCGCAAGAAATCCATGCAAATTCTGGCTGTATGCGAGGTCGCTCCGTCTTGTTGAAACCATAATTGTTCCATATCCACATCGACCGTACCTAATTGGGGAAGAACGAAGTCTTGCAGCATCTTTAGGTAGCGTTCACTGGTGACAGTTACAGCCACACCGCTATCATCCTCAAAGAAGTAAGGGCCAATAACCCCAAAGGAAGTAACTCCACACCACACTGCGACACGAGAACTGTGCAAGGGTTTGATGTGCAGTTCATGCGGGTTTACATCACACCAATAACGCATATTCTGTTTATTCACTGAACCACATAACTCGAAATGAGCTTCATCTGACATCAGGATGGTGTGCAACACTTGTGGATTTTGGCGAAGGAGATCACGCATGGTTAAGCAGAATGTTTAGCGTGAAACCCAATCGCGAGTCCCAATTTCCTGAACAACCTGCAGCGTATATGGGTCAGAATGGAGATCTTCATGCAATATTCTCCTGAATGACCGATCGGACATATGCACAGTTTTCCCATGACGACGACCAGATGTTTTTGGGCTACGCAGCAGTGCAGCACGAATATTTTCCACGGCTTCTGGGGTTCGTACAGTTCTCTCACTTCTTCCCGGTTTGCCATTGCAAACAGGACCTGTTGTTCGAAATGCACGTACCCACCTCACAATGGTCCGCCCATCTATAACTTTCCCATGATCTCCCAAGTTGAAATGTTGCCGAAAAGACACTGGGTAGCAATAACAGAGTCGTTATTCTTGAAATAATTTTCAACAGCAAAGGCACAATGCTTTGCACTCCACCGCTCCATGTCACGGTCACACTCGAAATGGCAGTTCATTAGTACACAAATGCGGCACGAGCTTTCGCGCATTCCTGCAGTGTGTCATTGCACTACGCCAGTCAAATTACGCTATGAACGCTGCCGCAACCAGTACTTCACTTATTATTCTATAAAATACCTTGAAGCACTCTAGCTCAAACAGTCTCGGTCACGTCCTTGGTAAGTAGAAATGGGCAAAAATCGGAAGTGTTCGGTCAAATAGCTTATTTGCTGCACTAGCAGCTCGCCGATCTTTAAGATCCTACAATACAAAAGGGATTTAACAGTAAGACCTTCATTGTTGAATAAGAACGAAGTAAATAGGCGGCAACTATGTGAACCAAGCTAACACTGTCGCAACAGAGTGCGTTTACAGTTGTGGTGCGAGGAAAAAACCTTTCACTGGCAGAAGATAGGAGCAGGCAAGGGGAGAGAAGTCACACCCTCTCCCGATTAATTCGTAATTCCTCTACCTTTCCTTCTCTCTCTCTCTCTCTCTCTCTCTCTCCTTTTTTCCTTCGTTCAGTTTTTGCGCTCCCTCTGTATGTGTACCATTGACGGAGTCCTGTCTCACTACGCCCTCCGTTAGACCCTGAAAACAAGTAATGGACCTTTGCTCAGTGAATTTATACAAAGATGTGGCAGTAATCAGTGTTTAAGGTTATTCAGAAATACGAACTTCCAACATTTCAGCAGTGCTTACAACTTCCTGAGTGCCACCTCTCCGCTCCTGTCCATCTTGGCTCTCTTACACGAATCCTCCACCAGATTATACAATTCTCTTCTTTCTCAAACTCTGCAAACAACTTAGCAAATCCTATGGGGCCTTCGAAGATCAAATCCCGCTGTCTCCCAGATACCACATATCACAGTGTCCATATGCTGCCTCAAGGAAATATCTCCAGGATCCCACTCCCTAACCCAGAATTCAGTCCAGACACCCACCCATCTTACCAGCTACAGCACTAGCGATTATACGCTTTCCACCCCCACTCCCCCACCTACCAACCTCAACCTCTCCCCCAACACAGCTTCGCTCCAAATTCAGATGGCTCCAAGCACTATGCGTCTTAACATCAGAGGTCATTAGTCCCCTAGACTTATTACTACTTAAACCTAACTAACCTAAGGACATCACACACATCCCTGCCAGAGGCAGGATTCGAACCTGCGACCGTAGCAGCAGCGCGGTTCCGGACTGAAGCGCCTAGAACCGCTCGGCCAAAACGGCCGGCAGCTTCGCTCCGTTCTATTCCAGCTACCATTAACCATTTCAGTTCCTGTTGTAGCTTTACTTGTATGTGGACAACAAAACCCCGAAGTATTGCTGAAATATCACTATGAACAGGGATTCCACTACCAACCAATAATATGATGGATGCACACGAATAAAGCACAGGTAAAGACGTGACTACCAACTCATTCCGAAAAACCTTTTTATTCAGTAACACAAAATAGTCCTAGACAATGCCGGTGCCGTAAAGGGACTATGTCCACATTGGGGGTGGAACCTGCTCCTGAGCGGTGTCATGCTTTGGTTATGAGTAAAGCAAAAGGTCCCACTCTGGCCTCGTGTGACGAGCATGGCTCTTCCATCTTTCGACAAGTGAACTGCTATGAAATTGAGCTGCACCTGTAACGGTGACTGTGACCGAAAATGTTACTGGAACTACCACTGGCACTCGCTGGAACTCTGTCACCTAAGCCATGGAGTGCATCTTGTGTCCTTGTGTACAGTGATACTAAGCTCAGCAATATTTGTTCCACACGATGCTTGACGTGAAACATAGTTGCTGCTTAGCTAGTGACGTCTGCACGATGCTGGCAGACTCGCTCCACCTTGTGTGTAGGTTGCCCCGTCCAAACTCCATTGCTGGTGGGAAGTCTAGCTTGTAGCCATCCCAGAATATTTCCCCCATTCCCAGACACAGCGATCCACCTATCTGTAGTCTCTTACCGTCTCTCACTCCTCCACCCACCTTTCCTACCATCACAAGTTACTGAGAGTAAATTGCGAAGTGCTTGACAGTAACCGCAAACCTCTCTACACCTTAGCATCAGAAACACCATCGCCATCTGATTTCTTATAATAAAGCACAAAAACGAGTCAATCTTAACGCATTTTGCTCCAGTTATTTTAATCATTTTAAGTGTAAAAAAATTACGTCTGATTCTAAAATAATTTCACTGAAGAGCAGTAATATCGCCGATGCCACTCTCACCCTATCTTCCACTTGAGGGAAATGAAAGGAACAGAGGGCAAAGATAGAAAGTACACCTATAGCCAACAGAGACTTCACTTCTTCTCCTTTGACATGTCTCAACCATCTACCTCAAAAATAACGATCTTCTCAAAGCAATATATATATTTTCTCGAAGGGCTAATCCACTGACAATTGTCGACACTAAACTGACCACATACTCAAGAGTGGGATTCTCTATCATCTGTACAACCTTGACCCTAAGTGCTTCTAACACTCTGCATATCACTTTGTTTGTAATTTAGGCGTCTGTAAGTTCCAAGTATTGCTGAGCTAACCACGACCAATAAAATTTACGTGATCTACCCATACACCATCAGTCTCTTCTGCAAGAAATATTAATCCTACTGATACGGGCAACCTGCCTTGATTTAAGAAGACGTCAATCTGGCGGACGCGAATCACTCAGCGAAATTCATAATGCGTAAAATACGTACCACAGAATGAGTTACAATTTTTTCAGTTCCAACATCCTGTTGATGCAGAGCCAGCAACCTTTCCTAATTTTTCATGAAGCGTCTAGTAACAAATCTGTCACAGTTGCAGTACGTATGTTTGGCGACTAGTTTCGAACCAAATGAAAATGGCAACACATGCTTTAAAAAGTAATCGCTGACGACTATCAGAACCAACATGTGCCTACTTAGCAAGTCAGAACCAGTCACTCGGTCAATTGCTACTTGCTAAGTAGGCACAAGTTGATTGTGACAGTCATCTGTGACTACTTTGTAAAGCAAGTATTACAATTTTGAAGTTTGGTATTAAGACCAGGCACTTTCAGTGCAATCTCGGTATGTCAGCCTTCGGAATGAAGCAGTTGGTTCGAAACTAGTGGCGAGACATATGTACTGCAACTGTGACAGATTAGTTAACAAACGCTTCATGAATTATTGTTATGACACTATATTCGCTAACTTCGTGAACTCACTAAGAAAACTTTACCTTTCAATCTAAGATAGACAATGGGCTAGGTTTTATTTCAGTTTGTTGCCATAGCCTGCGTTCCAGTAGGATGCTATAGAAGCAAAATAAATATTACAATATTCTGAATCACACCAACAGATGCACCCAAATTTCTCCATGGCCAGTTTATATCGCCAGACCATTTTCAAATATTCGCAACTGGACACCTTGAACCCCTATTAAACTGGGGCGCATCGGACACACCGGCATGTCTGAAGCTCTCAGCAGAGACACAGGTATTTCTGTTAGATTCCAACTGAAGAAAGGCTCGAGCTGTTCAGTTGTTAACATTTGAAAATGACTAAAGGATCTAGATGGCTCTGAGCACTATGGGACTCAACTTCTGAGGTCATTAGTCCCCTAGAACTTAGAACTAGTTAAACCTAACTAACCTAAGGACATCACAAACATCCATGCCCGAGGCAGGATTCGAACCTGCGACCGTAGCGGTCTTGCGGTTCCAGACTGCAGCGCCTTTAACCGCACGGCCACTTCGGCCGGCGACTAAAGGATCGAAACTGATCGTGGAGAAATTTGGGTGACAGTGATGATTCGAGTCAATAAAAATACCGGGTGATCAAAAAGTCCGTACAAATTTGAAAACTTAATAAACCACGGAATAATGTAGATAGAGAGGTAAAAATTGACACACATGCTTGGAATGACATGGGGTTTTATTAGAACAAAAAAAAAGACAAAGTATTGCTAGACGTTTGAAAGATCTCTTGCTCGCGTCGTTTGGTGATGATTGTGTGCTCAGCCGCCACTTTCGTCATGCTTGGCCTCCCAGGTCCCCAGACCTCAGTCCGTGCGATTATTGGCTTTGGTGTTACCTGAAGTTGCAAGTGTATCGTGATCGACCGACATCTCTAGGGATGCTGGAAGACAACATCCGCCGCCAATGCCTCACCATAACTCCGGACATGGTTTACAGTGCTGTTCACAACATTATTCCACGACTACAGCTATTGTTGAGGAATGATGGTGGACATAGCGAGCACTTCCTGTAAGGAACATCATCTTTGCTTTGTCTTACTTTGTTATGCTAATTATTGCTGTTCTGATCAGATGAAGCGCCATCTGTCAGACATTTTTTAACTTTTGTATTTTTTGGGTTCTAATAAAACCCCATGTAATTCTAAGGATGTGTGTCAATTTGTACCTCCCTATCTACAGTATTCCGTGATTTATTCAGTTTTCAAATTTATACTGACTTTTTGATCGCCCGGTATTTATTTTGGTTCTTTAATTACATTTCTGAAATGTAGGTTGCAGTGACAGATTATATGCACCCCAACAGGTGCCCTGTGTCCACAGAAAGATGTTGAATAAAATAACAAAAGTAAAAATTAGCGGCGTTTTGTTCTATAATGGTTGGTGCACGTACTGTATGACGCCAGATGCCAGTGTCATGAAGTCACGCGTGAAATTCAATATCGAATATTGGTTCAACTGTCCCCTGGTCCCTTCAACCCCCACAAACCAACCAACTGTCGCCTACCCCCCCCCCCCCCACACACACACACACAAACTCACACACTTCTCTCCCTCACCCCCCCTCCCTCTTCGCATCCCAGTGGAAGTAAATGAGGACGTTTGTGGAGACTGGAGTCTGCCGCCCAGTTGGTACAGTGATCTGTGTGTGCCGGCAGGCTGGAGGGCGCAGTGCCGCGGCTGTGGGCGACGCGCGCCGCCCTGCGCTCAGTGCACCGGCGCGCGCTGCTTCTGCGGGTGGCCACCGCGGCGCTGCTGGCGCTCGCGCCCGGAGGCTACCTGCTGTCGCGCCTGCTGAGGGCGCTCGCCTGCAGGTCCTCCCTGCAATTCGCCTCGCTGTCCGGGCCCGCTGTCCCACTGCAGGTCAGTACTTATCTCTCTCTCTCACACACATACACACAAACACACGTAATACCACTCTACACTAATAGTATGTTCACTCAAGTCATCTGTCCACCTACAAATCCTTGATCCGCCCCACCCTCTGTTATGCCAGCGTTGCTTGGAATTCCCCCCCTCCCACATTCCATAAATCCCTCCAAATCCTCGAAGGCCATGCAATCCGCCTCGCCTTCCATCCCCCACGCGTATCCCCTACGACCTCATTCCCTTCCCACAACTTCTTCCTTTCCTTGAACACATCCGCACACTATATATTGTCCGCCGCCTTGATGCCCCTCACTCCCTGCTGTCTCCCTTCCTCTCCACCCCCCAGCCCGTTGCCGCGCCTTTACCGTTGTGTCCCACCCTCTCTCTGTCTGCACACCCTCTGCCTTCTTTCCCTACGCAACTTCCACCATCTACCCCTCCCAGATGATGAGCTTCGCCCTGACATCCACCCTTCCTACCAACTCTAACCCCATCTTCCTCCTGCCTCCTCCTCAGGGCTCCCTCTCCTCCCACTCCCTTCTCCTGAGCGACTTTCCCCTCCTACTCCCCCTCCCCCTCTTCTGCTCCCCTTCAGTGTCTCTGCACTCCTTCCTGCCTTGTCTTCCCTCTTCCTCTCCTGCCCCACCTGTCTCCTGCCTGCTGGCCGCGGTGATCTCGCGGTTCTAGGCGCGCAGTCCGGAACCGCGCGACTGCTACGGTCGCAGGTTCGAATCCTGCCTCGGGCATGGATGTGTGTGATGTCCTTAGGTTAGTTAGGTTTAAGTAGTTCTAAGTTCTAGGGGACTGATGACCACAGCTGTTAAGTCCCATAGTGCTCAGAGCCATTTGAACCATTTTTTTGTCTCCTGCCTCTTGGTGCATCGGCTTACGCCCCTACTCTTTTCATACCGCCCCCTCCCCTATTGCACCTTGCTCTCCCCTCCTATCTCATCCTCTCAGGCCTCTCCCTTGGCAGGTCCCACCTGGCAATTCTATTCTTTATTGTGTGCGCTCCAAGTGGGTTTACAATGTGTTGTTCTGGAATGTTTTTAATACTGTGGTTAACTTTTAACCTGTTTGTGTGACTTCAGTGTCTTTTTTTGTGCTCTACAAATCGCCAACTGTGTTTTTTAACTTTATGTCGACTTTTTTAGTTGTCCCCCCATGAATGTCTCCATGTCAGTGTATTTTTACTTCCATTATTTCCCCTTACTCTGTTTTGTGTCTCCCTTTTTTATCGCCTTGTACGTAACATTTTATTCTTGTAATAGTTGTCATGTCACTCGGCTGAAGGACGGCAGATAATGCCGCTGACAGCCCTCCCCTGCCCATATGGGGCAGGAGAATGAAATCAGAATAAAGAAAAAAAAGTCATCTGTCATTGCATTAGCCTATTGCCACAAATACCTAGATTGTCAACGTAATGATTTCCGAAATATATGCAACGAGACTGCTGGCTGTTAATTTCGCAACACCAGGAAGTATAGCAACAAAAGAAAGTTTACTTATTGTCTGCGAACAGCTGACTGTGGGGTATGCAGGGCGCGAATTTTAGTACAGGCAACTGCGAGCTTTTGCAGCAACTTTGGCTCTAACCGACTGTTTATAGATTCTATGCCAGAGTTTATCAGTTGTAGTGGCTTGTAAGTGGCGGCATGACACTCAGTCAGCCACCATAGAGATTTTCAGTGGATGAGAGACACGAGAAAAGTGCTGGCCGTGGCAATAGTCGAACACCACTGTATTGAGGTAGGTCAGGACAACGTGGACAACAAGCGGTCTCCTATTATCTTGTTGAAAGATAAAGTTATGAAGACCTCGAAAATAGGACATAGCTTCAACACGTCAGAAATGTAACCACAGCTGTCGAAATTACTGACATAAGAATCATAGTTGACAGCGTGCATTCATCGGCACCCTATGCCAGGCTGGCAGTACACACATGCCGATGTGACGAAGAAGTTCAATGGAGCTACGTTTCTTCTCCTCGGAACTTCTATACATGGTTACATCCAACGCAATGTTATACGCAGAACCGGGATATCAGGGTAGACGAGGTGGTGCAACTCCTGAGTCCAGAGCGAGGGAGGAACTGAAGAGGTCAAGGGGGGAGGAGGGTAAACAGCGGTGGGAAGAGGTAGCTGGGAACAGGGTCCACAGAAAGAGGACAGTGTCTGACAGTTTCCCAATTAGCACAACCAGTAGATCTGCCTTGCTACCACAGTTAAGTAAGGAAGAGGCTCCAGTAGAAGCAGATGTAGTTTAGATGCAACAGAATCTCACTAGGAAACCAACTGTTTCAAAAACAGTAGAAAGTAAGAGGAAAGTTCTGTTGCTAACTAGCAGCCATGGAAGAGGTGTGGGCCAGATTTTGCAGGAAAAATTAGGTGACAGGTACCAGGTCACAAACTTTTTCAAGCCAAGTGCAAGTCTTAGCCAGGTGGTAGAGGATATAGGTTCCTTGTGCAAGGATTTCACAAAGCAGGATCATGTGATGATAGTGGGTGGAGTGGGAAACAGTATTGATAGGGATCAGGGCTACAGACATGTTCCACATCATTAAGAAGAGTCGTATTCATGATCTATGGAACAAGTACTAATCTAATCTAATCTCCAGTGTTGTCATTGGACTAACCGTAGCCACGCCTTTAATGGCTACCTGTATCAACAGCTGACAGACAGCGCTGCCCCAGACGTCTTCTCACTGTCCGTGTTGGTACTCGTTTCTCCTTTCTTTACTCAAGGAACGTGATATGGTTGTATGAAAATGCACATACGAGCTAAAGCAGACAATACACTATGTGATTAAAAGTATCTGGACACCTGTTATTGGAAATTAGTGTAGGACGTGTCCACTCTCCGCCTTTACGAGGGCTTGAACTCTGCTGGCGAGACCTTCAGCGAGTTGTCTCAATGTCTGTGGAGGAATGGCAGCCCATTCTTCATGAAGAGCCGAAACCAGGCAAGATAGTGATGTTGAGCGCTGAAGCGAAGTTCTAGCTCATCCCAAAGATGTTTCACTGGGCTGACATCTGGACTTGGGGCAGGCCAGCCCACTTCGGCAGTGTTATTATCCACAAACCATTGCCTCAAAGATGCGGCTTTATAGCACGGTGCATTGCCATGCTGATCAAACAGTCACTGTCTCTGAACCGTTCCTCTGCAGTATTCAGTGCACGCTGCTGTAAAATGTGTTCGCGTCCCTCCATATTTAGTATTTTCTTAAGCTTAGTAAGGGAACCACATCCTAACCACGAACAACACCCCCATATCCTATTTCCATCTGCTCTGTACTTCATTTTTGGCCCTACACATGATTTTACAGACATTTACCAAACCCAAAACCTTCCATAGAATTTCAACACGATGTAGCGTGATTCGTCACTTCTTTCTTTCGTTTCCACCCATTCACTGTCCAGTGACGTCACTCTTCACACCACCTCACGTGTCGCTTAGCACTGACTACAGAAATTTCTGGCATTATAAGGAGCCGCTCAACCACTGTACTTGGTTCTTTTTAACTCCCTACACACACTCATTGTGCAAGATAGACTGCTGGAACCACATCGGAACTCACGAGTTTTTCCTTCCTCAGGTCTCACGCGTTTTTTTTCAACCACATATCAACCAGTACATCAAGTCTGTCCTGTCTCGGTTTTGCTGTTATCTGTTCGAGCTTCCACATTATTGTCACATCACTAACAGCAGACTTGAAGAGCTTCAGAAATGTTGAAACGTCCTTGATGCATTTGTTGCTCAGGTGACATCCATTGACTAGTCCACGTTCGAAATTATTTATTTATTTATGTATTTATGCATTTATTTTACCTGGAAAGATTAGGGCCTTCAGGCCCTCTCTTACACCTAATCAGGCATACTCAGATTGAACGAATTTCAGTTTGTACAGAAAATTATAGACATACCACGTGTTATACAGTATTAATGTTAAAGAAACAAATAGAGATTATAACAGTAGTACAAGGATAATTATAACACTAAAAAAATAATTATAACAATTACGAATAATAATAATAGTAATGACTTTGTATGTGAAAGTAAACATATTTTTCTTTTATGAATGTCAGTCCTATTGCTAGTTGGGAATTTTCTCGTTATGTTCTTGCAGCTTGTGAGTTATTCACATCGAGCAGAGACATAAGACGATAGAATGGGGTGAAAGAGATATAGAAGAGGTAGCTAGGAGATATAGAAGAGGTAGCTAGGTTAGAGGAAGAGAAATAGAATGGTAAAATTCGAAGCTATGATGGAGAGGAGAAAGAAAGAGGAATTACTGTGTTCTCCTGACTGACTCATTCTGCTGTTAGTGCCTCTCTTGAAAAGACAACACTCCCTGCCTCCTTTGATACTGACTGGTCCGCCTGTCGTGACATCTAGCAATCAGTTCCACATTATAGGGTCGTCCGGATACCTTTAATCGTATAGCTTATGTCTGTCCTCACGGAGCTTAGTTGCTTGGAGCCTTTGATACGGTGCATTGCTTAGTATATGGCCCTCCTGAGCACGTCGATTCCATATTCGTATCACAGTTGTGGGATCCTGACCAATGAAAAACGATAAAGCACCGTCTCGACAGGCACGATGCTTCTGCTGTCGAAATACTACACATGCTTTTCTTTCATGTACGAGATGTAACACAGTCTTCTCGCAAACAACCAACATTCAAATATGATATTTGAATAGCCACCCGCTGCGCAGTCTTTCCCTGTATGCCGAATGTAGGTGATTCTCTACCTAAATTGAGCGTTTGAGCTTAAATGTTAATAATTTTTCTATCCATTTTATGTTTGCTGCAGGACGCCTTCATGGTAATGCAGTTTTAATGGCCAGTGGTGTATATGCAATGTTAACGCCGCAAGCGATGGTAGATATAATTTTATCCTCTGTTGTCAGTGTTTCTTCCATGACTGTATTACATTCGTAAAATAAAGAAAAGCCGCCTTCAGTCACAAATTGTGATTTTATTTCAATGCACAATGCATTTAGAGCCCTGTGGATTCATCTTCAGGTACTTTGACAGTGTACTTTTTTTCCAAATTTAGGTTACTTCTGGTCCTGGTACCATGAAATTAGTGTATTAGACAGCGGCACATTGTGGATGTGAGTTTACAAAACTAAGACAAATCCAAAAATAACTTACTATTTCCTGTAGTGGATACTTGGTTTGGAAGTACAGTACCAGTAGACATGTTTACGTACTCCATTCTACAGCACATTTGTAAACACAAGTCCAAACAAGTCAAAGAATTTCAAATGTAAAGACACAGCATTTCTACATTCACACATGTGTTGCTATTTCAACAGCTTCGTATCTTCTTTGAAATGGATACAACAGTGTATCTGTAGAAACGCATCATTTTCACATCTTAAATTATTTATCTTGTTTTGGCTAAACATGTAAACAAACATGTTCTGCTCGTACTACACATTAAAACCATGTATCCCCTACTGGAAACAGTAAGATATTTTTCGATTTGTCTTTGTTTTGTAAACTTATATTTAGAGTGTGCCATTTTGTAACATAGCACCGTTATCTTACCAGGACCAGAATTAACCTAAATTTGGAAAAACTTGGTGCAGACTGTCAAAGCACCTGAAAAGCTAGTGCATCGTGCATTGAAATAAAATCACGATTTGTGACTGAAGGCGGTTGTTCTTTATTTTATGATGATAAGTAAATAGAACGTAACTTGTGCTTCGTAGACAATTCTCTTCACAATTAACGTTTAGAAACGTAGAATCAACTTCTGTACATTGTCGTCTCATGGGAAACAGATGTACTTCTGTTAATTGAAGCGGCTGTTGAAAAAAGAGGAAGAAGAAGAAGAGTAAGAGGCGGCTGACTTCGTATTGTAAGGGAATTTGCTAGTCAAGGACGATTTTGCCCCCCCCCCCCCTCCCTCCCACCCCATCACGCACTTCCCCGGCCACACACGCACTAAACTAACTATTCCTTGAAGCCTCAGGATGTCTCCTGTTAAAGTCTGTCTTCTTTTAGTCAATTTGTTGCGCAAAGCCCTACCCCCCCCCCTCCCCCTCCCCCCAACTTCGTTCAGTACCTCTCCATTAATTGGATGATGTGCACCTCTAATTTCAGTATTCTTTGCAGCACCACATTTCAAAATCTTCTTGTTTGTACTGTTTATCGCCCTCGTTTCAATTTTGTGTAAGAATACACTCCAAACAAATAACTGCAGAAATGTGATCCTAACACTTAAATTTATAAGTAAGGTTAACAAAAGTTTTTTGCTATTTCGAGAAAGGTTTTGTTGATATTTTCCTGTAACAGGAGTTTCAAGTCCTTCGCCATCAATGGCAGAACTAAAATGCCATCGATAACACTTAAAATTTTTATTTCTTCTTGGATTTTAATTTCATTCCCTAATTTATCCATAGTTTCCTTTATCTAGAAATCCAACCGAATAATACTATATAAAATAATTAAATTGCATTTCTATTGCTTTAAGAGGGGCCGCACCTCAATATCAAATAAATAACATCTTTTAATTTTAAAATTTTTTGGCGTGGGCCCGTAGGATGCAGCCTAGATGGACAGCGTGTAAATTCGTCTTTTACCTGGTTTATTACACATGCTGCCCATGGCAACGACAGTGGGGTGTGTCGGAAGCAGGACCATATCCCGTGTGTTAGAAGGAAAAGTGTGAACCGTCTGAAGAAATTCTGAGGGTTGGGGCAGAACATCCTCAGGATGTCACAATGAAACAAGCGCAAGCGACATTCAAAATTCACACCTTACTAGGTAGTGTAACGAAGCTGACGTAAATTATTCACTTAATAATCCACTAAACTTTGCATCTAATTTTAAGAATATCTCAGTTGTTATTTTAAGAAAATCTCAGTTGTCCTAGATCCACTTTTAGTTTTGACCATTTTACAATGCTCACGATTGAACTGTTTTTTCATATTTGTCCATTTCCTTTCACACTCCACAAGCAGTACACCAGTTTTATCCGAAATTTCTTTCAACAAATGTTTCCTTTTATATCTGTCTTTATATGCAGAATCAGAAGGATCCTACAGAGGTTTCCTCAGTTCAATTTCTATCAAAAACTGAATTGTTGGATCTGTTGACTACTCGTGAGTTGTCATTGTCGAAAGGAACACAGCAGACAGAAACACAGCAGACGACACGGCAAATGCGCACGCGCAAGTCACACAACTCCTTCGTGTTTTTGCTCACTGACCGTAAACTACAAACTCGACACAAAACTTCCCTCAACTAGTTGTTCAGACTCGCGACTTCAAACAACTGTTGACAACAATTGAAAACTAATTCAAACTTCGAGTTGAAAGCCGAGTTTGTTGAAGTTGGTTTCCAGCGTGAAGGTACCTTAACGGTGCCGGGCTGTTAAGGCCGCGCAGTGAGTGAGATGTTCCCTGTTGTTGGGGCAGGTGGGCGGGCGGTCGCTAAAGGCGGTGTTCCCGCTGCTGGCGCCACTGCCGCCGCTGGGGCTGGCGGTGACGGCGCTGACGTACGGCGACCGCGTGCTGGTGTGCGTGGCCGCGGACACGGCGCTGGCGCCAGCCGCGACGCTGCTGCTGGCGCAGCTGCGCGCGCAGGTCGAGACGACGTGGCGCCACCTGCTGCTGCGGCGGGTGCCCGGCGAGGCGCGGCCGCTCACCATCTGCTCGCCCGTCCGCGAGGTAAGCCAAGCTCGCCTGCTGCCGCCTGGCTGGCGCCACAGGGGCCTCTCAGAAAGCAATGCCTCGATTCTTCTTTTTTTTCCTCCTCCACTAGATTGGTAATGTAGCAGTTACAAATTTGGCACACTGCAGTAAACGCTCTGCAACTCACTTCAGTAAAAAACAGCGTCCCACATCAACAGGTGGCAACACTGTATAAGTTTACAAAATGGCCGACATTGACGTATGCTTAAGACAGCGTTCTGTGCTTCACTTACACTACTGGCCATTCAAATTGCTACAGCAAGAAGAAATGCAGATGATAAATGGGTATTCACTGGACAAATATATTACACTAGAACTGACATGTGATTACACTTTCACGCAATTTGGGTGCATAGGTCCTGAGAAATCAGTACCCAGAACAATCACCTCTGGCCGTAATAACGGCCTTGATACGCCTGGGCATTGAGTCAAACAGAGCTTGGATGCGTGTACAGGTACAGCTGCCCATGCAGCTTCAACACGATACCACAGTTCGTCAAGAATAGTGACTGGCGTATTGTGACGAGCAAAACGTTTTCAATTGGTGAGAGATCTGGAGAATGTGCTGGCCAGGGCAGCAGTCGAACATTTTCTGTATTCAGAGAGGCCCGTACAGGACCTGCAACATGCGGTCGTGCATTATCCTGCTGAAAAGCAGGGTTTCACAAGGATTGAATGAAGGGTAGAAAAATGGTTCAAATGGCTCTGAGCACTATGCGACTTAACTTCTGAGGTCATCAGTCGCCTAGAACTTAGAACTAATTAAACCTAACTAACCTAAGGACATCACACACATCCATGCCCGAGGCAGGATTCGAATCTGGGACCGTAGCGATCATTCGGCTCCAGACTGTAGCACCCAGAACCGCACGGCCACTCCGGCCGGCAAATGATGGGTAGAGCCACGGGTCGTAACACATCTGAAATGTAACGTCCACTGTTCAAAGTGCCGTCAGTGCGAACAAAAGGTGACCGAGACGTGTAACCGATGGCACCCCATACCATCACGCCGCGTAATACGCCAGTATAGCGATGACGAATACACGCTTCCAATTTGCGTTCCACGCGATGTCGCCAAACACGGATGCGACCATCGTGATGCTGTAAACAGAACCTGGATTCATCCGAAAAAATGACGTTTTGCCATTCGTCCACAAAGGACCGTCGTTGAGTACACCATCACAGGCGCTCCTGTCTGTGATGCAGCGTCAAGGGTAACCGCAGCCACGGTCTCCGTGCTGATAGTCCATGCTGCTGCAAACGTCGTCGAACTGTTCCTGCAGATGGTTGTTGTCTTGCAAACGTCCCCATCTGTTGACTCAGGGATCGAGACGTGGCTTCACGATCCGTTACAGCCATGCGGATAAGATACCTGTAAACTCGACTGCTAGTGATACGATGTCGTTGGGATCCAGCACGGCGTTCCGTATTACCGTCCTGAACCCACCGATTCCTTATTCTGCTAACAGTAATTGTATTCGACCAAAGCGAGCAGCAATGTCGCGATACGATAAACCGCAATAGCGATAGGCTACAATCCGACCTTTATCGAAGTCGGAAATGTAATGGTGTGCATTTCTCCTCCTTACACGAGGTATCACAACAACGTATCACCAGGCAACGCCGGTCAACTCCTGTTTGTGTATGACAAATCGGTTGGAAACTTTCCTCATGTCAGCACGTTGTAGGTGTCGCCACTGGCGCCAACCTTGTGTGGATGCTCTGAAAAGCTAACCATTTGCATATCAGAGCATCTTCTTCCTATCGGTTAAATTTCGCTTCTGTAGCATGTCATCTTCGTGGTGTAGCAATTTTAATGGCCGGTAGTGTACTTACTGCAGAAGGCGAAACGGTCAATGTCATTCATGAAAGGCCGAAGAAGGTGTAAGGAGATGCTTTGGTGGACTTGAGCATCATTAGACGATCTGTTCGACGCAGTAGAGACACTGAAGAACAGACAACTGGCTGATACTACGCGGTGCAGCCGACCAGCGACTGCAGTGACGTCACACTACCTCTGGCTTGTCGACCAAACAATCCGTGACGACTGCAGTGTAACAACAGATGAACTGTGTCGTCAGTTATGCATCAGTAAAGGGAGTGTGATGGCTATTATTGAAAACCTGGCCAACTCGAATATCTGTACATGCTGAGTACCAAAAATGATGACCGACCAGAATAAAGAGGCAAGGAAATCAATTGCATCCAGTCTGTTGCACTGGCAGACTTCCATCTGTTCGGACCACTCGAAGAAACTTATTGGCGGCGTCACTATTAAAATCTACATCTACATCCATACTCTGCAAGCCACTCAACGGTGTTCTCCCTTCTATCCCAGTCTCGTTTAGTTCGTGGAAACAAAGATTGTCGGTATGCGTCTGTGTGGGCTCAAATCTCTCTCATTTTATCCTCATGGTCTCTTCGCGAGGGAGCAATATACTGCTTGAGTCCTCGGTGAAGGTATGTTCTCGTAACTTCAACAAAAGCCCGTACCGAGCTACTGAGCGTCTCTCTTGCAGAGTCTTCCACTGGAGTTTATCTATCATCTCCGTAACGCCTTCGCGGTTACTAAATGTTCCTGTAACAAAACGCGCTGCTCTCCGTTGGATCTTCTCTATCTCTTCTATCAACCCTATCTGGTACGCATCCCACACCGGCGAGCGTTATTCAAGTAGTGGGCGAACAAGTGTACTGTAACCTATTTCCTTTGTTTTCGGACTGCATTTCCTTAGGATTTTTCCAACGAATCTCAGTCTAGCTTCTGCCTTACCGACGATTAATTTTATATGGTCATTCCATTTTAAATCACTCCTAATGCCTACTCCCACATGATTTATGGAATTAACTGCTTGCAGTTGCTGACCTGTCATATTGTAGCTAAATGATAAAGGCTCTTTCTCTCTGTGTATTCGCAGCACATTACACTTGTCTACATTGTGATTCAACTGCCATTCCCTGCACCATGCGTCAATTCGTTGCAGATCCTCCTGCATTTCAGTACAATTTTCCATTGTTACAACCTCTCGATATACCACAGCATCATCCGCAAAAAGCCTCAGTGAACTTTTGATGTTATCCACAAGGTGATTTATGTATATTGTGAATAGCAACGGTCGGGTTCCCGGGTTCGATTCCCGGCGGGGTCAGGGATTTTCTCTGCCTCGTGATGGCTGGGTGTTGTGTGCTGTCCTTAGGTTAGTTAGGTTTAAGTAGTTCTAAGTTCTAGGGGACTGATGACCATAGATGTTAAGTCCCATAGTGCTCAGAGCCATTTGAACCAATAGCAACGGTCCTACGACACTCCCCTGCGGTACACCTGAAATCATTCTTACTTCAGAAGACTTCTCTCCATTGAGAATGACATGCCGCGTTCTGTTATCTAGGAACTCTTCAATCCAATTACACAATTGGTCTGATAGTCCATATGCTCTTACTTTGTTCATTAAACGACTGTGGGAAACTGTATCGAACGCCTTGCGCAAGACGAGAAACGCGGCATCTACCTGGAAACCCGTGTCCATGGCCCTTTGGGTCTCTTGGACGAATAAGGCGAGCTGGGTTTCACGCGATCTGGGTCTCTTGGACGAATAAGGCGAGCTGGGTTTCACGCGATCGTCTTTTTCGAAACCCATGCTGATTCCTACAGAGTAGATTTCTAGTCTCCAGAAAAGTCATTATACTCGAACATAATATGTGTTCCAAAATTCTACAACTGATCGAAGTTAGAGATATAAGTCTATAGTTCTGCACATCTGTTCGAAGTCCCTTCTTGAAAACGGGGATGGCATGTGCCCTTTTCCAATCTTTTGGAACGCTACGCTCTTCTAGAGACCTACGGTACACCGCTGCAAGAAGGGGGGCAAGTTCCTTCGCGTACTCTGTGTAAAGTCGAATTGGTATCCTATTAGGTCCAGCGGCCTTTCCTCTTTTGAGCGATTTTAATTGTTTTTCTATCTCTCTGCCATCTATTTCGATATCTACCATTTTGTCATCTGTGCGACAATCTAGAGAAGGAACTACAGAGCAGTCTTCCTCTGTGAAACAGCTTTGGAAAAGGAAATTTAGTATTTTAAATGGTTCAAATGGCTCTGAGCACTATGAGACTTAACTTCTGAGGTCATCAGTCCCCTATAACTTAAAACTATTTAGACCTAACTAATCTAAGGACATCACACACATCCATGCCCGAGGCAGGATTCGAACCTGTGACCGTAGCGGTCTCGCGGGTCCAGACTATAGCGCCTAGAACCGCTCAGCCACTCCGTCCGGCATTTAGTATTTCGGCATTTAGTCTGACGTCCTCTATTTCAGTACCATTTTGGTCACAGAGTGTCTAGACATTTAGTTTTGATCCACCTACCGCTTTGACGTAGGACCAGAATTTCTTAGGATGCAGATATCTTGGAAAATTCTCTGTGCCAGTGGTTGAGGAAGCGGACCCACAATTCTTACTGCTCAGGTATACATTCTCTTGATTCAGGATGTAAAGGAAGTGTTGACAAAGACGGTGATTATACTGAAAAGAGACAAATTTATCTTGAAAGTTGTAGCTTTTGTCCTGTGCTTGTGGCATACTTCCCTTGTAGAAAACAAATTAAAAAATAGGAAGCATTACTTTCTGACTGGACCTCAGACTCTGACGCAACCCTTAACATCAAAATTACACGATCCTAAACAAGGTACTTTTCGCTTCAGTCATGTGAGGTTCGCGTTGATTTGGATCAGATTGTTTTCTTCAGATCTTCATCCTTGTATCTGATCTGCGTCCACTGGGCCCCGTGGCAATACAGTATAACTGGTTAAGTTTGTTATTGATCCACTTCTACTTTGAATAACGAAAGTTTTACCCAAGTTCATAAATATCGGGCGACTGAAAGGGGTCCGGTACATCAAACGCACAGATAGTTTCCAGACTGAACCAGGTGCCTAAACCAAGTTGAGCTTTGGTTCTTTTACAGAGTGTTCCTAAATTCCCGTTACAAACTTCTAGGACTTGTGTAGGGGAGTGGGAACATAATATTTTGAACAGGAACCCATGCCTGGAAACGTACCGTTCCCGTTTTACGACGGTTTCAATTCAGATGTTTAAATCCTCCACTTCTGGCTGACGAATTGAATTAAGCGTGACGCAGTACAACTATTAGTTAACAGTTGGAAAGAAAACATAATGAAACGTCCATTTATCACTTCAGCGCATTTGTTTGTAGTAGCATACTGTATGTACAGAACGTAATGTTTAAGTATTAACACAAACTAATGTGCTTAAGTGATAAATGGATATTTCGTAATGTTCCCTTTCGAATAGTTACCTAATAATTGTACTGCGTCATGCTTAATTCAATTCCTGAAGCAGAAGTGGACTAGTTAAACACCTGAATTGAAACCGTCCCCTCTACAAGTCGTAAAAGTTTGTAACGGGAATTTCCGAGCATCCTGTATGTATAGGGCACTTATTTTATTGAAACGATTCAAGTCACTCAGATAAAACATAGACTATTTTTTCACTTCTAGCAACCTTACAGTCCCTATCAGCCTCTCTCAATCCAACTTCACTCATCCCGCTTAGCTACATAAGTCTGATTCTTTCAACTATTCCAAAAAAAGTGCAAATGGCTCTGAGCACTATGGGACTCAACATCTTAGGTCATAAGTCCCCTAGAACTTAGAACTACTTAAACCTAACTAACCTAAGGACATCACACACACCCATGCCCGAGGCAGGATTCGAACCTGCGACCGTAGCAGTCCTGCGGTTCCGGACTGCAGCGCCAGAACCGCTAGACCAACGCGGCCGGCCAACTATTCCACAGTATTAATATTTCAATTATGTTATTTTTTCACCAGAAATTTATGAATTCTTCCGGCACTCAACTTTTATAAAGGGTCGCCAAGAAATATAGTTGCCATGTGTTATTAATGGTTACACTACACGTTTCAATCCGTCATCTACTCGTTTATGTTTCACAAAATTACTTCACAAGAATATTCAGACACGAACACGACTCATATACGTATTTTTAGCACTTTCAAATTCTTTCTCCTTCAATTTATTTTATTTTACTTTTTTTTTTTTGAGGGAGGGGGGGGGGGGATCCGCAGAGCGAGCATCACCATTGAACACTCACTCCAACGTACATAATCCGTGGGCTTTCTGTGGCATTCATAAGAGCGGCGGCTTTGATTTAACATCTCAGCAGCTCATATGGTAGCCTGTTGGAGCGTCGAAATATTATATTACACTACTGGTCATTACAATCGCTACACTAAGAAGAAATGTAGATGATAAACGGGTATTCATTGGAAAAATATATTATACTAGAGCTGACATGCGATTACATTTTCACGCAGTTTGGGTGCATAGATCCTGAGAAATCAGTACCCAGAACAACCACCTCTGGCTGTAGTAACGGCCTTGGTACGCCTGGGCATTGAGTCAAACAGAGCTTGGATGGCTTGTACAGGTAAAGCTACCCATGAAGCTTTAACACGATACCACAGTTCATCAACAGTAGTGACTGGCGTATTGTGACGAGCCAGTTGCTCGGTCACCGTTGACCAGACGTTTTCAATTGCTGAGAGATCTGGAGAATGTGCTGGCCAGGGCAGCACTCGAACATTTTCTGTATCCAGTAAGGCCCGTACAGGACCTGCAACATGCGGTCGTGCATTATCCTGCTGAAATGTAGGGCTTGGCAGCGATCGAATGAAAGGTAGAGCCACGGGTCGTAACACATCTGAAATGTAACTTCCACTGTTCAGAGTGCCATCAATGCGAACAAGAGGTGACTGAGTCGTGTAACAAATGTCACCCCATACCATCACGCCGGGTGATACGCCAGTATGGCGATGACGAATACACGCTTCCAATGTGCGTTCACCGCGATGTCGCCAAACACGGGTGCGACCATCACGATGCTGTAAACAGAACCTGGATTCATCCGAAAAAATGACGTTTTGCCATTCGTGCACCCAGGTTCGTCGTTGAGTACACCATCACAGGCGCTCCTGTCTGTGATGCAGCGTCAAGGGTAACCGTAGCCATGGTCTCCGTGCTGATAGTCCATGCTGCAGCAAACGTCGTCGAACTGTTCCTGCAGATGGTTGTTGTCTTGCAAACGTCCCCATCTGTTGACTCGGGGATCGAGACGTGGCTGCACGATCCGTTACAGCTATGCGGATAAGATGCCTGTCATCTCGACTGCTAGTGATACGTGGCCGTTGGGATCCAGCACGGTGTTCCGTATTACCATCCTAAACCCACCGATTCCATATTCTGCTAACAGCCATTGGATCTCGACCAACGCGAGCAGCGATGTCGCGATACGATAAACCGCAATCAGGATAGGCTACAATCCGACCTTTATCAAAGTCGGAAACGTGATGGTATGCATTTCTCCTCCTTACACGAGGCATCACAACAACGTTTCACCAGGCAACGCTGGTCAACTGCTGTTTGTGTATGAGAAATCGGTTGGAAACTTTCCTTATGTCAGCTCGTTGCAGGTGTCGCCACCGGTGCCAACCTTGTGTGAACGCTCTGAAAAGCTTCTCATTTGCATGTCACAGCATCTTCTTCCTGTCGGTTAAATTTCGCGTCTGTAGCACGTCATCTTTGTGGTGCAGCAGTTTTAATGGCCAGTAGTGTAGATTGATTTGAGGATCGGTTTGCGAGGCACACATACGGATTATAAATTATCACGCCTATAAAGCCTACGCAGTCACACAGCAATAGGTCTCTGAAAGTAACTATTAAATCTTGTATGCCATACTACCGAGGTATATAACCATTTGTCGTTACTTTCGTTACTGAACTTCATTAGTGATGGAGTTATTGCACATAAATACTTCTTTGCTATTCAAGCAACTTGTGGGTATAACCATACTCGTGAATGCAACTTCAGTGTGGGTCCTCTTTCCTAACCAGATTTTTCTGTTTTACATACTGCGAAACGGTCACCACGATTATATTGGCATTCATGATAACAGCTGAAGTTGCAAGAACTGAACTGCTAGCTTGGTTCATAAGCTCGTAGCCTTTTTGTTTTGCATGTTGATACTCTGGCTCCCATGGGTTTGTTTGTCGATTTTCATTTGTTTTCTTTATAGTCCACTGTTACTATTTGAGTTTACATATTTTTATTTTGTCATTTGGAGATGGTGAGTAGAACTGCAGACGCTAGAAAATGGAGTGCCAAGTCGAGAAACTGGAACATTTCCAGCATATTCTTCTGTTTGAATTCAATAGAGAGGTGACAGCAGTAGAGGAACACAAAAGCATTTGCGCCTTGTATGTGTATAATACCATTGCACAGAGCACCAATAAAATGGTATTCCCGTTTCAAAGATGATCGTTTTGACATGAATGATTCCCCACATTCAGAAATGCTATAGGAGCTTGGTGAAGATCGTATAAACGCATTAATCCACAATGATTCACGTTACTGTACACGAGAACTGGCAAATGTGACGAACTGTGATCATTGCCAACATAATACGAAATTTTCATGTAATGGAAAAGGTTCAAAAATAGGGTGTATTGATACCGCATGCTGTAAGCCAAAATCGCAAAAATCAGCAGGTTGTCATATGTGCATCTCTGCTTGCTCGTCATCAGTTGGCTGGTGAACAACACCGACCACTCATATCCTGCATCGTTACTGGTGAAGAAAAGCAATGTCTTTATGCTAACACAAGGAAAGGAAGGAATTATTGAACTCGAAACAAAGCAGCAACTCCCCATACAATCACCTTCTTGCATCCACAAAAGATGACGCTATCATCTGGTGGAACAGCGACGGTAGGGTGTGGTACGAATTGCTTCCCAGAGGTGTAACCATCACTGGTGACATTTACTGTAACAACTGGGACGTCTTGCGGACGTAAACCATAAATCTCACCTGCATTCTGCTCGAGTGACAAAAAAGACTAAACAGGAGTATTATTTAGCTTTCCTGCACACTCATGCAACAGCCTTGCCGCGGTGAATACACAGGTTCCCGTCCGATCACCGAAGTTAAGCTCTGTTGGGCATGGCCGGCACTTAAACGGGTGACCATCCGGGTCGCCATGTGCTGTTGTTATTTTTCGGGGTGCACTAAGCCTCGTGATGCCAATTGAGGATCTACTCGACCGAATAGTAGCGGCTCCGGTCAAAGAAAACCATCACGATGACCAGGAGAGCGGTTTGCTGACCACACACGCCTCCTATCTGCATCCTCAGCTGAGGATGACACGGCGGTCGGATGGTCCCGATGAGCCAATTGTGGTCTGAAGATGGAGTGCTGTGCTGCACCCTCAGATTTTCACCTTCTCCGCTCTCTGTCGAACAGCCTTAAGGAACTTCCGTTTCGGATGAAAATGCGGTCCGAACATGGCTCGACTAGTCGTTCGCGTAAAAACCTCGTGTTTTGTAAACCGTTGTATCTGTTATGTATATTACAGTTAGATAAAACCGCTATGAACTTATGCACCAACCCTTGGCTGTCATATCAAAATCCAGCTTCAATCGCCACGACAATGCCTCACCTAGGCCACTATAGGCAGCTGTGCTGTACGGCGACCGATACGGAGACTCTCTTTACGACCGTAGCTGTGTCCCAGGCGCTTGCCGTAGCCCTGTTAAAGCCTCCGGGTATCGCTACCATGTAGCCGGCGATCTGGTGTACGGCAGAAACCGTAGCGTGTGAAACGAAGGAATCGGAACATAACGACTGCTCCCGGATCGTGCACGAACTGCGGTGGGGGAAAGAAAACATTCAGAATTCGATGGTCCGTGTCATTAACGACGTACTGCGCCGAGAATAAGAAACTGGAGGAATACGAAAACTAGTGAGGTGGCACGAACGAAGGGGAATGAGTAACGAAACGTTTCTGGTACTCCAAGTCCACTGAGGGTAGGGAAATGTATGCGGGTAAGAAAACAAGGGAGGAAAGAAAAATTACGAACAGTAACGCGTCTCATACAATGCTATTTATTTCGTAATGAATATATACGATACACTGCTGCCCTTATGAAAGGCCATAAGTTGTAAGTTCAACTTTTAACTTAATTTTATAGGCTTTTTTCTGGAAACAATAGCAGGCACCATTTCTTATTAGGGTTAATGAAGTCAGTTAAATTTGAAGTATACATCTGTTTCACACATACATGAATTTACAAATGTCAGTATTTGAAATGTCAGATACTTATGTCAGACTCTTGGAGGACCGTGCTATTTAACTGTTACTTACGAGGTGGTTGCGCCTCATTAGTGTTTTCTTATATGTTGACAAGGGAAGCCGCACGTCTGCGAGATTTTCCCCGAGTTTATTTTCAGGTGGAGCATCCAAGATTAAGTGGTTAAGATTTCCGTCGTCTTCTGGGTGTTCGCTACGTACAGAGACTCCATCACTCTGATCCTGCGAAGGTGCGCAGGGAAACATGAGATTCCCAATCTTATTAGAATAACGAATGTCACATGTCTCCCCGGAAGAACTTCTGGCTGTACCACAGTTTTGTTGGAACAATGCGCTGGGCTGAAGCGAAAGAAAGCGAAAGAAAACCCTGTTCCTGCCTGCAGTGATTTTTTCACTGCTGAATCCATTGCTCGAATGAAACGTGATAGAAGACGGAATATGGAAGATGTGTAGATAATGGGTTCCCCCCTTGGAGGCTGTCGTTTGCAGGGCACTTGGCTACTTTACTGTGCCGATTACTAGCGTGCTCCTTTAACCACATTAAGAGGACAGTTTTATTTTGTTTCTTGGCTTCTATTGTGTACTACAAATAGCCAGTGTTGCCCGGATGTGTTTATTCCAATCTTCTACTAGTCCATTTCCATCTTGGCCCTCTTTCTGTCGGCTTCCTCCTTCCCCCACCCACTTCCTCTGCCCATCTTCTGTTCCCGCTCTCTGTTTTCACCTCCTCCACCCCCCACTCCCTGTCCATCTCCTCTTGCTCCCCTCTCTGTCCATCTGCTCCTCCCCCTTGTCCATCTGCTCCTCCACCCCTATTACATCTGCTCCTTTCCCTTCTATCCATCTCCTCCTCCCCCTCTAATTCCATCTCCTCCTTCCTCTCCTCGTCCATCTCTTCCTCCCCCTGTCTGTCCATGTCTTCCTCTCACTCTCATTCTTCACCTCCTCCTCCCTCCCCTTTCTGTCCACCTCTTCTGCTTTCCTTTTTCTGTCCTCCTCCTCCTCCTCCTCTCCCTAACCATCTTTTCCTGCCTCCTGTCTCTGCCCACCTTTTCGTTTTTTATTTCGCTCCTCATCTCGTCTCTCCCCTCCCTCTGACAATTTCCCCCTCCCCTTCTCTCCGCCCATCTCTTCCTTCCTCCTATCTGTGTCCTCCTCCTCCCCCGTTCTCTCTTCATGTTATCAGCCCCACCCCAATAGGAGGCTGATGGTCCTTACCCCAACAGTGTCTCAGTTCAGTTCATAACTAATATGTGTACCATATTTGGTTGAAATCGTTCTAGGGGTTTAGGATGAGCTTTATACCCATGTCTTTGCCTGCGTATGCAAATTTCAAATAAATTTAACATATATTTAATATATTTCACACGTTTTTGTACAATTATTTCACCTTCATCTCTAGCGAATTTAGTCCTCCACTTTCATTTTCACGCAGATCAATGTTTATCTCATGAACTATGTATCATACAATAATATAATTTCGCGCATACATCCTTTAGTATATGTGGCTACCGTCTGCGAAGTGTGTTGTGCATACAAGTGTAGGAAAGAAGTAATAAATTTAAACGTCTAGCATGATGCGGCAATTTTTCACACATCTTAGTGTTTTTGACTTCCTGTCTCCTGAACTATGTACCGTACAATGATATAATTTTGTAGGTACATTCAGCGGGATATGTGGATACTACCGGCGAAATGTGTTGCGAATAAAATTAGTAACAAAGAAGGAATAAATTTAAGCGTCTTACTTCATGCGACAGATTTACTGTGTGAGTAGCGAAAATATAGTAAGAGATAGGCTTCCAGAACGTGATTTTCACTATGCAGCGGAGTGTGCGCTGCTATTAAACTTCCTGGCAGATTGAAACTGTGTGGCGGACCGAGACTCGAACTCAGGACCTTTGCCTTTCGCAGATAAGTGCTCTACCATCGCTTTTTTTTTTCTTCATTTTGTTCGTTGTTGATCGTTGTGTTTGGTCGTTGCGGACGTCACACGACATCCGTTCAAGTTCGTTGTTGATCCTTTTACTCAGTTTTTTTTTATTACAGAGGCCAACTAGCTCTCTGACCGAACACGCTGAGCTACCGTGCCGGCAGCTCTCTGACCGAACACACAGAGCTACCGTGCCGACGACCATCTGAGCTACCCAAGCACGACTCATGCCCCGTCCCCACAGCTTTACCTCTGTACTTGCTCGCAAAAGGCAAAGGTCCCGAGTTCGAGTCTCGGTCTGGCACACAGTTTTAATCTGCCAGGAAGTTTCAAGAGCCAAACTTTTTGGGTTGCATCATTTTTTGGGGGGGTTGTCAGCAACAAAAAGTTTGGTAATCGTTTCAGATCATTTGTAAAGTATTTTTCAAGTCACTAAGTGCTCTCTTTCACAAATATTCGATGAACACATAATGGGTATTTACGCACCGTGGTCTAAACTGCTTTTTCATCCTCCTCTCCCCCCCCCCCCTTTTCCATATGTACATGGTTCTTTTGATACAATATGCAATATGTATACATAGTTTGATTGAAATTGGTCCGGTAGTTTAGGAGGAGATGTGGAACGCCTATTTTTATATGATGGATTTATGCTGGGAGTTGTGCGATGATCTAGTTGTCTAAGAACGGGACTTTGTGCATCACTTCCAGCTTCGCCTGCGACTGAGCTGTGTGCAGGAGGAGATCCGACGGCTGAGCTGCTCGGACGGCACGCAGCGCCTGCAGCAACATCAGCAGCAGCAGCAACAGCAACAGCAGCTGTTACTGCCGCGAGCTTCGTGCACCTCTACCGCCTCCCCGCAGCCGACGCCGCGCGTCCGGTCGCTCTGCGCAGAGTTCTCCGACCTACTCGCCGAGCTGCGCAGGTAACAGACACGACCGTCCACCAAGCACTGCACGACTGTAGGGACACCACATCGACGGCCGAAGCTTCAGAAATAAAATGCACCATGAAGTGGCTGGATATTGAAAAAGCTTTGCATAGAGCATTCTGCCTCTTCGAGACAACACGAAGCATGAAGTTTTCATAACGTTTTAGCACCATGGTAAAGAAACTAAAACTCCACACCCAGAATGGCAACACTGATGAGGAAACGAGTCCCCACCTGCGAGGATGGCTCTGCCAATCAGACCACTTGTGTCGTAGAGCCGTTGCCATTAAATGGCTGTGCAATGTAAGGGAAGGAAGATTGTGTTTACGTTTTCCTCTTGTGACAGCTTGGAGTCCGAAACGACGTGTTGCTTAGTTCAACTTCCAGTGATCGCAATAGTTGTGGATAGACAAAGATGGCAACTGAGTAACGGTCGACGCCGTAATAATAACGTTGGCAATAGAAAATCCGCGAAAGCTATTGGAAAGTATTGGAAAGTTTTCCGGTTTTTACCGATTTGGGTGGTCTCATTTCTTAGCTTTTCCTCAAGGCGAGCATATATAATTTATAGTTGGATGTTAGAGGGCTATGAACTAGTTTACTTATCAGTTTTGCAATTACCTCATTTTCATCCATAACAATAAAATGAATTAATATTCATGAAATTAAGTAACATCGTAAAAGAAAACAAAGCTCCGAGTGCCTACAACAGATTAATGGTTGGAGGGATCAGTTTACTATTCCGAAATAGAGTGTATCATCCGCAGAGCACGTGTATGTACACTTGCACCTAATCGCCTTCTTAGGGACTTTAAGAACGATCCAATCTTTGGCATGAGTAACATGAGAGTGTCATGCCAAAAGATCGCCTAGACAATTCGCTGCAGTGCAATGGCTATGAGCTGGAATTAGACAAATATGCACGGATTCTTCCAGAAGGACTACGCCACGAAAAGATCTTAGACTTGTTCGACTGTCTCTGACTAATGGGTGTCAATTATTTAAATCCGGACAGCACCGAATCTCTCGCCCACGGCAATATCCCAAGTGACTGAAAACAGCGCAGGTGACTCCTGAGTATTATAAGCGTAATAGAAAAGATCCCCAAAACTACAGACCAATATCCTTAACAACGGTTTGCTGCAGAATTCTTGAACACACTCTCAGTACGAATAAAACAAACTTTAAAACTTCTGACCGAGCACGGTTTTAGAAAGTATTACTCGCGTGGAACGCAGCTCGCCCTTTTCTCGCATGATATCCTGCAAATCGCGGATGAAGGCAGCAAGCAGATAACATATTCCTACATTTCCGAAAAGCATTTGATACGGTTCTCCACAGCAAACTGTTAACGAAGGTACGAGAAAAGCGATTAGGTTTCCCTGATATGTGAGTGTCTCGAAAACTTCTTATGTAACAGAGTTCAGTACGTTAACTTCGACGCCGAGTACTCATCAGAGACAAGGGTATCGTCAGGAGTGGCCCAGAGAAGTGTGATAGGACCACTGTTACTTTCTTAATCTGCGGCTGTTTGCTGATGATATTGTAGTGTACGGGAAAGTACTGTGGGAGGCCACGGTAACCTGGTGCCATCAATGTTTGCATGATTTTAGAACTATAGATGTTAGACACTATTGTAGGAACACAGTGGCTGAGTGGCAAGAGAACAACCGCAAGGTTGTAAAAAGCATTACCAAAGGTTGTCCACAAGGCTCTATCTGCGGACCCACTTTCTGGGTTATCACAATTGAACCTCTCTTGAATTTAACGGAGGGAGATGAACGTTCAGACGGGATCTTTGCGTATGCTGACGAGCTGTTAGTTGTGATATTGGCCAACACGAGAGCGATATTCGAAAACAAAGCCAGCAATACAACAATGGTGCAACCAAAACAAATTATCCATAGCAGCACAAAAAACAGCGACCATAATGTTTAAAGGATCACTACAAATACACCGGGGAATTAAACAATACAAACATAAAATGCGAAGTAGTAACTAGATATTTTGAGGTACATGTTAACGAATAGCTTCAACGCAAACATACGACTAATCACAAACAAAGCCGAAAGTATACTTCACTAACGAGCGACATTAAATTCGACACAATATAGACCACCACTCACGCACATAGTAATGTGCCATTGTGCACTTTTCTAGATGGTTTTGTGCTTTGCAGCTAGTACATAGACACACAGATTCGCTCTCGTCATGAACAGGACCACTGTTAGGCGGGGTTAGAGGAGAATGCTATTTAGACTATCTGGGGCGTTCGGCACCACATCAGTCGATTCGCTGTATGTGATGCTTGGAATATGTTGTTGTTGTTGTGGTCTTCAGTCCTGAGACTGGTTTGATGCAGCTCTCCATGCTACTCTATCCTGTGCAAGCCTCTTCATCTCCCAGTACCTACTGCAACCTACATCCTTCTGAATCTGCTTAGTGTATTCATCTCTTGGTCTCCCTCTACGATTTTTACCCTCCACGCTGCCCTCCAATACTAAATTGGTGATCCCTTGATGCCTCAGAACATGTCCTACCAACCGATCCCTTCTTCTGGTCAAGTTGTGCCACAAACTTCTCTTCTCCCCAATCCTATTCAATACTTCCTCATTAGTTATGTGATCTACCCATCTAATCTTCAGCACTCTTCTGCAGCACCACATTTCGAAAGCTTCTATTCTCTTCTTGTCCAAACTATTTATCGTCCATGTTTCACTTCCATACATGGCTACACTCCATACAAATACCTTCAGAAATGACTTCCTGACACTTAAATCTACACTCGATGTTAACAAATTTCTCTTCTTCAGAAACTATTTCCTTGCCATTGCCAGTCTACATTTTATATCCTCTCTACTTCGACCATCATCAGTTATTTTGCTCCCCAAATAGTAAAACTCCTTTACTACTTTAAGTATCTCATTTCCTAATCTAATTCCCTCAGCATCACCCAACTTAATACGACTACATTCCATTATCCTCGTTTTGCTTTTGTTGATGTTCATCTTATATCCTCCTTTCAAGACACTGTCCATTGCATTCAACTGCTCTTCCAAGTCCTTTGCTGTCTCTGACAGAATTACAAAGTCATCGGCGAACCTCAAAGTTTTTATTTCTTCTCCATGGATTTTAATACCTACTCCAAATTTTTCTTTTGTTTCCTTTACTGATTGCTCAATATACAGATTGAATAACATCGGGGAGAGGCTACAATCCTGTCTTACTCCCTTCCCAACCACTGCTTCCCTTTCATGTCCCTCGACTCTTATAACTGCCATCTGGTTTCTGTACAAATTGTAAATAGCCTTTCGCTCCCTGTATTTTACCCCTGCCACCTTTAGAATTTGAAAGAGAGTATTCCAGTCAACATTGTCAAAAGCTTTCTCTAAGTCTACAAATGCTAGAAACGTAGGTTTGCCTTTCCTTAATCTTTCTCCTAAGATAAGTCGTAAGGTCAGTATTGCCTCACGTGTTCCAGTGTTTCTACGGAATCCAAACTGATCTTCCCCGAAGTCAGCTTCTACTAGTTTTTCCATTCGTCTGTAAAGAATTCGTGTTAGTATTTTGCAGCTGTGGCTTATGAAACTGATAGTTCGTTAATTTTCACATCTGTCAACACCTTCTTTCTTTGGGATTGGAATTATTATATTCTTCTTGAAGTCTGAGGGTATTTCGCCTGTTTCATACATCTTGCTCACCAGATGGTAGAGTTTTGTCAGGACTGGCTCTCCCAAGGCTTGGAATATACCCGATCCATTTACCCAGCAGAAACCGGGTTATAACATACTGGCTGAAGATGGGTAAGCCTGAGAGAGTGCTGCAGATCACTGGGCAGCACACAGAAGATAGGCACCAACTAAAAAATTTGTGTATGTACACTTGGCAAAAAGAGTGGGACAAGAGTGAAAATGGCCGTCGGCTCTATTCATTTTTCCCCAGTATTAGAGAATGGCTACGGTTGCGGAATGTCGATCCCGAACGAGGCATGGTTCATTTTGAGACTGAACATGGCGTTTATCCCACGCACATACAGCCTATGTCGCTTTCAGAACGCAATCGTTGCACATGCGGGGAAGTTGGTTTCCCAGAACATTTCCTTTTGAAAAGCGTTAGATACAGTCGCTAACATAATAACATAGAACACATAAAGGAAAAAACACTATACGGTGCACTGATGAACCCATATACATGGACACAGCTGAACGCAATCGCCAACAGTATCTCAAAAGTATATTATGGCATACACAAAAAGACTGATCAATACAGAAGACGCAGAAGACGAAGGCAGGCTGACATTGATAGTTCGAGTAGCTCTAGTACTAACGATGAAACGGGTGACAGTGACAACGTTGACGAAACGTAGACACACAAAACATACGTAACGTAAAACACATGAGATATTCACAACTACTCACGTGGCCATCAATCAAAGATTGCAATTTATATATTATTATGAATGAATCTAATTAAAAGTAGAAGTAATTTAGAATAGTCCGTGGATAGATATTGTGCTAGAATCCACTTTCAACTGCTACCCAACTTTGTTAAGTAGTTACATAAATGAACACATCATTGTAAATGTGATAATATGAATGTAATATAAATTTAATATAAAGTAATCAAGCAAAATCAAACAGTGTAAATACACAACAGAAACAGATCATGCATATTACGCAATTATACAAATTTAATGGGCCTCCGTGTCAAAAGGTCTACTTGCATTCTACAAAAATTTTTTCACAAGATTAATAATAGGTTGCTGGTAAGTTGTTATTTCTCATACAGCTATGCAAGAACAGTATATAACTTAATTTGATTACAGTGAGGCAGGATATTGTTCCAGAGCCATGCACATTGCTTTACTAACTAACCTACTAGTTACGTAAACTAACAAACATCAACTCACACAGCACTCTAAAAACAACACCGACACGGATTAGATCCGCATAGATTGAAAAAAATCGAGCTTTCCCGAAGAGGAATGTTCATGTTGATAACACTAAAATGGGTTGCACCACATGTGGACGGTGTACTTGAAGTTCAGTACCAAGTCCCCTTCCCCAGGTGGTGTTGATGAAGGGATATCTTTATCCACTCTTCCTGTCTTCTTTTATTCTCTTCTTAAATTGTACCATAAATTTATAATTTCATACTTCAAAATTCCTGTGTTTTTCTTCAAAAATTAGTGTAATTGCTGTAAGAAAATCAAAGATAACACCGAAGTGCAAACAAAAGGACTCCACGATGCCCTACCTCCGGTGGTGCTGCATGGTCAACACTGCCCTTGACCATCAATTGCACGTTAATGGTCATGGGAACTGGCTAAGAGGTCTGTGTGAAGCATAATATAACAAGATGGCAGACCCTAGCACTCATAATGAAAAATGACAGAAAATGAATGCAAAACTTACGACACTGCGAATCGTCAGTCAAAAACTGATTTTAGAAATCTCTTTGCACACTGCCATTCTTAAACACAAATGGTTCAAATGGCTCTGAGCACTATGGGACTTAACATCTATGGTCATTTGTCCCCTAGAACTTAGAACTACTTAAACCTAACTAACCTAAGGACACCACACAACACCCATGTTAAACACATTCCAGCAGTAATGGTTACGAAGCATAATTAACTATGCCGAAAGAATTGTCAAAATTATGTTCACTAAAAGTCATGTCAACTTCGCTTGATTCAAGATCTTCATCGTCATCCTTATCATCGCTTGAGGGCGTGGTATTGACGGCAACTTCATCAATTGCCATTTCCTTTATTCCATCCTGGGTCCAATATTCTTGCTCCAACTGCTGCTCTTTCCTGCAGTAACCTTGCAAGTCCTGTGCGGCAACTGAAAGGAAAACAGCATTTACAGGATTGTGCTGTGTTTCCTTCGACATGTCACCAGTGACGTTTTTCTCCATGAAATTACGTTTTATTTTGTCCCTTGCCCTTTCAATGGGATTTAGTCGCGTTTGTATGGCAGTAAACGGACTACTTTGTGGCCTCTGTTGTCAGCGATCTTACCCACGACTGCACCTACTCGGTTGGTTAGTTTTCCCTTCTTTCTCATTGAATCGTTGGAGTTTATTTTTCTGCCTCGCAACCAAACATCGTAATCCTGAGATCGCATTTATTAGATGTTCTGTCGAACTCTGCTGTGGTTTGGCGCATTATCCATCACAATTACAGATTTGGGTGGAATATTGGGAGCCACCATATCTGCAAACCACTTTCCAAAATCATCGGAGTTCATTTGTCCGTGATTATCTTCCACTGTTGACTTCGCCTAGAATTGGAAATGTGATTGATTGACGAGTCCGTTATTGGACACTACGCTAGCAATTATCAAAAAGTGCTAACCCAAGCATTAACACCTATGACACCTTCAGTTTGCCAGCATTTAGAGATCGTGATGTTGTTGTCTGTACAAAAGTCATTCACGCAGAACACTACAATGGCATCTTGCCTGACGTTTCTCATATGTACCAGGAAACTGGAACGCCAAGAGACAATGTCAGGATGCTCCATCAATACAATTCATTTATTATGAGCTCTGCGCCAAACAAAGCCAACTGATTTCAATACTTTTGCGAGGGAGCGCGTCTCCATCTTAATCAAACCTTCTCTAGCAAAACTGGCAAAAATTGAAGCTTTCGCAAGCACTCATTACAAATAACTGACGATTGTGAGAAAATGTTGGAAATCTGAAATTATAATAACGAACAATTACCTTTTTTCCATGAGAAATAGCTGATTGGCCTGGATGAGATTTAGAAAACCTCCTCAGACCTGTAAAACTGGAGACGCTCTTTCCTGCGTCTTTTGCAGCTCTATACTGACGCTGCTTAAGTGGATGGAGTCCGCCCCCGGTAGCTGAGTGGATAGCGCAACAGAATGTCAATATACTAAGGGCCCGGCTTCGATTCCCGGCTGGGTCGGAGATTTTCTCCGATCAGGAACCGGGTGTTGTGTTGTCCTAATCATCATCATTTCATCCCCATCGACGCGCAAGCCCCCGAAATGGCGTCAAATCGAAAGACTTGCACCCGGCGAACGGTCTATCCGACGGGAGGCCCTAGCCACACGACATTTACATATTTTTTAGTGGATGGAGAAGTCCTTCCTTATACTTTGATGTGTTATGCACTCTAACACGCTCTCCATCATTTTTCGCTTAACGCTGCGAATTACTGGCTTTCTTTTCCTCTTAAAAATCGAGGCTGAACCAAAAGAAATCTCTTGACTCATTTTACACAGTAATGAATCGTGAACACAACAACGCAATACACAGCAGTAAACAATGCTATACTACTATTGCGGCTACTTCTGCAAGTTCTCTAAAGTGAAAACACTCCCACCACCTCACCCCCTCGCCAAACACCTGTCGACGTCCGCTAGTTTCGTCAGTTGCAAAAAATTGTCTCCGTTGTCTCTTCATTTATTTTTTTCGATTTTTATTCATTAACAATAACGCAACAACAGAGGCGACTGTTTTGGTTTTTAAGCATTACTGCGCTTCTGCAAAAAGTACTTGCAGCAAGATCCTGAAGTTAACTTGCCCCAGACTCTTGAAGAATGAAACTTGGGTAACTTTTTGTTCTAATGAAAACACCTTAGCATGTGCTTTCAAAAGTTACTTACTAGTCGACACAAGTCTTTCAATGCGTAGAGTAGTACTTTACGTCTATGGGCAGCTTAACGTTGCGGCGCTCGGAGACAAATAAATATCTCTCACAAAGTGCCGATTTTGTCCGCTTCTGGGAACACTAGCGAAGTTATCGTGGCCAAATAGTACAAATGACCTACACGTAATTCCTAGTTGGTGTGATGAATTGCCGCTATCTCTGAACATAGAAGAATGTAAGATAATACTGATGACTAAGAAAAAACCAGCCAGTAATGTTCAGACACAGCGTCAGTAGTATGCTGTTTGATACAGTCGCGTCTTTTAAATATCTAGGCATAACGTTGCGAAGCGATATGAAATGGAACGAGCATGTAAGGATTGTAATCGAGAAGGGGAATGGTCGAATTGGGCTTATCGGGTGAATTTTAGGAAAGAGTGGTTTATCTGTAATAGTGCACTAGGGAGCATTTAGGACATTACAGCGACCCATTCTTGACTACTGCTGGAGTGTTTGGGATGTGCACGAATCGGATTAAAGGAAGATATCGAAGCAATTCAGAGACGGGCTGCTAAATTTGTTACCGGTAGCTTCGAACTACACGCAAGTATTTCGGAGTTACTTCGGGAACTCAAATGGGAATTCCAGCAGGGAAGGCGACGTTCTTTTCGAGGAACGCTACTCACAAAATTTAGAGAACTGTCGTTTGAAGCTGACTGCCCAATGATTCTACTGTCGCCAACATACAGTCGTGTAAGAAACGCGAAGATAAGAAAAATTAGGGTGCTTAGAGAGGCTTGTGGACAGTCGTTTTGACCTCGCTCTATTTGCGAGTGGAACAGGAGAGAAAATGACTAGTAGTGGTACAGGGTACCCTCCACCACTCACCGTTCGGTGACTTGCGGAATGTGTATGTAGACGTAGATGTAGCCACAGGGCCGGCCGGTGTGGCCGAGCGGTTCTAGGCACTTCAGTCTGGAACCGCGCTACCATTACGGTCGCAGGTTCGAATCCTGCCTCGGGCATGGGTGTGTGTGATGTCCTTAGGTTAGTTAGGTTTATGTAGTTCTAAGTTCTAGGGGACTGATGACCTCAGCTGTTAAGTCCCATAGTGCTCATAGCCATTTGAACCATTTTTTTGGTGGTTGTTCTGGGTACTGATTTCTTAGGATCTATGTAGCCAAATTGCGTGAAAATGTAATCACATGTCAGTTCTAGTATAATATATTTGTCCAATGAATACCCGTTTATCATCTGCATTTCTTCTCGGTGTAGCAATTTTAATGGCCAGTAGTGTATATTTCCCCTAGTGATATGTGCTTCTAAAACCTTACATTTGTCCTCTAGCCATTTCAGCTTAGCCATTTTGCACTTCCTCTGAGTCTCATTGTTTACATGTTTGTATTCACTTTCACCTGCTTCATTTACTGCATTTTTATATTCTCTCCTTCCATGAATTAAGTTCAGCATTTCCTATGCGAGCCAAGTATTTCTCGTTGACCTTGTCTTTTTACGTATTTGATCCCCTGCTGCATTCTCAAAGGTACAAATTTTTCTTCTTCTTTATTCCTTTCCCCCGTTCTTGTCAATCGTTGACTAATGCATCCTCTGAAACTCACAAACAAACTCTGGTTCTTTCAACTTATCCAGGTCCCATCTCTTTAATTTCCTAGTTTTTTGAAATTTCTTCATTTTTTTTTTAAATCTACAGTTCATAACCAATAAATTGTGGTCAGGGTTCACATCTGGCCCTAGAAATATCTTGCAATTTAAAATCTGGTTTCTAAATCTCTGTCTTACCATTACATAATCAGTCGGAAACTTCTGGTGTCTCCACGTCTCTTCCACGTGCACAACATTCTTTTAAGAATCTTAAACCAAGTGCTAGTGATAATTGAATTATGCTCTGTACGAACTTCTGCCAGGCGGCATCGTTCCTTTCCCCCTGACCAAATTTACCTACTATCTTTCCTTCTCTACCTTTTCCTACTATCGATTTCCAGTCCCCCATCACTATTAAATTTTCGTCTCGCTTAACTATCCGAAGAATTACTTTTATCTCTTCAGATATTCGTTCACTCTCTTCAGGGATCTGCAATACTAATTGGCATATACGTCTACTGCTGTGTTCATTGCTGGCTTCGTGCCTATCCTGGCTACGAGCTTGTGTTCCCTATGCTGCTCGTAGTAGCTTACCCTCATTCTTATTTTTGTGTTCATTAAATAGAAATACCCCTACATTACCACTGTTTCGTACTGTATTTACAATCCGTACTCCCTTGACTTTAAATCCTGTTCCTCTCACCATGAAGCGACTGCAGCCGCGTGGTGACGGCACGGCAGCTCGCCATATTCGCTCACAGCGTTAGCTTCCCTTTCTAATAAAAGGACTGAGCGAACAAACTGAACGGGAGTCATCGGACATCCGCCCTGAACAAATTCACCGAATAATATAGAACAAAATGTTTTTAAGGCGCTGTTAAAATACACTCGATACTGCATAACCAATTATCAGCGCCGATTTTTAAGGAAATATTGCGTTATGCATGGTTTGCTTCCAAACTATCGTCTGAAAGAGAGGTTTTTGAAAATATTAACAAGGTTTGTTTTTCCACAATAAACGTCAAAAGACCTTGCGTAGGCGGAAACATATTTATTCAATGGAGCTAGTGCCGTTTAACTTTGTTTTCCGTGTTTTTACGAAAAATACCATCCTGCAACTTGTTATGTCGGAAACGACGATTAATTGTACATCTTTCGAAAGCCGTCTGTGCCAGTCAAAACTTGGAGGTAACAAGTCGTTTCGGGCTCCTTCCAGGTACAATGGATTTCTCAAATCACGGACAAGCATACATTTTCAGTATGACTTTATGCATTTGGTCGTTTACTAGTCGATAGTTATGAATATTACATTATTTGTGATAATAAAAATTAGTAGACTGCCAAATAACATTGCAAATTTAATAAAATTTCATCCGATTACACGTACTTTCCCCATTATATCAGTTGTAATATAAATAATAAAGAAAATGACTGTGTTGAAAATTAAAAAAAAAAAAACTGACGAACGCAACTCGATCCAGCGATACAGCGGCTTGAACGACAAACACTTAAAAAAAAAAAAACATTTTGTTCATTGAATTTGTTCAGGGCGGACGTCCAGTGACATCCATTCAGTTTGTCGATAATCCGTTCGCTCAGTTTTTTTACTATAAAGGGTACCAACGCTATGACCGATCACGGTGAGCTACCGTGCCGGCACCAGTCGGCTGCAGCCGCTTCATGGTTAAAATAGCCACACACACACACACACACACACACACACACACACAACACACGCACACACACACACACACACAGACACACATATATATATTCGACTACCGAAATTACGCGCTACTGCTTACACACTTTGTTGTTCTCATGGAGTACTACGATTGTACGAAGTTTGTAGTTAATCCGCGTTCCAAACGTCGTGGCCTCCCCTTGTTAGTTTGACCGAGGGCAGATTGTTGTGATGACACGGGGGTTCTGCACGAGCATTAAGGAAACTGAACGACTTGTTGTTTGTTCGAGGAGTACTGTGGTAAGTGTCTTCAACATGTAGCGAAGCCAAGGTTTCAAGAGCGGTCTCGGGCGCTGTGCGGCTGGTCCCGGCGGAGGTTCGAGTCCTCCGTCGGGCATGGGTGTGTGAGTTTGTCCTTAGGTTAATTTAGGTTACGTAGTGTGTAAGCTTAGGGACTGATGACTTTAGCAGCTAACTCCCATTAGATTTCACACACACTTGAATATTTTTGAGGTTGGGCGGCCACCCCTCATTACAGACGTCGTATGGCCTAGGCTGGAGCTGGTAAGACCGGACAGGCGGCGAACTGTGGCAGAGCTAACATCAGACTTTAATTGTGGGCAGAGTGCAAGTGTGTCTGAACACACGCACCGAACACTCCGCATCCGACGACCCACGCATATATCAGTGTCAACACCACGACGTCGACAACCACAAGCATCGGCACTGGACGTTGGCGCAGTGGCCGAGCGTTGCATTGCCTGATGAGTCCCGATACCCTCTTCAACATGCCGATGGGAGGACGCGAATCCGTCGTGTTTCAGAGGAACAGCTCCTTGACACGTGTACTGTGGGACGCAGACAAACTGGTGGCGGCTCCATTATGCTCTGGGTAATATTCGCGTGGGCATCCGTCATTCCAGTTAAGCTCGTGCAAGGCACCATGACGACCAAGGGGTACCGTACATTTCATGACAATCATGGTTCATGACCGCAGTGGCATTTTTCAACAAGATAATGCTCCATGTCACAAGGCCAGGAATGTGATGGAGTGGTTCGAGGAACACAGAGACGAGTTCCAGTTGATGTGCTGGCCCCCAACTCTCCAGATCTTGTGTTCGAGTTCCAGTTGACGTGCTGGCCCCCAACTCCCCAGATCTGAACCCGATCGAACACATTTCGGACGTGACTGAACGTGGCGTTACAGCTCATCGCCCGTATTCCTGGAATTTACCGGAATTAGGTGACTTGTGTGTGGAGATGTGATGTCAACTTGCTCCTGCAACGTACCAGGGCCTCACTGTTTCCATGTCACTATGCGTCGCCGCTGTTATTCGTGCCAAAGGTGCACATACCGCCTATTAGATAGGTGTGCGTGTGTGTGTGTGTATGTGTGTGTGTTTGTGTGTGGGCGCGCGCGCGCTTATGCCACTGGAGCGATTTGAACTAGACCTGTTACACATACCCCTTACTGTCTGGCAACAATCGCTGTCGTGGGAAGAACCACATACCTATCATAGTTCAGGAGATATGATGTCATAAACGGTATGATGCGTGAAAACAGTGGCATCGTGTTTGACCTTTAAATTTATTATCTCTCTATTAACTCTATTCGCAATGAATTTCGCAGAAAGTATCGAAATATGCAGGTACGTGCATCTACAGAATTATATCCACACATAGATCAGGACGTATGATATCACAAACACATGGATGCTTAAAAAACTGCTACTTTGTGCATGATGTTTAAATTTGTTACTTATTTTCTGCTATATTAGCAACACATTTCGCAGACACTATCCACATATGCCGCTGAAGTTACCTACGCAAATATACCATTGTACGACATGTAGTCTTCAGATACGACGTCATAAACACAGACATTCGTGAAAAAACGCCGCGTCATGCATGAAGTTTTAAAACATTTATTCTTTACTGCTAAGACACTCCTACAATCGAGACAGCTTAAGGTAATCCCTGACACCTGGAAGCGCTTTTGTGGGAAGCGGAAACAGCTATAGGCGAAAACAGTCGCCAACAACATAACTTTGAAGAGACGTTGCTATAGAGACGTTTGCAAAATCGCTTGTAGGCGCGCGAAGCAGCTACGCTCAGCGTGCAGAAACTGTCTAGGCTATTACATTACATTTTTTGTTTTCGTTTCTTATAAAAAAATTGGCAAAATGAAGACACGGAAATGCCGGATATGTCAGCTAGTTTAACTATAAAGTAGAGCTTCACGCCCTCTGGAAAAATAACAGTTTAGTTTCCACTTGATTTCAGTCGTTGAGAGGTACTGAATGGTATATTAAAGAATGATGAGATATCCTCACACTCCAATACGAGCACACGACAAAGGCGCTGAAGAATATACGAATTCATTGCCGGCCTGTCACCCCTAAGACATGTCTGGGATTCTGCAGAAAGGCTTATATTTTTGAACAATTTTAATAAACATTTTTGGAACAGCGATCAATATATGCTACAAGGACACAGGTGACCGGTTTCGGTCATATCACATTACCATCATCAGACTTGTAATTTCATTTAGAAAGTAATAGAAACCTTAGTAGATTGACAATAAAATATGACAAAATGCTTAGAAGTATAAAATACAATAAGACTTGTTATACCCATGGCATCCTTCGAAGATGGTAGGTGGAGCACTCTTCTCAGCTGCTGTGATGTCAACTGGTGCCTGCCAGTCACGGGCATGCGCTTACATAAGAAGATGCTCTGCCTACCTCTTCTCCCTCTACCACTGATTGGTTGACGTGAGGTAGAGGGAGAAGAGGTAGGTAGATCATCTTCTTATTTAAGCGTATGCCCGTCACTTGCAGGCACCAGTTGACATCACAGCAGCTGAGAAGAGTGCTCCACCTACCATCTTCGAAGGATGCCATGGGTATAACAAGTCTGATTGTATTTTATCCCTATAAGTATTTTGTCATATTTTATTGTCAATCTAGTAAAGTTTCTATTACTTTCTAAATTAAATTACAGGTCTGATGATGGTCATGTGATATGACCGAAACCGGTCACCTATGTTCTTGTAGCATACGTGGTGCGATCGAGTCTGAATTTTAAAAAGAAAATTTTTTTAAAGCTTATATTTTTGTACTAGGTTCGCCTAGTAATGTTTACAAACTGATATAGTTTGTGTTTCAGGCACAGACATCCTCAAGATGGCATTCAAAGGATGTTAGCTTCCGTGCTACAATGAATACAAGAGAATATTCGTGCCTGCGGGGTAACACCTCATAACTGACGTTGATGATGGAAATCGGTTCCGGAAACAATGAAAGTCTCAACAATTAATAAGTGTGATGAGTGACAGCAATAAGTTGGATAAATGTCGGAGTGAGCTTTTTCGTTTCCGTCAGTCTAGCTACAAATATAAATAGTCACATTGCGAATTAGGTTTCAAGATGGAGTTTCCTAGCTCAAACTGCGACCGATATTCTTTGTAGAATCAGGAGACTTCAGCAGTGAATGAAGGAACGAGAGACAATACTGCTGTGCATTTCGGAGGCTTACGAAAGTGCAAGGTTAGGAGTGGAAAAGCTAACACTGGGCACAAGAATTTGTTGAGAGTCTGAATGAAAGTTCTGAAGAGTCGTAGCTTTGCAGTTTCTCATCTTGCTATGAATCCGCACAATTCTTCCAGGTAACATTTCACCGAATTGTTACGATAAAACAGAGCTATCGGATGCTCTGTGCAGCATGAGTACGAGTGTGTTGAAGTAGCCACAAATTACGGCGCCTGCTCTTGTATTTTGTTCCCCATACCAGACAGAGGGGGATGAACTTTGTTTTCGCATAGAGCCTGGTTATGATGTATGGACTGATTTTGTCGATGTGTGATCCTTAAAGCACTCTTATTCAAATTTATCAAAGGTGGAAAAGTTCGAGTAAACCCAATATGCGTGAAAAATCTGGAGAAATACGGTTTTTGGCATAAAAAGATTAGGTGTTAATGATTTTACAAGGCCACAGAAAACCAGGAGTCAAGAAGACAAAGATATTTCAGTTGTACTGCCAAACAAGTTTCGAAACAGAAACGTGTCTGTCAGAGACGACGATGTTAGATCTGGAATTGCCTTGATTCGCGACAGAGCACGTGCGCCTACTGCCCCCCACACTGCTGGAGAGCACTGACGACTTGGTAGGAACTTTAAACTTTTATAATACCCCCCGCTCCCTCCGATATTCGACACTCTTTTGCCCCTTACAGCCACGACTTCCCACTGTGTGGAATCCTGGGCTGCGGAACTCTATACAGGAAGCTTAAAACAGTTTGTTCGTCTCTTAACTGCTCTACCATTGCAAAACCAAAAAGGATAGCAAGAAACAAAATTTTACTTGTTCTGCGTAAACAGAATAGTAGAGAGAATTAGTGAATGAATGGATGAGTTTGAATATTAATATAAAGATCATCCACGTCTGGCGGTAATAATGACTCTAAAACGGCTGCACGTCGAGTCGCACTTTGGGTGAAGTATACATTGTTGCACGCTACTTAAAATCTTTGTCAGATTCACTAATCGTAGTGGTTGGTGAGCGGTGGTATGCCAGTCTCATAGCAACTGATGACCAGATGTTTACAGTGGTACGTACGGTGGCCAGGGAAACAGTCTAACATCCTCTGTCTCGAGGTAGGTCAGCACAGCACAGGCAATACATAAATCTACATCTACATCTACATTTATACTCCACAAGCCACCCAACGGTGTGTGGCGGAGGGCACTTTACGTGCCACTGTCATTACCTCCCTTTCCTGTTCCAGTCGCGTATGGTTCGCGGGAAGAACGACTGTCTGAAAGCCTCCGTGCGCGCTCTAATCTCTCTAATTTTACATTCGTGATCTCCTCGGGAGGTATAAGTAGGGGGAAGCAATATATTCGATACCTCATCCAGAAACGCACCCTCTCGAAACCTGGCGAGCAAGCTACACCGCGATGCAGAGCGCCTCTCTTGCAGAGTCTGCCACTTGAGTTTATTAAACATCTCCGTAACGCTATCACGGTTACCAAATAACCCTGTGACGAAACGCGCCGCTCTTCTTTGGATCTTCTCTATCTCCTCCGTCAAACCTATCTGGTACGGATCCCACACTGATGAGCAATACTCAAGTATAGGTCGAACGAGTGTTTTGTAAGCCACCTCCTTTGTTGATGGACTATATTTTCTAAGCACTCTCCCAATGAATCTCAACCTGGTACCCGCCTTACCAACAATTAATTTTACATGATCATTCCACTTCAAATCTTCCGCATGCATACCCCCAGATATTTTACAGAAGTAACTGCTACAAGTGTTTGTTCCGCTATCATATAATCATACAATAAAGGATCCTTCTTTCTATGTATTCGCAATACATTACATTTGTCTATGTTAAGGGTCAGTTGCCACTCCCTGCACCAGGTGCCTATCCGCTGCAGATCTTCCTGCATTTCGCTACAATTTTCTAATGCTGCAACTTCTCTGTATACTACAGCATCATCCGCGAAAAGCCGCATGGAACTTCCGACACTATCTACTAGGTCATTTGTATATATTGTGAAAAGCAATGGTCCCATAACACTCCCCTGTGGCACGCCAGAGGTTACTTTAACGTCTGTAGACGTCTCTCCATTGATAACAACATGCTGTGTTCTGTTTGCTAAAAACTCTTCAGTCCAGCCACACAGCTGGTCTGATATTCCGTAGGCTCTTACTTTGTTTATCAGGCGACAGTGCGGAACTGTATCGAACGCCTTCCGGAAGTCAAGAAAAATAGCATCTACCTGGGAGCCTGTATCTAATATTTTCTGGGTCTCATGAACAAATAAAGTTCTTGCGTTATTTTGTTAAAAGATATTGTTACGAAGATCTCGATTAAAGGGCACAGTTATAGCCTTAAAATATCAGAAAAGTAAAGCCTGCTGAGCAAATTACAGGTTACACGAAACAGTGATGATCATGATATGAATGTAGTGGCACACCATTTAATGGTCAGCAGCGTATCCATCATACTGTGTAAAGTGGCAACGTTATTATCTACTTGTTACGTTCAATGAGGTGACAAAAGTCATGGGATTCCTCCTAAAATCGTCTCGGACCTCCTTCTGACCAGCGTAGTGCAGCATCTCGACGTAGACTCAACAAGTCGGTGGAAGTGCCCTGCAGAAATATTGACCCATGTTGCCTCTACAGCCGTCCATTATTGCGAAAGCGTTGCCGGTGCAGGCGTTCGAGCACAAATCCTCTAGACTATGTCCAATAAATGTTCGCTGCAATCCATGTCCGACAACATAGGTGGCCAAATCATTCGCTCGAATTGTTCGCATGTTCTTCAAATCAATAACGAACAATTGTGGCACGGTGACATGGTGCATTGTCACCTATAGAAATTCCGTCGTTGTTTGGGAACATAAACTCAATGAATGGCTGCGTGCTGTCACCAAGTAGCCGAAAGTAATCAGAAGACCCAGTCAGTTCCATGTAAACACAGCCCACCACATTATGGAGCCACCACCAGCTTGCACAGCCACCAGATAGATTGGGTCCGTGGCTTCATGGGTCTGCACCACATTCGCTCCCTACCATCAGCTCTTACCAACTGAAATCGGGACTCATCCGAACAGTGTTTTACAGTCGATATGGTTACGAGCCCAGAAGAGGCCCTCCTGGCGCTGTCGTGCTGTTAGCAAAGGCACTCGCGTTGTCATCTGCTGCCACAGCTCATAAACGCTAAATTTCGGCGCACTGTCAAAACGGTTACGTTCGTCATATGTCCCGTATTGATTTCTGCGGGTATATCGCGCAGTGTTAGCACTGGCAACTATACGAAAACGCTGCTGTTATCTGTCGTTAAGCGTAGGCCGTTGGACACTGCGTCGTCCTTTTTGAGAGGTAATGGCTGGAAAGTGGTATTGTCGTCACACTCTCACTGTGGATCTCGGAAAACAATTCGAGCGAATTTCCGAAATGAAAGGTCCCATGCGTTTAGCTTCACCTATCGTTCCACGACCAGCGTCTGTTAATTCCCGTCGTGCAGCCACAATAACGTCGGAAACTTTTTCACATGAATCGCTTGAGTACAAAAGAAATCTCTGCAAATGCAATACCCTTTTATACGTTGCGTACACTATACTAGTGACATCTATACAGGGTGGTCCATTGATCGTCACCGGGCCAAATGTCTCACGAAATAAGCATCAAATGAAAAAGCTACAAAGAACGAAACTCGTCTAGCTTGAAGGGGGAAACCAGATGGCGCTATGGTTGGCCCGCTAGATGGCGCTGCCATAGGTCAAAAGCATATCAACAGCGTTCTTTTAAATAGGAACCCCCATTTTTATTACATATTCGTGTAGTGCGTAAGGAAATATGAATGTTTTAGTTGGACCACTTTTTTCGCTTTGTGACAGATGGCGCAGTAATAGTCACAAATATATGGCTCACAAGTTTAGACGAACAGTTGGTAACAGGTAGGTTTTTTAAATTAAAATACAGAACGTAGGTACGTTTGAACATTATATTTCGGTTGTTCCAATGTGGTACATGTACCTTTGTGAACTTATCATTTCCAATAACGCATGCTGTTACATAGCGATTACCTGTAAATACCACATTAATGAAATAAGTGCTCAAAATGATGTCCGTCAACCTCAATGCATTTGGCAATACGTGTAACGACATTCCTCTCAACAGCGAGTAGTTCGCCTTCCGCAGTCTTCGCATATGCATTGACAATGCGCTGACGCATGTTGTCAGGCGTTGTCGGTGGATCACGATAGCAAATATCCTTCAACTGTCCCCATAGAAAGAAACCCGGGGACGTCTGATCCGGTGAACGTGCGGGCCAAGGTATGGTGTTCGAAGACCAATCCACCTGTCATGATTTATACTATTCAATACCGCTTCAACCGCACGCGAACTATGTCCCGGATATCCATCATGTTGGAAGTACATCGCCATTCTGTCATGCAGTGAAACATCTTGTAGTAACATCGATAGAACGTTACGTAGGAAATCAGCATACATTACACCCTTTAGATTGCCATCGATAAAATGGAGGCCAATTATCCTTCCTCCCATGAGACCGCACCATACATTAACCCGCCAAGGTCGCTGATGTTCCACTTGTCGCAGCCATCGTGGATTTTCCGTTGCCCAATAGCGCATATTATGCCGGTTTACTTTACCGCTGTTGGTGAATGACGCTCCGTCGCTAAACAGAACACGTGCGAAAAATGTGTCATCGTCTCGTAATTTCTCTTGTGCCCAGTGGCAGAACTGTAAACGACGTTCAAAGTCGTCGCCATGCAATTCCTGGTGCATAGAAATATGGTACGGTTGCAATCTACGTTGATGTAGCATTCTCAACACCGACGTTTTTGAGATTCCCGATTCTCGCGCAATTTGTCTGCTACTGTTGTGCGGATTAGCCGCGACACCAGCTAAAACACCTACTTGGGCTTCATCATTTGTTGCAGGTCGTGGTTGACTTTTCACATGTGGCTCAACACTTCCTGTTTTCTCAAATAACATAACTATCCGGCCAACGGTTCGGACGCTTGGATGATGTCGTCCAGGATACAGAGCAGTATACATAGCACACGGCCGTTGGGCATTTTGATGACAATAGCCATATATCAACACGATATCGACCTTTTCCGCAATTGGTAAACGGCTCATTTTAACAGGGGTAATGTATCACGAAGCAAATACCGTCCGCACTGGCGGAATGTTACGTGATAACACGTACTTATACGTTTGTGACTATTACAGCCCCATCTATCACAAAGCGAAAAAAGTGGTCCAACTAGAACATTCATATTTCTTTACGTACTACACGAATATATGGGGGTTCCTATTTAAAAAAAACGCAGTTGATATCCGTTTGACCTATGGCAGCGCCATCTAGCGGGCCAACCATAGCGCCATATCGTTTCCCCCTTCAAGCTTGGCGAGTTTCGTTCTTTGTAGTTTTTTCGTTTGGCGCTTGTTTCGTGAGATATTTGGCCAGGTCACGATCAATGGACCACCCTGTATGTGCATATCTGCATGCCGTGACTTTTGTAACCTCGCAGTATTACCTAAGTGCAGGAGCAGCCTGACCCCCTGCTGCTGGTCTGTCTCTGCAGGCGCCGCTCGCTGGCGCTGGGGGAACGCATCCCGCTGTGCTCGGCCCCCCGCCGCCGCGCCGCCTCCGCCAGCAGCGTCCGCCGATCCTTCACGCTGGGCGAGACCAACTTCGGCTTCGGCGTCTCTCCGCACGGCACCGACATGGAGATGGCGCACCTCAGCGGTAAGCCCCACACCAGGCCTGCAACCACACAGGTGTTGCCACACTCGGCTGTCAATACAGTACCGTGAGACCACTCCAGACACAAGCACACTAAACTCGCAGTCTCGGAACGACGGCGGTCGACTTTGGGCTCGTTCTGTGCACCTGACATCGAGCATTCTCTGACAGACAATTACCATTCAGTAGTGTTCTGATCGCTCTCTCGTGAACGTCGTAGCCAGTCAGAGCCTTAATCCTGCATCTAGCGATTTATTTAGTGAAGTTTTATTCCATATGTTGCGACTTTCCGCCGCTGATGATGGCAATAAGCGAGTAATTCTACATAAGCAAGGGAGAGGCATAATTTGCGTCGACCGCTATCGTTCGTGAGCCCATACAGAAATCCTTAAAATAAACTTCCTCCGCATCCCTTTCGGTCATAATACCATCTTCACTGCTCTCTCTCGCTCTATCTATCTATCTGTCTATCTCTTCTTCTTTCTTTTTGGGTCATCAGCAGTTTTGCCAGATGTCTCGATTTTAGAGGAATATCTCGTCTTTATGGATGTCATAACCTATTCCACGTAACCTTTATGCCACGCCAGATGTCTATATTTTTGAACACAGCTAACAATTTTAAATGTAATGTGTAATGGTGGAGTGCATGAGAGTTCTGAAATGAGTTTCTGAATTCGTCGACAGCTGTAACAAAAAATGTTGGAAAATGGCACACTAGGAGACCACGAGGAGCCAATGAACTATAGGGATGCTTCAGTGCATGCCCAAAATGTACGTTTTGAATACACGCGGCATCGTCGCCCCACTCTTCTATTATTAACGCCAGCTGTTGTTTTTTGAACAGTGCATCAAATTCCCCTCTCAACCTCTGTTTGCGTTAATGTTTCTAGGTTGTTTTTGTGTGGAATATCATTTTTCATTGTATTTCATTCAAAGGATTTAATTCCTTAGATGACTTGCTTCAGATGAATTAATTGTGTAGTCATTTCATCATTTTTTTCCTATTCGTTTAACAGTTTCTTCTTGTTTTCATTTAACTTGTTATTCAGTATCTGCAAAAATATTATCTTGATTTTTGTTTAGATGATAAGGGTTGCTACAATTATTCTGAGATATTTGGTTTATTATTTCCTACTGTGTCAAAAGGTAGACTTTTATCTTTGTTAACCCTTCCTGTTTCTCATATGACTCCACTGACTTATCATGTAAAGCTTTTAACAATTACTGTGGTTGGTTTTGGTTCTTATTTAGGAAACCTTGATTCTGAGTTTAATTTTTCTTACAAGCTTTTCTAACTTTTTGTTTGCTTTTCATCTTCTACATGACTAATACCTCTCCTTTCACCTAATTTTTATTACTTTGTTTCATGAAAGGTTTTTGATTATAGTGGAGGGTGAATTACTAAGAGGTGAGCATTTATTTAGTTCATAAAACATAAACTTTTTTACATAGCTTATTTATTTATATAATTAAATGAAAAGCATGGGAAGACTACAGCCGTAATATTTCCGAATGGTATACCGCTATACTAAACGACTATATGATGATGGCGTTCTCTTGGCTAAAATATTCCTGAGGTGAAATACTGCCCCATTCGGATTTCTGTTGGGGGTACTCAGGAGGATGTCGTAATCAGCAGAAACGAAACTAGCTTTCTACGGATTGGAATGTGGAAGGTTACATCCCTTAATTACTCAGGTAGGTTAGAAAATTTAAAAAAGGGAAATGGATAGGTTAATGTTAGATACGGTCGGAAGTAGTGAACGTCGGTGACAACAGGACTTCAGGTCAGGTGAATACCGGGCTATAAACACAAAATTAAGGAAGGGTAATGCAGGAGTAGGTTTAATAATGAATAAGAAAATAGGAATATGGGTAAGCTACTACGAACAGCTTAGGGAACGCCTTATCGTGGCCAAGGTAGATACGAAGTCAACATCAAACAATATAGCACACGTTTATCTGCCAACTAGTATTGCATAAGCTAAAGATAGTGAAACAGTGTCTATAGAGATAAAAAAAAAATCATCGGAAAGTTAAGGGAGACGGTAATTTAATAGTAATGGAGGACAGGAAATCGATTTTAGGAAAAGGAAGAGAAGGAAAGATATCAGGTGAATATGGACTCGAGGAAAATAATGAAAGAGGAAGGTGCCTGGTAGAAATTTGCACAGAGCATAATTTAATTATCGCTAGCGTTTGCTTTATGATTCATAAAAGGAGGCTGTATACGTGGAAGGGACCTGAAGAGACCGGAAGATTTCAGATTGGTTAAGGAATGGTAAGACAGAGATTTCAGAACCGGATTTTAAATTTCAAGACATTTCCAGGGCCAGATGTGAACTCTGACCACAATTTCTTGGTTACAAACGCTGTATTAAAACTGAGGAAATTTCAGTTTTAATCTACAAAGAGGTAGTAAATTGAAAAGATGGGACCAGAATAAGTTGAAAGAACCAGTGGTTGTTGTGAGTATCAGACGGACCTTTAGTCAACGATTGACAAGAACCGGGAGAAAAAATTACAGAAGAAGAAAAATTTGTAGCTTTGACACAGGAAATAGTTAAGACAGCAGAGCACCAAATTAGTAAAAAGACAGGACCAAGGAGAAATTCTTGGATAACACAGGAGATGTTGAATTGAATTGATGAAAGGAAATAATATAAAAATGTGACAAATGAATCAGTCGAAAATAAATACAAACGTCTAAAAAATGAGATTGAGAGGAAGTGCAAAATGGCTAAGCAGAAATGGCTAGAGGACGAATGTAAGGATTTGCAAGTACGTATCACTGCGGGAAAGATAGACACCGCCTACAGGAAAATTTAAGAGGCCCTTTGAGAAAAAAGAAGAATATCAAGATCTCAAATAGAGAACAAGTCCTAAGTAAAGAAGTTTAAGCTAAGACGGAAGGAGTATATAGACTGCCTTCGGTTGATTTAAAAAAATACACCAAGTTAAATAAAAATATTTTAATATATACATCTTACAACTACATCTTTGCACTATTTTTCTACATAGTCTCCATAGCGATTGAGGCACTTATCGTATCTCTTCACAAGCTTTGAAATTCTTTCTGCATAAAAATCACCCGCTTGTGCCTGGAGCCAGCCTGTGACCGCATCTTTGAGCTCTTCGTCGTCATCAAACCGCTGTGACCCGAGCCATTTCTTCAAATGCATGAAGAAGTGATAATCACTTGGCGCCAGGTCTGGGCTGTAAGGTGGATGGTTGATAACGTCCCACTTGAAGGACTCAATAAGGGCCGTTGTTCTGCGAGCAGAGTGAGGACGGGCGTTATCGTGCAAAAAAACGATACCGGAAGTCAGCATACCACGGCGTTTGTTCTGTATAGCCCGTCGTGACTTTTTTATTGTTTCACAGTACACGTCTTGATTAATGGTCGTACCACGTTCCATGAATTTAACCAACAACACCCCTTTGGCATCCCAAAACACCGTTGCCATCAGTTTTCTGGCAGAAAAATCTTGCGAGGCTTTTCTTGGTTTGGTAGGCGAATTTGAATGTGCCCACATCTTTGATTGTTCTTTTGTCTCAGGGTTCACGTACTTAATCCAGGTTTCGTCACCGGTCACGATTCTGTTTAACAATGGTTCTTCTTCGTCCTCATAACGTGACAGAAAGTCTAATGCAGAGGCCATTCTTTGAGTTTTGTGGTGGTCGGTAAGAATTTTGGGCACCCATCGTGCACAGAACTTACGGTAACCCAATCTTACTGTCACTATCTCGTACAAGAGAGTCTTAGAAATCTGTGGAAAACCAGTAGACAACTCCGACATTGAGAAACGTCGATTTTCACGAACTTTTGCACCAACTGTCTGAACGAGTTCGTCAGTCACCAATGATGGTCTACCACTCCTCTCTTCATCATGAACGTTTTCTCGTCCACTTTTAAATAAACGTACCCATTCACGGACAACTCCTTCACTCATAACTCTTGGTCCGTACACGGCACAAAGCTCACGATGAATAGCTGCTGCAGAATATCCTTTGGCTGTAAAAAACCTTATGACAGCACGCACTTCACATTTGGCGGGGTTTTCTATTGCAGCACACATTTCAAACTGCCACAAAAACTAAACTAGCGCAGGTACGACGTTCACTCGACCACGGCTTGATGCCGACTGACCTGTTGAGTGCGTGAACGCACAGATGGCGTCGCTACTCCCCCCACAACCCGCACTGTGACCAATCGGAGGTTACTTTCTGAACCGCCCTCGTAGAAATAGACGAGGACGTAGATGAAAATGAGATGGGAGGTATGATACTGCGATAAAAATTTGACAAGGAGCTGAAAGACCTAAGTCGAAACAAGGGCCTGGGAGTAGACGACAGTACGGCAGAATTACTGATAGCCTTAGGAGAGTCAGCCACGACAAAACTCTTTCATCTGGTGTGCAAGGTGTATGAGACAACTGAAATACCTTTAGACTTCAAGTAGAATATAGTAATTCCACTTCAAAAGAAAGCAGGTGCCGACAGGTGTGAATTTTACCAAAAGATCAGTTTAATAAGTCATGGACGTAAAATACTAACACGGATTCTCTACAGAAGAATGGAAAAACGGGTGGAAGCAGTCCTCGGGGAAGAACAGTTTGGACTCCAGAGGTATGTAGCAATACGAAAATAATACTGACCCTACGATTTCTCTTAGAAGATAGGTAAAGGAAAGGCAAATCTACGTTTATAGCACTTGTAGACTTAAGGAAAGTTTTTGATAATGTTGACTGGAGTACTCTCTTTGAAGTTCTGAAGGCAGCGAGCGAAAGGCTATTTACAGCTTGTATATAAACTAGGCGGCACTTATAGGAGTCGCTCGGCATGAAAGGGAATCGGTGGTTGAGAAGCGAGAGAGGCAGAGTTTGTAGCCCATCCCCGATGATATTCGATCCATACACTGTATAAGCAGCAAAAGTAACAAAAGAAAAATCTGGAGTAGGAATTAAAGTCCAGAGAGAAGAAATGAAACCTTTGAGGTTTTCCGATGCCATTGTAATTCAGACAGAAACAGCAAAGGACTTTGAGAAGAAATCGATTGGAATTGACAGTATCTCGCAAGGACGATATAAGATGAACCTAGGTATTACAGTTACGAACAACTGAAATTGGAAGGAACACATAGAAAATGTTGTGGGGAAGGCTAACCAAAGACTGCATTTTATTGGCAGGACACTTAGAAAATGTAACAGATCTACTACGGAGACTGCCTACAATACGCTTGTCCGTCCTCTTTTAGAATACTGCTGCGCGGTATGGGATCCTTACCAGATAGGACTGACGGAGTACATCGAAAAAGTTCAAAGAAAGGCAGCATGTTTTGTATTATCGCGAAATTTGTGAGAGAGTGTCACAGAAGTGATACAGGATTTGGGATGGACATCATTAAAAGAAAGGCGTTTTCCGTTGGAACGGAATCTTGTCACGAAATTTCAATCACCAACTTTCTACTCCGAATGCGAAAATATTTTGTTGACAGCGGCTTACATAGGGAGGAACTATCACTACTACAAAATAAGGGAAATCAGAGCTCGTACGGAAAGATATAGGTGTTCATTCTTTCCGCGTGCTATACGAGATTGGAATAATAGAGAATTGTGAAGATGGTTCGATGAACCCTCTGCCAGGCACTTAAATGTGATTTGCATAGTATCCATGTAGATGTAGATGTAGATGAACCTCAACAAAAGCAAAACAAGAATAATGGGATCTAGTCATACGTATTAAGTCGGTTGACGCCGAGGAAATTACAGTAGATGACTTTTGCTGTATGGGCAGCAGAATAATTGATTGTGGCTGAAGAAAATAGGATGTAAAATATAGACTGCCAGTGGTAAGAAAAGTGTTTCTGGAAAAGAGAAATTTGTTAACATCGAACATAGTTTTAAGCCCCAGGAAATCTTTTCTGAAATTATACATATGGAGTGTAGACATATATGGAAGTGAAACATGGAGGATAAACAGTTTAGACAAGAAGAGAACAGAAGCATTTGAAATGTGGTGCGACAGAATAATGTTGAAGATTAGATGGGTAGATAACGTAAATAATGAGGACTTATTGAAATGCTAAGAAAAGAAATATGTGGCACAACCTGGCTAAAAGAAGGGATAGATTGGATAGATTGAGACATTAACGGCTCACCAGTTTTCCAGTTTTGTACTGGAAGTATGTGTGGGGGTAAAATTCTGAGAAAAGGATCAAGATATGGATACAGTAAGCAGAGTCAGAAGAATGCACGTTGCAGTAGTTACTCGGAGGTGAAGAGGGTGCACAGGATAAAGTGGCATCAAGAGAACTTCAAACTAGTCTTCAGACTGAACACCAAAACGATAATTAAATATAGTCAAAGATGATATTATTTAATTTTATATATTTTTTAAACTTTCAAATTTTTGGAAATTTATTGTGTTTTTATTTTCTAGTTATAATGTGACAATGAAGATCTCAAGGAAATATTTTCATTTTTAGCTATGTTTGTAAATATGAATATATTACTTCTACATTGAAAAATGTTAACACTAATGTGGCTCTTTTTAACTTCAGGTAGTACGAGGGCTTTTCGGAAAATAAGGAATGATCGGTTTCGAATTGGAAACCACAGTAAAATACGTTGAAGCACTGTGTATAAGTGCTGCGCAGTGCCTCTATTATGCCTGTATCACGTCCGTCTTCACAGTTCTCAGCACACAACGAGCGCGTAAAGATGCTTAGAAAATAGTGTCTCCTGCCTGCTAAGAAATTTCGCTTGGTTTCATGAAACATCAGGTAATGTAACTGTCATTCGTTTGCTTATTCATAACACTTATCATCCGCATACTGCAGAGACAATGAGGACATTTCTGCAATGTTTTAGATGGTAAGTGTTTGATCAACTACCATACAACCCACACTCGGCTCCCTCTAACTTTGGTATCTCTGAAATCCATTGCTGGCTATGAAGACATCATTTGGGCACAGACTACGACTGCAGTCCAGGGTAGAAACTCGTCGGAAAACACAGGGGGCTGTCTTCTATGATGAGGGTATTGGGAGGTTGGTACAACGCTACGATGGATGTTTAGAGGAGACTACTGTACGTAGAGATGTAGCTGGAAGTTGTAGCTAAGTGTGGCAAATAAAACAGTTTTAATTTTCGCTGTGGTTTCCATCTAGCGACGGATCGTTCCTTATTTTTCGAACAGCCCTCGAAGAATAAAGCTATCTGTACCAAAACTTACAGATTGAAACTGACAGCAGTGGTTCGCTTCTTATTCAGTATAAGGCTGATTAATTATTATTATAACTTTTTAAATACAACCAAAGCTTTGTAATTAACTAAACTCTGTATTCTACCCTTTGAAACGGTTCCTGATTTCTGTCATGATACAATCGCCAGAAACTAAAATTAAATATATTTTTGATGCTAGAAGTTTTAAAGTATTTACATTTGTCAGAATTAATGCAGTTTCTAGATCAAAAACAAGGCAAATAACAGCAATTGAGAGGAAACGAAGGGAGAATGATATTCAGCCTTAACTTTTTGAGTCAAATCCACGCTCAAATTGCGGTCTTTCTTTCTTGATCATTAATTAATATTTTTGATAGAATGATTGCAGCTAATGTAACAACTATTGGTACAATAAATCTAACAAAAACTCGTGCTGACAAAACTAAAACTGTTTTTCTTGATAAAGCACCAAATATTTTGATTGAAAATTAAATGTATTATTTACACTAGAAAACAATTTTCTGCCTCGTCAGTAAGTTGAAATGTATTGGAATAATCAAACTACATCTACAAAATGTCAGTATCACGCAGCACCTTAAAATCTGAAGTGATACCTTTGTGAGAACTGGTTCACTGAAGTAAAAATGTCTATAAGAAACTTCCTGGAAGATTAAAACTGTGTGAAGGAGCGAGACTCGAACTCGGGACCTTTGCCTTTCGCGGGGAAGTGCTCTATCATCTGAGCTACCCAAGCACGACTCACGCCCCGTCCTCACAGCTTCACTTCCGCCAGTACCTCGTCCCCTACTGACGGTGAGTTTACCGTTTTCAAAGATTTGGAGGTCAGTATGCTCATACAAGACTAACCTCCCCACACCATAATACCTGGGCCACTGAAACGATCATGTTCGACAATGTTCCTAGCTATGTATGTGTTTCTTTCGCCGTATCAGGATACATCCAGAATACTACTCAGACATAATCTGATGTCAGCCGAGAAGAGCACTCGACCCAACTCCTCATTGATTCAGTCTCTACGCTTTTTCCACCGTCGCAAAAGTTGCAGCCCATGTGCGGGTATCAACGGAACGCAACGTACTGGTCGTCGGGCAGAGAGACCAACACCATACAGTCGCCGTGCCACTTTGAGCATGAGATTGCGTGCCGTACAGCCCTGTTAAATGTGATTGCAACTGCACCCGCTGTTTCGCGTAGATTCCATCTTACGTGTTGCTCAACGCAGCGGTCATCTGCTGCTGTAGTTGACCTCGGTCGACCACCTCCTCTCCTTCGGGCAGCAATGCCTGTGGTTCGGAACGCTCGACGTGCACGTGAAACAATACTGTGAGCAATACCACACTCCTGGGCTGTACAGGTCACACTTCGTCGTTCTTCTCTGTGTGATATCATCCAAACTTTGTCTCCTAGTTGCGGTTCAACTGCTCGCTTATTTATACACATACTGTCTTTTCTTCAACTGCCTCGTGTTATGGGTCCAACCCCATTTGACGTTATAGCCACGCTGACCTCGATCCATGTGACGTCAAAATTTCTGTGCATGATGGGAGACCACTGGCAACGTGGCCCCGCTCTTCCAATCATCTCGAAAGAGTAGTTACTACTAGGGCTATTTGGAAGTGAGGTCCGGTCGGTCGCGAAATGGAAATGACAGTAAAAATTAAAAGTTTTATTTACAACAGTTTGCTACACCTTCCACCTGTTTCTCTACATAGTTATCGTTCCGAGTGAGACATTTGTCGTAGCGTTGTACAACCTTTCCAATACCCTCGTCATAGAAGGCATCCGCCTGTGCTTTCCGCCACCTCTCTACGCTGATCTGCAATTGGTTGTCTGTGCCAAAATGTTGCCTTCATAGCCAGCGTCTCACGTGCGCAGAGATGAACATCAGAAGGGGCCAAGTCCGGGCTTCGGGCTGTATGGTGGGGAATAAAACACTTCCCGACGAAAACACTGCAGGAGCGTACTCTTTGCCCCTGCAGTGTGCGGGTGAGAACTGTCATGGAGAAGGCAGTGCATGACAGGCACGGTTATGTAGGACTTCATGACATCAGGGGAAACCTCGCAGCGGGCAGCCATACTTGGTGGCAGACACTATCGTTCTAGACATCATTCCGTGTTTACTGTATGCTCGGGACTGCAGAAAGTGACGTGACGTGATCGAGAGCCATACTGGAGACACTACCCAACATATCTTTGCAAAGTTTCATCGGACTTTCAACGTCGTTTCCATTTCGCTACCTATCTGACCAGTCGTTCTTAGGTTTTGCACAGCATTTTAGTTGGTTAGTGACGTGAGAAGACCCCTTTCCTATTTTGTGAGGCCTGGTATGCAAGCATCAATGGTGGCATTTTTAAAATACTTAACCATTGTAGTTGTTATACATTACCGCTACTAACCAGTCACGTTTTTGTCCACAGCCTTCTCGTGCATCCACTCGGGCGAAGAGAGTAAGCACTGCGCCTGCAAGCGCACTGCAGCCAACACCCACAGCGCCGAATTTGTTCTGCACGAGGACCTGGCCGAGAGGGAACTCCTGCTGCAGGAGAACGTCCCGCAGTCGTTTCCCAGAGTGAACGCCATCGACAGCAGCCACAACTGCGTACTGCTGGAGTCACCGAGCGCCTCGGGCGAGCGCCGATGTTTTGCTCAGGACCCCTGCCGGAACTGTGATATCGCCCGAACGGCGTGCTCCTGTTACGGGTACAGCAAAGCGGTCGTGTGTCCCCACTGCAGGAACCTCAACACCGGCACGAGGACGTGCGCCTGCCCCACGTGTGACATATACTCAGACGGCAACAGTGCCTCCGACGATTATCGCATGGTTGCCGTGGGGGACGAAGTGTACGCCGCCGACATATGCTGCGGCTGCTCGGCCATCAGCGCGAGGGACGTCAGCATAACTGTGGAGGGCAACCCGCACGTGATGAAGTTCTTGGCCGCCGCCGCCGCCACCAGCCAATCCGCGCCGCCGACGCCTCAGCCCACAAACAGGGGAAGGACAACTTCCTATTAGAGGAGTAACACGAAAACGCCCACTTTTTGAGGTCATCCAGGTAGCAACCTACTGCTTTGTCACACAAAGGAACAAATGTCGATATTCGATTGTAACGGATATTGACATCAAATGAAGCTATGTAGAACCATGCCCCTGTATCTTAAATCAGATATAAACCGGGATATAAGGCACCAGTCATTTTCAGATGACGCTTGGAAAAGTTTGCATATTTATATCATGATGAAGGCAACCTCGTACAGCACTAAGGGCTATATTGGTGTTAACATCCAACTGGCACTTTCCACGAGTTATGCGCTGTTCACTATAATTCAGTACTGTCCACCATACTCTAGATCGCCAACACACGCTTGTGTGGTGCTGCTCGACTCGGAGGTAGGCAAATCGAATTTTGGTCGTGGAAGAAATTTTCGCTGCTAGTATTTGTCTGGGAAGGGGAGGAGATGCTGTGGCTTGAAGTTCATGGTCACCAAACTTTATAGCTATGTACAGGATCAAATTCCAAACTTCTCCGCTGCGTCTCGTAGAATTGCGTTACGTAACACCGTTGCCTGTCGGATGGGGATGATAAGCCCAGTGGCTCCCTTGGCGATATTTGAGACAGGTAGACCATTTGTTGACACCAGGTTACCCCTCTCCATTCTCTCATCATCATAAAACACAAACAGGCCACCACACCATTACACACATACCCATCACAGTCACTTCACTCAACAAATGAATTTAAGACCAAATTTCACACGTCGTGGAGGAAATCTGCCATTGTGCACGAAGGATGGAAAGCATTTCCAGATATGCACCTGAACCAACACATGGTTTCTCCCTGTCAGTCATATCAAACGACAACATTTTTACCACAAATCAGTATTTGTTACTCTTATGCTACGACTGCACTTCTGAGATGTTTCTGCAGTTCGTATGTAATTAATTAACTGCGTAACTTTTGAATGTTTATTCTATAGTTTGCATTCTTTTTAGTTTTGTTTTAGTTTTTTTGGTGTGTATTTGTGTAATGGGTTTGTTTTTGTGTTGTCTGATCTGACTGCAAAAGGAAAACTGTGACACGCACTATCTATTTTTGAGCACCAAATCCCATAATCATCATGTGAAAGTGTCTTCATCTGTCTTCCACACCTGAAGTGATGATTTCCACATCATTCCAGTAATGTTTTCTGTTTTATCTGCATCATGCAGCGAACCTTTGCTGAGAGTATTGCTCCTTTAATGGCGACTCACTATAAATTTTCGTTGCAGTAATTTTTGTGGGAAGATGATTAAACTAAAGAAGAAACCCAGAATTAGTGTTCCTTTAAGTTGTAAATTTTTTAATTAGTCTTTGTTTTGCTTCGCAGCGCCAACTGTACAACGTTGGTCAGTCAACTTAGACACTTCATTCAACAATCAAATAACTTTTGTACTTCTTTCGTTATTTTACTTTTAATACTCACAACTTTCTTGCGCACTCGACTTCTATCCCAACGTTAATTTTGTCACTTCTTTGCATGCACACCCGTGACGTTCACATCCAACTCTGTCCATTCACTGCTACCACCCAACTTACACTGACCTCTCATCCCTTCTATTGGGTGCCACGTAGCATTCCACTCTTTGATCGCGTGAACAGCACGCAATAGTAGACAGCAACAAAACAAGCATCTCTCATGTGGTAGTCAGAGGAGTGCAACACTCTTCTGAACAATTTCTTTTCTTTACGATACTTTTATAACGAAACATCTGCATCAATGAAGCACTGAGTTCAGGGGAAAATTCAGATATTCAATTACATATAAAGAAGTATAATGATCTGTGCATTAACAAAAATTTGAGATGACACCTATGGTGTCAGAGGATATAGTCTCCTTACACTCTCATTTTGTAAACATAGTCACAAGAAACCGACCAGCATTTACTGTGCAACTGATGTGACATCTCTGTGTTCGCCAAAATAATAGTAATAAATACTGCATAGTAGAGAACAGTGCTGAACTCTGTGGCTGAAATACAGTGAGAAGTTGAATGTCGATCACCACTATCGCCCATACGACCACAAGAAACAGCCTCTAGTACCCAGCTTCATACTACAAACAGAAGTAAGTTAGCTTGTACACGTCTGATCTGAAGATGAGCTTGTAAACTACACGGTAATTATAAAGTCCACGAAACATTTAGACAGGCGGTACAGATAAACGGCGAAGAACGACATAACAAATGATATTGTGGGACATACCCCCGAAGCTTTTTCCACAATGTTCATAAATGTTCTATGTATTCACACTTCGTCACACGGCACTCATGTAATCGGTAGTCCAATTCTGCCTGTACCAAATCCAGAGTATCAGGGGTGACTGTAAGAACACAGGCCACTATCGGTGTCGCTAGTCTGCGAAATTCTGTGGTAGAGATCGAACACAAACGCTATCCTTGGACTAAATCCACAAGAAAAAATCCAAGGTGTCAAGTCCAGTGACTGGTGGCAACTCGAGCAGCGTCAGCTCAACAGTCGGAACAGTCGGAAACACGGTCTGTCCAGCGGCATAGCAACACCTCATTCAGGTACTCTTATACACATACCACTTACTGTGCTGTTGTGAACTTATGGTGTCTTGTGAAATTTGCCAAGGAAAGCTCTTTGCGTACACACTACCCACTGGCATTCGGCTAAATGTCGCATACAAAACACTGTCTCTGCCTGGTTCGCAGTCATTTTCAGCAACTACGGTAGGTGACGTCCCTGTTGGCGACTTTCCAAACTATTTTGCCGTCACCGCCATAAAGAAATACCTTTGAAAGTTCGTCTTTCACCTGCTGTATCTTTTGATACGTTACATCTAGCTACTTATCTGTATTGATACGTTACGTGTAGCTTCTTACGTGTATAGATTTTTTAAATTGTTTCATGGACCTTATAATTACTCTGTATAGAAATACTTCATAAGTGAGTAATCGCAGCTATTTGTTTTCATATTTCATTCGATAGTCGCGTCTTTCAGCCGTCAGAAACGAAACGTGTTCCACCAGATAGTTACTGGATTCATGTATTTCGCAGTCGGCGATTTCGGTACGTGTTATGTTTTCAAGTGATAAATCATGATGAAGTGCATCAATACATATTTTTTACTGTTAAGGGGCTGTCGTCCTCATGTAATCTATATTTCCATATTTCAACTCATCTTCATAAGAATAAACAAAATTCCTCATCGTCTGTATAAAAGAAGGGTGTAGTATTTCACAGTTTTATTTCTTTGTCTATCCTACATTTAACCAGGCATTCCACATGTTTTACATTATGTTCATGAGGACACGTAGTAATAGGCATTACAAAATAAGAGTAAAACAGTAGTAGCTACAACACAAAATAACACGCTTTACGTTATTTCATGAAATGCAGAACAACAAATATTACAGTCAGGGAGATTTAAATGAGGCCACCGACAGCAGTGGATATGAGAGGAACGATGGAAGAGGGAAAAAAGGGCGAAAGTGATAAATACACAAGTAGCGAATGAAAGGGAAAGAAAAGTGGCATGAGTAGTTGAGAAAAGATAAGAGAGAAAAGCGTCACTGGAAAAAGATGGCAGCATCTCCTTTAATGTTTGGCAGAGAGGAAACTGGCCACTGGTCTTCACGTTTCAGGGAAAAGTTATGAGGTTGACAAAAGTAAGTGAAATAGCTTTTTCTTAAAACTGTATCATTGAAATGTGAACAAAGTTCAGGGTAGTTTGTTCCAGAGAGGGACAGCAACAGCAGAGGAGTTTTATGGATGGACGCCGCTAAAATATTAGATGAGGACGACCTCTTGTCGCGATTATGATGATTTCTCATGTGAGGTATTGGACTGCATAGACGGTGAGGAGCCTATGAAATACGTAACTTGGATGGACCTAGACATCCCAATCGGGCATGTGAAGTACTGACATAGTCAAATAGACCAATGTTGCGTATCTAACTCACACAATCATTCTTGGTTGGTTATAAACGTTTAAATATTTCCTACTCGTGTCGAGTTTGCATTTTGTGGAAAGATTAGAGGTTTGCAGAACGTGATTTCACGACTGTACGTTTCGTGTCCAATTTAATGGATTTAGCACTATGCGCGCATCATGTATCACATATGACAATTAAAGCCCCGTGAATATATTGTGTATTACTGGGGGTGGGCCACATTTATAGTGATAAGTGCACTGCAAATACAATATAATACGTAGGGTACTACACCTATGATCGTCTAGCGACACGCAGTACGTTTGCAGGACTTTGGCAACGAGGCTGTAGTATTTACTCCGCACCCGATAGGAAATCATTATGTAAAGTTCTACGTCCTTTTTTACAGACCACGGTGAATCTTGTTTATACTTATGCAGATGAAGTAAAATGTGTAAATATGTTTCGATATGAGGTCAAGACGCTCCCTAACTGTAAGGAATATGCCTTGGCGCACTCCTTAGTGAGTTATCACTGGAGAATGTCATGCATCGCAAGATTGTGATTGCGAAATAAATAAATCCAGTAACATCCGAGGAACAAATCAGCATTTCCGAAATACTGTAGTACTTTGAATGGAAATGAACAGAAAATGTTCTTTCTCTTTTCTAAGTACTTCATTTCATTCCTCCATACGTGCATAGTTCAGTATCAACCATATGGCTACTCTCACCATACGATAAATAGAAATCGAAAAGTAGATTGCTCTAACTTAAAAAATTACAGACGTTGTATAAACTTCGTTGAAAACTTCGGTGACATTAGTTATAGCCATGTGGTCTTCACACCACGACGTTGCAATGTGATATGGGTGATCTAGCAGTGTGGCTACTGGTGTTGTTGGTGTGGATTAGGTAACGGATTTTGCAGAGGGGGATGTCAGCTGTGTGGTTGGTGCTTCAATGGGTATATAGTGGAAGGATGTGGGAGTTCAACTGAAACAGTGCTAGAGTCAAACTGTGGAAACATGAGATATTGGTGGGACAGATGTATATTGACCTGCATAGTGGATAAGGCACGCTGTGATTAAGTTTGTAAGGAAAGCTGGACAACAGTTCTGAATCAGGAGGAGAGAGGCCTCCTGATTTACTTTTCGATAGACCGTTGAGTATGAACGAGGGGAGGAACCAGTCAGTGAAACGGAGTTGGAAGGTAAGATTGAAAAGTCAGTGAAATTTTACACATTATGTTTCTAAGAATTTGAGCAAAGAATTGGTAGTGGAATGATGGTGACAGATGGTAGACAGATGCTGAAGACATGTCAGAGTGCATGACATTCCAGGTTCTAAAGAGAATGGTAGAATTTATAGGGTACACAAATCAGAGCCTTGGTAGCAAAGCTGACGATAGGTCAAATTGTTATTTGATAGCTGTGTAGAATGGTGAAAGGATTTGTTTCAGCCCCTTTACTATTTTAGTATTTTTGTCTGATGTGCTCTTTATGTTGTGTAGCTCCTCAGATAGTTTGTAGTCAAGTGTTGGTTCAAGATATTTCAGTGTTTTAGTTAGCTGGAAGCTGAGGGAGAAATCAGGGACAAAATAATAATATGTAATGTATCTTAATATAATTGACTAAGGTTTGATGGGACCCTGATACGAGCTGAAGTTTTAAAGTAGAAACTGGAGCTGCACGAAGCTCTGAAAGGTCTGGAGAGTTGGATGATAGGCGCCGAATGACTTGATTTTTGTCGTATATGTCTTCGAAAGAGTTAGTTATACAAAAAGACGTTATCCTCAGGACATCTCATGACGTGCTAAATTATAAAGAATCCGACGTAATCCGGACTTGTAACCAACAACGAATTCGTTTATACCGCATGTGGTATCAATTTTTCTTTCAAGAAGAATGTAACTTATGTGAGTTTCGTGGAAAATTTCGTTTCACTAGTGCTGACTTGCGTTAGGTTGTGGGACAGGTGCTAGACAATTACGAAGGTCTCAGAATTGGCGTTTGGAGCATGTCATGCTCTTCCACCAGCTAACAAATTTTAGTAGAATTATACACTTTTTGTGAAGAAAATTTCAAGCCATCGTCCATCAAATAAGTAAATTAACGTTTGAAAATAGAATTCACATTCGCTACGTTTCATCTTGCTGACATCTAACAAATAAATTTAACAGGCTGTGTATAAAAGTAAGTAAACACTTTGGTGCGCTCTTAATTACTGTGAGATGCTACAGCTACTACAATGAGAACGAATCACGCACGTAATATTACACTTTCACGTGAATATCGTGAATGATTTACGTCCTGTAGCTGGTGCTGTGTGATACTGAATATACGATGTGGTGCCTATGGTGATACGGGTAGTTCCTTGCTATTATTAGTCACTCATTGAAACGGCTCCATGACTGCACGTTTAGAAACCTGATGAAAAACTATATTAGTGTCCTACCATATTCCCATATCTGCACAAATACATGAACGGGTATTCTAACTCTTTAATTTGTGTACAACTTTTTTTAAAATATAGTATATATCAGGTATACTCTTTTTCTCGAAACGAACTAAGATCAAATACTGCACTAGTAAAAAGAACATAAGAGAGTAATAACAAAAGAGTGCTAGCCCAAATAAAGGCTACATCACGTTTTGGCTCAACACCTCTGAAATTGTAAATCGTTTGTACTTTTCCGGTGCTGAAACTAAAACTTAAATCAAACACATTATACTGTCAGCTTGTGACAATACTGTACAGAATCTTTAAAAATTCTGCTAAAATAAGAGCACATTACACGCAAATTTCCTTTATCAAAGCAGCAGGTCGCTACTGTGAAATAACGCCGTATAACAAGTCACGTCAGATTTACACCACATGAAAAACAGATTACTCATAGAGCTCAGAAAGACAAATATTCGTCACGTTTACAATTTATTTTAAGAGCAATAAATATAGCGATACCATATTAATATTTTTAGAAATGTCGCAATATATGTTATAAATGAAAAGTTTTAGACTGAAGATGAACAACGCTCGTACTCGTCTCTGGAATGTTGAAACAATAGTTATGTACAAAAAAAAATCGGATATATATTTATCACTAAATAGTTGCTTGTCTGTGCTGGATTTGTTCTGCGGGAAAATACTACAGCTTCCGTAACTGTCATTTCACGCTATATACCTACTGAATACGTAGCTTGGTTCGTCTGTGTTGTTAATCTCTGCGGATGAGGTACCTTGACTCTACTAGCTGAAATTCTACCAGACGAAGTAATACAGAGGTATAAAACACTAAATAGAGCAAAGAAAGTTGCAAGTCTTGAATTTCCATTTGGATAATAAAAGAAAGAAATGATTCTAGTTTCGAAAGTGAAATGACGAAACACTTCGTTTAATTCTATTCTGAGACAACCAAAGGACTCAGCAACAAAAAATTGTCCTTGCTATGCTTCATTATTCTACGCCACATTTATGGCGTGAACGGTTAGTGACTACAAGCCACATCCGCAAAGAAATACACCAAAGTGTATATTTGGGGAATAAATTCCTACTACTCTGAATACTTCTGAATCCTATATTAGAAAACTGCTTCCGCTCTTACCGTTATCGTTTTTGGCTGGCAAGATTCTGCCATCAGATGTTAATCTACTAATCAGAAAATCGTTCGTGCTGTGCTTGACAAACAAGGAAACAAAAAAATCGTAATTGCATTCGAGAAGAGTTTCAACTAATTTATTAGTTCGCCGACTATAGGTGATAATGCGAAAACTGCAAGAGATCTTTATAAAAGGCAGTAGCGGTAAATCCAATGACTATTTAAAACTGTTGACGAATATTAGTACCGTAGTCAGCAGTACGCAACAAATTTATTGCATGTTTCAAGAAGTCTGCAATTGTTTTGATTTTCCAGCATTGTTCGAATTCCATGTAATGTCCAAAACAGTAAATAAGCGCAGTTATGTACATGAGAACAAATCAAAAACATACTTCTAGCCTTTTAAGTGATTCAGGAGCCTATCATCTATATTTGTTACATAAAGTATTCACAAATTCTCTTCATGTGAAGTTTATGATCATTTTAACAATTGTCGTTGTTATCGTATTAATATTATGTACAAAACGTCTCTCACCAATGCTCACTTTCTTAAAATTGAACTTGGTAAATTTCTTCCACGCATAAGAGTTGTTGATCTTTTCAAGGCAAATATATAAAAGCATTAAGATGTCTACAAATACTTTGTCACGTTAACATAACATGTCTTCCACGTAAATGTTAAGAATTTAGTCAGTTTTTTAATGTCTTCTTTCAACTTCTTTGTTATAGACTTCCTATTTTAATGTTAGCACTTCTCTTTACTTCTGCATAGTGTTCTGTACATCTGTGTCAAAATTCTCGTTTTATTTTTAAAAAAGATGATCTCAGTATAAAAGCTATATTATTACATCGTGTTGTTCATTAATTCATTTTCACTGTCTTTCACTGAGACGGTAAGGGCAAAAAATTCAGACCTGACATGTAAAAATGACGAATGGAAACAAAATTGTGGGTCGTTCGGCAGCTGATTTCTGCTCAAACGATGACCCCAATCGCTGTTCCTGGACCTTCTGCGAACGTGTTAAATAACGATAGAGTTTGTTCCCTTGACGAAACAAAAGTTGCAATTAGCATCACGTGTGCGATCAGATGCCTATTTTAGCCACATCTGTCATTAGCGTGCATATTAGTGCTCCAGCGTAATGCACATGCTTTCACTTTCATGGGTACTGAAAGGTACTGAATTTTATTCACTTATTGTCTCAGAGAAATAACTGTGTAAATACTTCTATGTATGTGTGCAAGTGTGCATGTATGTGTGTATGTATGTATGAATGTATATGTGTTTATTTTGTTTAAATTTTATGAATAAAACACCACTACTATATTCAAACGTACACTGAACAGTCACAGAAAACTTCTTGCGCAATGCATAAGTTCTGATAGGTGGCCTTGACATTTATAGAAATTTTTTATCACATAGGTGGATGTTAAAGATATCAATTACAGAAAATAGAAAATATTTGTAACTGCGGTTGCTATTCTCTTAATATGTTTATTAACTGTAGAACACTTTACGATTTAAATAAAAACGTATGAAAGATGTTATCTAAAGAACTATAAAGTTGGCTTATTTCTTGTTCACCTGTTCGCACCCTTTCCATCGCAGTCCTTAAATATTGAAAGGATCCCAAAGTATTTTCTCCTGAGTCTGTAAACAGGCTGTTAGAGGAATGACGTAAACAGCTGATTTGTGGTTCATCATTTGAGATCTGGACTAGTTTCTGACAATGTCATGCATTTTATACACGTCTTTTCAACTCTGTTTTGGAAAATGTTATCCGAGATTGTAGATAAGTTGCTAAAAAGAGAAACAAATAATCAATTCAGATTGGATCACATGTCCAATGGAATAATTATCTAGTCCTTGTCGATTATGGAATCATCTTCACTAACAACATTGAATCAGAAGTTAAAAAAACTCTGTCGGATGTAGGAAGCAGCTGAGACGGCACATCTAGACGTTTTCTTCGTAAACTGTGAATAGTCTAGCACAGCTCGAGATGGGAAAGCACAAGAACCGGAGACAGGTTGTGAAGTGTGTATATGTTGCTCAAGGACAAGTGGTGCACATTACAAAGTAAGTCCTGCAAAAGGATACAGGACTTTTCACACACTTATTGCCAAATATGTCTTACGCTGATCACTAATAAACTACTGAATTCACAGAATTTTGCACATTTTATTCGAATAGATAAACGTTTTCAGATTCGTAGCCATAATTAAATCTACAAGCGGAAAATAAGGATCAAGATATTTGAGGATCAGGGAAACGGGAACCTGAATCTATTACACATAAACGGAAAAACAAGTAAGCTTATTATCATGTAAGTCAGCGTCAAAGAGGATTCGTAATCGTTAAGTGAATTGACGAACACTGCACGTGATATAACGCTAAAAGTTACAAATTTGGCGTTGGTAGAGAAGCAGATCTTAAAAATCAAATATGTATACTAAATTTCAGAAATCTTAGTCAAAAGTGAGGTTCTTGCACTTCCTGTGTGCTCAACCCCAACGTATAACAATCTACATCCAAGCTGTGCAAATCATTGTGACGTGCGTGACAGAGGTTTTCTCCTGTTCCATTCACATATAGAGTGTGGGGAGAATGACTGTTTAAATGCCTCTGTGTGTGCTGTAAGTTATCTGATCTTGTCCTCACGATCCCTACGAGAGCGATAGGCAGGGGTTTGTGGTATTTACTTACACTCATAATTTAAAGTCGGTTCTTGAAACTTTAGCCGCGCCTTGCCACAATTCGCGCGGCTCCTCCCGTCGGAGGTTCGAGTCCTCCCTTGGCCATAGGTGTGTGTGTTATCCTTATCGTAAATTAGTTTAAGTTAGATTAAGTGTAAGCCTAGGGACCGATGGCCTCAGCAGTTTGGTCCTATAGGAACTTACCACCAATTTTGAAACTTTGTAAGTATACTTTCTCGGGGTTATTTACGTCTATCTCCAAATGTCTGCCAGTTCAGTCCTCTCAACGCCTCTTTGACACTCTCCTGCCTGTGGTCCCACACACTTGAGCAATATTCTAGGATGAGTCGCACGTGTGATTTGTAAGTGATCTCCTTCGTATATGATTGCAATTCCCTAGTATTCTACCAGTAAACCAAACAAGTCTGCTACCTGCCCAATAAACCGAAGAAGTCTGCTACCTGCCTTACCCATGTCTTAGCCTATATGATCGCTCAATTTCGTGTCCCTACATAGTGTCACACTTATATATTTGTATCAGTTGACTGATTCCAACTTCGACTCGTTGATACTACCTTATTGTAAAGTGTACAATTTTACGTCTTTGAACATTTAAAACAAGTTGCCAATCTCCGCAAGCCTTAAATCAATATCTGACTGAATATTTGTACAGATTTTTCAGACTGTACTTGATTGCAAATAACTGCATCAACTGCGAAAAGTCTGAAGTTTCTATTAATATTATCCAGAACGTCATTAATAGAACATGAACAGCAAGAGCTCAACAAACTTCCCTGGGGTACACCCGAGGCTATGTCTACATCTGTCGTTGACTCTCGAGCCAATAACTTCCTTCGCCCTCCCTAATAAGAACAAAAAATCTTTTCGAGATATCTCATTATGTCTGTGCTCAGAAACTTGCTTCATCAGACCACGGGATTTCTTTGGGTTGTAAAATTTAGGATCACTTTCACTGCGAATCATATACCATACACAGAAAATCATTTCTTACTTTATCAATCCACCCAATTTTCAACATGTTTCTACAGCACCACCCCTCGGCCGCTTCTGTTCCTCTCGTTTCGGTTTTCCCACTGTGCGTGATCCACTTCGACACGATGCTGTGCTCTGAAAGCACAGTTTCAAACATTTCTCCTTCAAATTAAGGCCTAAGTTTCATACTTATAAACCTCTTTTAGCATGTTGTGACTTTTCCTGTGGTGCACTGCTTCTTATAATCTCCTTTCTTCATCCGTCGTGACTATTTTTGCTTTAAAGATAGCAGAGGACCTACACTTCATATACTCGCACTTCCCAGTCCCCCATTTTGGTGTTAAGCTGAGCGCTAATCTCATGTCTGCTATTCCTTATTGCTTTCATCTCTCCTTGCTTTACTCTCAAAAGTCCAATACTGTAATATAGCTTTTGGCAGCGTTACTCAAAAAATGAACTCCAGATAAATTAAAAAAGTGTAAGGCGGTCACTTGGTCGTGGGAGCTTTTCAAACATCGCGCAACTGCGGAAGGCGTAAGTCACTTGTGGATCCAGTCAGCCGGAAGATGTGTCTGTCGGTAAAGGAGAGCCTGTTACTGAAGCCTGATGTTTGTTGAGGTAAGATGGTGGCGCCAGGAAGTTTTTGTACCGTACTACAACGATTTGCTGAAAGGAAATGACGTTGTTAAGTTTTACGAGGTGGTCTAAAGAAGTTCAGCAGTTAAGCAAATATTTGTGTAGTGGTTTGAGTTTAACACATACATTGTAGAATCGTGTTATGAGAACACGTTACATATATTCACGTTAAAAGTCAATAGTAGTATTCATGTTGTTGTTGTGGTCTTCATAAGAACACTTAAATGAAGAAAGATAGTCACAAATAGTACGTTATACTTATAAGAACATTTTAAAAACGAGCATACTATTTGAAGAAAAGCCAAAGTTCATCAAAACTGCTTAAAAACACTTCATTAACCTACATTTGTTAATATTAGATTATACATTAACTATTTCAACACCACCGCTATTTCAGATAAGACAAACTGTAGTGTAATTCTTTAGACCTACATACTGTACTAAAACAAAAACACGCAAGTAGTTTCTAGTCATGCTTTCACTGTGAAATGTTCCTTTCCGTGTATCTTCCGTCTGCTATACGAAAAATTACTAACACTTCGCATTTATTTACCATTACGCCAAAAATTCTAAAGGTAACATAGTTATATCTGTTCATCCTCATTTCTTACGACTGTTTAACCAGTAAATAAACTGCTGTTTACACATCCTTTGCGCTCGCCACCATATTGCGATTCTAAATTGCTGGCCTCAGACGAGAACGGAAACGACACAGGGGTTTGGATTATCCCCATCACGTCGTACCGGGTCTAACCAAGCGACCAATGAAAAGTCAGAACTGAAAGGCCAATCGCAAAGCGCTATGTTTCAACTGCGTGCTTGCAAACTGATTTGATTTCCAGATTGGAAACAGCTGATTTTTGTTGACCGTCTAAGACACTGCTGATTCATTGAAAATTTGCTTACTTATGTGTGAAAAATACTTCATCTGAAAATTATATTTATTTGCCATAATTGTACTTGTTTGTGAAAATTATGTGTAGTATTTTTTCGTATTTCTGTTCTATACAGTGAAATCAGATAACCTATGCGTGTATGAAGTGAAATCTGAAGCTTCTAGACTAGTTTCTACCAGGAATAATTGGTGTACTTCACAGTGAAGTGGTAAAAACAAGCCCTATATCGTGAGTGCTATCAAATGGACGACAATAAATTATATGAAGTGCACTTATTTTACACAGGGTAAATGCATAGAACTATATGAAAGATTGTTATTTTTCGTCGTAATATTTCATAAGGTATTCACACACGGTATATCTATTATACATCGACCTTTTTACATTTTGATTTAGGTGTTTGGTTAAAAAATTATTGTTATCAAATGTAGACTTTAGTCACGTAAACTGGACCTTCTAAAGTTGCTTAAACTGAACCCCTTACTTTGCTACGTTTAAGTCTTCCTGTATTAGTACACTCTTATTCTCTTGTTGATTCCAAGAGGATAATAGGAAGAGTTGATCAAAGAAAGTGGAATCTGTCTAAAATGACCAAAGCTATTGATGCAGCTCAAAAACAGGTGAGTTGGAAGAAGGGCAGCGAGCAGTTTAATGTTTCAAAAACAACACTTATGAGGATGTCCAACAAGAAGCACAGCAGCCAGAGGAAGCAGCAAAAACGAAAAAAACCAGCCCGAAACTTTTGGGTACAAATCTTGAAGAGGAGCTGGTTTAATATTGTCTTCCTATGGAAGATTCTTTCTTCATGCCTACTCTCAATGACTTGTGAAGGATGGCTGTATAACTGGCAGAAAGAAATAACATTAAACATCCTTTCAAAGACGAAATTGATGGGAACATGTGTAAAGTTCTTAATCGACACAAAACCAAACTGTCAGAAATAATCTTACAGCAATATCCTATAGCAGCGGTCTTTTGCTCAGCAAAGAGAACACACAGCAATTCTATAACTTTCTGGAATATGTTAGATTATTCCTACTTTGCAACTAGATTATTTCATCACCAATCTAATACGTCTTCTCATTTTTTTAGTGCTATTCTCATTATTTGTACTTGGGATCCGAATTTGGCAACAATTTTTGTAACTAGCTAATTGCAAAGTTTTTAAAAATGTTTTTCATAATAACTTCTCTTTGCCAGAATGAGATTTTCACTCTGCAGCGGAGTGTGCGCTGATATAAAACTTCCTGGCAGATTAAAACTGAGTGCCGGACCGAGACTCGAACTCGGGACCTTTGCCTTTCGCGGGCAAGTGCTCTACCAAGCACGACTCACGCCTCGGGGTCTACCTCAACCAGTCATGTGATGCGATTTTCTAAACGTCTCTATGGCAATGCTTCAGTGTTGTCACAGCTGTGTAAACGACTACTGTTTTCACCTGCAGCCGGTAGTGCTTCGCAGGTGGAAACTGGCAACAGCGTTGCGAACTATCAGGGACTTTCTCACTCCAGCTCCACTAAAGCGCGCATCATTCGGTTGGTTCCACTATATCGTCTCGTCCTTTGCCATGGTCAGCACACTATAATAGCAGTAATCAGACATTTGTTTCGTGTATTTGATACGGAAGCATTCGACCAACAACTTTCGGTATAAAGGTGAGATTGCAGCATGCAGCGAACATTTATGTTGCATTCACACAATTGGGAATCTTGATAACATTGACGTTAGATAAAATCATCTCCTTTTAGCTCTGTATTTTACATGCGGACTTGCTGTGCATAGTACTTGATCTTTGGTCTCGTTTTAGTTCCCTCCAGAACATCTAGTGATAGTATTCTGTGTTAAGCCTCTCTCACTCACGAATATGTTTCTGATCCACCTCTAAAGTTTTTATTGTTTTTTTCTATATTTTTGGGCATGATGCCTGGAAGAGGTGGTAAATGTTCTAGCTTGATGTGTGCTCACAGCCACAAACGCTAACTTCTACATCTGATCTGCTTCTGTATTTGTTGTGTTTCTCATACATATGGATTTGGCGACTTCATTACCTACACCTTTCCTTTGATCTACCAATATTACTAAACGTATTTTGCCTCCAGATCTGAATATGTAATGTTGGTTTCATGCAAAACATATTGCACTTTGCTCAGTGGCTACTTCGCACATGCGTGCATGCTTCTACTTACTTATCATAAGAAATGTTAGCAATCCAAGTAAGCTGACACAGATGCAGTTCTTCGACACACCTGGCGGCGGAGGCACCGTAATTACAAATCCTCGCTTTCGCCACACAAACTCACAGCTTTTTCAAGGTTTTGGTAAGCACGAAGACAAGCAGTAGAGCCGCGTGCGGGCTTGCATTATCTTGCCGAAACGTAAACCCAGAATGACATGTCATGAAGGGCAACAACACGGGGCGTAGAATATCGTCGACGTACTGCTGTGCCGTAAGGGGGCCGCGGATGACAACCAAAGGGGTCCTGCTATAAAAAAAAATGGCATCCCAAACCATCACTCCTGGTTGTCAGGCGACAGGTTGATAAACCACCACTGTCCGGAACGACTCCAGATACGTCTTTACCACTCATCGGGGCTCAATTTGAAGAACGACTCATCACTGAAGACAGTTCTACTCCAGTCAGTCATTTGTTTGTCTACACACGTAATTACATCTAGAGATTTCCGTCCCATTCGGATAACGTTTTCTTTGTCTTATAGTGTATATCAAATGCACTACTCTCGAGGCAGAAAATATGGATATTTACTTGTAAATAATAGATTTCAGATATCAGTCGTCCTTTTTAAATTTTATTGGCAGATCTAGATTTCAGATAGAAACTAACCATTCCCAATGCACTATCATTTTTGATCAACGCATGTAATGCCTGTTGGTCAGGCTTCATCCACAGTTCATTCAACGAACTGTGGATGAAGCCCAACCATCAGGCATTACATGCGTTGATCAAAAATGATAGTGCATTGGGAATGGCTAGTTTCTGGCTGAAACCTAGACCTGCCAATAAAATTTAAATAGGACGACTGATAGCTGAAATCTATTATTTAAAAGTCAATATAGCAGTCGCTGCGTGCAACAGCCTCCTGAATGGAAGGTAACCTGATGAGAAATATGGATATTGTTTTCTTCATTGTTTATAGTGATAACTGAATATCGTGTAGTATCGAGTTCGAGTAGTCTGACGTGGTGGTAGTTAATTCCGCTATTTTGCAGTGTAGACAATTGTTTACAGTTGTGTTGCGATTATTGGTTGTTGTCAATCCGTGATCCGAGGAATTGTGTTGACTGTCATGAGGAGATGTGTTTGGCACTCTCTAAGCAGACCACCGTTGTAGACTTCCCTCTACAAATTTACTGCACAAAATGCAAGAAAAATACCTTCATCAGGAAAACCATATGGTTTAATAGCTCCAGACTGATCATCGAAGAGAGTATCATTAGAGTGTCTTGATGGATAAAAGAAAACACGTTACTATTGGCGACTTCTACGATTTTTGTCGCTATGCGTGCTGCGTTATTGCCACGAATGAAAGTGTCCCTGTCGATGGTGAGAACGAGGTTGTACAAGCTGATGAGTCACATATCGCCACTCCAAAGTACGGGAGAGGACGTCTTAAAAAAATGAAATAAAACTTATATGGGTTTTCGGAGGTACTGAAATTGAGTGTAGGAAGTGCTTTATACTTCGAGTACTCTCTAGGGGTAAGAAAACTTTAGTGCCCCTTATAAAGCACTTGATTTCGCTAGGTACAAAAGGCATATCTGACGGCTGGAAATCTTTTAAAACTTCGTAAAAAGAAGGCACAGATCATGATTTTGTCAACCATTCCGTTCAATCTGTGTCCTCCTACGATCGAGAATATTGAACGGTTGTGGAAATCCTTGAAATTCTCAGATAAGAGAGAGGGCCGATCAGGAGACAGAGACGAACTATATGTTTTCCAAGCAATTTACGGTTGTATGGCAAAACTGTTCCGTCTGGGTCTCTGCCGATATCTCTAAGAGACAGATCAATAATTTAACCTGGTTATGGAGAAAATTCCGCCCTCGGAATTGTCCACGTCTCTGTCAGCATTTTGTCTGTCTTGTGGCGAGGACATTCCTCGGAACTTCCACCTGGGTTTCTGGCGGCGGTGACGAGATTCACGTGTCGAGGCAGAGCACAGCGGGCCTGTCCTACCCCCTCGGGAAGAGATGGCGCTGCACCTCGTCGCGCCGCGCTCTCTCGCTCCCAATCTCGGTAAGTGGACGCTCTCCTCCCGCTCAGCGGCGGAGGCTTACTGTGCACTTGCCTTGCGAGCCCCCCCCCCCCCCCCCCACTCTGTCCTCCACTCCTACAGTAGGGCGCAGCGCGCGCTCTCTCGGATCGGACTCCTGCCTCCTGTCCATGACGTGAGCATCGCAGCCAGCCCATTCAGAGAGGGGCGCATCCTTGAGGTCCAGCCACTACCGGCGTCGCAGCATTGTGCGGCCGGTGTTCAGCACCAGAGGAACTCAGCGAATCTTTCGGTCGTCTTTGTTACACGTGGTCCAACGAGCACACGCAGACAATTGAACCGAAGTAAATTGTAAGTGTAACAAACTAATCTTCGACAGAGGTTAGTGGGAGCAGATGTTACCTAGCAATTTCACGACGATGTGTCATTTATATTCCTGTCTGCTGAGAGGAGCGTGGGTGTGTTCATATCATTATTATTTCTCTTTCCTTTCCTTGCTGTCGAATACATTTGGTGGATAACGCGTCAGCGTCTTTATTACTTTATTTATTAACTAGATGTTCCCGCACACGCGTTAAGGTGCCACAGGTTCGTTAAATGGAAAAGAAAGAAAACGTAAAGCACACGTTGTTAACATGTAATGAACTTAAATGTGCATTTTAATCTTCTTCTCTCCCCTTCTTTCTATCCATATCCTCCTCACTTCTCTTTGTACATTTCATCCTCATCCAATTTTTCCACGTTTTCTATGCCCATCATCTTCTCTCTCTCTCTCTCTGCCGGCCGCGGTGGCCGTGCGGTTCTAAGCGCTGCAGTCCGGAACCACGGGGCTGCTACGGTCGCAGGTTCGAATCCTGCCTCGGGCATGGATGTGTGTGATGTCCTTAGGTTAGTTAGGTTTAAGTAGTTCTACGTTCTAGGGGACTGATGCCTAAGAAGTCCCATAGTGCTCAGAGCCATTTGAACCATTTTTTCTCTCTCTCTCCTTCTTCCACCCCCTCTCTCAGTCGATCTTTTTCTTCCGCTTTCTGTCTCTATTTCCTTCCACCTCTGTGCCCACCTCGTCTTCGATCCTCTCACTGAACTCGAACCTAGTTTAGACCCTGTACTAGTTTTCTAATCATAAGGCAATAAGCCATAAATACAACTTCAGTGTTTGCTAACATAACATATAACCTATGTTCGTTCGTCCGAATGTAAGCTGAGTAATGCGTAAAAATTTAGAGTAAATCGGTTGAGGACTTTTTGAGATTTTTGTATAAGCTTTCCCCTTTATGTATATTACATATTTATGTATACATATATAGATACACACATAAAGAAAAGTTTTACATCACCTCGGTTCCGAGAGTTCCGGAACCTGTACAGGAAATTGGAATAGATGTCAACATAAACATCATTTCTGACCTTTTTATTGCTCATGGAAACCACACATTACATGTTGTACCACCATATAGCGAGACCTTTACAGGTGGTGGTCCTGATTGCTGTACAGACCTGTACCTCTGATACCCAGTAGCACGTCCTCTTATACTGATGCGTGCCTGTATTCGTCGTGGCATACTATCCACAAGTTCATCGAGGCACTGTTGCACCAGACTGTCTCACTTCTCAACGGCGATTCGGCGTAGATCCCCCAGAGTGGTTGGTGGGTCACGTCGTCCATAAACAGCCCTCTTCAATCTATGCCAGGCATGTTCGACAGTGTTCGTGTTTGGAGAATATGCTGGCCACTCTAGTCGAGCGATGTCGTTACCCTGAAGGAAGCCATTCACAAGATGTGCACGATGGGGGCGGGAATTGTCGTCCATGAAGACGAATGCCTCGCCAATATGCTGCCGATATGGATCCACTGTCGGTCGAAGGATGGAATTCACCCATCGTACAGCCGTTACGGCGCCTTCCATGACCACCAGCGGCATACACTGGCCCCACATAATGCCACCCCAAAACAGCAGGGAAACTCCACCTTGCTGCACTCGCTGGACAGTTTGTTTAAGGCGTTCGTCCTGAGCGGTCCATTAGGCATGTTGTTGGGCTCACCTGTAGCGCGCTGCATGGGGCAGTGGTTGCACAAATGGACCTCGCCATGGACGTCGGGAGTGAAGTTGCGCATCATTCTGCCTACTGCGCACAGTTTGAGTCGTAACACGACGTCCTGTGGCTACACGAAAAGTATTATTCGGACTAAGGTTGGTTTTTTTTAAACTCCACCGTCTGAAAAAAAAAACAATGAGTAAGGGAGCGTTGACTATAACATAGCATCTCTCGATGAGCGTAGGGAAATACGGTTTTCCTAAACACTGTTTATCTGTATGAAAGACGTGATACAAGGTGACAGTGAAGTGAAGAACATGTGAAAAGCAAAGTATATAATTACAACTAACAAAGATAACACGCCAGAGGTTTGGAACAGGACGGATAACATAAGTACAGAATATGTACCACTGATATTATGAGAAGAAGTATACAATAATAATACCTCGTCAAACAAATTCTTTCCACTGCTTACTATATGACAAACTGCAAGCCGTAAACACAATCAAAACAAAATAATAAATGCTCCTGTTATTGGTTTTGCCCTAAAATAGGAAACCAACCACGAACATTCTATAATGTTTTACAGAAAATGAAACAATAAAACAAAAACGAAATAAATTGGGATTTCCAAGAGGCAGCGTTTTCGAAATCTAAATTTTATTGCGTTAAGGTATTCTCTCCTGTTTTCTCAGTGATTAACTTCTAGTTACGTTCTCTTTCTCCCTCCCTTTCTCTCTCTCTCTCTCTCTTTCTCTCTCTCTCTCTCTCTCTGTCTCTATCTCCTTCTCTCAAAAACACACTCAGGATTTCTTCCGTGGAGTAGGAGTTGACAAGCAAAAACTTTCAGTTTATGTTTGAAATTGATTTTACTGCCTATTAAATAAAAGCATGGAGTAAAATTCCAGCCCGCTATTTTAAAGATATCGTAACTTCGATTCAGTACACCATTTTACTTTTTCACTCGAAAAGAAAGTGTACAAATTGGTTGCGGAATCAGGTGATGCACTGACATTACCGCTACATACTCATATCGTCAGTAGACGCTCTGCCATGTGCCCTGCACACTGTCCAGTCACATTAACGTGGCCTCGTGCCAAAAGCCTGGATAATCAGCTTTTGCAGACTGGACCGCTGTGAGACAAGCAGGATGAGAGTCAATGAGGTTCTGGAAGATACCGACAGCGATGTGGAGCCATGCCGACTCCAGTGCAATGTTTAGCTCCGCTAGGATTCTAAGTTGGGGACACATGGCGCATACAACCGATCGAGGTAGTCTCACACATTCTCGATTGCGGTTTAATACGGGTAGTTTGGTGGTCAATGGAGTACGGTAAACTCATCCTCGTGCTCTTCGAATCACGCACGTGCACAGCGAGCTTTGTGGCATGTTGCATTGTACTGCTAGTAGATGCCATGGTGCAGAAGAAAAACAAATCCATTTAGGGGTGGACATGGTCCCCAATGTGTAGACCCATTGTGACTTGCAGAATGACGAGATCACACAGCGAATGCCACGAGAACATTCCCCGGATTATAACGCTCCCTCCTCGAGCCTGCCCCTTTCTGACGATTGTTGGAGATTTTTTTGCTTTTAGACGTTGCACCCCGTTCACACCAACGGCCATCCGTTCGATGACACATAAAACGTGATTCGTCTGAGAAGGTCACCTGTCTCCTTGTAACGTCTACGCTCGGGCGTACGTTGACTCTTTAAAGCCTGTACTATGATAAGTTGACGGGCTTCACCTTATAAGAAAGGATTTTAGTAAATATGTTGACCGCGTGTATCTGAATGGAGGCAAAATCAGATTTACGCCCACTCAGTAACAACAATGATACGTCAAGCAAGTCTAAAGTGCAACTACACGTTAGGACGGGCAAGAAACATACACAGCAGATGCTACCAATTGTTAATAATATGGTCGCCAGCCTAATTAGGCATTAAGTGAGTTTTTTCCTTGTACAAGTGGGTGTACGTACAGGCATAACCACACGTAGTAATACTGCATTATATGGTAAATTTTAGAACCAGAAAAATCTACTGAACTAATATTTTCCCTTTCTGTACTAATTTGGACAAGCTATAAATACACAACATTACACTATAATGATTACTACAAACTGCGTTTTGTCTATTGATCTGACTGAAATCGGGCATAGGTTACCCTAGAAATAGCACTTTTGAAACACACAAACGATGTCAATTTTAATAAGGGAAAAACACTGATAAATTTAGGTTTTATATTGACTTTAACTTTGCAGGTCAAATCAGTTCAGTACACTCCAGAATTTAAATGAATAGAAAAGAAAGGAGTAGAGGGGGGGGGGGGGGGGATCCCGAAACTGTTATAATCACGGTATTGAAACCATTAACTATTGGAAACATTAAGTACTCAAGATTTACAAAATATGAGTTATTACTCTTATTGTCCAATTACTTCCTCATTTAACTACCATTATTTTTGTCTCAAATTAATTAAGCTTCCTTACTAAACCAATTCCAAAATTATCTTACAACTTTGTCAGACCTTTGCTCTTTACTTATATTTTCATTAACCATAAAGCTCCTTAAAATTCATTCTAGCATAAATAGGTCTGCAGGTAATTCTTCTTAACATAAACTTTAAATTTCATTTCAGGACACTCGGATTGCACAACATGTGGAAAAGACCCTGTCTAGATTAGTGATGAGGATAATTCATTGATAGGACAAATCTGGTAAAAGTTAAGTTATTATTGAACAGTCAGGAACAAAATTAACACTGGTCCACACGAATACAATTCTAAAGATTCAACCTGTTCGTGTCGATGCGGCGGTTGGCGGGCGGCGAGATGGCAAGGCGCACAGCACACATACAATCACAGCTATGGCTTTTGCTGTATCGGCACTTTGCTTCTTCTTAGCGTCGCAATCCTTTTCAATTCAGTGCCTATAGAATATAGCCATGCTGTGTAGTCGTCGGAAACGGCACATCCGAGGCTCAATGAAGCCACTTTTTCCAGGATAGCCTCCTCGATCCGGAACGTGTTCCTCAGACCGATGCACAACTCCGACTGTTACTGCTGAGCCCGTTGTGCCGTGCCGCGCCCGTGTGCATTTTCCCGCGCTCGCCTGCCATCCACCTTTTACCTCTCCCCTGCAGATAGGGTATTCACCAAAGGTTTTACATTCCACATATCCTAATACATTGCCTACGCATGGACCAGGCGCACAATTACAATTTCAAACATGTTACAATAGATTCAACAAGGGTTACACTTCAATTTTGTTATAGCATTGCTTGAAATCTGACATAAATATTAATATTCACATCTAAAGTTGCTTACATTTTCTTTAACATAATGACACGAAAAGAAAAAGAAATGAAATCAAAACATTGCTTACACTAATTTATCGAAAATCCGAAGAAAAAATTATTATATGTACAGTTGTTGTTGTTACATCCTCTCTGTGAACGTTCAGTTGCGGTACTGGCATTCAAATTCCAGCCTTCGTCGCCGATGAACAGCAGTCAGAGCGGTTGTACGAAACAGGCCCACACTCGGCACTGTTCGTCCAACAGACACTGTTGGTAGCTCCTCGGATTAATCCGGCAGTCAGATGCTCGTCAGCTGCACGTCTATTCGCCCGTGCATAACTCCGCAGCCGTAGTTCGCCCCAGTCATCTAAGGACCGTGGTGCATCGCATTTGTCTGGGCGCCGGTTTTGGATCTCGCCACTTTGCCATGTACGGCATAGTTTAACCACATCGGCACGCGAACAGTCTCCAAACTTACGGAAATGATTCCACCGTTGGCCCGAAATACAATGATCTTTCCCATTTTGGACATCAGACTAAATTGTTTCCGCGTCACCCCCCCCCCCCCCCTCCACCCGAAATGCTTTGTGTGCTGCCATCTGCCGTCTCTGAATTGTTATTTCACGTTGACGTCGAACGTTGGAAGTCGTCACACTAACATGAGTGGACCGTCTAAAAGTACTGCTTTAAGCATCAAAGTAATTTCAAAATTTATTTGCGACTTAAATTACTTTTTTAAAGGAAGACTGATCAACTGCTCAATAAGCCGCAGTAATTCTGGAAGAAGTAATGGAGTGGAGAAGGACAACTACTTTCATTTAATTACTGTCAGCATGTCGTTAAAGACAGAGAAAAAGGAACGCTCTCATTCTTCGTATTAGAACTATAGCTTTGAAACTTCAGTCTTTTTTATCCCCTGACTTTCTCTAATGGCTTTAATGGTGGCTGTTCATTCGATTAAAGATCTCACAAAAACAATTACTTATTTATGTAAATCTAGGAGATAAGATGTTATTTTTTGTCATGTTTAAATAGTTAACTACTAACATCTGGAATTAAAATAAAACTAATTACATTCCTACTGTCCAGTAGAGAAACGCAAATAGTATCTACGCACAGTTTCGTGAAAGCTATCAAAACATTACTCTGCGTAACTATATTCATAGGCATTGATTATATAAAATCTGAATAACGTCTTTTACAACAACAAACAAATATTTAAATATTGTGAACTCACTTGCATAGACATCAGCACTTTTTGCCAGATACAGATTCACTCTCCGTATCATTTACATGATCAGACTGAGTACGGATCGAGACAAAAAATCTCTTTCAAATTATAACTCTCAATATTATTACAGGCAATGGATACTATCACTTTTAAACAAAAGTAAAGGTAGAGCGACAGCGACCGTGGACTGTAAATGTATGGTACGGAATCATTGGCGACCACCTCATTAGTCCTCACTTCATTGCAGGGACCCAAACAGCTCCAACATACATCGCGTTTCTAGAGAATGATCTGCCAACGTTGCTCGAAAATGTCCCACTGGAAACGCGTCGACGTATGTGGTATCAGCATGATGGTGCACCTACACATTCCGCAATTAACGCTAGGCTGACCCTTGACAGGATGTTCGACGGGCGTTTCATAGGACGTGGAGGACGCATAAATTGGCCAGCCAGTTCTCCTGATCTTACACTTGCGGACTCCTTTCTGTGGGGTACGTTAAAGGAGAATGTGCTCCGTGATGTGCCTACAACCCCAGAGGATATGAAACAACGTATTGTGGCAGCCTGCGGCGACATTACACCAGATGTACTGCGGCGTGTATGACATTCATTACGCCAGAGATTGCAATTGTGTGCAGCAAATGATGACCACCACATTCAACATCTATTGGCCTGACATGTAGGGACACACTCTATTCTACTCCGTAATTGAAAACGGAAACCACGTGTGTACGTGTACCTCACCCCTCATGGTAATGTACATGTGCGTCAGTGAAAAAGACCAATAAAAAGGTGTTAGCATGTGGACGTAATGTGCTGTTCCAGTCTCTTCTGTACCTAAGGTCCATCACCGTTCCCTTTGGATCCCTACGTAATTCGGTGCTCTCCGATACACACCATCGAACAGCGGAGGAGTGGTACTCAAGCGTCAATTTTAGGTTACAATATCTCCGAATGTAATTAACATTTTACAATGCAACAAACGGCACTGATTACGTATTTGTTTATATGTTCAGATGTGCTAACAAAACTAACGTGGTTCCATTTAAAAAAAGGTAGGTTTGTGTTAAAAAACATACTTCCTTGCATTTTTTTATGGTTTGTATTAACCAATTACACTAGCCCCTCTCCTCACGTTCGGTCTGTGGAATCGATTCGTCAGTATTTGATGTGATTTACGAAATATATCCAGCGGTAATGTTGGGTGACTCACCCTATATATATATATATATATATATATATATATATATATATAATAAAAATAAGCGTGTATTCGAATGCAATCTTGCGTCAAAATTTCAAAGGAATCGGTTGGTAACGTATGGACACTAGCGACCTTATACAAACTAAAATTCACAGCTATATAAATAAAAATGTAAACATACATGTGTTCATAATTTTAAACCTCCAGAAGTGTCCATTGATTGCTCTGAAATTTAGTCACAAAGCTGCATTCGAATATGCGCGCGTTTTTATATACCTACTACAGCGTCATGTATAATATACATATATATAGTTAATAATTATAGGGGAAGTTTGTACAAAAACATAAATGGTCCTTTGCTCAAAATATTGAATCAGTGAAAGTTCTTCAGCGATTGCTTTTAAAGCATGACACAACGTTGCATTCAAATACACGTTTGTTTTTATATTCCTATTCTTCAAATATATACAAACATCAAAAAACTTTTGCATCACCTCGGTTCCCAGAACCCTGAAGAAAGACGTTGACTGTGGATGCTGTATCACAGGCACATTCCCTTTGAATGTTCAGAGATATCACAAAACCCGTCCAAAGATGTAAACAACCATGCATGAGCAGCGCCTATTAGAGGGAGGGGGTCCGACAGCCGATCAGTTCCAGACATTCCACCACGAAGGATGTACATGGCTCATGTTGTCTGTCGTTCAACCATGCCTAGACGGTCCATACCGCGGTTTGATGGCGTTCGCATTGTTACTTTGTGCCAGGAAGAGCTTGTAATCTCCCCACGGAAAATTACCCTCTACCACGCAATAATTAATAATGGTCAACCAAATCATCCACATGTATTTACGTTTGAAAAGTATCTGATCAGATTTTCTAGTAATATATGCGCCGACAGCTCGTCGACGCCAAAGTATTTTTCTAGTACGTTTATTCTTTGGAACAACAGAGGTACAGAAATGTATGCTCCATGGTTATTATAGTGGGAGAATGGAACAGCTTCGGAAGTATCGGTTGGAAGATTGTCGGATTGCTAAAAGAGATTTATTTACTCGTCTTCGCGCTAAAGCGAGCTAGGAAGTTTGTGCCGCTAGCGTGATATATAAAGAGAAAGAAAACCCTGTACAAGAAAATTACATGAGACTTGGAACCAACAGAAAACGGAACATGTACGAAAATGGATTCAATATACAATTTTCCTCAGAAATAAGGTTTGTGACCATTTTATTCTAGAGTGAATGACGAATGAGTTCTCTGTCTGAATCATTGATGATTGTCTGGGCCCTGTAATTAATTGGGAAGTTTCAGCTGTGACGAAGAGAGCCTGCAATCTCTGAGTTTTTTGAAATCGTCCAAAAAGGCTTCGTCCACATCTGAAATTTTAGATCTGTCGTAAACTGAACGAATTGTTCAAACGATCGATTTTCCCAACTGAATGCAGCGCTTAATAATAATAACAAATGTAACGATCTTTTCTAGCAAGCCAGCCGCTGAATATTAAGACGAAGGGCTCCACCAGAGATTCTACTATGCTGATTTCACGTAAATAATATAGTTAAACTGCACACAGATAAAGGACAGAGAGAGAGAGAGAGCGAATGAAATTCGAGAAATTACTCAGAATCCTCCATTAGCATAATTGTTTGTCTGTCTTTTCACGGATCAGCCTAATAAGAAAACACGAAGCCCTGACTTTATTGTACCGATTTATGTGTGAGGGTGAAAGAGCGATAAAGGCGACAGATACACTTCTGTACAGACAAAACATTACACCAAGTTAGCGGCAAGCTGCATTCACATAGACTTTCATCATTTACAAAAGCAGAGTAAAGAATTCATTATAATGGCGACCGTGACAGGACACGTTTTTGGACGTTGTTAAAATAATTTTGTTCTCTGTTTCATGTGAACTACGACGAGACAACTTAACTTGGAAAATAGAAGAAATACTCGCAGGCAAATGAAGTCCATCTACAAATAAAAGCAGCACGCTGGGCGCATAGAAAATGCCAGATCTATAATTTTTTTATCAAAGTTTGCTAGTGTTGAGGAAGCAGACGTAGATTTGAACATTTACTAATTGAGCTCATGCCAGATGTAGATTGATTGACCTGCCCTATTTGCATTTACCTGTATAAGTACTATAAGAAAGTAGCCACAGAAGTATTCTTGTGTGAAGGGAGATATATACATATTGACTGTAGAACATTTATATGGTTGTAGAACATTTATATGGTTTTAACTAGGGCAATGTTTAAGATGAGTCAAGCAGAGCAGAGCAACACGCAACAGCCCTCAGCTGTTAGCACTGATGATAATGAGGTAGTAAGAAGTGTTGTAGAACCGATCGCGACAGATAGCGCAATAGAACGCCCGGTAGACACGGCTGGAGATGTAACAGCAAGTACGCAACATGGATTAGATCCATTGGTCATTATCATGAGGCAGATGCAGATGTTAACTGAGACCATGAATAATATGAATACGAAATTAGCCTCAGTTACTGAAGGGCAAAATCATTTGAATACGAAATTAGCCTCAGTTACTGAAGGGCAGGAAAATTTGAAAACCGACATCAACGCGAAGTTCGCCTGAGTTAATGAGAGGCAGGAGAATCTGAAAGCTGAGATTAATCAGCAGTTACACGACAGTTTTTCCGAATTAGAGCAGCGGATAGAGGCGAAGACAAAAGAACTTAAAGATCAGGCTGAAGAGACGGAACGAAAATTAACTGCACAAATAGAATTGGTTAAAGCTCAATGTGAAGAATCTACTCAACGCGTACGTGTAGAAATGAAGGAGTATGTGGCTATTAAGATAGATACCGTACGCGAACAGATGGAAATGGTTCCGCAGTTAGTACAAAAGCAAGATGCCATGTCATGTGCAATTGCGCAACTTCCTGAATTGGCACGTACGCAGACGAACCTAAAGGAAAGTGTGGAACATCTGACAGAACGTCAAGACGTTATAGATCATCAGATTAATGTATTAACGGGTAAATTATCCGAAATCACATTAGAAAACAAAAGGCTAATGTGTGAAAATGTTGAGCAAAATGTTAAAGCAGCATTCCAGAGTCTTAAAGCAGCATTCCAGAGTCTATGTGGCAAACAGGAAGAGAATTTGTTTGCGAAAGGACTTGAGGAAGTGCGACAGCAGTTAGGGGCTGATTTCGAGCAGTGGAAACAAACGATAGCAGAGTCGATACGCGTTTCACAACAAGGCTCAGAACAAATGAATACAGGCCAGCAGCAGAAGTCGGCAGCGACGATAGAGCCAGTTACTGCACATTCGCACACAATACCGACTTGTGTGAGTAACTCGAATATTAAATTGCCACGAGCTAGTTGTTCGCGTGAAGTTTTATCTGACGGAGATTACGAAAGTCTTTGCCATGCTGAAGAAAAAATGATAAAGCATCGGCAATTCCAGATTTTTAACACTGACAAAAGGGGGGTCCATCCGATTGTTTTTATCCGAAGTTTTAGAGGAGTGCTACCCAGAAATTGGTCGGAGTGGCAGAAAATCAGTTTCGTGACTGGGTATATACAAGGTTCGGGGGCGATCTGGGCCTCGGACATGACTTCTGTATGCTCGACATATGACGATTTTGAGAAAGCGTTTTCAGCAAAGTTCTGGTCAGAAGGGGTACAGGAACGCCTAAGGCAGGAGGTACTCTACCCAGAGCCTTTCTCTTTTTCAAAAGGAAGCCTTAGGAAGTATTTTGAAAAATATATAAACAAAACTAGATATTGGGACAGACCTATGCCTTTGCCAGACATAATAAACATACTTAAGGCAAGATTACCAACTAACATCCGGAATCAATTAATTTACGGGAACGATAAAGACTTGGAGTCGTTCCTCACGACGTTAGATCATATAGACATTATAGAAGAGAGCAACCAGAAAGCCCGTAACAACAGATTCCAATTTAGGGAGATAGAACCTCCGTCAAATGGTAGGGAAGGGAACGCACAGAGATCGATAAATAGTGGAGAAACCCCTCAAAATCTCAATAATAATACCGGCAATAGTCTTGCGAGGGGCTGTCCAAGGAACAACAGGAATGGGAAAAGATACAATCCCGTATGGGGAAACGAAAGGAATTTCAGACCGCAAGCCTGGAACAATAACGGTAATAGAAAGTGGAATCAACCGGGGGGAATAAACTCAAATAACCAACATCAGTGGGGATGGACATCTACGAATCAACCGGTAATTACCGAAGTGACGGACGATGTCAACCACCAGGCGAATCAAAATCCAACAAACTTGTAAGGACCCACTCGTGCCCCGGAGGAGCGGTCAACAATTGGTTGAGGGGCAACACGATATGTGTACCCATGCTAACGTATAATGAAGGACGTTTACTGGCAGATGAATTGACCGAGGACTTAGAACTCCAAGATGAGGATAAGGAACAGGTGGCAGTAGCCGAAGTGCAAGTCATATTGGAGACTGTACCTATAGTGGCGGTTTTGGACACAGCTGCAACCACGAATGTTATTTCGGAGGCTCTATTCAACAAGATCAGAAATATAAGACGAGTACCAATTTTTCCAGTTCAAAATTGTAGAATAATAGGCGCCGTTGGGGCTAGATCGGCTAATGTAAAAGTGCAGTCACTACTTAGTGTAGAAGTCGGAAATGTAGCAATATTAAGCACATTCCTTGTTGTGAAAAATTTGGTGGTAGACTGCATTATCGGAGCCGACAGCCTGCGTCAATACGGATGCAGAATAGATTTTAAAATAGGAAAAATTTGGTTAAATGTAAATAAACAAGAAATTGAGTTGGACTTGTTGAAAAAGGAAAGCCTTACCAGAAAATATAATAGTGCGATCAGTGTGCAAGTAATCAGGACTGCACAAAATTCTAAACAGCACGTAAATAATGAGTTCCAAGTCAAAGGAGATTTCGGTCAATTAGGGTATGAGAAGTTAAATGAATCCGACTGCATTATTGAAGAGCAGAAGAAGCAGCTCAAAGAATTATTATTAGTGTATGAAAACGTGTTTGACGAAAGGCCAGGAGTTATTAAGGGATACATATGCCATCTCTACGTTAAGCCACACGAAACGTATTGTAGAACTTTCTATCCTGTTCCCTGGAGGTTAAAGGCTCAAGTTCAAAAAGAAATAGATCGCATGTTGAAATGGGGTTTGATCGAACCCTCTACAAGTCCATACTGCTCCCCATTGTTGGTCGTGCCAAAAGCAAAATGAACGCTCGTAAAAAACATAACAATAAACTGTGTGTGTGTAGTGATAGAAACCTTTAAATTGAAATAGTTAATCAGTGACATAGAGTATAGAAATAGTGACTAACTATTATTATCAAGTGCTGTAAAGAAGATAGTGGAGATAGGCTTCACCTGTGGTTTGGGTGAACATAGAACTTTAGCATTGCTAATGTCATTAAGAATGATTAAAGATCTAACTGACCGTCAAGAAGAATGAAATGTTTCCCGTAAATGACGTTGAATAATCAAAAGTGGTTCCGAGTGAATATTCATATATAATCTCATGTGAACGCTGAGATGTGTAAACGAGTGAAGGGATGTGTTGTGGTAGTGAATCGTGAGTGACGGTTAACGCCGTAAAGATAATTTCCCGCGCAAAACAGTTTACGTCGGCGCGAGAATTAAAATCGATATAGACGATACAGATATGCTTTGTAAGAGACTCGCACCAAAAGCGAGGATAAACTGATTCATGTTGAACTTTAAAAGGAATAGGTGTTATAATTAGAAGTTAAGAGTTTTTAATTTATTAACGAATGATTAAAGAAAGTAATATTCATAGATTCAGTAGTAATTTAATGGTTCGTGTTCGTTTGGGAATTTTGTTTGGAAAATCCATTTCCATATATGAGCATGGATGAACGCCGTATGAATCAGAGAGTAAATGAAAGAAGTGAATCCGCATTCCTCAATGCTAATAAATTTTACATTTCAGCACTCAAGCGTAAAAAATATATGTATTTAGAATAAAAAGTTTTGAGTATAGCTAATTTATATGACTTATCAAGGAAATATGGATGATGTCTTGGTAGAAAATGAACTACACTTTCCATTATTCGATGATTTGAATCCAAAATCTATAGTAAGTTACATGAATCCTTTAAATTACGAAGAACAAATCAGTGATAGAAAATGTGTTAGAACTTCTGGACTTATAAGCACCAGTGGGGAGGCAAAGTCAAAAGGAGTATTCAAAAGGGAGTAAATCGGATGATGCTTTTGGCAACATCATTAGTTAATGGTTGAATTCCTTGAAGTACGTCGTAACAAAAAGGATCCATGAAGCCATAAGGATTTTGCTTTCAAAAAGGAGAATCTTGGACGGTGCAACCTAATCAGTTCTCTTACAGGAAGAGTTTTCCTTTTGGTCATTGCTAATTCTTTTGGAATGAATGTTGCATGTGAATTCGAGTATCCCTGTTCCTTCTACTCTTCCCATTGTGGGCCGCGTAGAAGATCAACTACAGAGGGGGCCGCGTAGAAGACCGACTACAAATGTGGACGTCGGGGACATGCAAGACCCGGGGGAGTTTAGCACCGCAAGATATTGTACCAGGAGCAAGATTGTAAAACGAGAATTCACGTTATTTATTGTAAAAAGTTTTTTTGCTAGAAGCACAAACCACTCTTCTCCAAATCGTGATACAAATGGATCCCTGTCTTTCCTTTAGAGATCTATTTCAAAATTATAGTTTTTTTTTTCTTCTATAGGCTTTCCTATCATCTATGTACCGTAGGCTGGGGGTCTAGGCTTAAGAGGTTTTCCAAGGTTTCCCTGCTTAAGAAAGTTCCCGAATGGGTAGACCCTGACATCAGTTCATGAAAGATCATCTTCCTTGGTTGTGCACAGCAAATATAACACCTAGATGCACGTAAAAGCAATACAGCCGCGGTACCGGTCTCTTCATTTCTTCTGTCTTCAACATTTCTTTTCTTCGTCTGTCTCAAATATAATATTCTTTTTCAGTCGGAGGACTGACAATCAACACTTCCGGGTTATCCACGCTAGTAGATAGCTCGCGAAGTGTGTCCGGTGAATCAAAATTGAGCTCACAAACTTCGCTCGCTGCGAGGGGCATTGTAATCTCCCCACGGAAAATTACCCTCTACCACGCAATAATTAATAATGGTCAACCAAATCATCCACATGTATTTACGTTTGAAAAGTATCTGATCAGATTTTCTAGTAATATATGCGCCGACAGCTCGTCGACGCCAAAGTATTTTTCTAGTACGTTTATTCTTTGGAACAACAGAGGTACAGAAATGTATGCTCCATGGTTATTATAGTGGGAGAAAGGAACAGCTTCGGAAGTATCGGTTGGAAGATTATCGGATTGCTAAAAGAGATTTATTTACTCGTCTTCGCGCTAAAGCGAGCTAGGAAGTTTGTGCCGCTAGCGTGATATATAAAGAGAAAGAAAACCCTGTACAAGAAAATTACATGAGACTTGGAACCAACAGAAAACGGAACATGTACGAAAATGGATTCAATATACAATTTTCCTCAGAAATAAGGTTTGTGACCATTTTATTCTAGAGTGAATGACGAATGAGTTCTCTGTCTGAATCATTGATGATTGTCTGGGCCCTGTAATTAATTGGGAAGTTTCAGCTGTGACGAAGAGAGCCTGCAATCTCTGAGTTTTTTGAAATCGTCCAAAAAGGCTTCGTCCACATCTGAAATTTTAGATCTGTCGTAAACTGAACGAATTGTTCAAACGATCGATTTTCCCAACTGAATGCAGCGCTTAATAATAATAACAAATGTAAAGATCTTTTCTAGCAAGCCAGCCGCTGAATATTAAGACGAAGGGCTCCACCAGAGATTCTACTAGGCTGATTTCACGTAAATAATATAGTTAAATTGTACACAGATAAAGGACAGAGAGAGAGAGAGAGCGAATGAAATTCGAGAAATTACTCAGAATCCTCCATTAGCATAATTGTTTGTCTGTCTTTTCACGGATCAGCCTAATAAGAAAGCACGAAGCCCTGACTTTATTGTACCGATTTATGTGTGAGGGTGAAAGAGCGATAAAGGCGACAGATACACTTCTGTACAGACAAAACATTACACCAAGTTAGCGCAAGCTGCATTCACATAGACTTTCATCATTTACAAAAGCAGAGTAAAGAATTCATTATAAGCTCTCAACAAGGGAAGTGTCCAGGCGTCTCAGAGTGAACCAAAGCGGTGGTGTTCGGACATGAAGGAGATACAGAAAGACAGGAACTGTCGATGACATATGTGAAAGAACAGATACCATCTTCATATAGTTAAGGCTAAACGGCCATTGAACTTCTTCCGTGCTGGATGCACATGCATTGCCCGAACTCTTACGGGACTCGGTAAGATTATCTGCCACAAGTAATGAGTGTAATGGGGAGGGGCACTACGAATGTAGTGTGTGGACATTAATTTGGGAATGTGGGTCTCATGGGGAGAGTGAAAGGGATAAATCCCTTCAGTGGCACTATCCTCTGTGCCCTCGGTAGCTCAGATGGATAGAGCGTCTGTCATGTAAGCAGGAGATTCCGGGTTCGAGTCCCAGTCGGAGCACACATTTTCAGCTGTCCTCGTTGATGTATGTTAACGCCCGTCGACAGCTTAAGGTCTTGATTTAATTATCATTTCATTCTAAGAGAGCTGCATGGTCACCGATTATATCTACACTCCTGGAAATTGAAATAAGAACACCGTGAATTCATTGTCCCAGGAAGGGGAAACTTTATTGACACATTCCTGGGGTCAGATACATCACATGATCACACTGACAGAACCACAGGCACATAGACACAGGCAACAGAGCATGCGCAATGTCGGCACTAGTACAGTGTATATCCACCTTTCGCAGCAATGCAGGCTGCTATTCTCCCATGGAGACGATCGTAGAGATGCTGGATGTAGTCCTGTGGAACGGCTTGCCATGCCATTTCCACCTGGCGCCTCAGTTGGACCAGCGTTCGTGCTGGACGTGCAGACCGCGTGAGACGACGCTTCATCCAGTCCCAAACATGCTCAATGGGGGACAGATCCGGAGATCTTGCTGGCCAGGGTAGTTGACTTACACCTTCTAGAGCACGTTGGGTGGCACGGGATACATGCGGACGTGCATTGTCCTGTTGGAACAGCAAGTTCCCTTGCCGGTCTAGGAATGGTAGAACGATGGGTTCGATGACGGTTTGGATGTAACGTGCACTATTCAGTGTCCCCTCGACGATCACCAGTGGTGTACGGCCAGTGTAGGAGATCGCTCCCCACACCATGATGCCGGGTGTTGGCCCTGTGTGCCTCGGTCGTATGCAGTCCTGATTGTGGCGCTCACCTGCACGGCGCCAAACACGCATACGACCATCATTGGCACCAAGGCAGAAGCGTCTCTCATCGCTGAAGACGACACGTCTCCATTCGTCCCTCCATTCACGCCTGTCGCGACACCACTGGAGGCGGGCTGCACGATGTTGGGGCGTGAGCGGAAGACGGCCTAACGGTGTGCGGGACCGTAGCCCAGCTTCATGGAGACGGTTGCGAATGGTCCTCGCCGATACCCCAGGAGCAAGTGTCCCTAATTTGCTGGGAAGTGGCGGTGCGGTCCCCTACGGCACTGCGTAGGATCCTACGGTCTTGGCGTGCATCCGTGCGTCGCTGCGGTCCGGTCCCAGGTCGACGGGCACGTGCACCTTCCGCCGACCACTGGCGACAACATCGATGTACTGTGGAGACCTCACGCCCCACGTGTTGAGCAATTCGGCGGTACGTCCACCCGGCCTCCCGCATGCCCACTATACGCCCTCGCTCAAAGTCCGTCAACTGCACATACGGTTCCCGTCCACGCTGTCGCGGCATGCTACCAGTGTTAAAGACTGCGATGGAGCTCCGTATGCCACGGCAAACTGGCTGACACTGACGGCGGCGGTGCACAAATGCTGCGCAGCTAGCGCCATTCGACGGCCAACACCGCGGTTCCTGGTGTGTCCGCTGTGCCGTGCGTGTGATCATTGCTTGTACAGCCCTCTCGCAGTGTCCGGAGCAAGTATGGTGGGTCTGACACACCGGTGTCAATGTGTTCTTTTTTCCATTTCCAGGAGTGTATCTTTTGGACATGTGTGAAAGAATAGATACCGTCTTCATACAGTAAGGAGAGGTGGGCTACCGAGTGATTCAGCAACTGTCACCATAGGTAAGTTGGACAGGAGCAAAATGAATGTGAATAATTTAACACAGCAAACAGAAGATTTACTTAGCTTGTATTTTTCCAAGTTTACGAAGACTCATTACAAATATTGCAGCAAGAAATAAAGTCCAGCTTTCAATTTTCACAAGGAAGAAGCTCTCTGTACTAAGGCATGAACAAAGGTGTCGGAGCTGCAACTACACAGTGTCTGCACAGCAATGTGGCACCGAGCGCGAGTGGGGCAGCAGCAGAGGGCACTCGCAGTTGGCTCAGTTGGTGTGCGCCGTTGGATCCGCCGGATCCTGCAAGACCGCTATCGGTGTCTGGTGAAAATTTATAATTTCATTGCCAGCTTTAATACACCGGTAAGTTGGTACAGATATGTGATACCATAGTACATGGCAGAGTGTGAAACTGCTTCTTAATCACTTCCCTGTTCCACTAGAAAATGAGAAGTGGGAGAAACGAGTGCCTTTATGCTTCATTATGAGCCCCCTCCTCTCTTGTCTTGTGTTAGTGGTCCTTAATGCGCACTGTACGTTGGTGGTAGCAGATTCGTTCTACAGTCTGTCGAAAATTTCGGTTGTGTAAACATTAAGGGGGGACATTCATGAAATTAACCGAAAATGTGAATTTATGTTTATTTTTCATTTAATAATAGAACTCACGATCAAAACATTCACAAAGTTTCAATAATGAAATTGCTTTAAAAATGCCTGAAAGCTAATGACAGGTGTGACGCAGCCTTGCTGCCACACCCACTTTTTGAAGCAAAACTTCAATACTAACTCGGTAAACAGTGATTCCATGGTTTACTTTCAAGCAAACTTGCCCAATTAAATGTGTGAAGCGCCAACCCTTTGAACCAACACTTCAATAGTAGCTCGGGGAACAATGATTCTGGTTTGGTCCTATAGTCCTTACCACAAATTTCCATCAATGATTTTGTAGATTACTTTCGAGCAAATTTGTATGGGATACATCTAGAAGACTGTGATTTTGGTTTTATATATCATCTGCGACTCTGTTCCATACCATAGAAACAAAGCCCAGAATCCAAATGGGTCTATAAATATGGAAACTATGCCCTAAAATCACATTTTGATTTGCTACAGTTGTCAGAATTGCATATTGTGATGCAGTTTTTGTATTTAAAGATGGGAATGCAGAGAGGATGAAGGTATCAGAGAGAACTGGCTTTAAGATAGGGAATTTTGCTGAAGACATCTTGATAAAAATGAATTTATAGCGACTCTCTGCAAGTAAAAAGTCAGCTGCAGACCTGATAAAGCAAGAAGTCAAAAGACAAGAAACCAGAAGAGAGGGCTGAAGGGAAAGAGAACTCTCAGTACAAATCTGGTGCCTTCTAAAGAGGTGACATAAGGAAAAACGTTAGACTGGACTTTAAATTACATTTCCTAAAATGTGTGTTTTTTAAAGTTTTTGTACCTTTTTCTCAGAATCTAGGTTATAACTATGAAGTTTTCACACTTATTTCTATAAACCCAATAAATATTCTCACGTAAGTAAATTTTGATTCAAATTCAAATGTGTGTGAAATCTTATGGGACTTAACTGCTAACGGCATCAGTCCCTAAGCTGACACACTACTTAACCTAAACTATCCTAAGGACAAACACACACACCCATGCCCGAGGGAGAAATCGAACCTCCGCCGGGACCAGCCGCACAATCTATGACTGCAGCGCCCTAGACCGCTAGGCTAACCCCGCGCGGCTAAATTCTGATATCCTGAGTGTAAGCTGAGATATGGGGTAAAGTGCTTGGAAATGTGCATGTATTTTATATTACACTTACACAATTACAATTAAAATCTATTAAAATTTTCCTATTCCATATATTCAGAAAGAGTCATGAGAGGAGCTTACTATATGCAAGGAGATTAAACAGAAAAAAGTTGTAGAAATCTCTTGAATTGTTTCTGAGAAAAACGTACATATACCATTTTTTGAAAATAAGATTTTTAATTCCATAAAAAAGTTAAACACATGTAATCCTAGGAACTTAACAGTAAATGCGTTAATTTCGTATAAAGCATGGCACAAAATTTCATAGTCGATCTTCAAAATTGTGGATTTGATGCACCTTTTAAATAATGTTTGTTTTTCGTGAATGGCCCTCCTTAAATGTGTTGCGCAAAAAGAACGCCTTCTTCCCTCTATGGATGCCCGTTTGAATTTATAAAGTGCTGATGAAAACTATAGGTAATTAATTTAGCTTTTGGAATATCTTCCTCTAATCCGACTTGGTGTGGATCCCAAACATAGGAGCAGCCCTCTACAATGTGTCGTACAAATTATTTGTACGCAGTCTGCTTTATAGATGATCTACACTTTCCTAGATTTCTAGCAATAAGTCGAAGTTGACTATTCGCTTTCCCTGCAACGGATCTGACGTGCTCGTTTCATTTCATGTCGCTTTGCAACGTTACACCTAGATATTTAACTGATGACACTGCGTCGGGCAGCACGCCATCAGTACTATGTTCGAATATTACAAAACTATATAGTTCCTACTCATTTGCATAAATTTACATTTTTTTTCACATGGCTGGCCTACACTGAGGTAATAAAAGTCATAAGATACCTCTAAAAATTGTGTCGGACCTCCTTTCATCCGGTATAGTGCATCAGCTCGACTTGGCGTGGACTCAGCAAATCGCCGGAAGTCCACTGCACAAATATTGAGCCATGCTGCCTCCACAACCGTCCATAACAGCGAAAGTGTTCCCGATGCAGTATTTTGGGCATGAGCTGACATCTCGATTATACCCCATACATTTTCGATGGGACAAATGTCGGGAGATATGGGCGGCCAAATCACTCGCTCGAATTGTCCAGAATACTCTCCAAACCAATCGCGAGCAATTGTGGCCTCTTAACGTGGCGCATTCCTATCCACAGAAATACCATCGTTGTTTGCCAACTCGAAGTCCATGAATGGCTACAAATGGTCTCCAAGCAGACGAACACAACCTTTTCTATCCAATGATCAGTTCAGTTGGACCAATGGACCCAGTCCGTTCCATGTGAACACAGCCCACACCATAATGGGCCACCACCAGCTTGCGCAGTGCCTTGTTGAGAACTTGGGTCACAGCTTCGTGGGATCTGTGCCACACTTTAACCATTCCATCAGCTCTTGCCAACTGATATGGGGAATCATCTGATCAGGCCACGGTTTTCCAGTCGTCTATGGTCCAGTGGTCCAGCCCATAGGGTCACGAGCCCAGGAGAGGCGCTGTTACCAAAGGCACTCGGATTGGTCGAATGCTGGCATAGGCCATTAAGGCCACATTTTGCCGCACTGTTCTAGAGGATACATTCGTCGTACGTCCGACATTGATTTCTGTCGTTATTTCACGTAGTATTGCTTGTTTGTTAGCACTGACAACTCTATGCAAACGCCGCTGCCATCGGTCGTTCAGTGAAGGCCGTCGGTCACTGCATTATCCGTGGTGAGAGGTAATGCCTGAAACTTGGTATTCTCGGCACACTCTTGACACTATGAATTGCAGAATATTGAATTGCCTAACGATTTCTGCCTAGAGCCAACTACCACTCTACGTTCAAAGTCTGTTAATTCCTATCGATTCCCGGCGGGGTCAGGGATTTTCTCTGCCTCGTGATGGCTGGGTGTTGTGTGATGTCCTTAGGTTAGATAGGTTTAAGTAGTTCTAAGTTCTAGGGGACTGATGACCATTGATGTTAAGTCCCATAGTGCTCAGAGCCATTTGAACCAGCCAATTCCTATCGAGCGGCCATAATCACGTCCGACACCTTCTCACATGATTCACCTGAGTACAAAAAACAGCTCTGTCAGTGCCTTGTCCGGTCATACCATTTCTACATCTACATCCATACTCCGCAAGCCAACTGACGGTGTGTGGCGGAGGGTACCTTGAGTACCTCTATCGGTTCTCCCTTCCATTCCAGTCTCGTATTGTTCGTGGAAAGAAGGATTGTCGGTATGCCTCTGTGTGGGCTCTAATCTCTCTGATTTTATCCTCATGGTCTCTTCGCGAGATATACGTAGGAGGGAGCAATATACTGCTTGACTCCTCGGTGAAGGTATGTTCTCGAAACTTCAAAAAAGCCCGTACCGAGCTACTGAGCGTCTCACCTGCAGAGTCTTCCACTGGAGTTTATCTATCATCTCCGTAACACTTTCGCTATTACTAAATGATCCTGTAACGAAACGCGCTGCTCTCCGTTGGATCTTCTCTATCTCTTCCATCAACCCTACCTGGTACGGATCCCACACTAGTGAGCAGTATTCAAGCAGTGAGCGAACAAGTGTACTGTAACCTACTTCCTTTGCTTTCGGATTGCATTTCCTTAGGATTCTTCCAATGAATCTCAGTCTGGCATCTGCTTTACCGACGATCAACTTTATATGATCATTCCATTTTAAATCACTCCTAATGTGTACTCCCAGATAATTTATAGAATTAACTGCTTCCAGTTGCTGACCTGCTATATTGTAGCTAAATTATAAGGGATATTTCTTTGTATGTATTCGCAGCACAATACACTTGTCTACATTGAGATTCAATTGCCATTCCCTGCACGATGCGTCAATTCGCTGCAGATCCTCCTGCATTTCAGTACAATTTTCCATTGTTACAACCTCTCGATACACCACAGCATCATCCGCAAAAAGCCTCAGTGAACTTCCGATGTCATCCACAAGGTCATTTATGTATATTGTGAATAGCAATATTTGTACACGATACTACCGCCGCCTGTATACGTGCATGTCGCTGTCCCATGACTCTGTCACCTTAGTGTGCTGTCGAGAAGTTTTTTTGTTTATGGGTATGAGGCTGACATTTAAGCGTATTCATTTATTCTTCTCAATCGCTACTACACGTGCTACGATAGTCTTGCGTCTGCATGTACGTGTGAGTCCAAGCATTGCAGAAAAATTACGTCCCGTGATATCCTCAGAACGACGAGAGATGTGAGGCTGGGCCAGCAGTGCCCTCTCTGCCCTAGCTGGCTCGCCTCGCCGTGATATTAGCCAGCTGCCGGCGCAGTCTCTTTGAGGAAGTGGCGACGAGGCCGGCCTTCTGTTATCGAGGAAGCCGGCCTGCCGCTAGAGGAGTGCGGAGTGCGCCCCTTCTTAATGAAAAAAGGAGCCAGCTTTCAGCCGGGCTTCAAAGGGAGGCGGAGGCGCGTCTCTCCTTCCGCAGACCAACTACCAATAACGAAACAAACAGCAAAAAGGAAGGAAGGGGACGTATGTCACCCAGTTCGAAAATTTAGATCACTTTCTTCTCCATCTTGATGTGTTGCTCCCTGCAGACGCGCAAATACAAGGTGCGTCAAAAAAAATGTATACACACTTTGAACTGTCATACACAATTTATTTCCCGTTCAAGAAGGTTAATATCTGTGAGAAAATAATGTTATGTTTCTTCAACAGGTGGCAGCAGTGGCAAGGAAGTAACTGCAACATGGCGGACGTGCGTTTGATCTTTGAAGCGCGGAAGCAGATGATTAAGTGGTACTGGAAGTTTGAGAATGTAGTTGCGGTTCGAAGACAGTGGAGAAGTGTGTATGGTACAAAACCACCTTAAAAGTTAACAATTACACGTCTACGAGACAAATTCGAAATTCATGGAACAGTGTGTGATGTGCACAAAGGTCGATCATGGGGACCTCGTACAGCTACAAGTGATGATTCCACAACTGCGGTCTTGGAACTGTTTCAACGTTCGCCTCAAAAATCTTCAAGGCAAGCGGCACGTGAGAGTAGTGTAAGTGGTAGTAGTGTGCTATGCATTCTGAAGAAAGGCAAGTTTCGTTTGTACATTCCAAGGCTGGTGCAACAGCTAAGTGACGACGGTCCAGATCGAGGGTTATAATTTTGTGAGTGGGTTCAGGAGATGGTGAGATGTGAACCTGGATTTATGGGTAGCATAATTTGGTTGGATGAAGCCCAACTCAAACTCAGTGGAACTGTCAATAGGCACAATTGTGTGTACTGAGCTGAAGATAATCCTCACATTACAGTTGAAAAGGCTGTGAATCTGCCTGGTGTAAATGTGTGGTGTGGTTTGTCTGCAAGGGGACTCATTGGGCCTGTTACTGGAGAAACGTACCTAACAATGCTTGCTGACTCCGTATTCCCGACCATTCGTGCATTACACGCTAATGATGAGTTTTATTTCCAACAAGAAGGCGCCCCGCCGCACTATCATAGGGACGTACAAGCATACCTGGATCACAATGTGCCAGGCCAGTGGATAGTACACAGGGGACCAATCGAATTTCCTGCGTGCTCTCCAGACCTCACGCCGCTGGATTTCTTTTTATGGGGCAAAGTAAAAGATAAGGTGTACAAAAGTAAACCATGTAACCTGGACACACTTTGGAATGAGATTCAGGCGGTGTGCGCAAAAATCTCATTGGACACTTTGGTACGATATACGGAATCAGTGGTGACTCGTACTCAGAAATGTATTGATGCTGAAGGCCACCAGTTTGAACATTAATCACATTTGCAAAGTACATTTATTTTTCCAATTGGACTTTAAGCTTTCCATTTCCAGAAATTTAACATTGTAGAACGGGAAATAAATTTTCTATGACGCTTCAAAGTGTGTATACATTTTTTTGATGCACCCTGTATTTGCTGGGTGCTTTACTGGAGAAGGTGCGTTCCAAGCCATTGTCTATGGCACATACACAGATGGAGACAAAAACGGGTTTTATATTATCTTTATAGAAAACTAGCTGTTACCCGTGACTGTGCTCGCGTAGGATAATGTGAGGCTAAATGAATCACATCAACTTTTTTTTACTCCAAAGAGGTGATAAATATTTTACCACCCGTTTTAAATTGTAATGGTGAATAGATCGTAGTTACATAGGGTGACAGTTATTGAACTATATGAAATAAAATCGTCATAACTTCTGAACGGTTTGCGTTAGGACGTTCAAACTGCACGGTTCCCATGATGGGAATTTGTTTGGTTTAGCGACGAAGCCCATTTCATTTGGATGGGTTCGTCAATAAGCAAAATTGGTGCATTTGGGGGATTGAGAACCCGCATTTCGCGGTCGAGAAGCTTCTTCACCCTCAAGGTTGACTGTGTGGTGTGCAATGTCCAGTCACGGAATGTTGTTGTTGTTGTTGTGGTCTTCAGTCCTGAGACTGGTTTGATGCAGCTCTCCATGCTACTCTATCCTGTGCAAGCCTCTTCATCTCCCAGTACCTACTGCAACCTACATCCTTCTGAATCTGCTTAGCATATTCATCTCTTGGTCTCCCTCTACGATTTTTACCCCCCATGCTGCCCTCAAATACTAAATTGGTGATCCCTTGATGCCTCAGAACATGTCCTACCAACCGATCGCTTCTTCTGGTCAAGTTGTGCCACAGATTCCTCTTCTCCATATTTCTATTCAGTACCTCCCCATTAGCTACGTGGTCTATCCATCTAATCTTCAGCATTCTTCTGTAGCACCACGTTTCGAAAACTTCTATTCACTCCTTGTCTAAACTATTTATCGTCCATGTTTCACATCCATACATGGCTACACTCCATACAAATACTTTTAGAAAAGACTTCTATACCCAATGATAACAAAGTTTTCTTCTTCAGAAATCCTTTCCTTGCCATTGCCAGTCTACATATTATATCCTCTCTACTTCGACCATCATCAGTAATTTGGCTCCCAAATAGCAAAACTCATCTACTATTTTAAGTGTCTCATTTCCTAATGTAATTCCCTCGGCATCACCTGATTTAATTAGACTGCATTCCATTATCCTCGTTTTGCTTTTGTTGATGTTAATCTTATATTATCGTTGCAAGACACTGTAATTCCATTCAACTGCTCTTCTAGCTCCTTTGCTGTCTCCGAGAGAATTACAATGTCATTGGTAAGCCTCAAAGTTTTTATTTCTTCTCCCCGAATTTTAATTCCTGCTCCAAATTTTTCTGTTGTTTTCTTTACTACTTGCTCGATGTACAGATTGAATAACATTGGCGATAGACTACAATCCTGTCTCGCACCACTGCTTCCCTTTCATGTCCCTCGACTGTTATAACTGCCATCTGGTTTCTGTACAAATTGTAAATAGCGTTTCGCTCCCTGTATTTTACCCCTGCCACCTTCAGAATTTGAAAGAGAGTATTCCAGTCAACATTGTCAAAAGCTTTCTCTAAGTCTACAAATTCTAGAAACATAGGTTTGCCTTTCCTTAATCTGTCTTCTAAGATAAGTCATAGAATGTCGATGCGATATTCCTTGATGGCACGGTGGCTACCAAACGGTACGTGATGGTTTTGGAAGATGACTTCATCCCCATTATCCAAATTGGCCCTGATTTCGACAAGATGTGATTCATGCAAGACGGAGCTCCACCCCACCGAAGCAGGAGAGTGTGTGATGTCCCGGAGGAGCACTTCGGGGACCACAGTCTGGCTCTGGGGTACCCAGACGCCACTGTCTCGCTTGGCCGCCATTTTCTCCGGATCTGAACACATGCGATTCCTTTTTGTGGGGCTATATTAAAGACAAGGTGTAAAGCAGTAATCCAAAAACCATTGCTGAGCTGAAAACAGCCATTCAGAAGATCATCGACATCATCGATGTTCCGATACTTCAGTGGGTCATATAGGATTTCGCTATTCGTCTGCGCCACATCGTCGGCAATGATGGCAGGCATATCGAACATGTCATAATCTAAATCGGAACATCTGTACTGACGTTCACATACTGCATAAGGTGCGTGCACGCCGTAGTTTGTAATTAATTTACGTTTTTTTTTTCGCGTGGTTCAACAACTGTCACCCTGTCAGTGTCATAAAGGTACACTGCTTCAACATATATTCTTCTTCACTGTAAACAAAATTTAAATAGTGAAACAAAGGAAAAACTGAAAATTTGCGGAGTTATATGAATTGTAAGTGGAGCTATATGAATCACTGTAAACTCACATACAATTATACACAACAGGGAAGACTACACTTTTCAATAGTTCCAGTAGTTCTGCTTAGATGTAGTTCCTACAGCGGAACTGGCTACGGCCAACAGACCCCGCACAAATTTCGTGAAACCACACCTTGCGCTTTCACATCTGATGTAGCCCTCTTTCTGCGTAGGTCTAGGGGTGTAATATTTGAAATTAAGAAACCACAAGATGTGTGTTATTCCGTCTTACCTCTTCTGTTTCTTTCTGGATGATCACGGTCTGTGTAAATACATATGGAAAAAACTTCTAGCTGCTTATGCACGACTTGTCTGGCAACCGTCCTATAACATAATGGCGCCCAAGTTGTGCACATAGGCTGGGCAGTAGAATAATGTCTTATTTCTACCCACACAGCTCCATGACGCAGAAAGACCCGGCTGGTCCCGGCGGAGGTTCGAGTCCTCCCTCGGGCACGGGTGTGTGTGTTTGTCCTTAGGATAATTTAGGTTAAGTAGTGTGTAAGCTTATGGACTGATGACCTTAGCAGTTGAGCCCCATAAGATTTCACACACGTTTGAACATTCAGAAAGTCCCACCTCACTGTATCAGTAATTTTGTTATGAAGAGAGATGGTGAGTAAGTAAGCTAGTAGTTTAGAAACATCTGGGTATATAGTGGTCTAGATATGTATGTGCTTATATATAAATGTATATAATGCGGGTATATAAATACATAACGGATGTGTTTCTATTATTTTGTCATACAACGAATAGTAACTAAAAATACAAAAAACTGTAATTTTTTCTTTCTTGTCAATAATTTATTGCACAATCTTAGCACAGTTTTATAAACGATATTTTTGGTCTTAACTTCATTTGCAAGGGTGTGTCAATTCTGTGGGTTGGATACACGTGAGCACGTCACATAATTGTTCCCAGATACGGTTTTTCTAAATGCAAACTGGTAATCTTGACTGTTTGCCCTTGGGCTTAATTTATGGTCATTCCAAAAGCAGTTTTTAGTGAGAACTGCCATGTCTTAAATTTAAAAGAGAAATCCATTGGCATAATTGGGAATCATGTAATCTTAACACTTTCTCCTAATTTTCTCTAATTATAGTGTCCCTAACAATAATTCGGGGCAGATATAAAATTGTTAGCGTGTGCCGTTACACAATCTGGTCACATCAAAATTTGTGGCTATATTAGCAAAACTAAATTAAATACGAAATTCAGAATTACAAATTATCTATTACCTACTACAAAATGGATGCCTGTTTCAAGGACTCAAGCTCAACACAAAAATAAAATGAACATTTTCCAAAATTAAAAAATTTATTATAATGACAGCAAAAGAATAATTTGTAGTTCGGTGTAGCGCAAATTTTATAATATTTGTACATGCAATAACGTCAGCTGCCCTCACGTGTCTGCCTGTTTGGGTAGGCATAGCTTGTTATGTGCACACCTCCTCCCCCCCCCCTGCCCAAATTGCCTCTACACAGAACAATGTAGTACACATCGTGTCATTGTCGAGCAGTTCGTGCAGAAGATTGTGGGCAGGAGCACGCATCTACGCGTCGTGCTATTGAAGTAGCTACATATCATCAAAGTGTACATCATACAATTATGCAACAAATTTTAAAAAAAAATTGTTATGGTTTATGTTCGGTGACGATAAAAGAAGTTCCATTCCCAACTTCACCCTAAAGGCATCAATGTTTTTGAGGAGCCTATTTTCTTTCCCAGGTTTCCAGCCATCACTACACCAGTTAACACCAAAATCGGTTCAGCACTTCGGTAGTGAGAATGTAACAGACAGACTAACTTTCACCTTTAGAATATTAGCATGGATACGAGGGTTATACCGAAGTAACTTTCATTAAGGTATAAATGCACAGAAGAGCCAAACTTGTACACCTGCCTAATAACATGTAGGGTCCTAGCGAATAAGCAGAAGTGCCGCAACACGATGTGTCATGTACTCGACTAATGTCTGAAGTAGTGCTGGAGGGAACTGCCACCGTGAATCCTGCAGAACTGTCCATAAATCCGTAAGAGTGCGAAGGGGTGGAGTTCTCTTCTGAACAGCACATTGCAAAGCATGCCAGATACGCTCAATAACATTCGTGTCAGGGGAGTTGAGTGACCAGTGGAAGTGTTTAAACTCAGAAGAATGTTCCTGGAGCCACTCTGAAGCAATTCTGGACGCGTGGGGTGTCGCATTGTCCTACTGGAATTGCCCAAGTCCGCCGGAATGCACAATGGACATAAATGGATGCAGGTTATCAGACAGGAATCCTACATACGTGTCACCTATCAGAGTCGTATCTAGACGCATCAGGGGTCCCATATCACTCCAACTGCACACGTCCCACACCCTTACAGAGCCTCCGTCAGCTGTAACAGTCTCCTGCTGACGTGAAGGGTCCATGAGTTCACGTCCATGAGCTCGATACAACTTGAAACAAGACTCGTCCGACCAAGCAACGTGTTTCCAGTCATCAACAGTCCAATGTCGGTGTTGACGGGCCCAGGCGAGGCGTAAAGATTTATGTCGTGCAGTCGTCTATGGTACACGAGTGGGCCTTCCGCCCCGAAAGCCCATTTCGATGATGTTTCGCTGAATGAATCGCACGCTGACACTTGTTGATGGCCCAGCATTGAAATCTGCAGCAATTTGCAGAAGGGTTGCACTTCTGTCACGTTGAATAATTCTCTTCAGTCATCGTTGGTGCCGTTCTTACAGGATCTTTTCCCGGTCGCAGTTATGTCAGAGATTTGATGTTCTACCGGATTCCTGATATCGTCGTACGGCAAAATCCCCACTTCATCTCTACCTAGGAGATGCTGTGTCCCGTCGTTCGCGCGATTATAACACCACGTTCAGATTCACTTAAATCTTAATAACCTGCCTTTGTAGCAACAGTAACCGATCCAACAACTACGCCAGACACTTTTTGCCTTATATAGGCATTGCCGATCGCAGTACCGTATTCTGCCTCTTTACATATCTCTGTATTGAATACGCATCCCTATACCAGTTTCTTTGGTACTTCAGTGCGAAAAACAGGTGTAATTAAAGCAAATTTATTAGAAAAATCTAAAACCTACACCCATAGACACCTGAAGTTACATCTATACTTCACACACCATTTATGGTTCAAATGGCTCTGAGCACTATGGGACTTAACATCTGTGGTCATCAGTCCCCTAGAACTGAGAACTACTTAAACCTAACTAACCTAAGAACATCACACACATCCATGCCCGAGGCAGGATTCGAACCTGCGACCGTAGTAGTCGCTTGGTTCCGGACTGAGCGCCTAGAACCGCGGGACCACCGCGGCCAGCACAGACCATTTAATGGTGCATTGTGGAGGGTACTTTGTGTACGACTGTCACTTCATACCCTTTCTGTTACAGTCACGAATGGTACACAGGATGAAGGCTCTGTGTGAGCTGGGGATCTCCCTGTCTTTAGCTTCATGGTGTTATCACGTGATAGGAGGAAGCAATCTATTGACTGTTCTAGGAATGTATGCTCTGAGAATTTTTACAGTAAACATGATGCACAGTGATTCTCTTGTAGTTTATGCAGCTGGAAGAGTTGGATGATCAGCTTCATGATGTTTTCACTCTTCCTAAACGAGTTTGTGACGAAATGCTCTGCTCTTCTTTGGATCTCCTCTATTTTCTCTATCATTCCTATCCTGATATGGATCACAGACTGACGAGCAACACTTGCGTATTAATATTAATTTTATAAGATATCTCCTAAGTGGATGGACTACGCTTCCTGAGGATTGTTCCGCATACGGCGTGGTTGAACAACACGAGGTTCTTTAGGCAATTTGTGAATATCACGCTAGTAAAAATTTCCCCTTTTTCTACGAACCATTCATCAAGCCATTTTTTCACATTTCGTACGAAGCAAAGCGCTGCTCACCAAGTGCGTGATCCATCGATGCAAACAAGTTGTAATCGGAAGTAGCCAAGCCTGGTGAGTAAAGCGTATGGGGTAGAACTTCCCAGCCGAGTGCTTCCTACGTGCCTCGCACCGGTTTTTCCGTACGTGAAGAAGCATTGACTTTGTGTTACCTCTTTCGGTATTGTGGCCTTTTTTCAAGCAGCGAACGGTTCAAATCGCTCAACTGTTGTTAGTAATGTTTAGTATTAACCGTTTCCCCGGGTTTTAACAGCTCAGACCACGACTCTCTGATCCCGTCAGACGCAGAGCATCGTCTTTCTCCCAAAGAGAGTTGGTCTCGCGGTCGAAGTGGACAATGTGCCATGGTCTACCCATGATTTTTTGCGCTTCGGATCCTCAAAATAAATCCACTCTTCATCCCCTGTAACTATCCGATGCAAAATGGCTTCCTTTTGTACCGAGCGAACAAAACCTCACGTGTGTTTTTGCTGTTTTCCATTTGCCTATCGTTCAACTCATGTGATACTCACCTACTGGTCCTCTAGTCCACCCTGATAGCTGAGTGGCCAGTGCGACGGACTGTCATGCCAAAGAGGCCCGGGTTCGATTCCCGGTTGGGTTGGAGATTTTCTCCGCTCAAGGACTGGGTGTTGTGCTTTCTTTATCATCGTCATCTCATCTCCATCGACGCGCAAGACGCTGAAGTGGCGTCAGCTCAAAAGACCTGCACCAGGCGACCGGTCTACCCGACGGGAGGCCCTCGCCACACGACATCTCATTTCACTGCCGGTCTTCTAAATCTTTCCCATCTCTGGTAGCCGATTGTAAACAGCTTGTTGACTAACGCCAAATTGTTCGACGAGTTATTTTTGCGTTTGCAAATCATCTTCGTTCAACAATGGTTCCAAATCCACATCTTCGTATGGTTTGGCGGTCTTTCACGCTCCTTCTCTGCATCATCGAAGTCATCATTTTTGAAAGGCCGGAACCACCGTTCACACGCATCTTGCGATGGAGTATATTCACCATAAGGTTCTCCGAAGTAATCAGTGTAATTCAGCAGCAGTTTTCTTCAAATCAAAATAAAAAATTGATGGTGTCCGGCAAAGCTCTCTGTTCGGTATTAATTTAGACATGTTGAACACAGCAACACAGTACTATCCGCACACTTTTCCAGTTTATCACTAGTGCGCGTCTGAAACTTGTTGAAGACACAAAAAATGGCGTCGTGTCAAGTCTTTATAGCACATACTGCACTGGTGAAACATCTGTTGTCTGAAATTCGCATTTCGTACTTGTACACTTGGTATATCAGTCTGAAGTAGAACGTATTACTATATAGGGACCAACAAAAGAGATAAAGAGAAATACCTTGCTACAGAAACGACGATGCTTATGATATTATGTGTGCCATATATATTCAAGAAAGTGACAGGATGGATAGAGGAAAATGTAGGTCGGGGAGAGTGAAATAATACCATTGTAGAGAACAATATGTAGTTCAGGGCACTAGTTTCTTCAGGTTCCCGGCATCCACAGGGTGGAACAGAACTCCAACGACGAAATTTCCGTGTCTGAAGGGTGCGTATTATGGTACGAAATTGAGCTGGGTGGTTACAGAGTTTGTTTGATTCCTCACGTTTATCTTTGTATTGTGCTGTACTGCAAACATCGGCAACAACAGCGCAGATGATGACGTCATGTGCTGTGTTTCATGATCGGAGACTTAGGTCTTCCACTCACTCACGGCAGTTGCTGTTAACAACTCAACTCTTCACTCCCCAGATTGCATTCAGTACTACTCAGTTTTATTTCGGATTTAAATTTCCTCCAGTACCCGCCAGGTTAACCGAGAGCACTAATGCGCTGCTTCATGGACTCGGGTAGGCTCGCCGTCCCCGTATCGAATCCGCCAGGCAGATTAACGACGGCAGCCGGTGTGACGGCCAGCCAGGATGTGGCTTTTAGGTGGTTTTCCACATCCCACTAGTTGAATACCAGACTGGTCCCCACGTCCTGCCTCGGTTACACGGCTCTCGCAGACATCTGACCACTATCGCGATATTCCATGGATTACACTAGTCGCCGACAGTTGGGGTACACTACCTCGGTCCCAGGGGGTATGGGGTGACAGCAGGAAGGGCATCCGGCCACCCCTTAAACTAACCTCGCCACATCCAACTAACCATGTCAACCCTGCGTATCTGCAGGAAAAAGTCACAAGTGACAGAATTTCCTCCAGTGTTATTTATATGTTAACAATGGTACAAAGCAGTGTTGAGAGATTTATTGTGGAGAATTGTGCGATATGCACCTCGCACATGTGTTCACTGAATGCAATGGAAGTACGAACATCGACACTATGCTGAGCTCTTCCTGCAGCGATGGCAGCGCTTCACAGCACTTTTCACATGCACAGGTGTTGTACATTTTGGTAATTGCATATTACAGGCTTTTTCACTATTGTGAAGGTATTTTCAAGGAAACAACGGTAACTGGGGTAAGTAACCAAATATCCATAATCATTTTATTATTGTGAATCGATCCACTGGAGACGAGGAGTCTGTTATACTAAAATACTCAGAAAATATCCTTGTACAACCTCCGAAACCTTGTGGGTGCAATTCGGCTCAACCATTGTGGTGAACACTGTGTATTAATGACCGCTTATGTAGCGTAGCAGGTTGATGTTATCACTCTTCCCCCATTGACAAATTCTGATGATTATTTCTTCCACTACCATACTCTGACTACTTGCATGTCTCCAGTGTACGTTGGCGACTTTGAAGACTCACCTCAGACACTGTGTGAATCCATGGTTCACAATCGTCATTTTACAGCAAGCAGTACACGGTATGTAATACAAAATACCATGGTTGCAACAATAAATAACTGATTTGTCGACATCGTGACCAACAACCAAAGGTAAACACTCTTTGGCGCAGATTACAAGCACACACTAGCTTTAAAGATTTTTACGTTACGGCCGGCAAAGCAGTACCGGTGACTTCTTGAGGGTGACTACCTCGGGGCTTATCAGATGTTACACCTCAGTCAGTGTGATGAGAATTCCGCTTATCTATGCAGTTCAGCTGCAGAGCTGATGATTAGTTCATTTCTAGAGATAGCTAATGAGATTAGTTGCCAACATTTGACTAGTAACCTGACTGTCAGAGACAATAAGTGCACAACTAGTAGCTTGCAAATCAAAATAAATAGATTTGTAACAGGCTGACTGCACAACTCAATGCATAAACTAACATGAACTTATCCTAAAGAACGGTGATGATTTTGATACACTCCTGGAAATTGAAATAAGAACACCGTGAATTCATTGTCCCAGGAAGGAGAAACTTTATTGACACATTCCTGGGGTCAGATACATCACATGATCACACTGACAGAACCACAGGCCCATAGACACAGGCAACAGAGCATGCACAATGTCGGCACTAGTACAGTGTATATCCACCTTTCGCAGCAATGCAGGCTGCTATTCTCCCATGGAGACGATCGTAGAGATGCTGGATGTAGTCCTGTGGAACGGCTTGCCATGCCATTTCCACCTGGCGCCTCAGTTGGACCAGCGTTCGTGCTGGACGTGCAGACCGCGTGAGACGACGCTTCATCCAGTCCCAAACATGCTCAATGGGGGACAGATCCGGAGATCTTGCTGGCCAGGGTAGTTGACTTACACCTTCTAGAGCACGTTGGGTGGCACGGGATACATGCGGACGTGCATTGTCCTGTTGGAACAGCAAGTTCCCTTGCCGGTCTAGGAATGGTAGAACGATGGGTTCGATGACGGTTTGGATGTACCGTGCACTATTCAGTGTCGCCTCGACGATCACCAGTGGTGTACGGCCAGTGTAGGAGATCGCTCCCCACACCATGATGCCGGGTGTTGGCCCTGTGTGCCTCGGTCGTATGCAGTCCTGATTGTGGCGCTCACGTGCACGGCGCCAAACACGCATACGACCATCATTGGCACCAAGGCAGAAGCGACTCTCATCGCTGAAGACGACACGTCTCCATTCGTCCCTCCATTCACGCCTGTCGCGACACCACTGGAGGCGGGCTGCACGATGTTGGGGCGTGAGCGGAAGACGGCCTAACGGTGTGCGGGACCGTAGCCCAGCTTCATGGAGACGGTTGCGAATGGTCCTCGCCGATACCCCAGGAGCACCAGTGTCCCTAATTTGCTGGGAAGTGGCGGTGCGGTCCCCTACGGCACTGCGTAGGATCCTACGGTCTTGGCGTGCATCCGTGCGTCGCTGCGGTCCGGTCCCAGGTCGACGGGCACGTGCACCTTCCGCCGACCATTGGCGACAACATCGATGTACTGTGGAGACCTCACGCCCCACGTGTTGAGCAATTCGGCGGTACGTCCACCCGGCCTCCCGCATGCCCACTATACGCCCTCGCTCAAAGTCCGTCAACTGCACATACGGTTCACGTCCACGCTGTCGCGGCATGCTACCAGTGTTAAAGACTGCGATGGAGCTCCGTATGCCACGGCAAACTGGCTGACACTGACGGCGGCGGTGCACAAATGCTGCGCAGCTAGCGCCATTCGACGGCCAACACCGCGGTTCCTGGTGTGTCCGCTGTGCCGTGCGTGTGATCATTGCTTGTACAGCCCTCTCGCAGTGTCCGGAGCAAGTATGGTGGGTCTGACACACCGGTGTCAATGTGTTCTTTTTTCCATTTCCAGGAGTGTAGTTTCCATGGCCAACGAACAGTGAGAATCCCTGTATAGTATAAGGAGCAATCAAGAAGTTTCCATTCGAAGGCCGTAAAGTCCACAATTGGTATGCCAGTCAGGCAAATTCGCCGTGAGCACTGAGGTAATCATTCCACTGACGCATCAGGTTGAAGATACCTTTTTGGTAAAACACCGTCTCCTGGTGTGTGAAGAAGTCCTTAACTGCATGATGCATATCCTCGTCCGACAGGAGTCGACGACCCCTCTAGGCTTTGTTTAAAGGACAGGCGTATAACTGCATGGGGAGAGATCAGGAATATAAGACGAATGCTCGAGTGTTGCCCACTTGAGTTGGCGTAACTTCAGCTGGCCCCCCAGATCGACATGCATCTTGTGCTGAATCGTGACCAACAGGAAACTTTGCACACCATTTCACAAAGGTGCTTTTCGAAAGGCAAGCTTCACTCTCTGATGGATGTCTACTGGTGTTTGTCCTTCGGCAGCCACGAAAAGAATAATAGCATGTTGGTCCTGTCCGCACGCACGTCGGAGAGAAATGAATGCCACACTAATACCTTGTCTACACGTAGGTGCATACACATCCGCATCGTAGGCGCGCTTCGTTGCACATTCGCTGCAACAACGCCTCAACGGAAACTTTTTGATCGCCCGTTATAGGGTTCAGCAGGGTAGATGACAAATTATCTTCTTCGTGAAATCATTCTACCGTCCATAGAGACCTTAATACGTGTGGCTGATTGAGGCAGATTGATTGTTTCCAGAACATACTTTCCAACCTACACTGAACTATTCAATTAGACAATGAATTTTTTTTTTTTTTTTTTTTTTTTGACAACCAAGGCACTTAAAGATGCAAAACGACTAATTTTCGCATCACGAGAGTACACATTTGATGGCTCACATCAACTTTTTCTGTTGTTTTGAACTCTCTCAAAGTAGGTAACTAATACGGAGATTTATTAAATGAGAATTTTAACTGGGTTTCTGTGTTATACGAGAGTCGTCCACAAAATAAGTTCCATTTCTGTTTCTATTAGAGGCAGCGCTAAGATCGCAGTTCCGAGCATGCGCGGCAGTTACTCTGACTCCAGGAGAAGACAACTACGCCATTTTCAGATCCCTGCTGCCGACGTGTGCTTTGTAGTGCTTCTTTATAATGTCAGCCGTAACTGAAAATGCTGCCGCGTGTGAAATCAGATCTGTGATTCGTTTTCTAAATGCAAAGAAAGATAAACCAAAGGAAATTCATCGGCAAATCCGGTTTACAGACAAAATTCTATGAGTGATTCAATAGTTAGAAGATAGGTCAGACTGTTCAATAAAGGACGTGATCAACTGCACGATGAAGAACGAAGTGCATGCCGGTCTGTAGTTACTGATAAACTGGTTCACACAATTGAAGAGAAGATTAAGCACAACCATAAGTTTACACTTAGTGCCCATGCTATGGAAGTTCCTCAAATCTCACGATCACTACTTCATGAAATTGTTACTGAAAAACTGAAATTTCGAAAACTTTGTTCACGTTGGGTACCCAAAATTCTTACTGAACAACACAAAAAACAACGGATGGGCAGTGCACTTCAGTTTTTACCACGCTACAGTGAAGAAGGCGACGGTTTTCTTTCTCGGATAGTCACGGGGAATGAGACTTGGGTGTCGTACCAACCCCTGAAACAAAACGACAATCAGCGGAATGGAGGCACGCTTTATCCCCAACGAAGGTTAAGCCTAAGCAAATCTTGACACCTCGAAAAGTCATGTGCACCGTTTTTTGGCAAAGAAAAGGCATTTTGCTGATTGGTTTCTTACCACGAGGCCAAACAATCAGTGCACATGGTTACTGAGAGACCATTAAGAAATTGCGGCGCGCAGTATAGAACAAGCGCCGAAAGAGTGTTGTTTTTTCCAAGATAATGCCTGACCTTACACGGCGAATGTGACCAAACAACTCTTACGGGAACTTCACTGGGACGCGTTTGTTCATCCTCCGTACAGCCCGGACCTCGCTCCTAGCGACTTTCATCTCTTCTTACACATAAAATCTGTCCTTGGTGGTCAACACTTCAACAATGATGACGAGCTGAAAGAACATGTTACCACATGGTTGAATACACAGGCGGCAACTTTCTATGAAGAAGGTTCAAAAATCAAATGGCTCTGAGCACTATGGGACTTAACATCGGTGGTCATCAGTCCCCTAGAACTCAGAACTACTTAAACCTAACTAACCTAAGGACATCACATACATCCATGCCCGAGGCAGGATTCGAACCTGCGACCGTAGCAGTCCCGCGGTTCCGGACTGAGCGCCTAGAACCGCGAGACCACCGCGGCCGGCTATGAAGAAGGCATACAAAAAACTTGTGCCACACTATGACAAGTGCCTACAAAATTTCGGAAGCTATATAGAAAAGTAGTTCATCAATTGTAAATTTTTGTACAATAAATACTTTTTTCTGTATCTGAACACGTTTGTTTTATATAACCAAACGGAACTTACTTTGTGGACGACCCTCGCATATTCAAACAAAAAAAGCTTCGCCACCAACGCCTATTTAAAGCATATCAAAATGGTGACATTCGTTTCTCAGGAAAGACATGCACCAAAGTAACATGAATGCGATGGAAACCTCTTCTACTCTCAACAAACTTCGACTTTGAGTTCGATAGCTACATGAACAGGATTAGTTTTCCCTCAACGCAACAAATCTATTGATAGGGATTGTGGTTGTAAAGATGTAAACATTGACTGGGAGCAATTACGTCACATCATGATTATGGATGGCGGAAAGGGAAAATTAAAATCTTGTCGAAAGCAGAACGTAATTACTCGCAAATTGAAAACAAATGAAGTTACCCGCTAAATGGTGACCAAAGTAATTACATTGAAACTGTGAACGCAGTAATAGCAATTATTTATGCGGTAAAAATCCATCAGTAGCACATTTGTCAAGATACAGCGTACACCACAAATAGTGACGCGGAAATTTTAAAGGTAGCTTTCTGCTTCTAGATAAAAGAATTAGTAAACGGCTTTCAGTTCATCACACTGCATCGTCCTGACAGAGTGGACGTGATAACGCGACAATATTTCGTGCATAATAAATTCCAAAAAGCAAACTTTTCTTGTTCTGCGTTACATCCATCCTTTCAAGAAGCAGCCCAAGGCAACCCAGCATACGTTACGCTTCAAGGATAGAAATAAGAACAGGCAAAAGCACGGGCCGTCGTGTACGATTGCTCACTCGAATAGGCTGATCAATAAATTAGCAATACCTTGCAAGTACTGACGTCCTATGTACAGCGTATCTGGGTAACAACTGGCCTCTTTTAAACAGTTTTTACGATCCTACAAGGCTTTTTGCTAATAAACCATTGCAGACTTTTGGTGTTCATTTCCGCAAATTTCTCTACACGAATGATTAACAATAATAGTATGATGAGACAGAAAGCGCGGTACGTTAAACCTTCACTATCTGTTTCTAAAGTGATTTAGAGTAGGCTTTCCCATATGTCCATTTCGATCATAACTGACTTGGTGAGAAACTGAGTATTTTGTGTGGTCATGCGCCTGACAATGAGTTCTGGAAGGTTTTTTGACAAATAGCAGCTGATAACAGATAAAATATGGGAAGAACACATTCGAGCAGAAAGCTTCATAAAACACAGAAAATAATTTCTTTAGGGACTGGTTTATGAAGACAGGGGGAAATCTTGAAAGACTGGTCGGCTTTCTATGTAGTATAGCTCAAAGAATAAGAGCTGCTAGCCCATGTAATGCTTAACATTTTTTAACAGATCATTTTGGAACATTTTAAGGTATGACCCACAGCTTTTGATCTCACACTTTCTTCTGAATTGTATTTTGTGTTGCAAGTGAAATAAAGCATGTTAATTATTTATGTACGACGTAAGTTCACGTATCTCGAAATAAAAACGACTTGATTTTTTTCTGGGAGTTCTTTAAACTATTGTCTATAAAGCAGAGATTTAAAAAGATGTTGTTTTCACAAATTATGGTTAAAAAAATTCTTAATAATGATTATCAAATACATCAGTAAATAACTCATAGTTTTTCTCTGAAAAAGTCTTTAATTTTCTAATGTAAGTCAAAATAGTCTAGTTTTTAGGTGAGTATGTTTTAAGACTGTACACAAAATTTCACCCCTCTGTCTTTAATAGTTTTTATAGAATGTTTACCAGAACATCAAAAAAAGTGAACTATCGGGAAATTCGGGTTAATTTAAGGCTTTTTTCTTTATCTAACCCACATAAAAGCAATGTATCCCATCTCCAGTCATCTCGTTTCTGGTGTTGCTCTTCTTCCCATTTCTTTTTAGACATCTTTTTATTCTTGCGTCTTTGGTGGCTTTCGACACTGTTCCTCTGCTTCGAAGAGTCGCCTGCGATCAATGGTAATTAAAACTCTTTACATACTTAGTCCACCAGACACATTCACCATAACTGAAACACGGCAGAGCATCCCTCACACCTAATATCGAAGTATTTAGTCCTACCAGAACAGTCTTTGGTATCCGCTCCCATACACAGTTGTTGAAACTTTCATTTGAGTTTCGAGTCCTACCATGGAAACACCTCTCTAATAATGTTGTGTCACAAAGATACCTAGATTTAGGTTTCACGACTTCCATTATAGCAAAAGGTAAATAATGTTTACAGTGAGAACAAAATTCTAACACAGCTGTCTGCGTGACATGTATGCGCCCACTTTTAAATTCCTCTAATTTTGAGGCTTTCCTCGAAGTACACTTTTCTTGTTCAGAAAACTACAAAGAATTTTTAAGACAAAAATTTAAAAATGAAATTTTTGAGACTTACTCACGTACTAGTCCCCTTTGGTTTGGTGCTTCAAAAACTTTTCTGTAGTCAAGCTGTTCTCCCCATGTTAAATCTCTGGCTTTTGTTTCCTTTTTTCCATATATATTGAGGAGTCAATACCTGTATTTGCCATTCTTTAAGCCCTTAATTTCAGAAACGATACTGGGCAGTGAGCTTAAGGACAAAGATTGGGTTGAGACTGGATGTTATTCAGGCAGCAAACTATATTTCTGTACAAGTGAACTTAGTTGTTACTGCTTTCAGTAAAATTCTGATGAATTTTGCTTCAAAATTTAATATTACTATGGTATTATTGTTATTGTTATTATTATTATTACTTACTCATTGAGACCTTTTAAAGGAAACTTGTTGACTTCAGTTCTCCATATTCTGTTCTCTGTTCCTCCTTTCCATCCAATATTCCTTTATCTTTTCACTGTGTCTCCTTTTTCCTCCGATCGTCCCCCTTCGAACTGATTTTCCTTTTCTTCTTGCCTTGAGTGATGTAATAGTTGTAATTCATCTTTTAATTACATAGAGGTAATCAATTTTACTTCTTTAACTAGTTTTTAATTTAATGTGAAATTTTGCCTGTTATGATATGTAGTTCCTGAAGTGTGTTATATTTGTTTATATGCCCAATTGCTTCCATAACACCAACAACATATGTAACAGATTTTAAAACAATAGACATGTGTTATAGAATGTTTTAAACTCAGAAGAATGTATTTCATGATATAATAAAATTACGTATGTTTTTCTCCATAATATTTTGTGATAGTTTGTATTATGTCCAGGTCTCCAAAATGTTGACATAATTTATCAAACAAAGGCTTCAGTTTTTTTCTATTATACATAAACACTTCATGTAATAAAAACTATTGGTGTTCTGTTACCTGATAGTAGTGTGTGTATATTACAGATCTTTTCAGCGAAAGCTTTAATGGTGAATTAATGGGCCTTGTTTAAAATTTTAATAACCTTGATTTTGTTTGCCAATTCATGATGAAATTAGTATTATAACATGTATTTCAAATTTTTGATTCAGTTACAAAATTACAGTGACTGATTTACTGAAAATTATATATTTTATATTCCAAGCAGCAAATTCTCTCAATTTTGTTTACATCATTATCTGTTATATATATAAAGCAGAATGTATGTGTATAAGTATGTATGTCTGGGATGTCCTCCGAAACCCCTGCATCTATTTCAACCAAATTTGACTCAGAAACAGCTGGCCTCACAAGTAGCAACACCATGGGCTTTACAACCTTCTGGTTCAAATATGAACAGATATTTGTGCAAAAACGTGTTCTTCCAGTCCCTAGTGCACAGGATGCCTTGCACAATGGGCATATTGTGTGGGAACAGTATCGGCCTTCCACATCAACCTGCTTGCTGGACAGCCTCCATGGAATGGGCAAGAAACGTTTTTCCGAAATCTAGGTTGCCCTGCATAACAGGTGTGTTCTGTTGGAGTTGTATCAGCCTGCTTTATCATCCTACGTTGCATGGCACCATGTACGTCAGGAGCAAATAAATGATTTTCAAGCCGCTGTATGACAGGAATGTTGTGGAAGTGGCATTAGTCTGCATTACTGAACTGTATTACAGGGCTGCGTGTGCCAATGAGCGTGGTTGGGAACAGGTTGAGATGGACAGAGGAGAGGATGGTCAGGGCAAGGGGGAGAAGGCAATGGACAGAGAGAGGGAAGAAGGGGGAGATGTGTGAGGCAGGTGGAAGGTGTAGAGGGACAGTGGGTAGATGGAAAAAGAATAGGGAGAGGTGGAGAGAGAGGGAGAGAAGGATATGGTCAGAGGAAAGGGGAGGAAGATATGGTCAGAAAGGGGTGGAGGAAACGAACACGGAGAGGGGGGAGAAGGAGATGAAGAAACAGAGAGAGTAGGGAGGAGGGGAGAGATAGAGGTGGGAGGATGAGATGAACAGATAGAGGGAGGAAGCGGTGACCATGAGGGACGAAGGAGATATGTTCAATATATATATATATATATATATATATATATATATAGAAAATTTATTTCCCGTTCTACAATGTTAAATTTCTGGAAATGGAAAGATTAAAGTCCAATTGGAAAAATAAATGTACTTTGCAAATGTGATTAATATTCCAACTGGTGGCCTTCAGCATCAATACATTTCTGAGTACGAGTCACCACTGATTCTGTACATTGTACAAAAGTGTCCAATGAGATTTCTGCGCACACCGCCTGAATCTCATTCCAAAGTGTGTCCAGGTTACACGGTTTACTTTTGTACACCTCATCTTTTACTTTGCCCCATAAAAAGAAATCCAGCGGCGTGAGGTCTGGAGAGCACGCAGGAAATTCGATTGGTCCCCTGTGTACTATCCACTGGCCTGGCACATTGTGATCCAGGTATGCTCGTAAGTCCCATGATAGTGCGGCAGGGCGCCTTCTTGTTGGAAATAAAACTCATCATTACCGTGTAATGCACGAATGGCCGGGAATATGGAGTCAGCAAGCATTGTCAGGTACGTTTCTCCAGTAACAGGCCTAATGAGTCCCCTTGCAGACAAACCACACCACACATTTACACCATGCAAATTCGCAGCCTTTTCAACTGTAATGTGAGGATTATCTTCAGCCCAGTACACACAATTGTGCCTATTGACAGTTCCACTGAGTTTGAATTGGGCTTCATCCAACCAAATTATGCTACCCATAAATCCCGGTTCGCATCTCACCATCTCCTGAACCCACTCACAAAATTCTAACCTTCGATCTGGACCGTCGTCACTTAGCTGTTGCACCAGCCTTGGAATGTACAAACGAAACTTGCCTTTCTTCAGAATGCATAGCACACTACTAGCACTTACATTACTCTCACGTGCCGCTTGCCTTGAAGATTTTTGAGGCGAACGTTGAAACAGTTCCAAGACCGCAGTTGTGGAATCATCACTTGTAGCTGTACGATGTCCCCGTGGTCGACCTTTGTGCACATCACACACTGTTCCATGAATTTCGAATTTGTCTCGTAAACGTGCAATTGTTAACCTTGAAGGTGGTTCTGTACCATACTCACTTCTCCACTGTCTTCGAACCGGAGCTGCACTCTCAAATTTCCAGTACCACTTAATTATCTGCTTCCGCGCTTCAAAGATCAAACGCACGTCCGCCATGTTGCAGTTACTTCCTTGCCACTGTTGTCACCAGTTGAAGAGACATAACATTACTTTCTCACAGATATTTAACCTTGTAGAACGGGAAATAAATTGTCTATGACAGTTCAAAGTGTGTATACATTTTTTACGCACCCTATATATATATATATATATATATATATATATATATATATATATATATATATATATATATATACAGGGAGAGTCACCTAACGTTTCCGCTGGATATATTTCGTAAACCACATCAAATACTGACGAACCGATTCCACAGACCGAACGTGAGGAGAGGTGCTAGTGTAATTGTTTAATACAAACCATACAAAAATGCACGGAAGTATGTTTTTTAACACAAGCCTACGTTTCTTTAAATGGAAGCACGTTAGTTTTGTTAGCACATCTGAACATATAAACAAATACGTAATCAGTGCCGTTTGTTGCTTTGTAAAATGTTAATTACATCCGGAGATATTGTAACCTAAAGTTGACGCTTGAAACCTCCGACGTTCAGTTGCGTGTTGTAACAAACACGGGCCGCGGTCGGCGAGCAGCATCTGCAGGGACATGTTTACGATGACGACCGTGTTTACGAGTGTGGCTGTGGTGCACTGCTGTGGTTTGGTCTAGCTGTCGCAGTGACCGCATGTAGCGCTTGCTGCTATTGTTATTCTGCATTCGTCTCCGCACGCAGACCAACTGTAGTACACCGTGTTACCAGACGTCTGTGATAGTGTAGTGTTGTAGGAACTATGACCATGGTGTATCCGACCTCTGAAAAGGCGGAGATGATACTCATCTATGGCGAGTGTCGACGAAATGCAGCTGAAGCCTGCAGGGTGTATGCAGAACGGTACCCGGACAGAGAGCATCCAACGTGCCGCTCATTGCAAAACATCTACCGCCAACTGTATGCAACAGGTATGGTCGTAGCACGCAAACGGGTCTGTAACAGGCCCGTCACAGGAGAGGCGGGTGCAGTTGGTGCTGTTGCCATGAACCCACACATGAGTACACGGGACATTGTGAGAGCCGGTGGACTGAGTCAAAGTAGTGTCATGCGCATACTGCATCCTCACCGCTTTCACCCGTTTCATGTGTCGCTACATCAGCAATTACATGGTGATGACTTTAATCATCGAGTGCAATTCTGTCAATGGGCATTAACAGAGAATGCGTTGCAGTTATACCTGTTTACCGATGAAGCGGGTTTCACAAACCACGGAGCAGTGAATCTACGGAACATGCATTACTGGTCCGTGGACAATCCTCGCTGTCTCAGACAGGTAGAGCGACAGCGACCGTGGACTGTAAATGTATGGTGCGGAATCATTGGCGACCACCTCATTGGTCCTCACTTCATTGCAGGGCCCCAAACAGCTGCAACACACTTCGCGTTTCTACAGAATGATCTGCCAACGTTGCTCGAAAATGTCCCACTGGAAACGCGTCGACGTATGTGGTATCAGCATGATGGTGCACCTGCACATTCCGCAATTAACACTAGGCTGACCCTTGACAGAATGTTTGACGGGCGTTTCATAGGAAGTGGAGGACGCATAAATTGGCCAGCCCGTTCTCCTGATCTTACACCTCTCTACTTCTTTCTGTGGGGTACGTTAAAGGAGAATGTGTACCGTGATGTGCCTACAACCCCAGAGGATATGAAACAACGTATTGTGGCAGCCTGCGGCGACATTACACCAGATGTACTGCGGCGTGTATGACATTCATTACGCCAGAGATTGCAATTGCGTGCAGCAAATGATGGCCACCACATTGAACATCTATTGGCCTGACATGTCGGGACACACTCTATTCCACTCCGTAATTGAAAACGGAAACCACGTGTGTACGTGTACCTCACCCCTCATGGTAATGTACATGTGCGTCAGTGAAAAAGACCAATAATAAGGTGTTAGCATGTGGACGTAATGTGCTGTTCCAGTCTCTTCTGTACCCAAGGTCCATCACCGTTCCCTTTGGATCCCTACGTAATTCGGTGCTCTTCGATACACACGATCGAACAGCGGAGGAGTGGTACTCAAGCGTCAATTTTAGGTTACAATATCTCCGGATGTAATTAACATTTTACAATGCAACAAACGGCACTGATTACGTATTTGTTTATATGTTCAGATGTGCTAACAAAACTAACGGGGTTCCATTTAAAAAAACGTAGGTTTGTGTTAAAAACATACTTCCGTGCATTTTTTTATGGTTTTTATTAACCAATTACACTAGCCCCTCTCCTCACGTTCGGTCTGTGGAATCGATTCGTCAGTATTTGATGTGGTTTACGAAGTATATCCAGCGGTAATGTTAGGTGACTCACCCTGTGTGTGTATATATATATATATATATATATATATATATATATATATATATATATATATATATATATATATATATATATATATATATACAGGGTGTTTCAAAAATGACCGGTATATTTGAAACGGCAATAAAAACTAAACGAGCAGCGATAGAAATACACCGTTTGTTGCAATATGCTTGGGACAACAGTACATTTTCAGGCGCACAAACTTTCGAAATTACAGTAGTTACAATTTTCAACAACAGATGGCGCTGCAAGTAATGTGAAAGATATAGAAGACAACGCAGTCTGTGGGTGCGCCATTCTGTACGTCGTCTTTCTGCTGTAAGCGTGTGCTGTTCACAACGTGCAAGTGTGCTGTAGACAACATGGTTTATTCCTTAGAACAGAGGATTCTTCTGGTGTTGGAATTCCACCGCCTAGAACACAGTGTTGTTGCAACAAGACGAAGTTTTCAACGGAGGTTTAATGTAACCACAGGACCGAAAAGCGATACAATAAAGGATCTGTTTGAAAAATTTCAACGGACTGGGAACGTGACGGATGAACGTGCTGGAAAGGTAGGACGACCGCGTACGGCAACCACAGAGGGCAACGCGCAGCTAGTGCAGCAGGTGATCCAACAGCGGCCTCGGGTTTCCGTTCGCCGTGTTGCAGCTGCGGTCCAAATGACGCCAACGTCCACGTATCGTCTCATGCGCCAGAGTTTACACCTCTATCCATACAAAATTCAAACGCGGCAACGCCTCAGCGCCGCTACCATTGCTGCACGAGAGACATTTGCTAATGATATAGTGCACAGGATTGATGACGGCGATATGCATGTGGGCAGCATTTGGTTTACTGACGAAGCTTATTTTTACCTGGACGGCTTCGTCAATAAACAGAACTGGCGCATATGGGGAACCGAAAAGCCCCATGTTGCAGTGCCATCGTCCCTGCATCCTCAAAAAGTACTGGTCTGGGCCGCCATTTCTTCCAAAGGAATCATTGGCCCATTTTTCAGATCCGAAACGATTACTGCATCACGCTATCTGGACATTCTTCGTGAATTTGTGGCGGTACAAACTGCCTTAGACGACACTGCGAACACCTCGTGGTTTATGCAAGATGGTGCCCGGCCACATTGCACGGCCGACGTCTTTAATTTCCTGAATAAATATTTCGATGATCGTGTGATTGCTTTGGGCTCTCCGAAACATACAGGAGGCGGCGTGGATTGGGCTCCCTATTCGCCAGACATGAACCCCTGTGACTTCTTTCTGTGGGGACACTTGAAAGACCAGGTGTACCGCCAGAATCCAGAAGCAATTGAACAGCTGAAGCAGTACATCTCATCTGCATGTGAAGCCATTCCGCCAGACACGTTGTCAAAGGTTTCGGGTAACTTCATTCAGAGACTACGCCATATTATTGCTACGCATGGTGGATATGTGGAAAATATCGTACTATAGAGTTTCCCAGACCGCAGCGCCATCTGTTGTTGAAAATTGTAACTACTGTACTTTCGAAAGTTTGTCTGCCTGAAAATGTACTGTTGTCCCAAGCATATTGCAACAAACGGTGTATTTCTATCGCTGCTCGTTTAGTTTTTATTGCCGTTTCAAATATACCGGTCATTTTTGAAACACCCTATATATATATATATATATATATATATATATATATATATATATATATATATATATATATATATATATATATAATGTGTGTGTGTGTGTGTGTGTGTGTGTGTGTCTGGTACGTATACGTGGGTGAAGCTAAGGCAAAAATCAAAAAGGCTATTAGTATGTTTTGATGTAAACATGTGGAGTGTGAGTAGTGTGTTGGACAGCGGAGTAGGAAGGGCTCTTCAGCCATAGCAAGTTGTGATTTGAGCCAAGCAATTTCTCTATTGGACGATTGGACCTCAGCGGCCACGTGTCCAAGAATAAGTTTTCATCTTGGCGGCTCCGGAGGATACAAGACCGCCGAAGTTATTCCTACTGCAGATGTCTGAGGTTGTGATACCTTGGTTAAGATGGAAGCACGGCAGCTTAGAACTACGGTGACGTAGCTTACTTCTCTTTAGTGTATTTGGGGACACTGTGAGTTAGCAGAATGTTCCTTTCTATTGTCTTCCTCAGCACGTCGCCGTCTGCTTATGCGCCTTACCCGCCTCAAGGCTATTAGAACTCTAAAAATAACGGTTCAATCCTCGTGTTTGCTTAAGGCTCAGTCGTGGACACATTGAATTCGAGTTCAAGAGGCCTGAACGTGTTTCTACCACCTGCTTATTGGAACACCAGTAAATTTTTGTTTTCCTGTAATTAAGACATAGTGTTTTTTTACCTTTTTCTACATGAGTTACCTCATTTATTGCTGTGAATGGCTATTATGGTTGCTAGTTAACTTGTTATTTCTGGGAGAAAAGGATTCGTTCCAATTGCTTGGTATCTAAGTACTGTCTGCTAACGTAATCGAAGTTCATTTGCCAACTGTGTGCTTTTTTGAAACTGAATTGTGGTTGGCGGACGAACCTTCTTATCTCCTCGCTGAAATTTTGGTTTGTGTTCAGTAATAATGCTCGATTGTATTTTTGCTATTGAGACTAGAGCTTGGTTTCCACCCCTTCACTGATACGTCAATGTGTAATTGCGCTCTTATCCATATTGCGCTCATGTGCATTTTCAACTTTTTGCGGTATAACGAACAGTCCATTGAATTTCATGGACGTAGCAGCGCAAATAAAATTTGTTCTACTGGTATTTCGGGCAGGCATTGTCCAGCCACTCTCGGAGTAAATCGCAATTTTTTTTATCTTTCATTCCTTCACCGGAAGGGTGGGGCGGACTCATGGAGGGCTTAATACCGCTTTGGAGCCTTAGCTTATTCTTACGTTATTCTGTTGTGGCACTTTTTATTTGTTAAATTGGGTAGGAAGGTACTTATTCTCTATGTCCTATATTTGTTTTTCTTGATTTTTATTTCTTTTGTGTTCTTTTCTTGTATCTTCTTTTATTTTTGCTGGCATGGGGGATATACACAACCCTGGCATTTGTCTTACAGCTGAGGGCGACCCCCTGAAACCTCAGCCAGGGTTGGGTGTCTTTCCTGTTTCTATCTCTTCTTTAGTCGTGTGTGTTGTTAGTTTGTAGGTGCTCCGGTAGTTGTTTTCTTCTTGTGATTGCCTCTAACTCCTTGTGTTTTCCGGGATGCACTTTCCTTGTTACTATTGCTGTGATTTGCGGTGGGTATGGATATTTGTACGTGGTAGATTTAGGTGGAAATGTGGTTTGATGATTAGGTCCTTGATGTTTTCGTTCCTCGTCAGTCTGTTGTCCCCGTTGTGTGGCTAACTGCTTTATTAGGCGTTCTTCCATGGAGTCCGTTTCGAGAGTAGTGTGTAATGTTGCCGTTCTTTCGCGCGGTTTCTTCGCTGTTGTTCGTAACACCCTTCTGCCGGTGGATTTAATTCGGTTACAATGCGTTAGGCTTCTGCTCCCTGCTATTGCTGCCGGCCAGTGTTGCCGAGCAGTTCTAGGCGCTTCAGTCTGGAACCGCGCAACCGATACGGTCGCAGGTTCGAATCCTGCTTCAGGCATGGATGTGTGTGATGTCCTTAGGACAGTTAGGTGTAAGTAGTCCTAAGTTCTAGGGGACTGATGACCATAGATGTTAAGTCCCATAGTGCTCGGAGCCATTTGAACCATTTGCCATACTACAGTTGGTCTGCGTGCGGAGACGAATGCAGAGTAACAATAGCAGCAAGCGCTACATGCGGACACTGCGACAGCTAGACCAAACCACAACAGTGCACTACAGCCACACTCGTAAACACGGTCGTCATCGTAAACATGTCCCTGCAGATGCTGCCCGCCGACCGTGACCCGTGTTTGTTACAACACGCAACTCACCGTCGGAGGTTTCAAGCGTCAACTTTAGGTTACAATATCTCCGGATGTAATTAACATTTTACAATGCAACAAACGGCACTGATTACGTATGTGTTTATATGTTCAGATGTGCTAACAAAGCTAACGTGGTTCCATTTTAAAAAACGTAGGTTTGTGTTAAAAAACATTCTTCCGTGCATTTTTGTATTAAACAATTACACTAGCCCCTCTCCTCACGTTCGGATTGTGGAATCGGTTCGTCAGTATTTGATGTGGTTTACGAAAAATATCCAGCGGTAACGTTAGGTGACTCACCATATCTGCTTTATTAGGCGTTCTTCCATTGAGTCCGTTTCGAGAGTAGTGTGTATGCCGTTCTATCGCGTGGTTTCTTCGCTGTTGTTTGTAACACCCTTCTGCCGGTGGATTTAATTCGGTTACAATGCGTTAGACTTCTGCTCCCTGCTATTGCTGCCGGTCGGTGTGGCCGAGCGGCTCTAGGCGCTTCAGTCTGGAACCGCGCAACCGCTACCGTCGCAGGTTCGAATCCTGCTTCAGGCATGGATTTGTGTGATGTCCTTAGGTCAGTTAGGTGTAAGTAGTTCTAAGTTCTAGGGGACTGATGACCTCAGATGTTAAGTCCCATAGTGCTCAGAGCAATTTGAACCATTTTGTTATTGCTGCATATTCTAGACTCGGCCTTATAGCACTATTGGTGTCGCAGCTCATCAGTTTCTGTGTTGTAGTAATTTAACTTCAGCCAATTTTGTACTTGCAATACCTATTGTTTGTGTTGTATTTGTTTTCCAGCTTAGGAGGTTGTCAAACGCTAGACCTAACTATTTAGCTGTCTTTTTTGGTTCAACTCTTTGTCCCCAAAGTGTTATTTCCACATTTTCGGGGCTTTGGTGTTTGTGTTTTTCCACGACAAACGACTTTCAACAACTTATTATATGCATAATTGTTGCAACTGATTGCCGGGAATTTTATATATATATATATATATATGGGGGGGGGGGGGGTGCGTGTGTGTGTGTGTGTGTGTGTGTGTGTGTGTGTGTCTATACACACATTTGAATTACAAAAAACAAATACTAAAAAAAAAGGTTGCAGTGCGCGAGATTCGATCCGCCGACCTTCGGATTACGAACCCGAGCGCTTACCGCAGCGCCACGACGCTGTAGGAAATTATTAATCATAGAGAGTGTTTCACCGCAACGGTTTATTTTAACCGTCGATTTTCTCGACAACGGCTGAGAAGTGCATCTTGGTGCTTTGCCACATTACACCTCTGGCCATGAGCTTTTATTATGCGCAGTATGAATCGAATCTGAATTTCACAATTGGCGGCCTCCCCTTGTTAGCCGGGTTTGGTCGTATTCTCCATGTGGACATCCAATTTTCTAATGATTTTATGAATCTGTTGGTTTTTCCCGAGATCAGTTCCGTTGCTGGGACGTGGCACCAGAAGGCCATGTCATCGGCGTATAGGGCGAGTTCTTCGTTCAGACCAGTTGGTTTTGGTATATTTGATGTATATGTATTGTAGATTGTCCCTTGTTGTACTCCTACTTGTGGTCTGAATGTCTCTGAAAATATGTCGCCAACTTTTACCTTTACGTTTCTTTCTGTGATAGTTTTTTTGTATTAATTTTACTATCTCTTCTGCGATAACGTTTTTGAGTAGTTTATTTGTGAGCCCCAGATGCCAAACATTATCGAAAGCTCTTTCGATATCGAGTAGCAGCGCTGCTACCACGTTTCCAGTGTTGATTGTTTCTGTGCTATTACTGGTTAAGCGAAAAATCAAATTCAAAAGGCTCCAAGCACTATGGGACTTAACATCTGAGGTCATCAGTCCCCTAGACGTAGAACTACTTAAACCTAACTAACCTAAGACAGCACATACACCCATGCCCGAGGCAGGATTCGAACCTGTAACCGTAGCAGCAGCGCGGTTCCGGACTGAAGCGCCTAGAACCGCTCGGCCACCGCGGCCGGTGGTTAAGCGAAAAATAGGGTCTACTCTCCATCTATTTTTCCTGAATCCGCTTTGTTCTTCAGCCAGTATTTGGCGTTTGTCTGGGAACTTTTGTAGTCGACTAGTAAGTATTGCTTCGAACGTTTTGCCTTTTACTGGTAGTAGTGATATCGGACGGCATGATCTCGGGTCCTGTTTGTGGCTTCGGCAGCGTCTTGTGCGTCTTTCCATTGCTGTGGCGTTCTTTGCAATTTGAGCGCGGCGTTGAAGAGGTTTTTCAGTGGTGGTATTATGATCTGTTGTGGTATCAGCCTGAGATGGTGATGTGTAATTCCGTCTGAGCTGGGTGCTGTTACCTTCCCGCATGCTATTGCAATTTCTGTCTCGCCTGCTGAGATATCTTTGACAAGTGCGGTTTGGTCTTCGTCGTATACTGTGTGGCGCGGTTCCTCTAGTATTTTCTTGGTGTCCGTTTCTATTTCTTTTTCTATTTCGTCGTTAAATTTCTCGTCCCGAGGGTGGGTGTATACTTCTTTCAGTACTCTCATGAACTCATGGGCCTTTTTCTCCTCTCATGTTGTGATGTCTCCTTTGGTGATGAGTGGTGGCTATTGATTTTGGTTTTCGTGTGTAATTCGTTTAAATTTTCTCCAGAAGTCCGCTGGATTTTTTGAATCTAAATTCTATATTTTTCTGTTGAGTGTTCGAGGTCTGTGTTGTCTTAGGAGGTATCTGATCTGATCATTTAACCGGTTCCATTGGTCTTTATCGTTGGATCGCGGCTTTGTTTGAACTGTACATATACTTTTCTTTTTTGTTTTGTGAGTCCGTGTATGTTTGCTCGAATTCTTTGAACTCCCTCCGTAATTCTTCTTGTTGGGGCACTAGTTTCGATAGCATCGTAGATCACTGTCGTGATGTGTTCGTTTAATTCCTCCATTTCCTCCTAGTCTGTAATCTCTTCCGTTGGTGCCGTTAGGTTTACATCGTTGGTGCCGTTAGGTTTTCCTTGATGTAGGCGAACTATTTGTTTTTATCTATGTTTTTCCTATCCTTACATGTTTTTGTTACCGGTTTTGTCCGTTCTGGGTTTATTGCAGTGGTAGCTGTGAGGAGCGGAAGGTGGTCGCTTCCTATGCTGCCTCCTATTTCTACATTTCCTATGTGCCTTGCTAGGTCCGCTGTGTGTAGTATATGGTCCGGTGTCGAGTATCCTGTATGATTTATAAAGGTGGGTTTGGTGTTGGGCATTCTCAGAATGTGTGTGTTTTCCTCCAGTATTTCTTCCAATTGTCTGCCGTTTCTGTTCGTCCGTTTGCCTCCGAAATTTATTGACCTTGCATTAAAGTCTCCGAGGATGATGCTTGGTCCTAGATTGAAGATATGTTTATCTGTAGGGGGGACGTATATGACGGCGATGTGAATTGTTCTGAATGACTTTGTTGCTACTTTTATTGCTAGTACTTTATGTTTGTCGAAGCACTGTGGAAGTTCGATTTGAACGGTCGCTAGTTTTTTGTGGTGTAGTACAGCTGTTCCGCCATTGCGTCTTGCCTCGATTACATCGTCTTTACGACAGCACGTGTAATCCAATATGTTTATCGGAGCTTGCCCCTCCCTGATTTCCGTCATTCCTAGGATTTGAATCTCTTGCCTCTTCATTATTTGTTCAATTAGAGGTTTTTTTATATTGCAGCCATTCGCATTTACGAATTCCATTTTTGTGCCCATCATATTTATACTAGTGAATTGGCTGTTTTTTCGTTTTCTTTCGTGTCTTTCCCTATATTATTTTGGTAGCTGTCTGTACGGGAGATCAGCGGCAACCAAAATAACATAGGGATAGATGTGAAGAGAACGATAAAACAGGAAGTTCACTAGTATTATACTGACGACAACGTACCAAGCGCGGCCTTATATGCTCCACAGCGGCGGTACGAGCCCGCGAGTCGCAGACGTCGATCGACAACAAAGAGATACGCTTACACACGCAACGCCTGCGGCGAAGGCGTACAGACATTCGATTCACTTATCGATGTATTTCCGATGGCGATGACACCATGACGACTTCTGCGCAGCAGAGATGCCGTCATTGTGTTATCGCCGCCGAACATACATCGATAAGCGAATCGAATGTCTGTACGCCTTCGCCACAGTCGGCACATGTGAAGCAAGAGTATCTCCTTGCTGCCGACCAGCATCTGTAACTCGCGGGCGTGCTACGCCGAGGTGGAGGATATAACGCAGCGCTTGGCCCCTATTGTGTTCAGTTTTACAATTGAAAGATTAAAGATGATTCATGATTTAACTAATAAATGAACTTCCGTGTCCTTTTGGAGAACTGAATGTACACTACTGGCCATTAAAATTGCTACATCACAAAGATGTCGTGCTACAGACGCTAAATTTAAGCGACAGGAAGAGGATGGTGTGATATGCAAATGATTATCTTTTCAGAGCATTCACATATCGTTGGCGCCGGTGGCAACACCTACAACGTGCTGACATGAGGAAAGTTTCCAACCGATTTCTCATACACAAACAGCAGTTGACCGGCGTTGCCTGGTGAAACGTTGTGATGCCTCGTGTAAGGAGGAGAAATGCGTACCATCACGTTTCCGACTTTGATAAAGATCGGATTGTAGCCTATCACAATTGCGGTTTATCGTATCGCGACATTGCTGCTTGCGTTGGTCAAGATCCAATGACCGTTAGCAGAATATGGAATCGATGGGTTCAGGAGGGTAATACGGAACGCCGTGCTGGATCCCAACGGCCTCGTATCACTAGCAGTTGGGATGACAGGCATCTTATCCGCATGGCTATAACGGATCGTGCAGCCACGTCTCGATCCCCGAGTCAACAGATGGGGACGTTTGCAAGACAACAACCATCTACACGAACAGTTCGTCGACGTTTGCAATAGCATGGACTATCAGCTCGGAGACCATGGCTGCAGTTATCCCTGACGCTGCATCACAGACAGGAGCGCCTGCGACGGTGTACTCAACGACGAACCTGGGTACACGAATGGCAAAACGTCATTTTTTTCGGATGAATCCATGTTCTGTTTACAGCATCATAATGGTCGCATCCGTGTTTGGCGACATCGCAGTGAACGCACACTGGAAACGTGTATTTGTCATCGCCATACTGGCGTGCCATTGGTTACACGTCTCGGTCACCTCTTGTTCGCACTGACGGCACTTTGAACAGTGGACAATACATTTCAGATGTGTTACGACTCGTGGCTCTACCTTTCATTCAATCTCTGCAAAACCCTACATTTCAGCAGGATAATGCACGACCGCATGTTGCAGGTCCTGTACGGGGATTTCTGGATACAGAAAATGTTCGACTGCTGCCCTGGCCAGCACATTCTCCAGATCTCTCACCAACTGAAAACGTCTGGTCAATGGTGTCCGAGCAACTGGCTCGTCACAATACGCCAGTCACTACTCTTGATGAACTGTGGTATCGTGTTGAAGCTGCACGGGCAGCTGTACCTGTACACGCCATCCAAGCTCTGTTTGACTCAATGCCCAGACGTATCAATGCCGTTATTACGGCCAGAGCTGGTTGTTCTGGGTACTACTTTCTCAGGATCTATGCACCCAAACTGCGTGAAAATGTAATCACATGTCAGTTCTAGTATAACATACTTCTCCAATGAATACCGGTTTGGCATCTGCATTTCTTCTTGGTGTATCAATTTTAATGGCCAGTAGTGTAAATTTGAAAGTCATTTCTTAAGTAAGTTTTAATTTCATTAGTGAGTGTTGTTGTGGTACATCCTGTGATACTAAGCACATTGTAAATTATTGAGCTGGCTCTCAGAAAACACGATGAGGGGGAACTTTAAATTGTTTGTCACACAAATTCGTCTTGTTGTAGCTGTTGTGTTGAAGCAATAGATACAGTATTAAATTTTTGCATCATTCTTGTGTCACTAAAAATTTTTTGTGTCATAATAATTACTTGGTATCACATTATAGGAACTGACACTTAGTGATGTGTTGTTGAAACTATTGTCTTCCAGAACTGTGATAGTTAAGTACAAAGCTCATTTGTTGTCTTTGAACATAAATATTTTCAAAACATTATACAACATTTTGGGTTTCCTATTTTTTTGACAGTATCATGTCGGTCAGCTTGATGGTGTCTTAAAATCGTACTTGAATGCAAAGTAAACATTACATCACTTGTTGGGGAAGTACAATTTATGAAATTCTCTTGAGACTTCTTGTTCTTGTTCTTGTTGTTCTTAAAGTGTTTTTTTAATTAATTGTTGCAAGCTTACAAGTAAATTTTTCTTAATTCGTTTGATTGATCATTTATAAACAAAATGTTAAATAAATATTTTGGTCACAAATGATGTTCAACCCTTATTTGGGCCTAGTCCTCCCTCTCCTAGGCAGCCTCACACTGTAGCTGTGTACCACTGTCAACCCTCTTCTTCTTTCTTTACTCTACAACTCATGATGAGCCTTGTCCTCTTCTACAATCTCCTCACATTTCTCTCCGTCCAATACTGTCCAGTTTCTATAGCACATCTTCCTAAGATCTTTGATGACTCCATCTTCCCATCTGGCTTTTGGTCGACGACATCCTCTCTGCCATCCTGGCTTTCCTTGTAATATTCTTGGGAGCCACATGTCCTGTCCACCTCAGTCTGGATGATTTCACTATCCTTCTGATGGGTAGGTCTTCGCATATGATATACAACTCATGGTTGTATCTCCTCCAGCTTACTTTTTTACAAGATTGTGTCGATAATTCGTCTAAGTACCTTTCTTTCAAATGCATCCAGTAGTTCAATATCTTTAGTTGTTAATGTCCAGGTTTCAGAGGCATATGCAAGCACTGGCCGTATAAGTAATTTATAGATAGTTAATTTAGTTGTACGAGTCAGGAGCCTTGAGGGTAGAAGTCCTGTTAGGGCAAAATAGGCTCTATTGACTAATATTAATCTCTGCTTAATTTCTTAGGATGTATCATTTAGATGGGTAACTGTCGAGCCCAGGTACTTGAAAAGTTAAACTCTCTCAAACATATAATTGCCTATTGTTATTGCATTTGGCATATTTTCTCTATGTGCTTTTCCAGCTGCCATATAGTTTGTTTTTTTGTTCATTAATAATTAACCCCATGTTCTTACTAGCCTGTTCTAGAGCCGTAAATGTCTCTTCCATTGCTTTATGGGTTCTTACTAATATATCTATGTCAACCAATTTGAGAGTTTCGCGATTTCTCGAATTCATCGAAGATGAATGCCTTGATGGTTCTTTTAAAGAGTACACGGACTGCTTGCTTCCCTGCCCCTGCCCACCTGAGATATTCCTTCATCTCTGATGACCAAGATATCAGCGAGGACACTGGACTTTATCCTGCCACCGTATGTGTATTAAAACAACAAGCCAGTCGCTGTGACCGAGCGCTTCTAGGCGCTTCAGTCCTGAACCGCGCTGCTGCTACGGTCGCAGGTTCGAATCCTGCCTCCAGCATGGATGTTTGTGATGTCCTTAGATTAGTTAGGTTTAAATAGTTCTACGTCTAGGGGACTGATGACCTCAGATGTTAAGTCCCATAGTGCTTAGAGCCATTTGGAACATTTAAAACAACATATCTTCTTAAATTTCTAATCCTACGCTGCCCAACTCGATATCTTTATAAATGGAGAACACTGTTAGCGCAACGTTGACCAGTATCGTCAAACACAGAGTGTAACATTGTGTGCTCATAATTCAAGGAAATTTCCAAGTGGTAGTTCTACCGCTGTTGCGCCGCAGTTTAATTGGGATAAAGTAGTGATATACATAAATTACATTTAGTGTATGGCAGCTGGAACAATTGAGTAACTACAATGCTGGTCATTAAAATTGTAACTTCAGGCAAATAATGAACTTTTATTTGTAATTTGTATATAATATACCAGCAAGAATACGTTATTAAATCTGCAGGTACAAAATAGGTATCTGCTAGAAAACCGTGAGTAACAGAAGAAATACTTCAGTTGATCGATCAAAGAAGGAAGTACAAAAATGTTCAGGAAAATTCAGAAATACAAGTCGCTGAGGAATGGAGTAAATGAGAAGTGCAGGGGAACTAAGACGAAGTAGCCCCATGAAATATGTGAAGAAATCAAAAAAGAAATGATGGTCCCAAGGACTGACTCAGCATATAAGAAAGACAATATGACCTTCGCTGAAATTAAAAGGAAATTGTTAACAATAAGAGTGCAATGGGAATTCCATTGTTAAACGCAGAGGAGACGCTGGATAGTTGGAAAGAGTACATTGAAGGCCTCTATGAGAGAGAAGATTTGTCTCATGTGATAGAAGAAGAAACAGGAGTGATTTAGAAGAGACAGGGGATGCAGTATTAGAATCATAATTTAAAGGTCCTTTGGAAGCCTTAAGATCAAATAAGACACAAGGAATATCTTTCCACAGTCATTATATCTGGCTAAAATAACATGAAATACATCCTGCCGCAGACAACATGTCTGTTTACTGGAACCGTCAAAACTGGAGAATAAAATTACATGAATCAAATACTACTATTACAGACAACATGTCTCTACCTAGCGACGGTCGGAACTGTAATAAATAAAATTGCATGAAACAAATACTGCTGTAACAGACAACATGTCTGTCTACTGAAACGCTCAGAACTGGAGAGCCGGACTGCCCGAGACACTTCGCGCATCAAGCTAGCAAGGCGTGACCCAAACGCCACCGAAGTTGCATCGGCAGTAATATCGTCAGTCTTTTGTTTTAGTAATAGTTTGATTTTAATAATTTTGAAATGACTGATTGATAGCTGGCTGTTGAGAGATGTTTATTTAAAAAAATTAAGTAATTTGGATGACAGGTTTAATTAATAATAGCAACTAAAGTTTGACGTTTTGGCGCCCTACCACCGAACACAGCAGCCAATCACAGAGCAGCAAGCAGCATCATGCAGGCGGTCTTTCTCACGGGAATGGTACCGAATCTAACATCTGTCACCGGTACCTCATCCCACATTGCGTCATCTCTATGCTTCTTGCATCTCCTGGAGCCTAATATGATGGCTGAGTAAGCCAGAAATATTACAACCTAGATAAAGTGTTCAACAATGTCAAATGTTACAAGATTTTCGAAATTCTGAGGAAATAGGGGTAAGCTATAGAGAGAGAAGAGTAATATACAACATCTACAAGAGGTAAGAGGGTATAATGAGAGTGCAAAACCAAGAACGGGGTGTTGAGAATAAATAAGAGAGTAAGACAGAGATGTAGTCTTTCGCCCCAACTGTTCAGTCTGTACATCAAGAAAGCAATGAAGGAAATATAACAAAAGATTAGAAGTGGAATTAAAATTCAAGGTGAAAGGATATCAGTGATTTGATTTGCTGATGACGTTATTATCCTCAGTGAAAGTGAAGAAGAATTATATGATCTGCTGAGTGAAATGAACAGTCTAATGAATACAGAGTATGGATTGAGAGTAAATTGAGAAGTACTGAGAAGTAGCAGAAATGAGAACAACAAGAAACTTAACATCAGTATTGATCGTCACAAAATAGATGAAGTTAAGGATTTCTACTACCTACACAGCAAAATAGATTAGATTAGATTAATTTACTTTCATTTCAATTGATCCATAGTGAGGAGGTCCTCCAGGATATGGAACATGTCAGAAAAACAATAATACGTGACAAATATTTACAACTGAAACAAATTTTTGTAATGAACACTACATGAAAAAATCCTTTTACAGACACTAATGCACTAAATTTAAAATACAAAAAGATACAAAAAGGTTTTTTTTATTTAACATGTAATAGAATTACTACAATACTTATTTACAATGAACACATTACTGCACTGAGATGATGCAGAAGTTAGATTGTACTTACACACACACACACACACACACACACACACACACACACACACCTATTTTCAATAAACACATTACTGCACTGAAATGGTGCTTATATATACACTCCTGGAAATTGAAATAAGAACACTGTGAATTCGTTGTCCCAGGGAGGGCAAACTTTATTGACACATTCCTGGGGTCAGATACATCACATGATCACACTGACAGAACCACAGGCACATAGACACAGGCAACAGAGCATGCACAATGTCGGCACTAGTACAGTGTATATCCACCTTTCGCAGCAATGCAGGCTGCTATTCTCCCATCGAGACAATCGTAGAGATGCTGGATGTAGTCCTGTGTAACGGCTTGCATGCCATTTCCACCTGGCGCCTCAGTTGGACCAGCGTTCGTGCTGGACGTGCAGACCGCGTGAGATGGCGCTTCATCCAGTCCCAAACATGCTCAATGGGGGACAGATCCGGAGATCTTGCTGGCCAGGGTAGTTGACTTACACCTTCTAGAGCACGTTGGGTGGCACGGGATACATGCGGACTTGCATTGTCCTGTTGGAACAGCAAGTTCCCTTGCCGGTCTAGGAATGGTAGAACGATGGGTTCGATGACGGTTTGGATGTACCGTGCACTATTCAGTGTTCCCTCGACGATCACCAGTGGTGTACGGCCAGTGTAGGAGATCGCTCCCCACACCATGATGCCGGGTGTTGGCCCTGTGTGCCTCGGTCGTATGCAGTCCTGATTGTGGCGCTCACCTGCACGGCGCCAAACACGCATACGACCATCATTGGCACCAAGGCAGTAGTGACTCTCATCGCTGAAGACGACACGTCTCCATTCGTCCCTCCATTCTCGCCTGTCGCGACACCACTGGAGGCGGGCTGCACGATGTTGGGGCGTGAGCGGAAGACGGCCTAACGGTGTGCGGGACCGTAGCCCAGCTTAATGGAGACGGTTTCGAATGGTCCTCGCCGATACCCCAGGAGCACCAGTGTCCCTAATTTGCTGGGAAGTGGCGGTGCGGTCCCCTACGGCACTGCGTAGGATCCTACGGTCTTGGCGTGCATCCGTGCGTCACTGCGGTCCAGTCCCAGGTCGACGGGCACGTGCACCTTCCGCCGACCACTGGCGACAACATCGATGTACTGTGGAGACCTCACGCCCCACGTGTTGAGCAATTCGGCAGTACGTCCACCCGGCCTCCCGCATGCCCACTATACGCCCTCGCTCAAAGTCCGTCAACTGCACATACGGTTCACATCCACGCTGTCGCGGCATGCTACCAGTGTTAAAGACTGCGATGGAGCTCCGTATGCCACGGCAAACTGGCTGACACTGACGGCGGCGGTGCACAAGTGCACAAATGCTGCGCAGCTAGCGCCATTCGAAGGCCAACACCGCGGTTCCTGGTGTGTCCGCTGTGCCGTGCGTGTGATCATTGCTTGTACAGCCCTCTCGCAGTGTCCGGAGCAAGTATGGTGGGTCTGACACATCGGTGCCAATGTGTTCTTTTTTCCATTTCCAGGAGTGTATATATATATATATATATATATATATATATATATATATATATACCACACATATATACCACACACAAATCAGTTGGTCCTACTGAAAAATTCATCAGTGGAGTAGAATGAGTTGGCCACCAATAAATCCTTTAGGCTACTCTTAAACTGAATTTCATTGGTTGTTAAGCTTTTTATGGCTGCTGGCAAGTTACTGAAAATGTGTGTTCCTGAGTAATGCACACCTTTTTGTGCAAGTGTAAGTGAAGATTACTCTTATTTCTAGTATTGGTTCCATGAATTGAGCTGTTGGTTTGTAAAAGTGATATATTGTAATTCATTAAGGAATAAATATATTGGGAAGCAGTAGCTAGTATCCCTAGTTCCCTAAACAGGCTTCTGCAGGATGTTCTTGAGTTCACACCACATATAACTCTTACTGCACGTTTTTCTGCTTGGAAAACTTTAGCTTGGCTTGATGAATTAGCCCAAAAAATAATCCCATATGACATTATGGAAAGAAAGTAAGCATAGTATGCCAGTTTTTTCGTTTTTATATCCCCTATGTCTGACACAATTCACATTGCAAATAGAGATTTGTTAAGTCGCTTCAGCAGTTCTGTGGTGTGCTCCTCCCACTTGAATTTATCATCAAGCTGTAATCCCAAGAATTTAACACTGTCCACTTCTTCTATCTGCTTGTCATTGTATGTTAGGCATATACTCATGGGACGCCCCGTACAAGTTCTGAACTGCATTTAGTGTGTTTTTTCAAAGTTTAGTGACATTGAATTGGCTAGGAACAAGTGATTAATGTCCACAAAGATTTTATTAGCCGATCTTTCTAAGACTACACTTGATTTGCTATTTATTGCAATGTTTGTATCATCAGCAAACAAAACTAACTTGGCATCTGATAATGTTACTGATGCAAGGTCATTGATATACACAAGAAAAAGTAAGGGCCCTAAAATGGAACCTTGTGGGACCCCACATGTAATTACTTCCCAGTTGGATGATGCCTGATAGCTACCAATGACAATGACAGATGGAGTGAGGATGTCAAATGTAGACTAGCACTAGTAGAAAGGACGTTCTTGCCCAAGAGAAATCTACTAATATCAAACGTAGGCATTAATTTTATGAAGAGTTTCTGAGAATGTATGTGTTGAGCACAGCATTCTATGGTAGTGAAACATGGACTGTGGGAAAACAGGAACTGAAGACAATCGAAGCATTTGAGATGTGGTGGTACAGACGAATGTTGAAAATTAGGTGGACTGATAAGGTAAGAAATGAGAAGGTTCGGCACAGAATTCGAGAGGAAACGAATACGTGGAAAACACTGTCAAGAAGAAGGGACAGGATGATACGACATCTATTACGACATCAGGAAATTATTTCCATGATTTAGAGGGAGCTGTAGAGTGTAAAAACTGTAGAGGAAACAGAGATACAAATACATCAATCAAACAATTGCGGATGTAGGTAGCAGCAAGTGCTACTCTGAGATGAAGGTGTTGGCACAGGAGACGAATCCATGCCGATACGTATCAGAGCAGTCACCAAACCATTTATCAAACATGGTAATATGATTAAAAAAAACATGATTGCGGGTGTGAGCGTACAAGCTGTGGGGGGAGATTAGAGAGGTATTTTCCTGCCACAGAGCACATGGCTGGCTGTTGCTTTGGGGCTGTGGCGAGTGGCTAACGTTTACACGGCCTTGGGAAAAGCCTGAGCAGAAGCTTTGCAGGGCAGCTTATGGCCATGTTTTCGCGCTTAGAGGAATTTATATGCCAGGGAAAATAGATGAAAACAAAACTAAGAGTGACACGGAGGTGCAAATTGGCACTCATGGTCAGAGAAACATGTAAATCTAAATTATAGCGATGCTCCACAAAAATATGTAGTGACGTTCTAAAACGATCAAGTAGAGTGCAATATAGTGGTTTAGGACAGCAGACAACAGTGTATTTTGTGAACTGAAAGCAGACTGTCGAGTGCCGTGATCGCGACGTAGGAATTTTATAGTGAAGTGTCGTAGCATCAGTTATTAATGGCCGCCTTTATGTAAAAGCCCCTCAGACTCCATTTTAAGTGTTTAGTCAGTATATTGAAGACTATTCGTGGAAAAATAGAAATAAACTACTTGTTCAAATTATAAATCAATGTGAATGACTCAATATTTTAAATTTTACTGCAATACCTGCCTGCATTGCTTTTCTACATTTTATTTCAGCTTAAAAATTGAGTGCACAACAGATGTGAACTGGTACCCTATGACGAAAAACGTAGCCAAACACTGGGCTGCTCAATTAAGCTGAGTGTAACTAACCATAGCACATGGAGGCTCGAGCTACTTACTCAAGCTACAGAGTGTAGTGCCCAGTACCGTCACAGGGGTGTACATAGTGCAAAATTCAGCACACAAATCTATCACCTCTGGCAGCATCAATGGCTTTTAGTCACTGGACACTGAGTCGAACTGAGCTTGGATGACAGATACAGCAATGTCATTCCATATTGCTTCAGCTCTGTGACACATCTGGTCAATTATAGTCACTGGTGGATGGTAGTATCCCAGTCTCTTGGCACCCCATCAGTGAGAGATCTGGAGAATATGCTGGCAGCAGCAGCAGTCTAAGTACTTCAGGACAGCACTACCACATGCAGTCATGCATTACCTTGTTAAAGGATGTTGTCTTGTAAACCTCGAACTAGGGAAAAGCCCTGGCCTTACCATGTCAGAACAGCAGCTGCTGCTATTCAAATCACCAGTTATATGATCAGTTGATTTTTGCAAAATTCTTTCACAATTCCACTTCTTTCCTCGTGGGTTGTTCCATTAAAAAATTCATTCTTTTTCTTGCTTTTTCAGATTCTGATAAAAATTTATTAAAAATCTCTTTTCAAATTTAACAAAATGTCACCCACTCATCAAACTCTAGATTTAAGAGAAAGCTTCTCCATTAAGGAATTTATTTACAAATTTGATTTTTGTATTATCTGTCATGCTAGTCACTAAATTATCTTTACAGTATTGAAGAAAATCTAAGGATAAAAATTATCACAAGATAAACTTTTCACTTCTAGGTTGGCCCACGTAATACCATTACTGATGTACAAATTTCTAGACACAACGCCTTCTTGAAATTCTGATAGCTTTTCTCCAACATTACAAAACTATTCTCATAAGATGTAACATCATTACTTACACTCCTTTTAATATGATCTAATTTAATAATTTTCTTTCTTGTCTTACTAAATAAAATACATATTTCATTTTCAAAGCGCTTTTTAGATTCGTCAGTTCTATTTTTATTTTGGCATCTTCTTTAATAGTACAACTCATCTCCTTGACGTTTGGTTCACTTTTATAACATTCCTTGACAAACCTGGTTTTAAGTGAGCAGCAGGTAACCTGGTTTTAAGTGAGGGTGGTTGCAGTTTCTTTCATGTGGATGACTATAGCAGTTAGGGAATTGGGGAAGTAAAAAAGGCTCATTTGTTGTGTAGAATTTGCTATAGAGATAGGAAGATAGGGGAACAGGAGAAGAAAACAGAAAAATAGGATTAGGACTTCCTCACACAGTTTCGTTGATACTGTGGTAAACAGGTTTGATCTGTTATTACAGTTGGAAGCTGAGGAGCCGCAAGTAGTTGCTGGAGTAGACAGGACACAATAAACTTTCAGAAAGTGCTTGAGAAGTAAGAGTCAGAGAAAGTTGTGAAGAAGGACAAGGTTTTGTTGTTAGGTAGTTCACATGGTAGATGTGTTGGCCAACTGTTGCAGGATAAAGTAGGTCAGGTTACCAGGTCACAAGTGTTTTTTTTTTTTTTTTTTTTTTTTTTTTTTTTTAACCTAATGCTAGTCTGGTTCAGATTATAGAGGTGATGGAGGGTACAGGTTCACTTTTCAAAGACTTCACAAAGGAAGATACCATGGTAATAATGGTTGGGACAGGCAACAGTGTGGACAGGGGCCCTAATTATTCAATTGAGTGTGCTCTAGTAAAGATAGCTTCAGCAATGAGATGTACTGATGATCGGCTAGTATTTGTTCTGACAGGCCTCTTTCAAACTCTTATGTTAGAAGAGTTAATTTAGAGGTGGAATAGTTGCTTCAATCAGGGATAGGGTCTCATATTGATGCAGTTTCTGTTGACTTTGTCAGTAGGTGAGACTATACTAGGCATAGCCTTCGACTCAACAGGAAAGGGAAGGGAAAATTGCCTGTGGTAGTACCAATAACTTAGCACTATCACTTGTGGCAGGGTACCAGTGGTTACAAGTGACAGAACTGCAGTATTTTAGTTTTTTAGGGTAGGGAGGTTAGAAACAAAAGATTTACTGAGACATGTTAAAAATGACATTCATGATAAAACAGACATGCAGAAAGCAAATTTTAATGTGCACAATTCATGCAACCAGCCCCTGTTTGAAATTGGGGATATTCAGAAACTGATAGAAAAATAATTTCATTCATTTGTAATTCAGCCAGTGCACAAATTCATTTATCCTTATTGCAGCAGAATATCCCATGAACAACGGGTAAGCTGAATGATTGCTTATTTATTTTGAAGAATTAGAGTTGACCAAACCATTTGATATAATCTGCCTCTGTCTCTCATATCATTTCAGAAAACAGTAGTAAAACGTTTTCAGAAAATGCTTTGCCTCATATGATATGGCATAGCGAAACAAAATGGCAAGTCTAAATAGAACACTAGAATAACCATTCATTTATAATACTATCCAAATAGGGAAACTTAAAATGCTTGATAATACTGGTATACAGGGTACAGGTTCCAGACCAGGTACAATTTCAAACAAAATTGTCAAAGAATGTTGTTAAAGTGAACTGAATGTCAAGAAAATTAGTTTTACTATTAGAAAAGAAGATGGTAAAATAAAAATAGAACTGAAGAATCTAAAAAGTACCTTAGAAAATGAAATATGTATTTCATTTAGTAAGACAGGAAAGAATATTAGCAAATTAGATGTCAAATTTGATTATGTAAAAAGCAATATAACTAATGATGTTACATTTTATGAAATTAGTTGTGTAATGTTGGAAGAAAGCTAGCAGAATTTCAAGAAGGTTTAGTGTCTAGAAATTTGTATGGTAGTAATGGTATTATGTGGGCCAACCTAGAAGTGAAAAGTTTACCTAGTGATAACTTGTATCCTTAAATTTTCTTCAATACTGTAAAGATAATTTTGTAGCTAGCATGACAGACAATTTGAAAATCAAACCAGTAATAAATTCCTTATTAGGGTAACTTTATCTTAGGTAAATCGAAACTTTGATGAGTGGGTGACATTTGGTTAAATTTGAAAAAGGGATTTTTAATAAATTTTGATCATTTCTGAAAAAGCAAGAAAAAGAGTGAATTTTTAAATGGACCAATCCATAAGGGAAGAAATGGGGTTTTAGAAGAATTTTGCAAACACCAACTGAAAAAGCTTGTAAACTTGGGAATTTTCTTGAGATGACTTAAGAAGAAATCACCTGAATTGTTTCAATGGGATTTAGTTAATGAACATGATGTCTCAATGGATCCATTTTTAAAGTATGTTGACAAGCTTGCGAGGGCTTTAGAGAGAGGAAACAGACAAAACTTCAGTCAAGCAAGCCATGAATATGGGGAGGGGGGAGGGGCAGACTCGAACCTCAAGGGAGGAGCAAATGGAGAAAACACTTCGGAAAATTTATGAATGAACATCACAGTGGTGGAATCAGAAGAGAATTCATTGGGAATGGTAGAGAAGTCTGGGAAGGGCTCTGATAATAGGAATATGGGATGGGGAGAACTGAACACAGTGCAAATACGTGAAGTATGAACTAACAGAGCAGATCAGTCAGAAAACTTAGCATCGCTGCAATGAGGCTTCATAATTTTGAGCAAGGGAATCAATTAAAAGTTGGGCCACTGAACGTTGTTGAAATGTAAAAAGGGGCTTAAATCTGGAGAGACAAGAGTGTATTACTGAGACAGAGCACTTGGAAAATAGGTTGAAATTTGATCGTAAATTTTGGAATGTCATGAGAAAGAACGATTTTTTAAAAATAAGTAGGCAAAAAGATGTTGCGAACTTGGATTTGGATACTGAGCAGTGGAAAATTATTATGGTGGAGCTGAAAGTAACTTGAAAAGTAATGAAGTGAAAAATATTAATAATATTACATCTGAATTCAGGCGATTTACTGTGTCACCAGCGAATACTAATGCTGTAGAGCTAATAGTGATCAGCAGATACTGAGGTGAACATAGTGAAGATAATATTAGTGTAAATGATAAAAGTGAAATAGATAGTAGTACTGGAGTTTCTGAAGATGAGAGTGAGGTTTAAAGAAATGAGGAGATGACAAATTTTGATGCTGAAGATGAAGTTTCATATGAGGATAGGGTTACTGATGAATTAATATCTGAAAAACAGTTATCGCCTATTGATGATAATAAATCACTGAACATTAAGGGATTAGGAGTTAAAAGTTATGGTAATTTATATGATTTGATTTTTTTGTTTGAGCATAGAAGAGAAGGGAGAAAAGTTTTTTAGATTACTATGAGAGCAACAATAATTTGGAAAAAATGTGGAAGGGACTTAGGTAGGTATGTGACACTCAGAATCCAGTCTAAATCAAACAATGGGAACTCCTGGTAGGAATATCAACAATGTAAGGAAAGACAGATTGCTATGTTTTGTAAAGAAGACATGCCAAGTTGTGGACAGGCAGTGTTTGGTGGAAGTGTACTCAGGGAAGAGTGTGTGGCAACAGATGAATTACATTGTAAGGAATGTACACCAGTGGGAAACTGTGTGGTGAATATCCTAATATAACTATCAATGTGTTGAAAACTGAAGGCAAACTATTAAAGGACGAAGAAGAGATGGGAGGAATGAGTTTTTAAAAAACTGAAAATGATTTTCTATATGAAGATTTTGAAAGGAAGGGTACACGTAGCCAGTCAAGTTGCCAATACATTAAAGTCAAAATTGGAATCTGGGAAAGAAAATGTCCAGTTGACGCAGACAGATGCATTGCTCATATTTTTTAAGAAGGAAGTACTGGAAACAAAGTTACTGAAAATGAAAAGTGAGTTTATAATAGATTCCAATCCTTAGAAATTTAAGACATTGAAAATAAGAAATCTTTTCACTACTATTGATATCTAAAAACCATAAGTTAAAAACTTTGGAAATAAATACAAAATTTGAGTGTGCTTAGTTTTCAGCATGTGAATGCAGCTGTGTGTATAAAATACATTATTATTATCATTCCATTGTATGTCAAATGGGGAATATCAGTAATTTTCATTTTACACTTAGCTGCAAAAATACAGAAAAATGAATTTATAATATCCAACTTTGTTGAGAATGAAATAATATCTTTTTGTTCTTGTGCATCTGTAAAGAGACTAAAATTACTAAGAGCATTGTATATCAGAAATAACATTTTTGTTTGATTCAGTAACTAGAATCACCTGTTCTTTGTCCATAAGACCATAAATTTGTATTACTTTCATAACTTGAACCTTGAGTGTTTTATTTTTTACAAAGCATGAAGTGAAAATTTACTAACCATAAATAGATTTATGTTAGTGCACTCTTCTGTTGGGAGTGTCTTATGGGACAAATAGAAGTGAACTCTCTTTTCATTTTCTGGTTTATCTTTATCTTCTACATTTCTTTCAGTTAACCTCCCACAATGAAACTCTTCCTGAAGTTGTACACACTAGCTTCTATTTTCCTGTCCTTAGTCTGTAAAAAGAAATGCCATGTATACCTTTTACTTTATATCATTTTCTTCTCCAGAGTGGAGCTCCTCTGAGAGCTGTACACAATAGATTATTCCACAATTGTTTTCTTATGTTCATTAATAGAGTTGAGGTGATTTTCTTATTGAGTGTTCACTTTAAGTAATAGATGTATTGTAAGATCCCAAGTCTTTACCCATTCTTATTTAATAACAGTTACATTCTCTTCCAAATTTCCCGCTCAACATCTTGTTTTCTCTTGATATTGTGGCCCTGCTATGCAATGCCACAGATATAACCCCTGACTTTATTCCAACTGCAGAGGAGGGAAAGCTATAAAAGAACTTCTACATTTAAATAAATCAGTATGAAATCACAAAACACTGTTTCCATAATTCTTTTGTATTCAAATAAGTTATGAACTGACAGCAAATGATAATAACTAAGGCAAGACAATATTCTCATACAAAATGCTTCAGTGCTTCACCTAAACCAAAAGTTCATACTTAGCTCCAGATAGTATGGCATAGACTCTATATAGTAACATTCATTTTTCTTTAGTGCTTGACCATTGTCATCAGGCCCCTTTCTTCTTTGGAGTCCACAAAACCTCCAAAGCCTGACTGCAAACTGCAAGTGAATGTCACTGGACAGTCCAAATTATGCATTTGTGGGGCCTCTGGTGCAAAGCACGATATCTTTGGACTCGATCATCTTTGATTTATCTTTGTCTATGTTCACTCAGCACGATACGTCTGTGTTCACTTCTGCGCTAAATAAATGTACAGTCGACACCTAAAGTGTGTTATTACCACCCTACGACATGTAATAGCCACAGTGGTGACCCTAACATTGTCGTCGTGTGTACGTGAATTATTTTGTGTTTCTTATCATCATTAACGGACTTCGTGTGCCAGCCCACATTGTCTTCGGAACAATGGATCTACCAGTCTCTTTCTGTGCTAGTGCCATGCACCCTTTTAATTGTGCTTGCATATGTACAAGTGTAGATAATGCGAGTTTGGTTAAAAGTGAACAATTACCTACACCCGGCAACACCGGCAGACACTTCACCTTAACCGGTTGAACATGGCCATCGTCAAGTGTGACTATGCAGCAATGGCCACTTCAAGGACGCCGCATGCTGCTTAGTGACATTGTGAATGATTACCCAGTAAAGGACGTTGTAATGTACCCATCGGCTATGCAGTCTCCTTCAGTTCGGTTTGATGCCCTGATGAAGTTCCAGAACTGTGAATCAAATATTCCAGTGCATGGGGTTGCACATTCTTATATCCCTAATATCACAACACCACCTCCGCTCGCCGTTTTGGTGATGGTGGTCACCTTAACCACGCCAGTTTCTATGACCGTCGCTCCGTGGTTACACCACGATCGCCTTCCGCTTGCTTTCATAATTGCATCGGCTGTTCCACCCACACCAGTTACCAGACTCTCCCCCCCCCCCCCCCACTTACATATGCGCTGTGTTTGTTGTCAGGCCTGCAACTGGGACATATCGTGCTGTCAGTTGCACCTGCACTCTCCACATCGTGTGCTATTTGTGGCCGCCACTCCTATACAGACCTCGAGCAACACACCATCCACCGCTACTGCATTCCTGGTGTTGGGGGCTTCCTGCCCCGCATGCACAGATCTCTACCTACCAGTGCTGCACCAACATGTGTTACCCAGCAGGTTTCCTAAGCTGCCTGCTTTGCAAAAGGACAACCCTAATAATTGGTTCCCATTGATGAATGATCTACTCGATATCCACGGGATTTCAGATAATGACACATATTTCAACTACATTGTGAGTCACCTCCATGCTCATCCAGATCTCATCAATTATCTGCTCCTCTCACTGCCCTCCAAGCATAAGTATTTAACAGCAAAAACATTGCTCATCGAACGCCTTTCTCGCCCACCTGCAGAAGCTATCTACCAGACAGCAGAATATTCATGATGAGCACCTTGACAACCACACACCTTCGCAGCTTTGGCGGCGCCTTCATGCATTAATTGAATATCAAGCACTACCAGACACCACGCTTTGGACTTTGTGGATGGTCAAACTTTTATTAGACCTACAACTGCACCTGCTATCTCACGTCGCCAACCGTCTCAAGGTTCGCTTACCATAGCCAATCGAGCTTACCTTATCATTCGTCACCGACACTGCCTGTCACAGATGGCATCTCCATCACCCTCAGTTGGTACACCTGCACCTTCAGTTCTGCACTCCGCCAGCAGAGGCCAGAGCACTCACCTCAGCACCTCAGCTGCCTGTGAGGGGCTGCCACCTAGCGGCTAACAGCAGGTACTGTCTGCAACCTCCCGACAGCCAACAACCTCGCCCGAGCAGAAACCTACTCAGCTACCAGCCTCGATGCGATGCAGTCAGCTGCACTCTGCTGGTTCCATGCTACTAACAGGGACACCACCCACAACTGCTGTGCACCTTGCGCATCGCCAACCGAGACCGGCAGGCATGCTTAGGCACCACGAGCCGCAACGATCCTTCATGGCGCCTACTTCCCGATGCCGCACTACTCGCTCCAGCTGTGCAATGCCTCTGCCTCACTGATCTGCCTTCGAGCACTTGCTTTCTCGTCGACACTGCCACTGACCTCAGCGTTATCCCTGCCAAGCTCACGGGCAACATGCTTTCACCTGATAACCTTGCTTTGACCGCTGCAAATCATTCCCCTATCAGAGCTCTTGGCTCCATCAAGATGTTGCTTTGCCTATCACCAGTCGCCACCTTCCCTTGGCTGGCCGCTTCACTCCACCACGCATCTGATTCTACTGTTCTGTGCTTGAACGAGTTCAGCACGACTTCGCTCTCTGCCTCCTTGCGTATACTTTGCAAATGTGCACCTCTGCTCAAGCATATTACTACATGGCTCTCTGATTTGTCAGACGTGTGCCCACAACTCGATGAGCTCCATACCCAGAACGCGGTGTTATGCACCCGTATTGCCAACGCCTCTACTGAGTTGTCACACGCATGGAGTACGATTCGCAGTCAGTCTGAAGAGCTGCAACAAGGTGAACCAACACTCGCATTTACTGCGTCTCTGCGCTTCATTGCTCCTGCGTCGAGCTTTTCTGTACCTGCTGCTGTTTCCGCATCATCACAGACGAATCTACAGGACGCTCAATTTCTCGCTTTGTGGGATTCCTCACATCGCATGGCTGCTGCACCATGCCCTTCGTCATTGTCTGCCAATGCCCCGCTCACGCCATTCTGGCCCGCAAGGCCAGTGAACTGTCGTCACACCTGTCCCCTCTCGCCTCCCCCCCCCCCCTACCAGTCTCCCTTCGTGGGTATTAGCCACCAGCAGCAGCACTTGTCATAGAATCCACACCACGAATGGCCCACCTGTACATTATAAAGCTAGGTGTCTCAACACTTCCAATCTGCCAGCGCCGTTGCCCCCCCCCCCCCCTGCTGACACAGCTGACATGACTTTGGGTGACATTCAACCACCTACTCAGCATTCTGACATATGTGACTCTGTCAGTGCAGTTCCCAACGTGCCCTCTTCTAGCACTGGATGCTGCCTTCAACCGCGGCACTGGCACGAAGATTTTGTGTTCGAGTGAGGAAGCTTCCCTCCACCGGGCTCCACACTGCCTGGAGAGGGGGGGGCGTTGTGGCCCCTCTAGCGTAAAGTGCCATATCTTTGGACTCCATCATCTTTGATTTATCTTTGTCTATGTTCACTCAGCGCACTACATTTGTACTGCCATGCTGTGTTTGTGTACTTCTGTGCTAGATAAATGTATATTCGACATCTAAAGTGTGTTATTACCGCCCGACAACATGTAGTAGTTACACATCCATCTTCTCCTTCTTTACTGTTCCTACATTTTTCTTTTTCATATCTGCACACAAATTCCAACATACCCAGGCACAGTAGATGCTCTGTATGCTACTGCTAATTAGTCACATTTTTCACATACAGATCTTTCTTCAGTCTAATAGAAAGGAAAGTGAAATGTGTGGCTATGCTTTATAGAAACATGTACCACTACAGATTCCCCCACTAGGATGAAAGATATTATGAGGAATAATTTACACAACTAGAGACAGTGTGGTTCATCTCATAAGCAATTCCATAAAATAATTTCACTTTTATATGTGACCCAAATTCAGCACATTTCTTTCAGGATAAAATAGATACACACAGCTGTGATCAGTTTTCCGACGTTAGTCACCATGGCTTAAACCTATTTTGTTTCTGACCACGTAAGAATTTCTGCCTTTGAATTTCAGAAAGATGGTTAGTATAACACAATTAAACTTAATCAGGGAATAGGCAGTTACACTACACTTGTTTAAGATCAGTGTTTCAATAACATGGTTTGTTTAATTACCATGAGATGCTAAACTTACCCCACTATTTACGTTAAAGAGTTACTGTTAAAGTAAATAAATCAGAACTGTGTGTTTCCCGTGTCCTGTGCCCCCTCCTACGGTGGTGCTTGGCTTTGTGTTGTGTGAATTTATTTGCTCATAAGACTTTCTTTCATTTTCCATGCCTTTACTCTATGAAGCTTTTTCTTGCTATGCATCATTTTTTAGATATTGAAGGAAGAAGAACACTGTTCTTAAAAGTGTTGTGTTCTTGCTATAAGGTTATATCCTAAGTCCACCACAACAGCTTTGAACGCTTCAGGTTGTGAGAATTATAGTAATAGTTCCCCAAATTACTGTTCGATTTAGTAGGATAGTCGTGAGACTGCAAGATTTGTAGAATGGCGGACACAATGTTTCAGTTGAGTGATGACAACAGTCATATAAACATTCGCAAGTTGTCGAGTGAAGATCAGTGGGAAACATGGAAATGGCAGCTTCAACTTTGTTTAAACGAACATTCTATTTAATCGATTATAGATTGTACAAGTTAATGGGACATTCGCTTTATTCTATTATAGGTGGTACAAGTCAATGACCGTCATTAGCGGAAGGGACGAACCTTCTGACGCATATCAGTGCTGGCAACAGAACAACGCTCAGGCAGCTCGTACCATTGGAATGGCGCTTGATGAGGAACCTGCTATTCATATAAGAAAGATGTCTGATGCAAAAGAAATTTGGGACACCCTTGCATCAGTATATGAACAATCTTCATTGCAGCGACTATATATGCTGTTCAGTTATTCTTTGACATGTCAAAAGATGACGTCACGTCTATAACAAAACACACGTTGCTACTTGGAACATTTTCCATGACTTGTGCAGTGAACTGAACAAAATTAATCGAAATGCAACCTTGCCCCTTTCGCTATTCCACCATTGTATTTTCAAAACATTAGGACCCGAATGTCATTGTTAGGCTACAGGTCAACCTGGTATCGTATTCCTGAGTCTGAGCAGACGACGTAGCTTCTTATTGTGAATTTGGTCCGCTTCAGAAATCGCTAGCTACACAGGCAACGGTTCCTTTGTACGCAAAATCAAAATCAGATGAGCAACATCAAAAACAGAAGAAATTTGCAGCAGAGGGGAGAAAGTAAAAGAAGAAAGAAAGTCGTACATGTTTGTATTGCAAGAAAGCTGAATATATTATCGCAAACTGCCGAAAGTGCATGGCTGTAGAAGAAACAAAAGTGACAGTTATCAACTACAATAATTCAAGTTCCAGTTTGAAAGTGAGCAGCAAAACCAAATACTTTTCTAGCCACTAGCTTCTTGTCTCATTTTAATTTTGATAGTCCAGATTCTTGGATTTTGGGCTCTGGCACGACACATCATATTTCATCAAATAAACGGCATTTCACTACGTTCGGAAAGTTCCCGATTCCACAGTGTGTACAGACAGGTGGCAAAGAAGTTCTTTTTGCACACGGGACTGGCAGTATTCGTATTGAAATGTTCATAAACAAAAGATGGACAACTGCTTTGCTTGAAAATGTCTGGTATGTACACAATGTTAGACACCAACTTTTCTTTGTCTGTCAATCTGCACAACGTGGATATGATGTGACTTACAATAACAAAGGAGTTATCATTCGGCGACATAGTGAAATAGTCCAAACAGCAAGGCTAGTTGGTTGAGTATACATTGTGAACAGCGAGTATGTCCTCCAGATGCACAAGTAATGATTAATTTAGCAACTTCAGACTCGGTCATCAAGATAAACGTCATGTACGAGTTCTGCTCTCTCATTTCGGTGTATCAGTTAAGTGCAATGATACCACATCGTTTTGTGATCGATGTGTTCTTGATAAATCACACTGCTACCCTTTTAGCCATCGCAGAGATCGTTCACAAACTGTCGGTGAGTTGATCAATGCAGACGTTGACGGACCAACGTCTGTTGACCCTGTAAATGGTTTTCATTACTATGCTATGTTCAAAGAGGATTATTCTCGTTTCGGTTGGATATATTTCATACAAAATAAATCTGAAGTGGCTAACAATTTTCAAACATTTTTAAGGGAGTGTGAGGCTGTTGGTCATCAGGTAAAGGTATTTCGGTCTGACAGTGGACGAGAGTTTAATTGTGATATGGTAGCTGCAATGCTACGAGACCGTGGTATTGGGTTTCGCCTTACGTGTCCAGACACTCTTGAGCAAAATGGTGTAGCTGAACAAGCAAATTGACGCATTCTTGAATTAGTTCGTTCAATGTTAAAGTGTAGCAAGTTACCTAATCTGTTTTGGACTCATGCATGTGACACAGCCGTTTTCTTACTCAGTCGTACTGGGAAGTCAAGTGCTGAAAGTAAAACACCTTTCGAATTGTGGACTGGCAAAGTACTTAACGGTTTTAGCTATCTGCGCATTTTTGGATCAAAATGCTTTGATTGTTTGCCAAAGACATTTCATTCTAAATTAGATGGTAAGGCTTACCTGGCCGTTTCATTGGCTACATGAATGACAAAAATGGTTACAAAGTGTAGATTCCATCAAAACATCGTGTGATGATATCACGCCATGTTGATTTTCAACCAGAGAAACGATGTACAACTGGAAATTCGACTGAGTTGGAGTTTTATTCCATACTTGAAGAAACAGGAGAGAAAAGTGAATCTGTTGTTGATCAGATTGAAACTAGTGACCAAGAATATTCCATTGAGTTACCAAATTGATGTCCAGTTCGTGAAATACGTCCTGTAATGAAATTTAGTGACTACTAATTAGGATACCATCCTCACCACTCTCAAGAATCAAGTGCATTAATTTGCCTGACAAACACAACCCATGAAGAGCTTAAACCAACTACCTTCAGTGAAGCAATAGAAAGTAGTAATTCCAGTAAATGGTTTAATGCGACGGAAGATGAGACGAAGGCATTTGAAGAAAATAATACCTGGGACTTGGTAGAACTGCCTAAAGGAAAACACAGGGGGGCGCAGAAAGCAACGTGTTTTCTCAGTTGTGCGCCTGACGTCACGGTGGAAGCAGCTGTGCGAAACAGTACACAGTTCGAATTGTGTGTGATTGTTTTTGTTGTGTTGTGTTGTGTCTGAAGGAGTATTTTGATTGAGTTCTTTCTTCTGAGGTACTCAGTCAACAGCGGAAACATTCGGAATTCGGGAGTGTTACGGTTTTTGCTGTAATTGATATTTGATTCGGAACTGAAATAGTTAGCGATAGTGGACAGTGGGATCAACATTGTGTTCGCCAGCTCTTTAGTTTATGGTTCATCCTGTGAAATTCTTATTGGAGAATCTACAAGGGAGTGAGAAAATTAATTTTTACAATGCCAGGCTGTGCTGTGCTGTTTTTCCTACAACCGGAACACAAAGGGAACTGACGTAATGTATCACAGTTCCCGCGTAATGAAACATTGCAAAAACTATGGTTGTCGAAATGTTGTAGGAAAGACAGTGTAAATGTTGCGCATGCACGAATATGCTCTCGCCATTTCGCAGAAACAGATTACTTAAGGGATTTACAGTCTGAATTGCTTAATTTGCCCCGAAAAAGAATGCTCAAGACAGATGCAGTTCCTTCATGCAATCTGCCGTGCAGTAGTGCGACTGTCTATGTGTCACCCGCAACAGAAGACAGAACCAAACGGAATAAGAAACGAGAACTACATAAGAGTTCTCTGGAAACTCTGGAAAAGCTGTCACCAAATAAGAAACATCATAATAAGAGCACATGTACAGATGACAGTTGCCGGCCACGGTGGCTGTGCGGTTCTAGGCACTGCAATTTGAAACCGTGTGACTGCTACGGTCGCAGGTTCGAATCCTGCCTCGGGCATGGATGTGTGTGATGTCCTTAGGTTAGTTAGGTTTAAGTAGTTCTAAGTTCTAGGAGACTGATGACCCCAGATTTTGAGTCCCAAGTGTGTGCAACTTTGAGCGAGGAATAAAGGTCTTCGGAATCAGCTGTCTAGAATGCGACGACTTATACGTGAGGAAGATATTAATAAAGAGGTTCTTGGGTCTAAGGAAATTACTCGTGTGCTGGGAAAAATATTTTCACCCAATCAAATAAAAAGTTTATTAAGTGACTCAAAATGGGTTAGATGGAGTAATGAAGACATTTGTAAATCAATTACTCTCTGTGCTTTTGTCTACAGAAAGAGGCATAATTAGTAAGCTGTGTGCAGCACTTGGTGAGCGATTCCCCAATACACACAAAGAAATCATCAAAAAACAGAGCAAGAATATCTGAGGCAGCTCAGAGAAAGAAAGGGAGAAAATGGCATATGTCATCAAAGTAATCAATTCACTACATAGTGTAATGTTTTGCAAATAAAAGTTGTGTTTATAGGTACGTACGTTTTTGACAGAACAATTGGATATAAAGTGTCGTTGCGTGTGGTATTGTGTATGTAAACTTCTCACTATATTGTCATGGTGTTACAAGACATGTTACGAATGCTTTTGTATATTTGCAACACTGTTTCGCAGCTTCACTGCAGAGGAGATATGGTGAGTAAACTTGTTTTCTTCTTTATATAATGCTAATTTAAAGAAATTACGCTCTTAAGTAAATTCATTTCAATGCAATTAAATGAATAGTTTCTGATTTATTTGAACCGAGGTTTCGAATTTCAAGTGTGTGTCGGTGTGGTTGTGATTTGATATTTTACCAATGTGTATGGCATAAGCTGCGAAAGAATATAACTCATCAGTTTTAACTGTAATATCTTAGCAGCAGAAAAGCAGTTTAGACATCTCAATTCTGGTATAAACAAAATCTTCCGCCAAAAACGACGTAAACGCGCATGCCGTGTCGTCTGCTTGTGAGCGCTTGCTTCCACGCTGACGCCACTAGGCCAGCCAATGGCAGAGCAGAGCCCTTGCTGCCCAACCTTATCATTTAGTAACCTTGGGAAAACGTGTTACTGATGATCAACGGCAAATAATAGAACAAGAGAATACATCGAAACGCACAGAAACAGCTCTGCTTGATCCTGAAGAAGTAAATGAGTACTTTTTAAACTCAGTTAAAGAAATAAGCAACCGTATCAAAGCAACAAATTCATCTGCAATGAACCATGTTGGAACAGCACTGCCTGTTAACCTGGCATTTCAATGGAGAGCTGTCACACCTGCTGATGTTATGAAAGCTGTATCCAAATTTTCAGGTTCTAAAAGTATGGACTGTTATTGGTTATCAAATAACATAATTAAAAAGACAATACACTCAATCGCCAAACCATTAGCTTATATTTTTAATAAATGTGTAGAATTTGGAGTTTTTCCGGATGCACTCAAGGTATCAAAAGTTGTCCCAGTTTTTAAAAAAGGAGACAAACATCTCCCCCAAAGCTACAGACCAGTCTCCATTGTTCCAGTGTTCTCAAAGGTATTTGAGGTGCTGATACACACACAAATAAGCAACTTCTTTGAAAAACACAATATCCTATGTAACAATCAGTTTGGCTTTCGAAAGGGGAAGAACGCAACAGGGGCCATCTTGGAAATCATTGACCAAACCTTAATAGCTTTTGAAAATAATAACATGTTATCACTGGTATTATGTGAGCTAAGCAAAGCTTTCGATTGCATTCCTGTTGATATACTACTGGGGAAACTAGAGTTTTATGGGGTGAGAGGGAGCACTTTATCTGTGATAAATTCTTATTTAAGTAACCGAAAACAATTCGTCTCAGTCATAAATTTAAATTCTTCCATCATGGGAATCAGCAGAGGTGTACCACAAGGGTCTATCCTTGGACCCTTCTTCTTCATTGTCGCTATTAATAATTTACCTAAAAATATAGCTCACCCTGTTGTGTGTTATGTTGATGATACAACACTACTTTCCACACATCAGAACATTTCAGATCTGAATAACCTAACAAAAGAAACACTAGATAAGGCCCTGGACTGGTTTGCAGCCAATAAGCTCCTATGCAACCCTGACAAAACACAACAACTTTTAATAGGAACATCAAATGAAGTAGGCAATAAGTCGGTAAAACTCTTAGGTATTCACATTGACTCAAAACTACATTGGGAGGAACATGTCAATCATGTATGTGAAAAAATAACTCGGGTGGCATACCTTCTCTTGAAACTAAGGGAGGTAGTGAGCTTGGAGTACCTCAGGGTGATATACTTTGGGCTATTCCAGTCACATATTTCATATGGTCGGATTATATGGGGCACTCCCCTCACATCAAAAACGTATTGAAATTACAAAAAAAAGTCATACGTATAATATGTAAAAGAGATCATAGGGAGCACTGTCGTCCTCTTTTTTCCAAACTCAGAATACTTACAATTATAAATTTATACATCTATGTGTCTTTACTCTATATTAAAAATAATATTTCGGAATTTATTTCCAGAAGGGAAATACACGAACACAACACCAGGGTACAAATTCTTTTAAAATTAAGTGGTACAGCTGGCTGTCAGATCATCCATTCTATGACATTACAGAATTCTTTGAGATGCCTGAGGAGAATATAACCATTTAAAAGTTGTCTGTAGTTAAACATATTATTTTGTGCTGTGGTTAATCGTGTGTAATTACAAAGTTTATACTATAAACAATAAAATACCATATTATATTGGATTATAAGATAGCTTGTTGCGTTAACTTTTAAAAGCTATCCTTTGTAATTTGGTACACTGCCATGCTTCAAATGTATTCTATAATGTATTGACACAAGTTTATTTTATTATTCTGTATGTACTAGTACATCTTGTATGGCGAAGCCAATATCATTGTAAAATAATCTACAGTGAATAAAATTCTTGATTCTTGATGCTTCGTATTAAATATAAACCTGATGGATCGATTGATCGATTTCATGCTCGCTTGATTGTGTGCGTTATGTTTCAATGTGCCGGACTTGATTATGATGAAACTTTTAGTCCAGTTGGTCGTTATGACGCTATTCGTGCTGTAATAGCGACTGCAGGAGAAGAAAATTTGAAACTTGGTTAGTTCAACCTTAGAACTGCATTTTTATAAGGAGACTTGTCACATTGTGTTTGTCGCCTCAAGAAATCATTGTATGGACTTAAGCAATGATGTCAATGCTGGAATAATAAGTTTCATTTATTCGTGAAAATTTGGTTTTATTAGTTCGACAGCAGATCCTTGCATTTACGTTCAACAAAGCAGAACAAAAAAATTGCTGATTGAAATTATGTCGATGATGGACTTACCGCAGGAACTACTCAAAGTGCAGTGAATTCATTTTTAGACATGTTGAAGACAGGATTCAAAATAACAGTGGGGTCCTTCAATTCATTTTTAGGTATGCAAATAGAACAACGAGTGTCTGGAGTATTTATTTCACAGTGAGCATACACAAAGAAGATTCTACATCGCCTTAACATTGCTGATTCGAAACCATTAAAAACTCTCTTGATAATGAACAATTAATGAATATAGCAGTACTCTTGACAACAATGTTCCTTATTGTTCAGGTTTGGGATCATTAAAGTACCTGCTGTTAGAGGATTTCAACACCCTCAAAAAAATTATCATATGTGGAGATTTCAATGTTGAATTCTCCAAACCCAGTAAATTTAAAGATGAAATCAAAGATTTACTGAAGTCCTTTAACCTAAAACCAACTGTAACTAACCAAACTCATATAACCACTACTTCTGCAACAACCATAGATCAGGTGTTTGTAAATACATATAAATATACCTGAAACACACAGACTGCAAACACTGGTTATAGTGATAAAAATGCCCAAATACTAACAATCGCTATTCCAGGAAACACGAAAGCCCAGAAAACTAGAGCTATTGTCAGAAAGTTTAATAATGTAAACATAGATCACTTTTGTTCTCTCTTGAGAAGAGAAATCTGGACTGGTGTTTACAGTTCAAACAACACAAATGACAAGTTTGATAAATTTATGGCCCCGTACAAACATATTTTTGAAATAGCCTTTCCTAAACAAACGTCACTTATAAATTCTGTACACAAACCAAATAAATAGATCACAACAGGACTATAAAAATCATGCCAGAATAAAAGAAACTTATATGGGTTCTCAAAGCAAACCTCAAATCCTGTATTTATCAACTACTTTAAACAATATAAACAAATACTTAGACAAGTCATAACAAAAGCAAAGAAAATGGAAAATGCAAACATAAAAATTTCCAGCAATAAGACTAAAGCAACCTGGAGTATCATAAAAAGAGAAACAGGTACTACATCATTAGCCCACAAAAATATAGAGCTTCATGAAAACAACAATAAAATAATCAACACCACAGTAGTGGCTAACAAATTTAACAAATACTTTTCTAATGTTGCACACCACCTGATTACCAAACATTACAACTCACAACCAGAGAGCAATACACTCCAGTCAGATACAAAAATTCTTACAAGAACGCTATTTATGTCTCCTACAACACCTGAGGAATTATCTGTCATTATAAAAAGGTTACCCAATAAGTAGTCAGCAGGTAGTAATGAAATACCAGATATTATCATCAAAGAAGGTGTAACCTCTATTGTAGAACCATTAACGGCTATTTTCAATTCATCATTCATGTGTGGTATATTCCTGCAAAATCTGAAAATGGTAAAAGTGACAGCACTATACAAGAAAGTGGAGAAACATGAAGCTGCAAACTATAGACCTGTATCAGTATTGTCAGGCTTTGGTAAAATTCTTGAAAAACTATTTCTTAGAAGGCTGACAGCCTTTCTAAATAAAGAAAACATAATAAGTGATGCGCAACATGGATTCAGAACTGGCAGATCAACACAGTCAGCTATTTATACCTTCTCAAATGGAATTCTAACTGCAGTAGACAATAAGCAACAAGTGTCTGGCGTATTTCTTGATCTTAGTAAAGATTTCGATGTAATTGATCATAATACTCTGTTGCAGAAGCTAGGTAATTATGGGATACGAGGCCTGCCAAACAAGTAGATACACTCCTACCTTCATGACCGTCAACAGATCACTCAAATAAAATACAAATACATAAAAACACAAAAAATTGTAATTTTTACTGTAAGGCACAAAACATTACTTATGGAGTTCCTCAAGGGTCAATCCTGGGGCCAATTATTTTCATTCTTTATGTTAATGATTTGTCAGAAAAAATAACTAAAGGGACAACAGGACTTTTTGCAGATGACACAAATATCCTACTAAAATAATGTGATGAGGAAAGCCTACAAAAAACAGCTACAGGTATAATACAAAATTTAACACAATAGTTCAGAACAAATAAGTTAATAATAAATAATGGAAAAACAGTGACAGTCAATTTCCACAATTCACAGAAACTACATCTTTAAAAACTGATTTTTAAAATTGTTGGAAAAACTGTCCCATCTGTGAGTGACACAAAATTTTTAGGTATACATATTCAACAAAACGTAAAATGGGAGCCACATCTTAATCATGTAAATAAAAAGTTAAACACACTTATGTATGCAGTAAGAATTCTCTCACAAAATGCAACCCATGTGTCAGTGATCACAATGTACCATGGCAGTATTAAGTCACTGCTGATGTATGGCGGGAACTCTGTAGGTACAAACAAAACATTTAGGCTACAGAAAAAGATTGTTAGAATAATAAACCACACTAAGCACAGAGACTCCTGTAAACCAATATTTAAAAATCTCAATACACTACCTCTTCCTTGCTTATATACATATGAAATACTAAATTTCATAAATGGAAGTATTTTAACAGATGGAAATATCTTCAAGTATAACTGTGATTTCCACCCTCATGATACATGGCAGAAGCATTATTTGCATGTCAATACAGTAAGTACAAACATTTGTAAGAGAGGAGTGTATCATACTGGCATAATGCTGTACAACCACATGCCGTCCTATTTGAAACAGATGCAAAATTTACAAAAGTTTCAAGTGAAAATGAAAGGGTACTTGCTTGACCACTGCTTCTATTCTGTTTCCGAGTTTCTAGAGTACCAGAAAATTACAGTGTAACTGCTCAAATATTCTTAACCAGTCTATCATTTTATTTCATTATATTAATTTTGTCATCAATATTCAACATGTACTGAATAATTTTTAATTATTTATCTTTCCAAAATAACAATGTGTCTGATGTTGTATATACTGTACCAAGCTCACTTGTCCTACATTGTTTGTGCAAAATATGTACCTAAACACGACTCGCAGGACCAATAAAAGAATACAAATACAAATACCTGGCATGTTCTACTCGTCCAGATGTCGCTTGTGCTGTTTCAAAAGTTGCTCGACCTGTGGTTAAGCCCACTTCTTCTGATTGGACATTGTAAAACACCATACAGATAGCTTTGTGGTACTTCAGACTTAGGTCTCTTCTATACTTCACCTGGCAGTAAACATTGTGCCTGTGCTGACGCTGGCAACACTAAAACAAGATGATCAAGAAATGGTTTTGTTTCAGTGACAGGCAACACAGCTGTATCATGGACATCTCAACTGCAGAAATCAGTTGCACTACCCACCACTGAAGTGCAGTTTGTATTGCAAGTGAAGGAGCCAAGCAGTTAGTATGGCTTAACAGATTGCTGTTGGAAATCAGTGGAAAAAGAAACATGCCTGTATTGTTCATTGACAATGCAAATACCATCAAATAAGTGAAAAATGCAGAGTTCCACAAACACTCTAAGAATATTGAAGTATGATATTATTTTGTGTGGGAGCTCTATCAAAATGGGTATATCAATGAACAATATATATGTTCTGAACATCAACTTGGTGACATGTTTACAAAGTCTTTAAAATCAAACAAATTTAAAGCAATGTATACCAAGATAGGACTTCATAACTAATGTGTTTTGCTCTTATTTTTTATTTAAAAGTTGTTCAGTACACCACAGTTTCTTTTGGGGAGGGGGTGGGGGGAGTGTTCGAGTAAATAAATCAGAACTGTGTGTTTGCTGTCGTCTCCTACGGTGCTTCTTGGTTTTGTGTTGTGTTGATTTCTTTGCTCCTTAGAGTTTCTTTTATTTTCCATGCGTTTATTCCATGAACTTTTCTTCTATGAGTCATCTTTTAGATATTACAGGAAGAAGATCATTGTTCCTAAAAGTGTTGTGTTCTTGCTATAAAATTGTAACCTAAATTCACCACAACAGTTACACGTTGGAATTTCATCTTATCTTACTTCCACATTTACAAATCTCAGAATTGTTCTCATTCAATGTGTATTGAAGAACGGAAATCCAAGCAATAAATCAAATCACAGTAAGTCCATATGCTTTAACTATTTTGGAGAATACTTCCCTGTTTTCATTTAGTTTACTTTCCTAGTTTTGTATTTCTGTATTTGCTGCACTCTCATCTAAGTCCCTGGACAGAGACATCGAACATGCTGTATTACCTTCTCATGGAAGTGCTCCTTCATCATGTATTTCTGTCCACATGTATAGATATGTATTTAAAAAAAATGATTCTGGTCCCCCCTTCCTTGGATCCTCCTGACCTTAGATATAGGTTCCCTCTTTCATAGGAAGGTAAACCTCTCTCATTCCTACCAAACTGGTTCAAGTCCTTCCTTTTGTGGATTAACCTGACTTCAGGCATAGGTTCCCTTTTTCCTATGTAAGCCTACCCTCTCATCGTCTTACCTCTCTACAAATCTGGGTACATTCCACCTTCATGCCTATGATGATATACGTTGTCTCTGACCACATGGCTTTAACTAAATATAATGGTGAATATTTCTCCTCTGCATAGTGATCATAATCTAAATAAAATATTAGTTTCTTATTTACTTTTTTTCTCTTATCACTCCTACATCCCAACCTATTATTATTTATGTGTTACATAAGAGCCCCTGAATAACTTAGTCTATATTAGTATAACACGTTGTAATTTCTTGATCACTTATACCTTTTTCCGTCCTGTTTCCCTCCACCCCCCCCCCCCCCTTGCCCTGTCCTGTTCAGATGACATTATTATGTAAGCTCCAATCACTCAACTTACTGGAGGGAACAGAACTTTTTAATTGAAAACAACTTTATTATGTGTCACTGCACTATATTTGTCATGACCTCTCAGCTTTACAACAGGGAGTCAGTACCACTATATGGTCCAGATAAGAGACGGGTTATAGCAATAGTAGCACATACATATGGAAAGAAGGACAGAAATGGTGCTCCTAATGCAGAAGAAAGAAAAGAAAGTATAAGAATAAGTATGATTCAATCAAGAAGAAAAAGATGATAGAGCTCAAAGACAGAGTCCCTTCCCACTGCCGTCCAAGTTTCCCAATCTGCTAAGGTTCTTGGCGGTGATGCAGGAGGGTGAAAATGGTCAGCACTCCTTCCAGAATGGACTGTCACAGCTTCACCATTGCATACCCTGAAATTGATCCTAACCCACAGCTATGGAGAGCCGGTAGAGATATGGTACTCATACGTTATTCATCATTTAGTTGTTGTCATTTGCACTAACATCTTTGTCAATTACCTTTGTGGATCTTAACACTGTGTGAGTACTTGGTCATTCTCTAAATATATCCAACATGTGAGGGGTACTACTGTACTTAGAAAAATACATTACTCATTCCAGTTGTTACACCCTGCACCTCAATCAAATTAGAATCCTTCTACTCATGCTGAAAGATAAAAGGCAATCAAGAAAACAAGAATAGATATGTAAGCTTAAGAAAAATGTACAAATCTGAAATTAAAGCAGCAAAGATGAAAGCAAATGAGGAGTATATTTTAAATTCTAAAAACAAGTGTAAAGCTGCCTGGAACATAGTTAAAAGTGAGTTAAACATGGAGAATGAAGAAATCAGCAACCCAATTAACTGCAAAACTCTCAACGAACACTTCATAAATTAAGTAAATGCCCATGTACCAAAAAGTGACGATTTAACTGATGCGGAAGCTTTTCTTTCACAATCACCAAATAAGAGTAGGAAAGATTTAACTGGAGTAAAATAACTGCTACAGATATAAATAACTCTGTAAACAAGCTGAACAACTCTAGAACAGAAGACTACTATGGATTCTATAACTTCATAATAAAGGCTACAATTAAGGAAATTAGAACTGCTCTACCCTACCTTGCAAATAAAATTCTTGATGATGGCATTTTCCCTGATTGCCTTAAAATTATAGTTACACTACCCATATACAAAAATGGTGGCAGAGAAATGCCAGATAACTATAGACTAATATCAATTGTCCCTATACTGGCCAAAATCATAGAGAGCTGCTCACACACACAGATTTACATGTATTTCGAGAGCAATAAATTACTTAATGACAGCCAGTTTGGATTTAGAACTTATCAGTCAACCATAAAAGCTATTGAAATCCTGATAACTGAAATCCACAACGCTTTTGAAAGGAACTGACCACCTGTGCAACACTCATAGACTTAAGCAAAGCATGGACCATAAATTTATCTTAAATTTTTCCTGAAAATCTTCCTATGATTTAAATTCCTCTAATGAGCTGCTATTCCAAAATTCCACTGAATCAGCTAGTAAATGTTCTAATGCAAAATATATTGTTTTGTTATCTTCCCATTTCTAAGACATACTCTTAAGAAATTTGTACAACTAGCTTCACTCCCTATTTGTATTTCTTCTAATAATTCTGTTGGTAATACTATATTAGATTTAGCTACTTTGCTTCTAAGTTTGTGTTTAGTGCCTTCTAACTCCTTTGATGATTTCTATAACTCACTCTTATTATTAACAGTATCATCCACAGACTTACAGATAGTGCTATTGGTAATGAATTCCTTAGATAAATTAGCTAAGGTTTCCTCTAAGCTGGAAATTTTATCTATTTTGTGGCTAAATCATCTAATTTTTTTTATTAATATAATAGAAGGAAACATTCCACGTGGGAAAAATTATATATAAAAACAAAGATGAGGTGACTTACCAAACGAAAGCGCTGGCAGGTCGATAGACACACATCCAGCATCAAGAGTCTTGGCACCCATCTTGCAGATATTTTTGTCATCTCTAATTCTTCAGTTTGTGTGTCTATCGACCTGCCAGCGCTTTCGTTCGGTAAGTCACCTCATCTTTGTTTTTATATATAATTTTTTTTATTACTTAGAGACAATTTATGTAGTTTGTCTGCATGACCTTTGCTATTTCAAGATAGTCCATGTAGCTTATCTGCTTGACTTTTGCTGTTTTGAGATACAAGAGTGGTTTGAAAAGTTCTTAGAACAGAATAGAAAAAAAGTACTTACATCACTAATTTTTTTTTATTTTTCAATGTAGTCTACCTGCATATTAATGCACTTGGTCCAATAATGTTCCAGTGCCTTAGGCCTGCAAAATAGTTGTCAACTCAAACTATCAATTCTTCGTTTGAAGTGAATCTTCATCCACCAAGAAAAATGTTCTGTTTTGAGAAGAGATGGAAGTCTGATGGAGCCATATCAGGTGAATAAGGTGGTTGTGGCAACAATTCATACCTTAGTTCATGTAATTTAGCCATGGCGATGGCACATGTGTGTGTGGGCATGCATTGTATTGATGGAAGTTTATTGTCCAGGAGTTTAGCAAAATATTCTCCAGTAATTGTTTGCCCAGTGTGGAAATAATCTACAAACAGAATCCCCCTTGCATCCCAGAATACTGATACCATGACCTGTTCCACCAAATGAATTGTCTTTACTTTCTTTGGTGGCGGAGAAGCAGCAAGTTTCCACTGCTTTGACTGTTGTTTTGTCTCTGGGGTATAGTAGTTTCCGAGTTTCATCTGTGGCCATAAACCAGCTCAAAAAACCTTGTTCATTTCTCCTAAAACGAGACAAACATTGTTCAAATATGTCCATTCTCATCCAGCATCAAGAGTCTTGGCACCCATCTTGCAGATATTTTTGTCATCTCTAATTCTTCAGTTAAAATGTGATGTACCCTTTCAGATGACATCTGGCAAGTGTGAGCAACTATACACATTTCAATCGACAATCCTCCATGACCATTTTGTGCACTTTTGCAGTGATTTCTGGAGTAGTGACACATCTTGGCCGACCACTGTGTGGATCATCATCTAAGCTCTCCTGACCAAATTTAAATTCATTCATCCACTTGGCAACAGTTGAATCCCCCCAGTGTATTCTGGAAATTAGCCTGAATGTTCTTTGCTTTCATACTTTTCTTTACGAGGTACTTAATCACTGCTCAAATCTCAATTTTTTTCCATCTTTGCAAATCACTATGCAGGAACACAAACAGAGCCACGTCATCAACACAGCTCTCTTCCAAGGGCACTGAATGGCATGGGTTTACAGGCAACAGTCCAATGAATATCATGTGAACAACTGGTAGCACTGAACTCTCGTGGTGATTCTGAGAACCTTTGAAACCACCCTTATGGTTCATCTAACTGCTCAATTTGATGAGACATCTCCTCAAGTTTATTTGCTTGAATTTTGCTGTTTTTACATAGTACATGTAGTTTATCTCCTTGACTTTTGCTGTTTTGAGATAATTCATCTAATTGCTCCATTTTACTAGTCATCTCCTGTAGTTTATCTACCTGAATTTTGCTGCTTTGAGATAGTTCATCTAGTTTTTCTAATGCTTTAAGTTTATGTAGAATTTCTGCTAAAACTGTACTACCCATACTTCTGGTTGTGATAGACATGTAATGTAAATTACCATAAAACGTAAAGCATTTGGTTATTTATCAATGTATTTACACAATCACCTAGTGTTAATCAACATCATTCACAGTCAATGAATGCAGATTAAATAACTATACACAAATCCTGGAGATGGTACACTGTATCTGCAGTGGTACCTGTTGCTATAACGCACAGCAACAAGTCTCACTTTCCTTTGACTAGATTGAGGAAAGATGTGCATGTGAAAAACATAAGTGTAATTAGTAGCAGCATAAATAGCATATACTGTGTTTGTTGGAATTCATGTATCAATATGAGAAAGAAAAATGCAAGCACATTACAGAGTAAGATGCCTGTGCTAATTTTAAAACATATTTAGTAATTTCAGAATGATCTAGACTAATGAAGAAGTTAATCATTATGCAAAGTGTCTTTTTATTGCTTTAAAAGATGTTTTGTCAATATTCATGTTCCTGTATTTATTAAAATGTCCATACATAATATAACTGCTGTCAGTTGCTATACTATGAATTATGATCCATACATTTTGTGTAACAGTTCCCTACAGTACTTGCACAGATTAAAGTTCAAAAAGCTGATTGAGAAGTAAGCAGAAACTGGGGGTCACAGAAGTCATTTGATGAAAAACATAATATACATAACAGTTGTATTTCAGTCTAAAATTTCTTGGCCTGAGTGAGACCCACAAATGTAATTACCTTTTACAATGGTGCTATTGACAATAATAAAAAAAATATGTGTAATGTGCTTTAGCAAATCATTACATTCTTGCAAAATAAAAATAGACCATTGAGTGGTAGCTACATAAAACAACAAACTCTGTTTATCTTTTTGGCAGCTTTAGTGGACCAGGAGCTAAAATTTGTTTATCAATACTTTACAATATAGAGGCCTGGATTTTGCTTTGGATATATCTTAACACTAACATGGCATCAGCTAATGACCAGAAGCCATAATATTCATAGATACTTTTCAAAGCAGTTTCATTGATCCATTCCGTGAAATTAATTTTACACACAAGAAAGGTAGACATTCATGCATTACTGTAAAATGCAATTTGTATTAACATTAATAATTGTGTTATCCAATTCTTTTTAAGTTTAGTGTAAAAAAACTGGATGACTACTTTTTTGTAGTGCACATACTTTGTATAAGAAAACATACTGAATATTTTCATAACTGTCCAGTAGGATACAGAAAGAGACAATTGGTAAATACAATAAAAAAGCAGCTTCCCAGAAAAATACAATATTGAAGTGACCATATTAGTCCTTCAGACATGCATGCGACAACTACTGCCATTGTAAAGTGCATGAAAGGTATTCACAGTTGTGAATATGAATCAGCTGTACAATGGAATGACGGCAGCGAAAATTTCTGCTGGACTGGGACTCAAACCTGCCATCTTATGTTATTTGCAGATGATGCTGTCATTTATCATATAGTAAACTCATCAGAACGTCAAAACAATTTAGAAAAGATATCTGTATGGTGCAAAAAATTGCAATTCTCCATAAATAAAGAAGTGTGAGACCATCCACATGAATGGTAAAAGCAATCCATTAAAGTTAAGCTACATAATAAACCAGTCAGATTTAAAGCCCATAAATTCAACCAAATACCTAGGAATTATAATTCCAAACAAATTTGAAAGAACACATAGAAAACATTGTGGGGGAGACAAACAAAAGACAGCATTTTATTGGCAGAACACTTAGAAAATGTAACAGATCTACTAAAGAGACTGTCTGCACTACACTTGTCCATCCTCTTTTGCAATATTTGATCTGATTTGATTTGATTTGATTTTTTATTTGGTCCTGTTGCTTACACATTGTATGAGGGGTGTACTAGTAATGTAGGACAAGTCAAGTGAAATAATGCAAAATTATGTGAGCTTTTTATATATCATACAAATACTTATTTTCTGTGAATGATTGATTGCGGACCTTATTACAACCTACATTTTACTGGTATAAGTTCAAGTGAATGCTTGAAATAGCAGAATGAGTTGAAGTATACATTTTTATCCCAGTGCCACACATAGGTAAAACATTTACATTTTGTCATGATTTAAATTAAGATACAAAATTTTTATCTTGTTGACTTCAAATGAATGAATAGTAGTATAGATTTTAACCTACAATATAAATAAATTTACATTTTATCACAATTTATGTTGGAAGTATACAATTTTGTCTTCATGACATAAGTAAAGATTTTCTTTCCTCTATTTTTACTCAAAAGGATGCCCTATTACTCTAGAAATTCAATCATTTTATAATAAGTTTGTTCTTTGAGGAATGTTTCTAGTTTCCTTTTGAATACCTGCACACTATCAATTTCCTTTTTTATACTGAGGAGACGCTTGATGCTATATATATATATATATATATATATATATATATATATATATATATATATATATATATATATACAAACACAGATGATGTGACTTACCAAACGAAAGCGCTGGCACGTCGATAGACACACAAACAAAAACAAACAAACATACACACAAAATTCTAGCTTTCGCAACCAACGGCTGCTTCGTCAGGAAAGAGGGAAGGAGAGGGAAAGACGAAAGGATGTGGGTTTTAAGGAAGAGGGTAAGGAGTCATTCCAATCCCGGGAGTGGAAAGACTTACCTTAGGAGGAAAAAAGGACGGGTATACACTCGCACACACACACATATCCATCCACACATATACAGACACAAGCAGACATATTAAAAGGCAAAGAGTTTGGGCAGAGATGTCAATCGAGGCGGAAGTGCAGAGGCAAAGATGTTGTTGAATGACAGGTGAGGTATGAGTGGCGGCAACTTGAAATTAGCGGAGATTGAGGCCTGGTGGATAACGGGAAGAGAGGATATATTCAAGAGCAAGTTCCCATCTCCGGAGTTCAGATAGGTTGGTGTTAATGGGAAGTATCCAGATAACCCAGACGGTGTAACACTGTGCCAAGATGTGCTGGCCGTGCACCAAGGCATGTTTAGCCACAGGGTGATCCTCATTACCAACAAACACTGTCTGCCTGTGTCCATTCATGCGAATGGACAGTTTGATGCTGGTGATTCCCACATGGAATGCGTCACAGTGTAGGCAGGTCAGTTGGTAAATCACGTGGGTGCTTTCACACGTGGCTCTGCCTTTGATCGTGCACACCTTCCGGGTTACAGGACTGGAGTAGGTGGTGGTGGGAGGGTGCATGGGACAGGTTTTACACCGGGGGCGGTTACAAGGGTAGGAGCCAGAGGGTAGGGAAGAGGGTTTGGGGATTTCATAGGGATGAACTAAGAGGTTACGAAGGTTAGGTGGACGGCGGAAAGACACTCTTGGTGGAGTGGGGAGGATTTCATGAAGGATGGATCTCATTTCAGGGCAGGATTTGAGGAAGTCGTATCCCTGCGGGAGAGCCACATTCAGAGTCTGATCCAGTCCCGGAAAGTATCCTGTCACAAGTGGGGCACTTTTGTGGTTCTTCTGTGGGAGTTTCTGGGTTTGAGAGGATGAGGAAGTGGCTCTGGTGATTTGTTTCTGTACCAGCTCGGGAAGGTAGTTGCAGGATGTGAAAGCTGTTGTCAGGTTGTTGGTGTAATGCTTCAGGGGTTCCGGACTGGAGCAGATTCGTTTGACACGAAGACCTAGGCTGTAGGGAAGGGACCGTTTGATGTGGAATGGGTGGCAGCTGCCATAATGGAGGTACTGTTGCTTGTTGGTGGGTTTGATGTGGATGGACGTGTGAAGCTGGCCATTGGACAGGTGGAGGTCAACGTCAAGGAAAGTGGCATGGGATTTGGGGTAGGACCAGGTGAATCTGATGGAACCAAAGGAGTTGAGGTTGGAGAGGAAATTCTGGAGTTCTTCTTCACTGTGAGTCCAGATCATGAAGATGTCATCAATAAATCTGTACCAAACATTGGGTTGGCAGGCCTCGGTAACCAAGAAGGCTTCCTCTAAGCAACCCATTAATAGGTTGGCGTACAAAGGGGCCATCCTGGTACCCATGGCTGTTCCCTTTAATTGTTGGTATGTCTGGCCTTCAAAAGTGAAGAAGTTGTGGGTCAGGATGAAGCTGGTTGAGGTAGGTAGGTTTTAGGTAGGGTGGCAGGTGATCGGCGTGAAAGGAAGTGCTCCATCGCAGTGAGGCCCTGGACGTGCGGAATATTTGTGTATAAGGAAGTGGCATCAATGGTTACAAGGATGGTTTCCGGGGGTAAGAGATTGGGTAAGGACTCCAGGCATTCGAGAAAGTGGTTGGTGTCTTTGATGAAGGATGGGAGACTGCATGTAATGGGTTGAAGGTGTTGATCTATGTAGGCAGAGATACGTTCTGTGGGGGCTTGGTAACCAGCTACAATGGGGCGGCCGGGATGATTGGGTTAGTGAATTTTAGGAAGAAGGTAGAAGGTAGTGGTGCAGGGTGTCGGTGGGATTAGGAGGTTGATGGAGTCAGGTGAAAGGTTTTGTAGGGGGCCTAAGGTTCTGAGAATTCCTTGAAGCTCCGCCTGGACATCAGGAATGGGATTACCTTAGCAAACTTTGTATGTGGTGTTGTCTGAAAGCTGACGCAGTCCCTCAGCCACATACTCCCGACAATCAAGTACCACAGTCTTGGAGAGTTGGATAATTAGGAGTAGGATTAGGATCATTTTTCTTCGTGGGAAAGTGATATTTCCAGCAGAGAGTACGGGTGTAGGACAGTAAATCTTTGACGAGTGCTGTTTGGTTGAATCTGGGAGTGGGGCTGAAGGTGAGGCCTTTGGATAGGACAAAGGTTTTGGATTGGGAGAGAGGTTTGGAGGAAAGGTTAACTACTGAATTAGGGTGTTGTGGTTCCAGATTGTGCCACAAAGAAAAATGATCCTAATCCTACCCCTAATGATCCAACTCCCCAAGACACTATCCAAATTGAACCCTGCCTGGAACAGTTCCGTCCTCCGTCACAGTGGGACCCACGTCCTCTTCCTCAAAATCACCCTCTCCAAACCTTCCAGGAATTTCTGACTTCCAGCCTTGCCTCTCAATCCTTCTTAAAAAACCTTAATCCTACTCCCAACATCACCACTGCTGAAGCCCAGGCTATCCGTGATCTGAAGGCTGACCGATCCATCGTCATTCTTCCAGCGGACAAGGGTTCCATGACCTAGGTCTTCGTGGCAAACGAATCTGCTCCAGTCCGGAATCCCTGAACCATTATACCAACAACCTGACAACAGCTTTTGCATCACGCAACTACCCTCCCGACCTGGTACAGAAGCAAATAACCAGAGCCACTTCCTCATCCTCTCAAACCCAGAAACTCCCACAGAAGAACCACAAAAGTGCCCCACTTGTGACAGGATACTTTCCGGGACTGGATCGGACTCTGAATGTGGCTCTCCAGCAGGGATATGACTTCCTCAAATCCTGCCCTGAAATGAGATCCATCTTTCATGAAATCCTCCCCACTCCACCAAGAGTGTCTTTCCGCCATCCACCTAACCTTCGTAACCTCTTAGTTCATCCCTATGAAATCCCCAAATCCTCTTCCCTACCCTGTGGCTCCTACCCTTGTAACAGCTCCCGGTGTAAAACCTGTCCCATGCACCCTCCCACCACCACCTACTCCAGTCCTGTAACCCGTAAGGTGTACACGATCAAAGGCAGAGCCACGTGTGAAAGCACCCACGTGATTTACCAACTGACCTGCCTACACTGTGACGCATTCTATGTGGGAATGACCAGCAACAAACTGTCCATTCGCATGAATGGACACAGGCAGACAGTGTTTATTGGTAATGAGGATCACCCTGTGGCTAAACATGCCTTGGTGCACGGCCAGCACATCTTGGCACAGTGTTACACCGTCCGGGTTATCTGGATACTTCTCACTAACACCAACCTATCTGAACTTCGGAGATGGGAACTTGCTCTTCAATATATCCTCTCTTCCCGTTATCCACCAGGCCTCAATCTCCGCTAATTTCAAGTTGCCGCCACTCATACCTCACCTGTCATTCAACAACATCTTTGCCTCTGTACTTCCGCCTCGACTGACATCACTGCCCAAACTCTTTGCCTTTTAATATGTCTGCTTGTGTCTGTATATGTGTGGACGGATATGTGTGTGTGTGTGCGAGTGTATACCCGTCCTTTTTTCCCCCTAAGGTAAGTCTTTCCACTCGCAGGATTGGAATGACTCCTTACCCTCTCCTTTAAAACCCACATCCTTTCGTCTTTCCCTCTCCTTCCCTCTTTCCTGACGAAGCAACCGTTGGTTGCGAAAGCTAGAATTTTGTGTGTATATTTGTGTTTGTTTGTGTGTCTATCAACGTGCCACCGCTTTTGTTTGGTAAGTCACATCATCTTTGTTTTTATATATGTATTTCTTCGTCAGACAATTGTTAGCCCCATTTTCGTAATCTTTCACCACAACACCACTCCTTTTAATATATTTACACGTTTTTTCGAAATTTTCCCGAATTTCTCCGTCCTTTAACGTGTTTTAGCGGCAACAAAACCACCTAAACTTCATGCACATCGCTGTCTACCAACCCAAGTTCACCACAGGATCAACTTAACCAACACTTTTTCGCCTTTTTTCATACCAGATCTCCAGTTACATTCTAGTTCACCCTTATCTCTCCCCATATATTTTTATCTTTCATTTTCATTTCAACCTCATGTTACACTTTCCACCATCTAATACCATGTCACCCTCACAACACCCCCACAACGACCCCATTAAGTTTTATTTACATTCCCTCCGCAAACATGCCTTCACCCTAGCCAGATTACGCTCGCATATTTTATTTTCTCAGGCTTGTCTGACATTTGGCATAACCCCCAAAGGCCTCACACTTCAAGTTCCCATCTCTTTCTGCAACCCTTCTTTCCATCAGTCCCTATACCAGTTCCAAACTGAACAATCCATTGCCCTCACCCACCTAATCCTTCACCTACACATCAACTCAGCCAATGAACACACCCGTCAACTCCTATCCTTAATAAAAGTCCTCAATCTTTCCTCTCCCACATCCACACCGGCTATTCAGAGCATCCTCCTACAGCCCAACCGCAAATTAGAACAGCATGCCACCCTTCACCTCAAAAAACTATCCAATCTCCTGGTTTCCCACCTCCGGAAAGGCAACTCACTCACCCTTCACAACCTTTCCAGCAAACCTCAACCACCTCTCATTGCACACAAACCCAGTCTCTCCCATCTACTCAGTCTCCCACTTCCAGCTCCACTCCCTCCAAAACCTCAAAATTCCAATTAACACAATCTGGCACCACAACACCCTAATTCAGTAGTTAACCTTTCCTCCAAACCTCTCTCCCAATCCGAAACCTCTGTCCTATCCAAAGGCCTCACCTTCAGCCCCACTCCCAGATTCAACCAAACAGCCCTCGTCAAAGATTTACTGTCCTACACTCGTACTCTCTGCTGGAAGTATCACTTTGCCATGAAGAAAAATGATCCTAATCCTACCCCTAATGATCCAACGCCCCAAGACACTATCCAAATTGCACCCTGCCTGGAACAGTTCGTCCTCCGTCACAGCGGGACCCACCTCCTCTTCCTCAAAATCACCCTCTCCAAACCTTCCAGGAATTTCTGACTTCCAGCCTTGCCTCTCAATCCTTCTTAAAAAACCTTAATCCTACTCCCAACATCACCACTGCTGAAGGCCAGGCTATCCGTGATCAGAAGGCTGACCGGTCCATCGTCATTCTTCTGGCGGACAAGGGTTCCACGACCGTGGTACTTCATTGTTGGGAGTATGTGGCTGAAGGACTGCGTCAGCTTTCAGACAACACCACATACAAAGTTTGCCAAGGTAATCCCATTCCTGATGTCCAGGCGGAGCTTCAAGGAATCCTCAGAACCTTAGGCCCCCTACAAAACCTTTCACCTGACTCCATCAACCTCCTGACCCCACCGACACCCCGCACCAATACCTTCTACCTTCTTCCTAAAATTCACTAACCCAATCATCCCGGCCGCCCCATTGTAGCTGGTTATCAAGCCCCCACAGAACGTATCTCTGCCTACATAGATCAACACCTTCAACCCATTACATGCAGTCTCCCATCCTTCATCAAAGACACCAACCACTTTCTCGAACGCCTGGAATCCTTACCCAATCCGTTACCCCCAGAAACCATCCTTATAATCACCTGCCACTCTACCTAAAACCTCTTTCCTCATTACCTTAGCCAGCTTCATCCTGACCCACAACTTCTTCACTTTTGAAGGCCAGACATACCAACAATTAAAGGGAACAGCCATGGGTACCAGGATGGCCCCTTTGTACGCCAACCTATTAATGGGTTGCTTAGAGGAAGCCTTCTTGGTTACCCAGGCCTGCCAACCCAAAGTTTGGTACAGATTTATTGATGACATCTTCATGATCTGGACTCACAGTGAAGAAGAACTCCAGAATTTCCTCTCCAACCTCAACTCCTTTGGTTCCATCAGATTCACCTGGTCCTACTCCAAATCCCATGCCACTTTCCTTGATGTTGACCTCCACCTGTCCAATGGCCAGCTTCACACGTCCGTCCACATCAAACCCACCAACAAGCAACAGTACCTCCATTACGACAGCTGCCACCCATTCCACATCAAACGGTCCCTTCCCTACAGCCTAGGTCTTCGTGTCAAACGAATCTGCTCCAGTCCGGAACCCCTGAAGCATTACACCAACAACCTGACAACAGCTTTCGCATCCCGCAACTACCCTCCCGACCTAGTACAGAAGCAAATAACCAGAGCCACTTCCTCATCCTCTCAAACCCAGAACCTCCCACATAAGAACCACAAAAGTGCCCCACTTGTGACAGGATACTTTCCGGGACTGGATCAGATTCTGAATGTGGCTCTCCAGCAGGGATACGACTTCCTCAAATCCTGCCCTGAAATGAGATCCATCCTTCATGAAATCCTCCCCACTCCACCAAGAGTGTCTTTCCGCCATCCACCTAACCTTCATAACCTCTTAGTTCATCCCTATGAAATCCCCAAACCACCTTCCCTACCCTCTGGCTCCTACCCTTGTAACCGCCCCCGGTGTAAAACCTGTCCCATGCACCCTCCCACCACCACCTACTCCAGTCCTGTAACCCGGAAGGTGTACACGATCAAAGGCAGAGCCACGTGTGAAAGCACCCACGTGATCTACCAACTGACCTGCCTACACTGTGATACATTCTATGTGGGAATGACCAGCAACAAACTGTCCATTCGCATGAATGGACACAGGCAGACAGTGTTTGTTGGTAATGAGGATCACCCTGTGGCTAAACATGCCTTGGTGCACGGCCAGCACATCTTGGCACAGTGTTACACCGTCCGGGTTATCTGGATACTTCCCACTAACACCAACCTATCCGAACTCCGGAGATGGGAACTTGCTCTTGAATATATCCTCTCTTCCTGTTATCCACCAGGCCTCAATCTCCGCTAATTTCAAGTTGCTGCCACTCATACCTCACCTGTCATTCAACAACATCTTTGCCTCTGCACTTCTGCCTCGACTGACATCTCTGCCCAAACTCTTTGTCTTTAAATATGTCTGCTTGTGTCTGTATATGTGTGGATGGATATGTGTGTGTGTGCGAGTGTATACCCGTACTTTTTTCCCCTAAGGTAAGTCTTTCCGCTCCCGGGATTGGAATGACTCCTCACCCTCTCCCTTAAAACCCACTTCCTTTCGTCTTTCCCTCTCCTTCCCTCTTTCCTCATGAGGCAACAGTTTTTTGTGAAAGCTTGAATTTTGTGTGTATGTTTGTGTTTGTTTGTGTCTCTATCGACCGGCCAGTGCTTTCGTTAAGTAAGTCACATCATCTTTGTTTTTAGATATATTTAGATATATATTTAGATATATTTAGATATATATTTAGATATATTTAGATATATTTTAGATATATTTTTCCCACGTGCCTCATCAGGAAAGAGGGAAGGAGAGGGAAAGACGGAAGGAAGTGGGTTTCCCTCTATTTTATATATATATATATATAAAAAAACAAAGATGATGTGACTTACCAAATGAAAGTGCTGGCAGGTCGACAGACACACAAACAAACACAAACACACACACAAAATTCAAGCTTTCGCAACAAACTGTTGCCTCATAAGGAAAGAGGGAAGGAGAGGGAAAGACGGAAGGAAGTGGGTTTCCCTCTATTATATATATATATATATATATATATATATATATATATATATATATATATATATATATATATATATATATATATAGAGAGAGAGAGAGAGAGAGAGAGAGAGAGAGAGAGAGGGAGAGAGAGAGAGAGAGAGAGAGAGCGAGAGAGAGAGAGAGAGAGAATTGTTTCTCTCTACTGTAGGACCAACTTAAGGTAAGGTGCACTGGCAATTTATATGCACAGTACTCTTAGATCATAAACAAAAGATAATTTTTCCCCTGTAGTGTGTTATGCTTGTGAATGTCACAGTTTTTCTGGAATAATCAGTAAGTTTATATACTGATTTGTAACAGTAAATATCCTGAGAATCTTAAAGAGACCTCTGCAGGATGTTCTGTTGGAGACACCACATATCAACCATACTGCTCGTTTTTGTAGTTTGAAGGCTGTGGTTAGACAGGGCACACCAGAAATAGTTTCACCAGTGTCAGCTGTTTCTTAAGAGAATGCAGTAGTTCCTCTTCTTTATTTAAAAGGCTTCTTATATTTTTGTGAAATATTTTTAAGCTATTGAGGTAATCTGTTGTACTTCTGACAAGTTACTTAATGTTAGATTTGACATGAGCTAAATTATTATTAAAGAGTGCAACATTTACTCTATAACTTCCCTATCCTCTTATCTATAACAGGCTTTCTTTGAGTACTAACTACTACAGGGATATGCTGCAATGGCAATCACTTCTCTTTTTTGTAGTGGGAGATACAATATTCTCTTGCATCTGACATGAGAGAATTACATGCGATTATTTCACCCATTTTTTTGAGTTTTATGGACTTTTTCCCAAGGCCATTCAAATGAAGGCCATGTGTGGTATGGAATCTTTGGTCAATAGTATTGATACCCAGAACTTTCACATTTGCAAACTGACTGCATATGTTTGAGACCTGTTCATTTGCAGCACTGATCTCTTTGTTTACACATGACCAGGATAGTAAATCATATCAATGCAGAATATTGATATATATAACATTTGTGTGCCCCAGATAACTCAAACACTTCTTTAGTTCTTGGCAGGCTACTGAAGATTCATTCTGGCATACACCGTTTGAGTCACCAAACAGTGCAACATAATCCTCTGATAATAACTTACCAATATCCTCCAAATGAATGTACTTTGGTACATTAGACAGTGATGTCCCAGGCTTGATGAAACCTGTTGCTTTCACAGTTTCTGCCACTTCATTTATCCAAGAAGCAATCCTCCATCCATGACTACCAGCAAGAATCACAAGATTTCTCAGGCCATTACAATCTAATTCATTTTGGCAGATGTTTTCTGGAACAGGATCATTGTCACACGGAATTTGTATATCTTTGTGTTGATGTGTAGAAACAGTAGTATTTCTGAGGGTGGTTATTGCAACATTCAGTATTTGAATATATTCAGTGTGTCCTATAAAAACATCATTGTCACTATCATCACCGAGCACTTCAAATCTGTTTGTTATAGGAATATTTGCTGGCCTATTTAGTATATCAGTACAGATATTCCACTTACATGTTTTTGTAAAATTCTCATTTCCTTTCAATAATGAGTCTGTCCCTGCAAATTGAAAGTGAATCCTGCAGTAGCGAAGTTCAGATGTCTGCTTTCACGGTTCGTACAATCGTGCTCGCTCCATTTCATTTTCTCAATTTTGTGCAGTCTGGGATCCTTGCTAGATAGGATTAATGTAGTATATTGAGAAAGTCCAGTTATCATGAAATAGGGGCGAGAGTGTCACTGACATGATAAAGCATTTGGGTGGACACCATTAAAACAAGGGCGTTTATTGTTGCAGCAGAATATTCTCACAAAATTTCATTCAAAAACTTTCTCCTCTGAATGTGAAAATATTTTGTTGTTGCTGACCTACATAGGGGAAATGATCATCATAATCAAATAACAGAAATTGGAGCTTGCACAGAAAGATATAGGTGTTCATTTTTTCTACACTGTTCAAGACTGGAATAATAGAGAATTATTGTGTAGGTGGTTTGGTGAACCCTCTGCCAAGCACTGAAGTGTGATTTGCAGAGTATCCATGTAGATGTAGATGCAGATATAGAACCCAGATTTCCCACTTATCATGAGTTTGGCTATCCGACCAGGATTCACAGCTGGACCCAAACTTCCATATTTCATCAACCATGTGTCTATACCCTGTGCTCATACATCCTTTATGTATGCATGCATGTCCGAAGGAACAGGCATGAAGCAACTACAGTCATTATGAAAAACATGAAATGTATTCACAACTACGAATATGGATAACGATCACCTGGATAATAGAATGATGGTAATGAAAACTTGTGCTGGATGGAGACTCAAAAACAGATTTCCCACTTACCGCAAGCAGTCACCATACCATTTTGTTTGGTTCTGGCTATGAATAAAGCTCAGATAGCCAAATGATAAGGCACGTCAAAAAATGGTGCAGAAGAACATGAAGGATTGGCAATGCTGTCCCTGTGCATTAAAATCCACTATCGGTCCTGCATCACTTGCTGGCATCAATATTTGCTGCACCTTAGTCGAATGTAAGTCATCAGATCTGCAGAAGACAGCATGTAATGTTGCCATATGTGATCAGCTTGTCCATGTACACGCATGGGAATAAAGTGATAGTTGCTTCCACTAGCAGTTTTGGACTTGAGTGTTTCCATATTGTTCATTGCACTACAAAAACCATCAGTAGCACAACCAAAACTTAAAAAGGTTCCAATAACCTAAAATGGTCTGTGATACCCATTGTGATGGCTGAAAAGCAGTGGTGTGTATTCGCAAAGTACATAGAACATGTATAGTTGTCATGGGTTGCCAATGTGGGATGTTCATAGTGGTGAGTATACTGAATAATACATGGATATTGTTGCTACAAATTGCACCACTTTATTGATAGAAATGAGAATACATTGATACAGGAACACTCCAGTAATTCACGAACATCTCAATATAATGAAAATAACAGATAAAGACTACAGAATAATTAAAGATATGAACTCATTCATTGTTCTAAATATCATTCTGGATAGTTGATGTCAGCAATCGGATTGTTGCCACAATTAGATTAAGTAGATGTGGTTTAGTTTGCAAACAATTTTTTACAATGTAGATTAACAATCTTTGAAGGTTGACAAGATTACTGTTTGTGGGTAAAATTGATACAAAAGAAGATGTCTGACATTGAGAAATTATATGATGAACAGAGGAATAGTTTAAAAACTTTGTTGTAGGATTGTGGGAATGTGTTTACTGATATTACAGGAAACGTAAAGAATTTTAAGTGTAAACTAAGATTAAAATCGCTTAAGACTTTTTATATAAAACCTTGAAATGTTCCCATTGCAAAAGGACTTGCAATGAAAAAAGAGTTGCAGAAAATGGAAAGGTTTGGGATTTTTTAAATGAGTATGAAATGCAGTAAGGTGAAAATGCTCCACTTTCTACAGTTTTACTCCTTAAATACATAATTTTCCCCCATTATTCATGTAATGCTTTACTACAGTTCAAAAAATTTACGTTTAATGGAACTGATAGCTAAACAGCAGAATGCAGAAAGTTATGCTGTATACCTCAAACAAAGTTTGAAAGTTAGAAAATTTAGTAAATGTGGAGAAATCACAAAGGGAGTCCCACAGGGTCCAGTTTTGGTTTCACTCCTATTCCTTGTAAGCCTTCCACTTAACATTCAACAAGCAGAACTAGTACTTTTTCCAGACAATAATAGTGTTGTAATAAATCCCAGCACAGAGAAAGCAACAGAAGAGATGGTAAATGAAGGTTTTCAAAGAATTATTAATTGGTTCTCTGAAATTGGACTTTCCCTTACTTTTGAGGAAACACTCTATATTCAATTCCATACAGTGAATATCAATACCAACAACTAATGTAGCAATTTAGCGGGAGTCAGTATGTAGGGTAGAATGCTCCAAATTTTTGGGTGTCATATTGACAAACATTTGAGTTGGAAGAAGCATATTATTGAGATTCTCAAGCAGTTAATTTGAGTTTCTTTTGCTCTTCATATGACTGCTAGCCTTGAAAACTGACAAATCAACCTCCTGACATATTTAGCATATTTCCACTATATAATGTCTATGAAATAATTTTCTGGGGTACATCATCACTAACAAAGAAAGTATTGACTATATAAAAGCGAGCAATAAGAATAAGGTGTGTTCATTCATGATTGTCATGTAGGTACCCCTTCAATAACATGTAAACTGAAGTGTCACAATACATTCATCAGAAATAATCCATGACAATTTGAGAAGAATAGTCATGCACATATCTACAAGACTAGAGGAAGAATGGCCTTTATTGCCTATTATTAAAGCTGTGAGTGGCTCAGAAAAGATTTCAATGGGCAGCAAGAAAATTTTTTTATCATTGTCCAATAATGTAAAATGTCTGACAGGTAGCAAAGTACGTTTTAAATCTAATCTAAAATCATTTCTCCTAGACAATCCCTTCTATTCCATGAACAAATTCATATTTGAAAACTTGTTACCTGCACAAAAAACAAGTTTCTAAGTATAGCTTTGTAAGCAGGACTAAAGAATCACATACGCGTTAATTTTAACACTAACCATGTATTCACATCTTGTAAACTGGCTATTTCATGTCATTTGATAAAAGACTGTTCCAATGATATATGCAACACATAATGAATTAGCTAAATAACTAACATAAAATGACTTAATTCTTATCCATGACATATTTCATAAAATTTTAGTATTCACAGTATAATTTTGTAATTACTGTTGACAATAATATAGTTAGTTCAGCTGGAAATATTTTATTTAAAGAAATACTCATAATTTACAGTACCTATAGGCCATGAAAAAGTCAAAATTCAAGAATGCTAAAATTTAGTCTTTTCAACCAACTTCATGTAAAATCCCCATTCTCCACTTTTCAGTAAATATTTTACTTTTCCCAGAAACTGTGTACTGGTGTTCGAAAAATTTACTCATATTCGAAATTTTTGTGTTCCAAAAATTTCCAATCTTAAAACGTAATTATGAGTAAAATTCTGTAACATTGTCTTAGAGCTGTGATTTTTCTGCTTCTAAAAATGTATAGATTTTCACTTAAATAACTTAGTTAGTTCAGTTTGAAAATTTAGCTATCTCAAAACTTGCTGGTGAATTTTGGGAACCCCCATATACATTTAATTGCACTCCCATGTAATAGTACCTACAAGTTTGTTAGTTATAAAGCACCTAGTTAAATAAATTTACCTTTTTGCCTATTGTATCTTTTGGCCATTAACTTTGATGTCTTTTGTGTTAATGACTAAAACGTTATAGTCTATTATTTTGCAAAGTTTCAACTTTCTGTAATAAATTTATCTATAAATAGACTTATGTAGTGTCCTAAGCAAAGAATGCACCACCAAGGAGCGTCACAAGCACCGACAGGTCAACAACTCATTCCACAGATGACATACAGCCCAGCAATTTCTACACCTAGAAGTCGCAGCAGTTGTACCACCAGAGAAGTGATATGTGCCAGCATCACAGCAGGTTAGGCAGTTCCAAGTAAGGTCAGCTACTGAGAAGACCACTTTCTACTTGTGTACTTTACACTGCATCATCTACTTTTGGCAAGTTAACTCCAGCCCATCTTCAGTGAACTTTCTAGTGGGACAAGATCTGTTTACTGTCATCCTTAGCTTGTGGAATAGTAGTTGAACTTCATGATCTGCTGCCTGAGCCAATTTGTACAAAATTGAGTATTCATCAATAAATGTGAGTGATATTGTCACTAATCATTATTGGTGTTTCAGTGTTCTCCTCTCATAGTGTTTCCATCATTGCACTATAAATAGTTGAGGGCGATGACAAGTAAAATCTCCTTCTGTGGTTGTATCAAAAGTACAATACAACAGCATGTAACAGAAATTCTGAGTTAGTGGCAGGAAAATATTCAGTCAGTTCAGACACCATGGGATTATACGTCAAGTGGTATTAGTTCACTTCTGATAATTAAATGGTATATAAGGTTGCTACCTTGGTTATGTCACTGCAAGTCCTTAGTGAGAGCTAAAGTTGCATACCCTGAAATTTCTGTAATCGGTGGTCTTATTACTAAATGACAAATGCAACACTGTTGATCTGAGTTGCATATACTTTCACATTCATTCCACAGTGGCTACGCACAACCTGGTGATGTCACTGCAAGTCCTTGGTGACAACTGAAGTTGCATATCAAGAAATTTCTTCAATTGGTGGTCTCACAGCTCAATGACAAATGCAATACTATTGATTTAAGTTTGATACACTTCCCCAATCATTCAGATTAATTTACACTTGAGCAGTGATGAGTTCTCATCATATCTTTTCATGCTATTAGTATATTGTTAATTAGAATTCCATTAATAACACTCATTTCATCAGTTCACTTTCCCTTAATACAGTAACACCAGTAAACCAAATTAGTGTGTGAATATAATGGGCTTTAAACATAATTTAATAATACTTCTATAACAAGTCAGCACATATTTCTCTCCTCATGGTGCTTCCTCATGTGATGTAGCAAGTTGGAAATATTCCACTTGTTATGATTCAATTTCAGCTAATAACTATTATTTTCTTCATATATTTCTCAAATTTTGCACATTTTCTAAGTGGTATACATATGGGGATGGTGTTCAGATATTCCAAAATCTCAATTAAACTAATTTCCATTTAGATTATTATTATTATAATTTTACTGGGGAATTGGGCAATTAAAATTATATACAATTAAAAATTTCACCCTACTACATACACTGCCATAAAAAAGGGCAGCACCCTCTAGAACTGTGTTGAATGTCACCAAGCTGTAATATATGCCTACTGAGAAGTTGTAGTGCTAGTGAGTCATTTTTCATGGTCATCAGCAATTGTGTGCCACTCAGGAGTAATTATAATGAATTTAGAAGTGAACAGTGTTTGCAAAATTTATTCTAAGGTACAATCATGCCCCACCATTGGGTACATACTCCTGTTGCACAGTTTCAGTGATTTGAACAGGGTTACACTGTAGGTGCCTGGGAAGGTGGATGGATGCACTGATGGATTGCATCACATGTTGGACCCAATGTGTCAGGGTATGTCACTGCTTTCAACAGCGATCTGTGGAACATTCTTACACTTGCAGACCAGGTTCCAGATGTCCACATAGTACAATGTATGTCAAGATCAATGCATTGTGCAAGGACATGTGACCAACCAAATACTGTTCAGGGTCAAAATCTGAGCACATTTTACACCTGCCTTGACATTAAGGACCAATGTGAACTGTCTGCTTGTGGCAGGATTAAGATCATGTGTGACTCTAGGCAGGCTACCATTGACACCGTGACAACAAAAAGCACACCTATTCCTTTGTCTGGTGAGTGGAATGGTACTCTGTTGTCATCAGTGATGGACTGTGTTCTGTCTGTATGTGAGTGATGGATGAACTTGTATATGATGAGGACCCTGACCTGCCTATTCCACAGCGTATTTGCCCAGTCCCATACCAGGAGGAAAAAAAAAAAAAAAAAAAAAAAAAAAAAAAAAAAAAAAAAAAAAAAAAAATAATAATAATAATAATAATAATAATATTGACGTGTTCCACATCCACGAGGATCTCCTCAGTACGGATCTATGGAATGAAAAACTAATCTAATCTAATCTAGGCTTTGCGTTGGGGGTCATTGGTCACAACTCACGGTCACATTTGGTGTTTCAGCAGAGTAAAGTAATCAATGCCCACTACATTGCACAGGCTGTTATTCCTGTGATACTGCCATTTCTTTGACAGGAAGATGATGTAATTTCTCAGCAGCACAATGCACATCCACATACAGCTGCTGTAATGTGCTCTTCATGGTGTAGAAGAAATGCCCTGGACAGGAAGATCACCAGATCTCTCACCAACTGAACAAGTATGGGTCGTAACTTATTCATTCAATGATCTGCAAGAACCATCACTGAATTGCAACAGGAGGCATTAAGATGCTTGAGACAATCAAGCACAGGATGTCAGCACCTTCATGATCATTATGCATGTAAGAGTACATGCTTATGTTGCCACCAGAGGCAATTTCATTTTGTGTTGATGTAGCTGTTGGGCACCCTTTACTGTTCCATGTATGTTTTGTCTGAATTTGTTATCACCCTATCCACATTCCTCCAGGACATCAACAACTTTTCCCTGATTTGCTTCACCTGATCCTACTAAAGCCAACAAGCCACCTTCCTAGATATTGACCTCCACCTACATCAGTACATGCAGTACATCAGTACCTTCGTCCATGTCAAACCTACTAACCACCAGCAGTACCTCCACTTCGACAGCTGCCACACGTTCCATACCAAGAAGTTCCTTCCATACAGCCTAGCCACCTATGGTCATAGCATCTGCAGTAACAAGCAGTCCCTCTTGAAATATACTGAGGGTCTTGCTGAAGCCATCACTGACCATAATTATCCTCCCAACCTTGTACAAAAACAAATCTCCTTTGCCTTATCCTTCCAGACTCCCACCACCTCCAGAAGCCCCACCATTCGGCCACAGAGTAGCATTCCCCTCGTAACTCAGTACCACCCAGGACTGGAGCAACTGAATTACATTCTACACCAGGGTTTCAATTACCTCTTGTAGTGCCCTGAAATGAGAAATGTCCTGCCCACTATCCTTCGCACCCCTCGCATAGTGGTATTCTGCCGCCCATTGAACCTACACAATGTACTAGTCCATCCTTACACAACCCCTCCTGTGCCTTATGGATCCTTCCCACCAACACCAGCTTTTCTGAATTGTCCAGGTGGAAACTTTGCCTGCAGTACATCCTACATTACCGTAACCCTCCTGGCCTCAACCTTCGTAAGTCACTGTCTTCACGCATCCAGCCCCTTCTCTGTTCCCATTCCAGCACTACAAAGCCATCATTCCATCAACACACCCAGTCTTTTTATTTGTCTCCTTTTCTGCTAATCCCCCCTCCCCTCTCCACCTCTCCCCGGCCTGCCGTTTAACCTTCAGCAATTCGCTGTCTGCCACCCCCACCATACTACCCCTCCACCTCCCCCCCCCCCTCCCCAGCCTCCTCTGTACCACCACCCAGTCACCACTCCCATCATGCACTGGTGCTGCTGCTCACGGTGTGTTTTCACTTGGCTGAGACTGCAGTCATGTGTGTGAGTTGCATTTGCGTGAATATATCTGTGTGTGTGTGTGTGTGTGTGTGTGTGTGTGTGTGTGTGTGTGTGTGCGTGTGTGTGTGTGTCTTTCCTTTTCCTAATATTGTTACATTCTATCTTGGATTTTCCATTGTTTGATTAGATGTATAGAAGTAACTGATGCATATCATATTACAGAAAACATAAGAAAAATATCTACTATACAAGTCATAACTTATACATATATCAGGACATGGCATTCAGATTTTCAGATCTGTGAAACATTCTGTCACAACACAAATGACACAAAGTCAGAACTACAGCATTACAACACTAAACTATAGAAATAAGTGTAGAGACAATGTAAATTACAAGAATTACAAATTGCAAGTTTACATCTACAAAATCACACCTTCAAAATCTTCAAAAGAGAAGAGAAAAAAAATTCTGAGCCTAAGTGTGTGACGAGTGAGCCAACTCGAAAAACTCACTCATAAGTAGGAATATAACACAAAATCAACCAGCCACATAAACCAGAGTGTTTAAGAATATGTTGACTCATGAAAGGACAAAATAATGAAAAAATATTAAGGTCTAAGCTTATGATGTGGGGACCGTTCTATGAATCCAAACCACAACAAAATGAATAAAGTTCAGAATCATATCAATAAGTTCAATTATATGTAAAGAGTAATTATAGGAAGCATCTAGCCTCAATCAATAATCACATGCTCTCCTTGGGTACACATACATACAGTCACAATGACCAGGGGTACCCAAAACAGAGTTAAGCATGACTTTTCCCACAATTCCTGTTCCAATGAGATACAATATTGCAGTACTCAGGATAAATACATGTAATCAGAATCATAAATAGCTTTGAATGATGAGATAGTTGAGTAGCTTGAAGACCAAACTCTGTGTATGAAATCAGAAACGTATAAATCTTTTTATACTGTCTATACTCGTAAATGTTCTCCACACAATTTGCTAATTGTTCATACAAACTAACCTACATACATAGAGATATAGAAGATTCATTTACAATTGATAAAAAATAAATAAATGTAAATACTGATTTCAAGTTACATAATGTATTGGGAAGTAAATCCCCCTACTTGAAAAAATATACATATATGTGGATTAATACTGTCCATAGTAGTGATTGTTTTTCTAAGCAAATAGTTTCATGAATTCTTCATATAGGATAAAATCTTGGCTAACAATTTACAAATTTTAGTCACAACACTGATGTAGTTGACAGATGCTTGAGTACATTGCCGAGCACCCACGGTCTCTTGTAAGTTGTCTGGACCAACAAGGGTGCAGCGATACAGGAGTGTGGGGAGTTTATCCATCCACATCTTTCAGTTTCCTCCCTAGATTTCTCATCACACACTTCAGCAGGTAGGTTATTTCCTGTCTAACATTAATGTAAAATCCTGAAACATTGTTTTGTGTACTAAATATACTGTACAATACCTTCCTCACATCACATGGCATATGATCTGCCTGTGGATTTACATCAGACTGGATTAACAAGTGCACACAAATTAAACTTTAATAAACAGAGCTAAATGCAATGAAAAAATGAACCAGCAAGGCAATACACACGGATATACCGAGATACCACTCCTAATTTTTGCAGTATAGGATGTTGTTGATGTGGTCTTCAGTCCTGAGACTCGTTTGATGCAGCTCTCCATCTACTCTATCCTGTGCAAGCTTCTTCATCTCCCAGTACATACTGCAGCCTACATCCTTCTGAATCTGCTTAGTGTATTCATCTCTTGGTCTCCCTCTATGATTTTTACCCTCCACGCTGCCCTCCAATACTAAATTGGTGATCCCTTGATGCCTCAGAACATGTCCTACCAACCAATCCCTTCTTCTAGTCAAGTTGTGCCACAAACTCCTCTTCTCCCCAATCCTATTCAATACCTCCTCATTAGTTATGTGATCTACCCATCTAATCTTCAGCACTCTTCTGTAGCACCACATTTCGAAAGCTTCTGTTCTCTTCTTGTCCAAACTATTTATCATCCATGTTTCACTTCCATACATGGCTGCACTCCATACAAATACTTTCAGAAACAACTTCCTGACACTTAAATCTATACTCGATGTTAACAAATTTCTCTTCTTCAGAAATGCATTCCTTGCCATTGCCAGTCTACATTTTATATCCTCTTTACTTTGACCATCATCAGTTATTTTGCTCCCCAAATAGCATAACTCCTTTACTACTTTAAGTGTCTCATTTCCTAATCTAATTCCCTCAGCATCACCCGACTTAATTCGACTACATTCCATTATCCTCGTTTTGCTTTTCTTAATGTTCAGGTTATATCATCCCTTCAAGATACTATCCATTCCGTTCAACTGCTCTTCCAAGTCCTTTGCTGTCTCTGACAGAATTACAATGTCATCGGCAAACCTTAAAGTTTTTATTTCTTCTCCATGGATTTTAATAGCTACTCCGAATTTTTCTATTGTTTCCCTTACTGCTTGCTCAATATACAGATTGAATAACATCAGGTGGAGGCTACAGCCCTGTCTCACTCCGTTCCCAACTGCTGCTTCCCTTTCATGTCCCTCGACTCTTATAACTGCCATCTGGTATCTGCACAAATTGTAAATAGCTTTTCGCTCCCTGTATTTCACCCCTGCCACCTTCAAAATTTGAAAGAGAGTATTCCAGTCAACATTGTCAAAAGCTTTCTCCAAGTCTACAAATGCTAGAAACTTAGGTTTGCCTTTTCTTAATCTAGCTTGTAACGGAACATATTAAAGGCTTTACTTTAATGAAGTAAGTGATACCCTCCAAATTCAACCAGTTTAACGAGTATTTATGATTATAGAAGAGTTATTGTGTATGTTAACAATGATTGCACAACATGTCTCCATAAACAGTCAACCCATTAAATTATACTGAATAACTGACCCACACAAAAGTTAATATCACTTGATCACTGATACAGCAAATGTCATCATGTAAAAACACTAAGTTTATCTTAAATAATTAATATGAAGTACGAAAAATAGTAGCCAACTTAGGTATTTTGGATCTCCTTAAATAAAAATCACCCAGTGAAACCTATTTGTTCACTAGGAGCGTCTTCACTCAGTATTCACGTAATCAATCCTATTTTAGACGAAAACCAATGTAATTCTTAATAATTCATGTTACTTACTTATTTATGCAAATTAGAGAAGTCAATTGACAAACTTCCAAAAAATGGCCTTTTTGTAACAGAGAATTATTCTGTCAAGTCAACAGATCTGTCTGTCATTTTAATAACATGTTAAATTATGTCACTCGATGCAAATTAATAACTTATCTGCACAAATTATGATAACAGATGTACATGTGACTTATAAACGATATCTCTTTTTAGTAGTTCTTTGACAATGTTATAAATACAAGCAGCAAGAAGGGTCGAGGAGGCAGTCGGAATGTCACTTTGGTAGAGTGTGTTTGTGTGTTATTGTTTGAGGTGGATAAACAATGCAAAGAACATGCAACGGAAATACTACATTGTCTTGTGTCATGGTCTTTGATGGACAGTGGAATTAAGATGGCCACCTGAGTAATAAATATTTGAGGTTTACATATTTGTTGGTTTTGCTCGTTCTTTATCATCAAAAGCACATAAAAAACACGGGACCTCATGTTTTTAACCCTAGACAACCAGATTTAGAGTCAGCATCAGCATCGAGACACAGCAGCGATCCAGCAAGCAGCAGCGATTACTACAACGCATTTTAATGGCGCCAACCAAACATCAAGTGCTAACAAGCTCCGTAAACGGGAGTGAAATAGTGCGATTACAGCAATTAGCTATATCAACGACTAGGCGACCATTACAAGCTTCTAAGATAAGCCGTAGGGTCAGTATTGCCTCACATGTTCCAACATTTCTACGGAATCCAAACTGATCTTCCCCGAGGTCGGCTTGTACCAGTTTTTCCATTCGTCTGTAAAGAATTTGCGTTAGTATTTTGCAGCTGTGGCTTATTAAACTGATAGTTTGGTAATTTTCACATCTGTCAACACCTGCTTTCTTTGGGATTGGAATTATTATATTCTTCTTGAAGTCTGAGGGTTTTTCGCCTGTCTCATACATTTTGCTTATCAGATGGTAGAGTTTTGTCAGGACTGGCTCTCCCAAGGCTGTCAGTAGTTCTAATGGAATGTTGTCTACTCCCAGAGCTTTGTTTTGACTTAGGTCTTTCAGTGCCTTATCAAACTCTTCACGCAGTATGATATCTCCCATTTCATCTTTATCTACATCCTCTTCCCTTTCTGTAACATTGCTCTCAAGTACATTGCCCTTGTATAGTCCCTCTATGTACTCCTTCCACCTTTCTGCTTTCACTTCTTTGCTTAGAACTGGATTTCCATCTGAGCTCTTGATCTTCATACAAGTAGTTCTCTTTTCTCCAAAGGTCTCCTTAATTTTCCTGTAGGCAGTATCTATCTTACCCCTAGCGATGTGCGCCTCTGCATCCTTACATTTGTCCTCTAGCCATGCCTGCTTAGCCATTTTGCATTTCCTGTCAATCTCATTTTTGAGACCTTTGTAGTCCTTTTTGCCTGCTTCATTTACTGCATTTTTATATTTTCTCCTTTCATCAATTAAATTCAATATTTCTTCTGTCACCCAAGGATTTCTACTAGCCCTCATCTTTTTACCTACTTGATCCTCTGCTGCCTTCAATACTTCATCCCTCAAAGCTACCCATTCTTCTTCTACTGTATTTCTTTCCCCCATTCTTGTAAATTGTTCCCTTATGCTCTCCCTGAATCTCTGTACAACCTCTGGTTTAGTCAGATTATCCAGGTCCCATCTCCTTAAATTCCCACCTTTTTGCAGTTTCTTCAGTTTTAATCGACAGTTCATAACCAATAGATTATGGTCAGAGTCCACATCTGCCCCTGGAAATGTCTTACAATTTAGAACCTGGTTCCTAAATCTCTGTCTTACCATTATATAATCTACCTGAAACCTGTCAATGGCTCCAGGCTTCTTCCATGTATACAACCTTCTTTTATGATTCTTGAACCAAGTGTTAGCTATGATTAAGTTGTGCTCTGTGCAAAATTCTACCAGGCGGCTTCCTCTTTCATTTCTTACCCCCAATCCATATTCACCTGCAACTACTGAAAAGGCTACTGCCCCTCTTCAGGAACCAAACATTTGTCTGGCCTCTCAACAGATACCCCTCCGTTGTGGTTGCACCTACGGTACGGCTATCTGTATCGCTGAGGGGGGGACAGTACAGGATATAAAACTCCATTACTAGCCATTCAACAGCACTGTCTCATCTCAAAATTATAAAAGGATCCACTCATTTAGCTTCACGGCATATATGTATCAAATTCTAAAGCACAAATCTATTACAAAAGTTGTATGATCCTGCAAATATAGTGTGTCATAGATTCAAACTGGAGGGTAAAAATCGTAGAGGGAGACCAAGAAATGAATACACTAAGCAGATTCAGAAGGATGTAGGTTGCAGTAGGTACTGGGAGATGAAAAAGCTTGCACAGGATAGAGTAGCATGGAGAGCTGCATCAAACCAGTCTCAGGACTGAAGACCACAACAACAACAGATTCAAACTCAGCCCGTAGATAAGACAGAATTTTAGAAATCACTTGTCTTACATATTACATTCCAGACAAACAAAACACAATTATACAGTCATATGAAACTGCAAATATAGTGTGTCATAGATTTATACTCAGTCAATAGATAAGACAGAACTTAAGAAATCACATCATCTTACATACTACATTCCTGACCAAAAAAAAACACAATTATATAGTCATATGAAAATGCAAACATAGTGTATATTTCTTCCAGACTAGGGATCATTCTGCATCCATGTTGAAAGGTCTTGTCTTCTATACTAAAAGTTTACAGTACCTGAGATTTTACCAGTTTGCTTTGATTACCAGTAGTTCCTCTTATCTTTATACCTACAATGGAATTTGGCTTCCTCTATCAATCAAACAGGTCCCTTCCCACTGATCAATCTGAATCTTAATGTAAGGACACCCAAAATGTGAATCATCTTCTCTGTTGTTAGACACTTCGTGTAAAAGATCACTTTCAATTTCATCAAATGCTACATCCACACTGTCTTTACAAGGTTTTATCAACTTTACCAGTATCATGGCATTACTTTGGTTACTTATGTTGTCAGGTAAAGATTGAATGCAATGAATGGATTCCATGGCACAACTAATACACTTTTTACAGAAGGAACACAAAACACATTACTGTGAAATTTATACTTCCTGCTTAGATCTTCTTTCACTTCATTCTACCAATTTGGATATGAATTTTGACTAATCATAGTTAACTTATCCCAGAATGCACATTTATCTATGTTATCATCAATCTCGTCCCAAACTAGCTTCAAAAAGTTTTCACCTTTATTCTCTAGGCTCATAGTAACTCACCTTTACTGTTTGGATCATTTACTCTGCATGACATTAATGAAAAACTGTTTTGACTGGACTGGTATTCCATGACTCTCACTTACATCATCACATGCACCATTTACCTTTAACATCATTCACAAATAACTCTGAAACGTAATTCTTTTTGAACTCCACAAATACCTTATACTCACCATCATCATATTCCTCTAAAATTACTTCATCAGCAACATTACTAATAATACAAGTCTCATTTCCATCAAAGTCACTTACCTCACCTGCATTCATTTGCAATAAACAACCAGTCTCAGACTTACCAACCTCACAGCTCTCATTCACATCTACATCAAAAATATCACCTAGTTTAGATCCAATGCAGTCATCATCTGGTTTACATACATCAATAACACTGTCTTCTGACCAACAGAAGAAATTGTTAGTACATACTACATCAAAATTTTCACTATTCTCACACTCTGGTTTTTGATTAGCACCTACATCATCATAGTTAAACATAGTATCCCAAAACTTTTGATCAAAACATAAATGAGAAATTTGATATTTCTTCTGTTCAATTTCAGATACATGTGCCTTATCATTAACACTGTTATTGTCTAATTGCAAGTGTAACTTGGTGGTCCTGTGCTTGTTGTGTTTCCTCGACCCAAAACTGTGGGCCTTCATTGAGGCAAACTGCCATTTCCTGAGTAATTATTTCTATGACTGTTTCTTTACTGAAATGCCCATGGTTATCCCCATTATTCGTATCTTACAGATGTTCAAAATTTCTCTCTCTATTGACACTTTGATCCTGATAGAAGTTACCATTATCTCTATTTCTGTAATTATTCCCATGTGATTTCTATCATGCCAGTTGTTATCTCATATACCTCTTTTACTGCCCTATCCAGCCTGTCATCATACCATAAAACTTGTTTAAGACAATTGTCAAGTCCATGTACTAAATCCCACTGAAACCATTCTGGCAATATAGTTTTAAGTGCATCAGTCAAGGTCATTTCATCAAAAGGTTTGTCACGGTGTATTAATTTTTTAAGTTGGTTCTTACAAAAAACTTTCAAAAGTATCACCCCTATTTCTATAACTAGGACCATTTAAATTTAACTTTTAATCCTTTCCTGTTCAGCTACTGACCAAAGTTTATTTAAAAACTTTTCTCAAAACTTCGATATGTTTCCCATTGACTTACATTTAAATTTACACATGACAGAGCTTTGCCTTCAAGACATCTTTTAACAAATTTAATTTTTTGATTGTCATTCATACCTGCCACAAAGCTATCTATACAGCGGTACAGAAAATCCACTGGATGAAAATTGTCTGATGGATAACTTTTGACAGGAGTGTTGGACCACGTAAGACCATTGTTTGCGCGCAGACTTTGGTTCACTTGAATTTCTTGAAATGCTGAAATTTTTTAATCTTAAACAGTTACATCAGTTTGCATATTGATTTCAACTACACTACAGTGTAGTTTCAGCTCTCTGAGACTGCAGACGTGTGTGCAAGTTGCGCTTGCGTGAGTGTGTGTGTGCGTGTGTGTATGTGTGTATGTGTGTCTACTGCTGACAAAGGCCTTAATGGCTGAAAGCTATGATTGTGTGAATCTTTTTATTGTGCCTATCGCAACTCATCATCTCTGCTATACGGTGAGTAGCAACTTTCCTTCTCTCGTATTGTTCTATTCATCCTTTCATAGGTCACACTCTTCAGCATCTCATTAAGTGTATACAAAGTGCTCTTTCTAACAATCAAATGCTTATGGTTAGAAGTTTGTATGTTGATGCATACTGAGATAAGACAAGAAGATGGAAACAGAAAAAGTTAATATTATGTCAGCTAACATTCTGCAAAAAATTATCCTAACTGTGTATGAGTTCAACAATGTTGAAAGATTTGTATAACTCATTTCAAATTCTTTTCAGATTCAACGTAGAAATTCAAGAGCTTAATCACCCAATAAGGTAACAGCAGTAGGAATAGGTTGTTCAGTTCATACTACAAATAAAATCATTGTGTCATCACAATCTGCCAGTGCTCATAAGAATATGACAATATCTTGCATTTCAGACTGAAGTAAATAAAATTGAGACAAAACAAATAGTGTTGCCCACAGTACTGACTGTGAAAACAGAATGTTTGTTATGAAGAAGCCCTTCAGGTAGAGGAATCACACAATAACTATTTTTGAAGTAAAATAATATCTTCACATAATTCACTGAAAGGTAGAGAACAACTGCTAACAACTGTAAGGTTTAATCATGCATCAATAATTTACAACTTTATATATTTCTACATCTACATCTAAATACATACTCTGCAAGCCACCATACAGTGCATGTCGGAAGGTACCATGTACCACTACTAGTCACTTCCTTTTCTCTTCCACTCACAAATAGAGTAAAGGGAAAATGACAGTCTATATGCTTTTGTATGAGCCATAATTTATCTGATCTTCATGGTCCTTACACAAAATACACTGACAGCAATGTGGAGATGCACACTGTAAGCCACTGCATTGAGACAAGGAGATGCTGGAGTAATGCATGGAAGCACATCTGAGGCTGAACGGCCCATCAACAATGAGGTGGGCTGCATCTTCCCTGCGTTCGAATACTTTGATGGCAGTAGAATAATTCTCTAGTCAGCTTCAGATGCTGGTTCTCTAAATTTTCTCACTAGTATTCCTTGGAACATCACCTTCCCTCAAGGAATTCCTATCTGAAGTCCCAAAACTTTCCCATATTATTTGCTTGTTGTTTTGAATCTACTGGTAACAAATCTAGCATCCCATCTCTAAATTGCTTCAATGTCTTCCTTTAATCTGAAGTAGTGTGGATCCCAAACACTCAAGCAGTACTCAAGAATGAGTTACATTTGTGTCCTATATGTAGTCTCCTTTACAAATGAACCACACTTTCCAAAAATTCTCACAAGAAACCAGAGTTGACCATTCACTTTCCTTGCTACAATCCTTGCCTGGCTATTCAATTTCATATTGGTTTGCAATTTTGTACCTAGATATTTTATTAATGGTGTATTCAAACATTATGTGTTTGTTTTTCTCATTCATCTGAGTTAACTTATATTTTTCATTATTTAGAGCTATCTGTCATCTCACCAACTAGTAATGTTATTTACGTCATCTTATATTCTCCTACAGTCATTCAAAGTGACACCTTCCTGTACATGACAGCATCATCAGCAAAAAGCCACAGATTGCTGCTCACTTTGTATAAGAGATCATTTATGCATCTAGAAAATAACAGCAGTCCTATCATACTTTCCAAGGGCACTCTTGATGATACCCTAGTCTCTGGTAAACACTTGCTGCTGAGAACAACTCACTGGGTTCTGTTAGTTAAGAAGTCTTTGAGCCACTCATATATCTTGGAACCTATGACATATGCTTGTATCTTTGTTAACTGTGGGCAGTGGGGCACCTTGACAAATGCTTTTTGGAAATCTAGGAGTATAGAATCTGTCTGTTGTCCTTTAGCCCTAGTTTGTGGGATATCATGCAAGAAAGGGGCAAGCTGTGTTTTGCACAAATGTTGGAATGTATTTTCTGTAGATTCTAACTGAACTGTTTGTAATGGAAGCGGTGTGCTATTTCAAATAAAGACAAAGCATCTGAATGGAATTGAGGATAAATGGGAAACTTCATGGTTATGTTTCAAATACAGGTTTTTGATTGCACTTGTGAATTTGCAGATTGGAGAAAGGACACGCAAAAGGTATTTGTGAAAAAGAAATATTTTTTAATAAACTATATAATGATATGCATATTTGCTAAAACTGTTCAACGATGTATGAAGAAGACAGATTGCTACTCTCCATAAAAATGACATGTTGAGTTGCAGGTAGACACAGTGAAAAGACACTTACACATTAGCTTTCAGCCAAAGCATTCACCAGAAAAGAGAAAACACACACATGTCCATTCACACACGCATGCACACCTCATGCACACATGACTGTCTACTCCAGCACCTTGGACCAGAATGCATCTGTCACATAGAATAGCAGCAGCAATTTGTTGGGGGTGTGAAGGGCAAGAGTTATCAGGGTATGGGAGGAGGGAGAGAAGAGCACTGTCTGGCAGAGTGTACATGGACAAGACTGCCATCAGGTGCAGTCTTGGGAGACTGTGGAGCAGGGAGATGGTGAAAGGGAGGGGAAACAGGGAGTGAAAAATTAGAGGAGTGGGGTAAGGGAAATACAGGCAGGTGTGTTAAGAGAGGGCTGCACACAAATAAGGTGGAAGATGAGAATACAGAGAAGGTGAAAGGGCAGAGGGGCTGGAAGCTGTTGGATGGAGAGTGCGGAGACAGCAGGTTACCATAGGGTGAGGACCAGTGAATTTCATGAGTGGCAAATGTGTTATATGTATTTATTTTTTATTTATTTATTTATTTATTTATTTATTGTTCCGTGGGACCACATTTAGGAGAAGTCTCCATGGTCATGGAACGAGTCGATACATGAAAATATAACACGATTGTAGAAACAGATAAAATGAAACAAGTCGTTAGTTTAAATAAAGAAAATCAAGAATGTAACACTGGAATTTGCTTAATTTTTTATCTCTTCCATGAGCTCCTCGACAGAATAGAAGGAGTGAGCCATGAGGAAACTCTTCAGTTTAGACTTAAAAGTGTTTGGGCTACTGCTAAGGTTTTTGAGTTCTTGTGGTAGCTTATTGAAAATGGATGCAGCAGAATACTGCACTCCTTTCTGCACAAGAGTCAAGGAAGTGCATTCCACATGCAGATTTGATTTCTGCCTAGTATTAATTGAGTGAAAGCTGCTAACTCTTGGGAATAAGCTAATATTGCTAACAACAAACGACATTAAAGAAAATACATACTGTGAGGGCAATGTCAAAATTCCCAGACTATTGAATAGGGGTCGACAAGAGGTTTTCGAACTTACACCGTACATAGCTCGAACAGCCCGTTTTTGAGCCAAAAATACCCTTTTTGAATCAGAAGAATTACCCCAAAAAATAATACCATATGACATAAGCGTATGAAAATATGTGAAGTATACTACTTTTCGTGCTGAAATGTCACTTATTTCAGATACTGTTCTAATGGTAAATAAAGTGGCATTTAGTTTCTGAACAAGATCCTGAACATGGGCTTTCCACAACAGCTTACTATCTATCTGTACGCCTAGGAACTTGAACTGTTCCGTCTCACTTATAACATGCCCATTCTGTCTGATTTAAATGTCAGTTCTTGTTGAATTGTGCGTTAGAAACTGTAAAAACTGAGTCTTACTGTGATTTTGCATCAAATTATTTTCCACAAGCCACGAACTTATATCATAATCTACATTATTTGATAATGTTTCAATATTACACACAAGATCCTTCACTACCAAGGTGGTGTCATCAGCAAACAGAAATATTTTTGAATCACCTGTAATACTAGAAGGCATATCATTTACATAAATAAGGAACAGCAGTGGCCCCAGCACCGACCCTTGGGGAACGCCCCATTTAATAGTGCCCCATTGGGACTGAACATCATTACCACTCTCAATATTGCGGAGGATTACCTTCTGCTTTCTGTTCTTAAAGTAGGAGGCGAACCAATTGTAAGCTACTCCCCTTACTCCATAATGTTCCAACTTCTGCAGTAATATTTTGTGGTCAACACAGTCAAAAGCCTTCGTTAAATCAAAGAAAACACCTAACGTTCGCAACCTTTTATTTAATCCATCCAAAACCTCACAGAGAAAAGAGACTATAGCATTTTCAGTTGGTAAGCCATTTCTAGAACCAAACTGTACATTTGACAGCAAATTATGTGAATTTAAATGCTGCAGTAACCTTGTATATACAACCCTCTCGATAACTTTAGCAAACACCGATGGCATAGAAATAGGTCTACAATTGTCAACATTATCCCTGTCTCCCTTTTTATAAAGTGGCTTCACTACCGAGTACTTTAATCGGTCAGGAAACTGACCACTCCTAAAGGAAAAGGTACAGATATGGCTAAGTACTGAGCTAACATACGTGGAACAATACTTCAGTATTCTGCTAGATACCCTGTCATATCCATGAGAGTTCTTGGTCTTTAGTGATTTAATTATTAACTCAATCTCCCTCTTGTCAGTATCATGGAGGAGCATTTCAGGTAACAGTCTCGGAACACTTTTTTCTAAGAGCGCTATATGATTCCCTGTTGGGACTAGGTTTCTATTTAGTTCACCTGCTATATTCAGAAAGTGATTATTAAGTACTGTACATATATGCGACTTATCAGTAACACGGACATCCCCACTACGCACTGATTCTATATTCTCGACCTGTTCCTGCAGACCAGCCACTTCCTTTACGACTGACAATATGGTTTTAATTTTATCCTTTCATTTGTGTAGTTCAGAAAAGCTGGTGGTGCAGTGGAGGATCTAGATGGCTCAGGTAGTGAAGCAGCCATTGAAATCAAGCATGTTATGTTCAGCTGCATGTTAAGCCACAGTTTGGTCTACTTTGCCCATGGCCACAGTTTGGAGTTGGCTATTTGTCCTAGTGGCCAGCTGGTCGGTAGTCATACCAATTTAAAAAGTTATGCAATCACTTCAGTAGAGCTCGTATATGACATGGCTGCTTTCATAGGTGTGTGGGCCTCTGATGGGGTAGGATAAGCCTGTGACAGGACTGAAGTAAAGTGTGGATTAGGCATGTTTTGCACTTATGTCTTCCGTAGGGATATGATACCTGTGTTAGGGGGTTGGGATCAAGAGTGGCATAGGGATCTATTAGGATGTTATGGATATTGGATGAGCAAAGGAACATCACATTAGGAGGGGTGGGAAAGATGTTGGGTAGGATGACCATCATTTCAGGGCATGATGCTAGGTGATCAAAGCCCTGATGAAGAATGTGGGTCAGTTGTAGGGGATGGTATGGGATGATGAAGGGTGCACTCCTTTGCAGTTGGTTCTTGAGAATTTCTTCACATGGAAGTGATGACAGCTGTCAAAATGCATGTACTATTGTTGGTTGGTGGGTTTAATGTTGACACAGGTGTGGATGTACCCATCAGAGAGGAGGAGGTTAACTTCCAGGAAGATGGCATGCTGGGTTAAAAAGACCAGGTGAAGGGGATGAAAGAGAATTTGTTGAGATTTTGAAGGAATGAACATAAGCTGTCTTGTACCTGAGTCCAGGTCATGAAGATACCATCAATGAACCTGCCCCAGACTAGGTGTTTAGCGTTTGGGAGGCTGGGAAAGTCTCCTCTTGATGGCCCACAAACAAGTTCACATAGTAGGGTGCCATGGGCATGGCTGTACCACAGATTTATTTGTAAACGTTTCCTTCAAAGGAGACGTAGTTGTGAATGAGGAGAAAGTTAGTTAAGGTGTACGATGAATGAGGTAGTAAGTTTTGGGTCTGAAGGACATTGGGAAAGATAGTGTTCAATAGCAGTAAGACCATGGGCATGAGGGATGTTGGTTTATACGGAAGTAACATCAAGAGTGATGAGTAGGGAAGCAGGAGATAAAGGGGTGGGGATGGTGAAGACTCAGTGAAGGAAGTGACTGGTATCTTTGTTGTGGAATTCAAGATTACAGGCAACTGGTTGGAGGTGTTGGTCAAAGAGGGTTGAAAATAACCAGCTACAATGGGGCATCAAGGATTGTTGGCTCATGGACTTTGGGGTGCACATAGAAGGTGGATGAGTGGGGTGTCATAGGAGTGAGGAGCAAAATGGACGCAGAGGAAAAGATCTACAAAGAGCCTAATTCTTTAAGCAGCTATTGGAGGTTATGTTGAACTTCTGGGATGGGATGTTTATGGCAGAGGTTATAGGTGGAGTCAGATAATCGGCAGAGCCTTCTGCCAAGTAGTCACTATGATTCATAACAACTGTGGTGGAAATTTTGTCTGCAGAAATAATGATTAGGTCATAAACCACAAAATTTCCTTTCTCTAGATCTCCCCCCTCCACACACAATGCCTTCACCTTTTAAGATTCCACCAGTCTCTGGCCTCCACATACCTTGTATTGTGAAAACACATCTCATTGACACAGGCTTTCCAGAACCACCTCTGCTTCATCCGTAAGATATTGCTCTTGTGCAATCCCTGTTACATACAACACACATCTGAAATTGAATCCCTTGTTTCTCGACACCTGGAGGAACATTCCACACACCACCTCCATAAGTTATACAATATGCTACAGCTGTCTCAGGGCACTGCCATCCAACTCCTATCCTACCCACATTATTCCTCCTCGTCAACCCCTCACAGCAATTGGAACATGCCTAGCTGTTCATTTCAGCTTACCACATCCCATAAAACTCCATACCAACACTACACCAAATCCAGAGCTGAAACATTCCTGTAACACTATTGTTAACCAATCTAATCTCAATATTGAACCCTGTGTATCCCAGTTCATACCACTGTGACCCTCCTCCTCCCTCTTAACCATCCCTGGTCACCTACCAGGGATTCCTTAACTCAAACTTGGCCTCATCATCCTTCCCCAGATCCCTTTCACACAACACCAACCTTTCAGCAGAAGAAAGGACAGTTATACACAACCTCAAACAAGTCCTGACCTAATCATTCTATTGCAGACAAAGGTACCATCACTGTTGTTATGAATTACAGTGGCTATGTGGTGGAAGGACACTGCAAATTATCTGAAACTTTCACCTATAAACTCTGCCATAGTGATTTCAGAGGTATGATGCATGCAGCAGGGAGTGCACAGTAGCAATATCTTACAGACAGTGCAGAGGTGGGTCTGGTATGCCTTTGTCAAGGAGATTTGTTTTTTTCAGTGCCAGGGCCAGTGACTGGTGGAATCTGAAAAGGTGAAGGGAATTGTGAAAGTAGGAGTGGGAAAGGAAGTTTTGTGGTTTACTTACCTGACTCCCCCGCCTATAAACTCTGCCAGAGTGATTCCATCCAAGAAGTCCAACATAACCTCCAATCCTTGCTTAAAGCATTAAGTCCTTTGTAGAGCTTCTCCCCTGAGTCCATTTTGCTCCCCACTCCTATGACACCCCACACACCCACCTTCTACTTGCTCCCCAAAATCCACAAAACTAACACTCCTGGATGCCCCACTGTAGCTGGTTATTGTTCCTTGCAGTAAAAGAATTTCAGGTCTCTTTGACCAACACCTCTAACCAGTTGCCTGTAATCTGGACTCCCACATCAAAGATACCAACCACTTCCTTCATTGAGTCTTAACCATCCCCACCCTTTACCTCCTGCATCCATACTCACGACTGTGGATACCACTTCCATTCTTTCCAGCCTACCAAAACGCCAAACACCTAGTCTGGTTCATGTTCATTGATAATATCTTCATGGCCTGGACTCATAGCCAGGTCACCCTATCTTCATCATTTCACCACCTCAACACTTTCTCTCCTGTTTGCTTCACTTAGTTGACCTTCCTTGACATTAAACTCCTCCTCTCTGATGGCTCCACCCACATCTGTGTCCACATTAAACCCCCAACCATCTACAGTACTTGCATTTTGACAGCTGCCATCCCTTGTGCACCAAAAGATACAGTATGGCCACCCAGTGTGGAATATCAGCAGTGGCAAGAATTCCCTTGCCCAGTATGCTGTGGGTTTCACCAAGGCTTTCATAGAAAGGCACTATCCCCCATATGTAATCTGTAAGCAGACCTCCCATACCATTTCTCCTCATACCCCCTATTCTCCTATCAATGCCAAGAGCAAGCTACAAAGGAGTGCCCCCTTCATCACCCAATACCATCATGGACTGAAACAACTTAACCACATCTTTGCTGGGCTTTGATTACCTATCATGCTCTGAAATGAGAGACATCCTATCCAACATCTTTCCCACCCCTCCTAACATGATGTTCCATCACTCAACCAATCTCCACAACATCCTAGTCCATCACTATAACACTCCCAACCCCAGCCCCCCCCCCCCCCCCCCCCCCCCCGCTCCCAGGCTCATCCTTGAGGGAGACCCAGGTGCTTTCTATTCAGTGCTGTCACAGTATTATCCTACTACCCCATCCCATCAGAGGCCAGGCTATCTGTGAATGCAGCCATGCCACATATCAGCTCTGCTGCAATTATTACACAGCATTTTATATTGGTATGACTACCAACCAGGTGTCCACCAGGATGAATGACCACCTCCAAACTGTGGCAATGAGCAAAGTAGACAACAATGTGGCACAACATGCAGCTAAACATAACACACTCGATTTCAATGGCTGGTTCATTACCCAAACCATGTGGATCCTCCCATCCACCCCCGGCTTTTCTGAACTGTGCAGATGGGAGTTATCCTTACAACATATTCTCAGTACCTCAAATTATCCCAGCCTCATCCTACGGTAACCTAATGTCCCCACACCCTCGACTCGACAGTTTCCACCCACTCTGTCCTGTCACCTGTTTGTGTGCTGCCTCCTGCCAACGCACTCCCCTGTCTTTCTCCTTGCCTGCTCGTCTCCTTTTTCGCTCCCTAAATCCCCCCCCCCCCCCCACCTCCCTGCCCCACAGCCTCATGATGATATGCCTGTTGACAGTCTAGATCTTGCCCATTCCAGCAGAAACCACTCTTATCTTGCCCCACCACTCCCCTGCTATTCCTACTTGACTTGTCTCCTTTATGGTAAGTAGTATCTATCTTGAAACTACATTGTTCATATCTCATATTCTGGTGCATGCATGCCATTACAAAGTCTGTCCACAATTTTTATGAGATGTACTTTGAGGGCAAGGGGGAGGGGAAGGGAGAGGGTGTGTGTAATGTAGCAGAACAGAACAACATTTAATGAAAACTATTATTCAGATCACAACAAAGAATGTGAAGCTACAACATGAAGTTAATGCAAGGCTACATAGATAAGGCTTGAATTGTAACACAGATGAAGTACTGTATTGTTAAAAATAAGTCTACATAAGGTGAACTGTTATCAGTTAAGATGACCTGTAATTGATTTTTAAAGATAATCATCATCATCATTCAAAACAGGGATTGCACCTTTTGGTCCATTCTGTCTTCTTCAGAACTGATCACTCTATCTCTCCATTGGTCTTCCTAAAGATCTTTTGCCTCTTGTTTACTTTGATTTATGGTTTTAATGGTTCTTACATCTGACATACAGTCTACGTGTTCCCACCACCTTAACTGATATTGTTTTATTAAGTCAGTTATAGTTTGTGAATTCAGTTCAGTTTAGATGTTGTCATTTCTCTTTTTATCCATCAAAGTACATCCAGTCACATATCTATGAAAATTCATTTCAGATGCTTCTATTCTCTTTGAATCTCTTTTTCTTAAGGCACCAGTTTTTTGCATCCATAGAGCTGTGCTGGTATAGTTTAGAACTTTAGTAGAATATCTCTGTGGAGTTTCTTTCCCAATGTTCTGCATATAGTTCCACAGAAGTAGTCAAATAGGTCTAACTTATTTTGTGTATCTTTGCTTGCTCTCTATGTGACACTATCATCTAAATATTTAAATGAATTTACTTGCTGTATGATCTGCTTGTCAATTTCAATCTTAACTTGCATGGGAGGGTGTCATAAAACCCCATTGATTTTGTCTTTGAGTAGTAGACATTCAGATTGTATTCTCTGGCTGTTTTACTTAAATTAAAGACAGCTTCTTGTAAATCATTTTCATCTTTACTACTGTACCATTTACTTGGTCACCAGCAAGAAGCAGTGTACTAACATCCCCACTGCTAATTTAAAAATGTTTCATTGTCTGTACCCAAGTTTTGGTTACATCATCAGTATGTATATTATAAAGAGTGGGTGACAGGAGTCACCCTTGTCTATCTCCTTGCCTTTTTTCAGCCATATTATGTCTGATCCCTGCTATTCTTACTTTTGTTTTGTTATCCATTTATAAACCCTGTACAGCTCTTATAAGGTGAGATGGGATTCCTCTGGTTCTTAAAATTTCCCACAGTTTGTTTTGATTTACTTTATCAGACTCCTTTTTCTACACAACAATGGTAAGAAATGCTATAAAATTATTGGAATAAAATTACAAATACATAAAAAATAATGTAAACAACAATCCAATTTATTGTTCATAAAATTCATATGTAGAAAGGTGATAGTGATTCATGAAATTCATACATAGAAAACTTACAGTGATTATGATATAGCCAATTGTAAAGAGATAGGATTTATGTTAGGAACTAAAACTGAACTGTATTTGTAAACCAGCTTTAATTAAGACACAAATCAATTCAAGACATTAGCTGCCAGTGGGTACTGGTTTATATCAATGGGAAAAGTTGAAAAATTTTAATGGACTGGGATTTGAACCCAGTTCTCCTGCTTTCTACGCAGATCCACTAATCACTATGCCATTCAGGCACAGTGGGCATCAGAACTGCACAGACTACCCTCGTATGCCTCCCATCAGATCCAAATTCTTGAATTGTACCACTTACTATTGATGCAGTCCCCTGCTCATTAGCCTCATTATTTGTGGCATCTTGCCAATTCCCATAACAGTTTGAGCTTGGTGTGCATCTTCACTGAAAGGATAACTAATGTGAAGCGGGACTTTGAATTTCGCCGCGCTACACTCGTTCCCTCAGACATAAAATATACCGTCGCAGCTGTACGAGCGCTCGACGGCAGAGAAAATATGTAAGAAAAGGAAAGTACTAAAAATGTAACCCTTTTTGTTTTCTATCCATATTTTGTCTCTCAAGAGCGGAAGCTTAATGCAGACATAAAAACTTATTAGCTAGTCTTGGTCTGATTAAGACGAAAAACAGCTTGTTGATGTGCAGACGTATTGTGGAAATTTGTATGAAATTCAGAGGATGGAAGCAGCAACATAAAATACATTGCATCTAATCTCAAGACGATTTTGATTTGTATAAATTAGTGATTCCTGGACGATTGCAAGATTTCAGAGCAGTTACTACTTTTCACGCAGAAACGCAGTAGGAGATTTTTTGAAGACCTGGACGCCGCATGAAAGAAGATATGTTAACATGGTAAAGGATGAACTCTTATCTACGCTGTTTCCTCCTGTTAATCACGTTTTGTTATTCTCTGTGACTTTTGCTCAGAAACGCCACAAGGACCACCCCAACAATAGCTTTTCCGAATCACGAAGTCCAATAACTTTTCTGTAATACAAAGTCCGACTTGCAATTCATTCTTTCCCTTTTTCACGGTCATTAACGATTTTAAAAACCCCCTTTTTACTCACAATTTCTTCCCACATTTTCAAACTTTTCTTTTCTTCCCTTTTTCTTTTTTATTAACCACTACAAATGTCTGTAATTTCTTTGTGTCTTAATTCATAGTGACTGCAGGATCAAAATGACATCTGCCCTTCGGACATGTCCAAAAGAACAGACACCACATATATAATTAAGACATTGTTATAGACATACATTTCATGTAATTTTGTTATGAGAATTATAAGAATCCAACAAGCCAACTGTTTCAGGAATACTGCAATGAATTTTAAAGTCAAATTCCATAACCAGTTTTGTAAGAGCATTGAAATCTTAATTAAGAATTCAAATAAGTTAGATTGAAACTATGTATAATGTAACTTTCCAATTACTGTTAACCATATATGGAACAATGGCAGTAGCCATGGTATGCCAGTCTTACATCAGTGTTATTTCATGTATTAGGCAAAAGTTTGTAGTTTTCAATAAGCTATATTATCAGTTTCTTGTATGTCATTTTTCATTTTAACATGTGAAATGCCACATGTTTTTATCATGTGTAGATATTTGTTTTCCTTTTTACTTTTTTGTATCCTTGGAATTAACAAAAAATAAATAAATAAAAAAATCTGTTACCAGTGCTTATATTGTAACTGTTTATGTAAATATGTAATACTCCATACATTCTTGTAACTGTTTACAAAACTATGTCACAATGTGTCTAAATGGTGTAGGAAACGTCTTGCAGAATGTAAATACTTAAAGATTAAAGAAGATGACTCACTAAAAAGCAGAAGCATTGAGTTGTCAATAGGCACACACAAAAGAAGGAAAACTTGCTAACTTTCTGAGTTATCCTTTGATGAGCTAGAGTAAAATACACAAACTCACACAGACATATACACATGCCTATGTCCCTACAAGGTGGTGGCCAGTCTGACACAAGGATGAATGGCCACTGCTTGTCAAAAGAAAAGTTGAGCACCTGACTGCTTCACAAACTAAGCCATTTTGATCATTCCCACCAGTACTAGCTTCTCTAAACTACACTTCTAACACATCCTCCGCTCTCATAATTATCCTGGCCTCAATCTCAGGTAACCCACTGTCTCTGCACCACCCACCAAACAGTTTATTCTTTCTCTATCCTGTCACGCTTTTTCAGTTCATGCTCCAATGTTGCCTTCAGTATGTGCCACTTCTCACCACCTGTTACAATCACATCAGCCCATGTACCTGCCCCTTCTCCCACCCAAATTCCTAGCTTTCAGATTGGTCTTTCACCAAGCTGCTTGCACTCACTCCCAGTCCCTCTCCTCTCCTCCCACCTCCTTCTTCCTCTAACCATCCCAGCTACCTCCATCACAACCAGTCCAAAATGCAGCAAAATGGTATTGACATTGTCAGCCTAGCTGGCACCATGGACGGGCATAGACATGTGTATGTGTGTATTTTAATCTAGCTCAGTGAAGTATAATACCAAAAGCTAGGAAGTTTTCCTTCTTTTGTATGTGTCCATTGACAATTCAATGTTTCATAATGTTTCTACATTTTTATTTTGCAGTGTGTTATAAATTACATTTCATTTAATAATTTTAACAGTTAAATTCACATGAAGTCTGTATATTTTGTTGTATGTACTTATTTTTCATTCTGTAATTACATAATTTACATTTTTAAAAGTATTGTGCGTGCATGTCCTCCATGTCCTCCAAGTTCATTTAGTATTTAGTCAATACAGTATATTCATTGTAGGCTTTCATAATGGTTACTTTTATTGTTAGCAAACTATTGTCTGTATGGTTGCTAAAGCCATATATTAAAGGCAGTTGTTTTCCTTATCACTCTTTTTCTTACCATACGGTAAGATGTTCGAATGCTCTATAAAATCTCTTCTTGGCATCGGATTTTCAACATATTAGAGCCATTCCATTGTGCCATGAATATAAAATAAAAGCCAGATCCACATCCAAGGCAAATCCCTTATAATGCTGCTTCCAATTGCCTCTCCTACCGTGCTAAAGCTAGCCACATACTGCGTGCTGTTCACACAAAGGAGTCGCTCAGCTTGACCACCAACCCCAGCTTTACATTGCGCCATGCCACTTCCGTTGTGGAGGGACTTCCCTACAGCGTTTACATGTGCCCTAAGCGTGCACCACTTGTAACAAACATTTTCTTTTTATAAATATGTTCATCCGTATATGGGTATCCTTTTTTTATTTTTTTTGGTGTCATCAATCTTCTGACTAGTTTCAGTCTTCTGACTGGTTTGATGTGGCCTGCCACGAATTTCTCCTGTGCGCCAACCTCTTCATCTCAGAGTAACACTTACAACCTACATCCTCAATTATCTGCTGGATGTATTCCAATCTCTGTCTTCCTCAACAGTTTTTGCCCTCTACAGGTCACTCTAGTAACATTGAAGTCAATTCCTGATATCTTAAAGATGTCTTATCATCCTGTCCCTTCTCCTTGTCAGTGTTTTCTACATATTCCTTTCCTCTCTGATTTTGTGCAGAACCTCCTGAGTCCTTACCTTATTAGTCCACCTAATTTTCAACAGTAGTCTGTAGCATGAAATCTGAAATGCTTTGATTCTCTTCTGTTCCAGTTTTCTGACAGTCCATGTTTCACTACCATACACTGTTGTGCTCCAAACATTATTCTCAGAAACTTCTTCCCCAAATCAAGGCCTATGTTTGATACTAGTAGACTTCTCTTGACCAGGAGTGCCATGTTTGCAGTGGTAGTCTGCTTTTGATGTCCTCTTTTCTCTGTCCGTCATTGGTTATTTTGCTGCCCAGGTAGTAGAATTCGTTAACTTCATATACTCCCTCTGTGAGCATCAATCTTGGTGTTATGTTTCTTGCTGTTCTCATTTCTGGTATTTCTCATTACTTTTGTCTTTCTTTGATTTACTCTCAATCCATGTTCTGTACGCCTTAGACTGTCCATTCCAATCAGCAGATCATGTAATTCTTCTTCACTTTCACTCAGGATAGCAATGTCATCAGAAAATCATATCATTGATATCCTTTCACCTTGAATTTTAATTCCGCTCCTATTTATAGCTCTCTGCTTTTTATTATTATTATTATTATTATTATTACATGAAATATACAGTAGTCTTTATTTCCTTAGAAGTTTCTTTACAGTGATTGTAATTCTACTATTTCAAAGCAAAATTCTGTGCAGTTTGATATCTATTGTGGAGTGTAGTCCCCCTAAATTGCTAGCCACATGTATTGCCACACCCCTACTTTTATGTGTAGTTCTGCAGTAGTATGCTACATTTTGCTATCTTATTAGACTGAAAACCTTTAATTCACCCTCCTTTAAGCCATGCTGTCTCATTATGAATACACTGGGTACTTCAGTAGTAAATCTATCTATCATTATCACTTGCACCTTTATCCCGCAGCTGTGTAGGGTTGGCATGGTTAGGCACGGATTTGGCAATGTTAAAGTGAAGGTTGGCCGGATGCCCTTTCTGCTGCCACCCCGTACCCCCCGGAACAGAATAAGTGCACCCCAGCTGTCTGCGTTTAGCGTAATCTGTGGAATAATACAAACATGTTAAGATGTATGTGAGTTGTGTAACTGAGGCGGGATGTGGGGACCAGCCTCGTATTCACCTAGGAAGATGTGGAAAACTGCCTAAAAACCACATCCAGGCTGGCCGCCACACCGGATCGCTTTGTTAATCCACCGGGTGGATTCGATCCAGGCCCGGCGCGCCTACCCGAGTCCAGGAGGCAGTGCATTAGCGCTCTTGGCTAACCTAGCAGGTCACACTTCAGCAGTAAATAACACTTCTAATACTCCTGATGTTAGATACATATTGGGCATTTAGGAGCAGGATTTTTAAATTGTTTTTTAAATCTATTGCTGTATTTGTTATACTGCTTTTACCCTATCTCTGGATAGAAAAAAATTGGTTCTTTTTTGCCCCTTACTTCTAATATTACTGATGACACTGATAGTGATGGTGATGCTTCACATGCTGGTGTTGATGTAACATCTTCCTCATTAGGTTTAGCCAGGGATTCTTCTTCCTCATGTGCTGCTGGTACATCCTCCTCTTCTCTCAGAATTTGCAATGAACCTATTGTTGGTAGTGTATGTTTTACATGCATGTACACTTTTCCAGTATTTGCCACCCACTGGATTTCTTTCACCAGTACTTTCTTGCCTAGATTGTTTCTGTGCAGTCCATGACCAGTAAAATGCTTTGTGATAGAAATAGTCACATCAGAGAAGTTTACATGTTAAAAATTACAACAAATCTTCCTGAATTTTCAATTTGTTGGAATATAACAATATTCATTGGTAAGTGCTCCAGGCAGGAAAAGGACTTTGTTGGTGCTGCACATTTTCGCAGTTTTGACTGGGATAAACAGATGCTGCAGTGTTCATCATTGTTGTTTCCGGTTAAGTACATATTGATTATGATGGGACGAGAAGGGACTTGTGTGACTCATCAGCCAATAACTCTTACAGAACTACATGAACAGGTCACGCAGGCATGACATTACATACCCCAGGACAGTATTCGCCATCTGTATGATCAACTGGATGCCAGAGTCGGCGTCTTAATTGCCACGTGTGGGAGCTACACCATGTACTGAAATAGGTGTTTCAGTATGGATCGATACCTGATACCTCAGAACCACTTGTGCTATTGATCTGTAAATGTACATCACATGCACTGTTGCAACAATAAATCTTGAGTGAACTGGAAACATCTAAAAGGGTGTACTAAAAAACTAAACTAAACTAACTAAAAAACATGAAAATAGAACATAACTGAAGGATAGTGATAAAAGGTGTAATGAAAGGTTTAACATATGTTGTATAAAGTCTAACAGACACACAGTAAAAATATGTTCATAAAAGTCTATACTTTACTGTTGAAAAATGCATCTACTGAATAAAATGTTTTTCAAGTAAATATATCTTTAATTTATTTTTAAGTAATGCACTGTTAATACACAGGCCTTTGCTTTAACTTGGCAGTGAGGTAATTATTTTAACAGTGGAATACTGTATACCTTTTTGTACCTGAATTGGATTTTTGAGATCAGAATGGAGGTCAACCTTGCTTCATGTATTATGATCATTGGTTTCTTATTTTGCAGGATTGTCAAAATGAAATTCATAATTGAATAAATATATCAGAAAGGTGTAGAAAATATCCCAGGTTTCTTAAAGAGATTATGACAGGAGAGTCTTGGGGTGTCTGCACTTAATGGAAGTTGGAGCGTCCTATCCCGACAATGTTAAATTTAGTGACTTGGCTTCCTGTATTTCAAGAACCACTGTAGCCATTGACATCAAACTTTTAAAAGTCATTAAACTGTATATTCTGAGTCTACTGAACTACAATAATTGCAATTCAGCCACTGTTTTTGAAATAAAATTTTTTAATTACACGGTTAAAATTTTGTGTACTTTTTTTGTACGTTATCCTAAATAATTTTAATTATACATAACATTATGTTCTTCTTTTAGTTCAGTAGACTCAGGATATATATGTTATTACTACCTGAAAATCTGAATACTGTACCCAAAGTGTTTCTGAGATTTAGAGGAAAATGCAACAGAAAATGTAAATTTTCAGGAACGGCTTCTGAAGTTTCAAAAGACTGTAACTTAATATATGTTTTTTTTTTTTTTAATTTTTAGTCACTCAGAAGCACCCTGCACCATACTGTATATCATTCTCTTGATCTTTTTCCAAGTTTTTTCTCCTTTTCTTCTTTCTGCACTCCTTAGTGGCCAACTGTGCTGCATTCCCAGCTTTATCAATGCAAACCTTGTCACTCCGTTCAAGTTATCTGACGTGGTTTGCTCCAGTATTAATTCCCATATGCTGTAGCACTTTCACCCTACCAATGTTGCCACCATTAAAAGTAATAACAGCATCACTGACCCCCACTTTAGTGTCTTCATTCCAACAAAAACATTTTTTGGTAAGCGAGCCCACATAAGATTATTGAACAACTCACTGGGACTTTGAGTCTAACCATGTAGACACTTCTTCAGTAATTCAGGATTTTCCAGTTCTCTGTAAATAGGTTTTATGACGTCCATGACTGCTGCTGGGATGAAATGTTTATGGCTGTATGAACTGTTTGAGTATTGGGCATTGTGGTAATTGCACCATGAATCAGGTCCAGGAGGGCAAAGGTGGTGTATTGGTTTTTCATCCGTTGACAGTCTGTGGAAAAAGGTAGCCCATACTGCCTGCTTCATTTTCAACAAAGCCTCAGTATTATTTCTAATGCCCATCCCATAATACTGCTGTTGTTCATCAATTATTTTGTCTGTCAGCCTGCCTCTTGTCGTTTTACCATCAGAAAGTTTCTTGTCTCTCAAACTTTGTTTCAACTTCCTCAACCTGGTGCCCATCCTCTTCTGGACATGACCGACTCATTCCAGTTTTGTGATAATCATCTCATCATAAGGCTCAGTGGCTACTACACTGTTATATGCTTTTGAGTCTCCATCACCTAAGACTTAGTGCAACACACTCCCCTTTCATTCACACATTGACTAAAAATTTCAATAGCTCCAGAGGCCTCCATACCACCACTTGTTCCTTCATAATTTCTGTCACAGACATGCCCTTCTTTTTTCCATGATTTCCATTTTAACAAAGTTTGGTTAAAATCTGGAAATCTTTTACCTTTCCAGTCTCTACACTGGCCACCGTAGTAACAGAATTCTTAGAATGGTAGATGCATCCGCCAAGTGCCATCAAAAGCTACTGGTATGTCAGTCATACCATCATTTATTTCAACAGCTTCATTTGCAGCACCATTCACTGACTCACATGCAACAGATTCTACAGCAGCTCCAATAAATCCTGCATACTTGTCGATTTTAAAAGGTGGGCATGGCATATTCATCACGGCACACATTGCTTCTGCTGCAGTGTGTCCTTTTCCAATAGCTCTCAATCCATAAAACCACCTAACATTTACTTCAAAATAAGTAGCTTTACACTTATCAGAATCCCAAAATGAATGAGTATATTTACAATTGGCACACTTAATGATAAGTTTCCTGGCCAGTTCATTTGATCCCTTACTGTCTTCATGTAAACTAACTGGCCTACACATATTTTACAACACACACATTCACCTAACACCATTGTTAGGATGTGTAAATCTGTCAGAATATAACCTAACCTACCATTTACATCACTGTTGTTGTGAGAAGACTGTGTATCACGTTTTATTTTAATCTTTGAAGCACTAATGGGTGTTTCTCTAGATACTGATGAGTTTGCCTGTATTTCATTGTCTGCAAATTCACGCAGAATATGTTTAACACAGTATTTCTCTTTATTCGAAAATCTATTACCATGAAACCCAAGTTTCCTAAAAACACTTCACTTTGGCATCATACTTTACTTTTTGAGAGATTTACCAATCTATTCATCACTTTTCCTCAGAAAAACCTTAGGAATTTGACATAAAATGTGTGTTTATACTATGAAACAATACGATACTGTTTTTGACAGTACTACTAATACAAACACATAATTTAAGCTTTATAACACAGGAATCCACACCCACGGCAACACCACACTCGGCACACTCACACTCACACGTATTAGTAGCTGGATACAACTGCCATCTCGGACAGCTCAGATTGGAACTGCCGGAGATGGTGGTCATGTGTGCATGAGGTGTGCTTGATGGTGTGAATGAATGTGTATGTGTTTCCTTTTCTCGAGCATTTTCGTTGTTACTGTCTGCAACTGTACTTGTTTTTACGGTGAGTAGCAATCCCTCTTTTTCATTATAAGGTTACTATATGGTGTGTTTTCTTAGTATTGCATCTTTTCCTCTTTAAGGGCTTTCAGGTATTTTGATCTGTTGCCGTATTCCAGTGTCTGGCGTAATTTATATGATCAGTAGATGTAAGTAAACATAAGAGATCAAGCTTCTGTGTTAATCGTTAATTGTGTTCTGTTAATTAAATTTATTAGTGTTTACGTTGTACAGATGCTGGCTCTTGAAGAAGTGAGCAGTCAGAGGAGCCTCAGGACTATTATTTCTAAAATTAGCCTTGTCCCAAGGATTGAAACTTTTAAAATGGGACCAGCAACCCAATTAATTCCAATGAACAGTGGTATTGGGAGGTACTGGAGCCAACTGAATGTAAACACTTTTATTTAGGTGGCTAAAGGGAGGGGCAGATGTCACTGGGTTTCACTATGTATGGAGCATGGACATCACTCCAAGTGATTCCATCTGATTTTGTGAGGGCTGTAGTTGGTAGGAATGATGTATTGGAATTGTAAGAACGCCTTTTCTATAGTGTGTATGGATCTGATTTCCACCTCATGTTTATCTATTCTTGATCACTTGCACGCTGAACTGATGGACGAGCACTTCAAACCCCTCACAAAGGGGTTGACCAATAAAAGGAGGCATTACTGTAACCTATGCTAGATGACCCTTACTCAATATGGGGAACTGATGTGCACTGTTTACTGTCATTATGTTTTGTACACTATTGGCACAGTAAACTTCCCGGCAATGGTAGTGTATATAGTACCATATCTTGAATCCTTTTCACAAGGGTTCACTTCAACAATTCTGCCAAGGCACCTTCTGGGGCTCACATTATTGCCATGCCCCAGTTACTTTGTAAACATGGAATACCTTTTAAAATATGGGCACCAGTATAATTCTGTTGATTGCAGTTACAAAGTGTATCAAACTTTCTTTTTTTCAGTTTGTTATTTAACTACAAGAAATCGCTGCATGAAAGAAATTGCTAATGCCTGAATTCTGTAGAATCTTAGAACATATTCTGAGCTCATACATAATGAGGATACGGTATCTCTAACAAATGTCCTTCATGCCAACAATCATGAATTCTGAAAATCCAACTTGCACTTTTCTCATGTGACACCCTGAAAGCCATGGATCAAATCAGTCAGGTAGATGCAGCATTTCTTGGTTTCCAAACAGCACTTGACTCGGTATCACATGTATGCTTATTATCAAAAGTGCTGTTGTATGGGGTATCAAGCGAAACTTGTGGCTGTACTGAGGATTACTAGGTAGGGAGGATGCAGCATGTGATTTTTGTAGGAGTTGGAAATGTACGAGGAGAAGTAACGGAAAGTTGTACATCAGTGACCTTGCAAACAATATGAACAGTAACATCAGACTTTTTGCAGATGATGCTGTTATCTACAATGAAGTACTGTCTGGAAAGAAAGGTTGCACAAATACTCAGCTTGACCTTCATAGGATTTCAAAGTGGTGCAAAGATTGCCAAATAACATTAAATGTTCAGAATTGTAAAATTGTGTGCTTCACAAAACGAAGAAACATTAGATTCAATGACTATATATATTAATGTGCTACAACTGGAATCAGTGAACTCACACAAACACCTGTGTGTAATAGTTTGTAGGGATATGAAATGGAACCATTAATATAGGTTCAGTAATAGGTAAAGTAGGTGGCATTCTTTGGTTCATTGGTTGCATACTAGGGAAATTCAGGGCATGTGGCATATGGTTGGTGCCACATGACCAAGCCACATGCCACACAATCGAGTGCTGCAGGTTGCCACACCATCAGACACCTGCAGGTTGACACAGCTTATCTTGCCTGCGACAAATACTGCAGTATTAAGAGAGCCACATCACTGGATACAGTTGGCACAAGCTCACATCCATGAGCCTCGTGACACTAGACCACTTCCTGGTATACCTCTACTGCACGGCCCTTCTAGGACACCACCCAGAAGCTCACCAGCCAGTGCCACAGGTCTCTTATATGAGTGCAGTGCTTAGCACTGGAATCAGGATATCAGCAGTGCAGCCTACACCGACTGTGCCTAAGGTAGTGATTCTCAATTGTGACAGACTTAGTGCTCACTCGCAGCTTCCAGAAATCGTATTAGTAACAATCCTTCAGCATATCACAATGCTCTTCGAATTGTCCGTACTAGGAATCTGTTTCTGTTGCTCACATTATGGTGTACATTCTCTGTAGTAACCTAGTTCTTTTGTTCTTGGCTACCTGGGAACCTTCCTCTTCTTGTGCTTTCAGTATCCTCCACAGGATACTTTAGTTGTTGACGAAGATAAACTTTTCATGGCTTTATGCCTCCGGAAGTTTGTTCTCAGTGCCTTGCGCTCAAGCAGGTAGCTTTCTTCTATGTGTTTGTGTGCCTCCCCAAGGAGTTTTAGTAATTATGTTCCACGTTTCTTCGACGTTGTTCCCGTCTCCTTTTGGTTACATTGACTGTGCAAACTTTTTTCTCTCCTTTCCCCTGGTCCTATGTCCTCTTCTTAGTTGTTTTGCGTTGTCTGCACCTTGTGCTAACGCCGTTTTCCGTGCTGTCTGCTTCCCATTTATGTACTGGGCCCTCTTTCGTGTTTTTGTCGTTGGTTTTTCTTGCCCATTTACCATGGCTAATTCCACGCTGAAACTGTCACTTCTGCAGCTTTTCGAGTTACATGATCAGCAGTTGCAACGTTTGAGCCTGGATACCACTCTCTTGATGTGGCACTATTCGGTGGTCTTACTCTCCAATGCTACAGACAGGTGGCATACATTCTGCATGACACCTGGCACCTCCTGTCTGCCGGCCGAAGTGGCCGTGCGGTTCTAGGCGCTGCAGTCTGGAACCATGAGACCGCTACGGTCGCAGGTTCGAATCCTGCCTCGGGCATGGATGTGTGTGATGTCCTTAGGTTATTTAGGTTTAACTAGTTCTAAGTTCTAGGGGACTAATAACCTCAGAAGTTGAGTCCCATAGTGCTCAGAGCCATTTGAACCATTTTGAACCTCCTGTCCACTCCACAGATTTTTCAACAGCGCTTCGACTATTTCGACCCCCCCCCCCCCCCCTTTCCCTTTCCCTGTGCAAGACTCAACACCACGGCCTCCACTTCCTTCAAAATTTGACGGTGCCTTGGATTCTTGTTCTGCCTTCCTTGCTACGCTGGATAGCCTCTTCCCATTTCTGCTCTTCCTGATGTTTTTCTGCTGGCTGCCTGTGACCCACCTGGCCTCTGGCCCCTATGCCTCTCTCACACACACTGCTTACTCTGACTCCAATCTAGCACCTCCTGTCCTGGTCTTTCGTCTCTGGTGCCCTCCTCCCAGCTCTGCTGTTCTGAGCTCCGCCAGCTCCAGCTCCAATACCCCAGCTCCACTGGCCCCAGCTCCACCAGCCCTTCTGCCCCTAGCCCCAGCTCTGCTGGTCAGAGATCCACTGGCTCCAGCACCACCAGCCCGTCTGCAGCAGGCCCCAACTTTGATGACCCCACTCCACTGTCCTCAGTTCCGCTGGCCCCTCTAAAGCTGGCTGAATCCATGTCCCTCTCTGTATGACCCTCTCTTGTGCTTCCAGTGCCCTTGATGCCCACCCACTCCTTGGACTCTTCTTTTCCACTCATCAGTGCCATCGCCAATCACTCCTCCATTTCCACTGCTCCTAGCCTGACACCTCCTGATGTATCTCCCATCATTCCACCTGTTACTGATTCTTCACACCTGGCTTCACTGTCGCATCTCCACTCTTAGGCATCCTCCCATCTCAATGTAGATCTCACCCATCTCACCTTTCTCTTCAACTTTGTGCATTCTGTGGGGCCTTGTCTGGCGCAACCCCCACCTGATCACTGCCCTCAGATGTCTTTCCCCATGGCCATCTCCAATGTCCTCATGGACTTCCCACCATATCCTGTCTTCCAGACTTCGAAGTTTCACCGCAAGGCCTGGCTGCAACTGGTCTTGCCACCTTCAGCAATTTAGTTGTCCTTCTCAGTATTGCCTCTGCATGTCTCTTGTTCTTCCACGTCTGCTCCTTGTCCAGTGGCCACCTTCCAGTGGCCGCACCCAATGCTGCTTGTGCCTTCTCTTAGAAGCTCACAGCCAAGGCCACTCTTCCTTCTGTGGGTGGCGTTGCGGTCTGGGCTCCTTCCCCAGCTGGCAAAAGTTGCCCAATAACGTCTTGGGCCATTATGCTTGCCGCCATGTTCTCCCCAGCCAACACTTCCTGGCCTGTCCATTTAGCGCCCTTCATCCTGGCAGCTACCGCTGGTTGCAGCTCATGCCTCCCATCATTTTCTGGCATGCTGCCACAATTCCACTAGCTGGGCTTCAGAACTACTCAGCATATCTTGCAGCCTCCACTCTGGATGCCTGCCGTGACCTGTTCTGGTACCACTGACGCTCTCGCCACCAGATGCGGTGCCTTCTCGGGGTCTAGGACAACAATCCACACGTTGCAGGCTCACACGCTACTGTCCCACTCGCCTCTGGCCCGCACATCACCAGTCTCCTGGTTTTCGGCTCACACGCTGCCAGCCTTCTTGTCACTGGTGCACATGGTGCTGATCGACTCTCTGTGGGCCTGCCATTTGATGGCCCACTTGCCTGCCTCCACCATCAGACTTTCCCTGGTGTCTCTTGTGCCATTAGCTCCAGCCTTCTGTGTGCCAGAACTTAGGCTGGTCGGAGTGGCCATGCGGTTCTAGGCGCTACAGTGTGGAACCGCGCGACCGCTACAGTTGTAGGTTCGAATCCTGCCTCGGGCATGGATGTGTGTGATGTCCTTAGGTTAGGTTTAACTGGTTCTAAGTTCTAGGGGACTGATGACCTCAGCAGTTAAGTCCCATAGTGCTCAGAGCCATTTGAACCATTTTGCCAGGACCTTCTCAGTCTATTGGTGGCATATTTCTGATATCTGTTGGCCCTACTATCTACACCTTGTCTCCTACAACTAGATGGCACTTCATGGCGTTTTCCTTCCTACCTGTTGCCAGTGTTCCACCCTCGTCTTCAGCACGCTCCTCCTTTCTGTGTATGTTTTCACTTACATGGAATAGCTCTTATATGTCTCGAGCACGGATTTTTTCTTTCTTTGCTTCACAGTGCACCACACGCCTTCATCTCGGTACTACACTCCTGGAAATTGAAATAAGAACACCGTGAATTCATTGTCCCAGGAAGGGGAAACTTTATTGACACATTCCTGGGGTCAGATACATCACATGATCACACTGACAGATCCACAGGCACATAGACACAGGCAACAGAGCATGCACAATGTCGGCACTAGTACAGTGTATATCCACCTTTCGTAGCAATGCGGGCTGCTATTCTCCCATGGAGACGATCGTAGAGATGCTGGATGTAGTCCTGTGGAACGGCTTGCCATGCCATTTCCACCTGGCGCCTCAGTTGGACCAGCGTTCGTGCTGGACGTGCAGACCGCGTGAGACGACGCTTCATCCAGTCCCAAACATGCTCAATGGGGGACAGATCCGGAGATCTTGCTGGCCAGGGTAGTTGACTTACACCTTCTAGAGCACGTTGGGTGGCACGGGATACATGCGGACGTGCATTGTCCTGTTGGAACAGCAAGTTCCCTTGCCGGTCTAGGAATGGTAGAACGATGGGTTCGATGACGGTTTGGATGTACCGTGCACTATTCAGTGTCCCCTCGACGATCACCAGTGGTGTACGGCCAGTGTAGGAGATCGCTCCCCACACCATGATGCCGGGTGTTGGCCCTGTGTGCCTCGGTCGTATGCAGTCCTGATTGTGGCGCTCACCTGCACGGCGCCAAACACGCATACGACCATCATTGGCACCAAGGCAGAAGCGACTCTCATCGCTGAAGACGACACGTCTCCATTCGTCCCTCCATTCACGCCTGTCGCGACACCACTGGAGGCGTGCTGCACGATGTTGGGGCGTGAGCGGAAGACGGCCTAACGGTGTGCGGGACCGTAGCCCAGCTTCTTGGAGACGGTTGCGAATGGTCCTCGCCGATACCCCAGGAGCAACAGTGTCCCTAATTTGCTGGGAAGTGGCGGTGCGGTCCCCTATGGCACTGCGTAGGATCCTACGGTCTTGGCGTGCATCCGTGCGTCGCTGCGGTCCGGTCCCAGGTCGACGGGCACGTGCACCTTCCGCCGACCACTGGCGACAACATCGATGTACTGTGGAGACCTCACGCCCCACGTGTTGAGCAATTCGGCGGTACGTCCACCCGGCCTCCCGCATGCCCACTATACGCTCTCGCTCAAAGTCCGTCAACTGCACATACCGTTCACGTCCACGCTGTCGCGGCATGCTACCAGTGTTAAAGACTGCGATGGAGCTCCGTATGCCACGGCAAACTGGCTGACACTGACGGCGGCGGTGCACAAATGCTGCGCAGCTAGCGCCATTCGACGGCCAGCACCGCGGTTCCTGGTGTGTCCGCTGTGCCGTGCGTGTGATCATTGCTTGTACAGCCCTCTCGCAGTGTCCGGAGCAAGTATGGTGGGTCTGACACACCGGTGTCAATGTGTTCTTTTTTCCATTTCCAGGAGTGTATTTGCGATTCCACACTAATTGCGGCTCCCATTCGTGATAATCTCCTGCATTCTCTGAGGTCTTCTCCTCGCTGCATAGTGTCACCCTCTTCTCTTTTGAACAAAACACTGGGCCTTCAGGTGGACTAAGCTGGTGCTGCTGTTTTTTGGGCCACTCCTCCCAGGTGGCTCTGCCATCTCCTCTGTGGAGAACTGGAGTGCCATGTCTTCAGCTGCCGTCCAACGTAGCGAGAAGGCTCCGCCATCTCCTCCAAGAGAAATGTGACGCATGGTTGGTGTTTCGTAATCCAGCTGCATGCCATACAACAGGCAACAAGTTGGTGCAGCTCATCTTGCATGCGAAAACTGCTTTAGGATTGAGTATGCTACATACTAGTGGATCTAGCTGGCTCAAGCTCGCATCCGAGATCCAAGTGACACTAGACCACTTCCCGGTGTTCCTCTGCCATGCAGCCCTTATAGGACACCTCCCAGCAGCTCGCCAGCTGGTGTGAATCTGGCCTCGATATTGACATATACTTCAGAAGTGCCGTGCGGCTCTTCCTCCGAGTGCAGCGCTTAACATTGGAACCAGGACCCACCAGTGCAGCCTATATTGACTGTGACTGTACCTACAGCAGTGATTCTCGATTGTGACAGAACGATTGCTCACTTGCACCTTCCAGAACTTTATTGTATTACTGTCAATCCTTCAGTAGAGCAGTACGATCTTCACATTGCGTATACTAAGAAGCTGTTTCTGTTGTTCATGTTATTGCGTGCTTTCTCAATAGTAATAAAGTTCTATTGTTCTTGGCTACCTGGGCACTTTTCTCTTCTTGTGTATGCCTCACCCATAATGGGGTATTTTAGTCTACAAATGAGATTGCTTACAAAACATTCGAGTGACCCATCCTAGAATACTGTTCAAGTTTGTGGAACCTATACCAAATAAAACCAACAGGGAATACAGAACGTATACAGAGAAGGGCAGCACAAACGCTCACAGATTCTGAAAAAACTGGACTGGTAAATGCTTGATGATAGCCTGCTTACAAAGTTTCGAGAACTAGTTAAATTTCGCATGCTGAGTAATAAGAGGTGATCCGAAAATATTCAGTTTGATGAAAGACAAGTTCTCAGCAAAAATCGCATTTGTGCAACCTTTATTAACGATGACCAGTTTTGGTAAACAGAGTTACCGTCAACTAATCTGTGGATAGTGTACATAAAATGTAAAACATGTAACATTATGAACTAGCTTACATACCAATAACATAATGTATAGATTGAGTAATTATTACATACACTTCAATAAAGGTTAAGATATGTGGCAAGTTTGGCTATAAATGCGCTCCACTTCTTAATTAGCTGGATATTTTACGTAAGGTACGTTGGCATATCAGAGATAAAACCAGTATATACAACATGTTCGAAGTTAAGACTAATATTTACAAAATGTTTTACCGAGTGCATTCATGCCGTACTACAGACCACAGAGCGCATCAGTGATACAAGAGCGCTCCTGAAGTGACACGCAGAGGAAGTTACTAGAGAACATTGTTGACATTTAGTGCTGCTAGTGATCGCCTGAGTATTCATGTCATCGTCAGTTGCAAATATAAATATGTAATTGTAATAAAAATGTGATAACAGGTATAAAATGATTAAAAAAATTGTAGCAGATAGAAGCTAAAATATTTTCTAAATACAGAAGGAAATACGTAACCAAATGGAGGTAAAACAGTAAGTCGAAAAAGATAAAATGTCGTTAAGATTACAGCCTAACCGATGAGATGAACACACAAGCTCTCTCTCAATTTCTCCTCAAATAGTTTTCTGCTGTGCAAGCATATTATCAATAAATGTTGTTGTGTGATTATTTTGTCATAAATCTGACGTACAAAGATAGGATTTTGAAATTCGACTTAGGTTGTAGTCTTAACGACATGCTATCTTTTTCGACTTACTGTTTAATCTCCATACGGTTACGTAGGGGACCTCCGTATTACCTTATATTTTAGTTTCTACCTGCTATATTTTTTTTATAATTGTGTACCAGTTTTTCTAAAATTATTTATTTATATTTGCAATTATTGATGATGACATGAATACATAATCGACCTCTAACGGCACTAAATGTCAACATGCTCTCTAGTAACTTTCGCTGCGTGCCAGTTTAGCGGCGCTCTTGATCAGTAATGTGGGTCGTATGCACTTGGCGATACATTTTGCAAATACTGGTTTTAAATTCGAACATGTTGTACATACTGGTTTTAACTTTGACATGCCAATGCATCTTACGTCAACTGTTCAGCTAATTAAGATATGGAGTACATTTATAGCTAAAATTGGGCACATGTATTAATCTGTAACAATTCGGTCTATGTATTATATTAATGACATAATGTAATGTAAAACGTTTTACAGCTTATGTGCACTACTCACAGAACAGATGATGTAACTCTGTTCACCGAAACCGGTTATCGTAAATGCCTGTTTCACAAATGCGATCTTTGCGGAGAAGTTGTCTTTTTTCAACTTTCAAGCACTAGCTGCATATGACAAACACAGAACTATACAACCACCAACGTGTTGCTTCAGTAGGGATCGCAAGGACAAGATCTGAGTAAATACTGTGCGTCGAGAGGCGTTTAAACAAACTCTCTTCCTGCACTCCGTGCGCGAAACGAACGGGAGGAAGCTCTAATGACTGCTACAATAGGAAGTACCCTATGCCACGTACTTCACGGTGGTATTCAGAGAATGAATGTAGCTCTAGAATTTCTGATTGTGATTAAATTATTCATGGTAACATAGGTCAGGGACACAACATTCTTACGTTGCTCAGCTTGGTTATTCTGGCCGTGCATATAAGGTAACGTGACAGGAACTATAGCTGTGCGTATGGTGCTTTGGCTGTTTTCTGCTGGTTTGAGGTTTCTCGTGTAATCAAGGCGGATGAAAAACGAGAGAACCGTTAGAAATAAATGTAAATTATATTTTAGTGGACTGAAAGTGTTCGGGTGAAAGTGTATTGCAATAATTTTATGCATAATAAATTCATTTGTATTGAGTCACAGCTCGTAATACATTCGATACGTACTGACTAGATTAGCATGTGAATGGAAATTGATACGGGTACTTCAGTAGTAAACCGCATCAGAGAAACTGCAAAATAAAACTCTCCTCCTCTCAGATGTTGGTAATGAAATGAAATGATTGTACGGCAGTTTTGGACGGGAGACCCCATCCGGATCACTGATGATGATGTCAATGCAAACACACTGTTCCCGTGCGAAGAAATCTCCGACCAGGCCGGGAATCTAACCAGAAAACCATGAGCTGCGGACAAAAGTCGTAATACTGTACAACTTCGCGATATTTACTAGTGAGATGGAGCAAAGGCAGACACTAGAAACTGCATAGATTGAATTTTTCTGAAATACATTGTTGAACGTTAACTGAATTATTCGTCCATGCGTGACAGAACACAACAATAAAAAGCAGAAAATAATTATTCAAATAAAAAAATTTTAACGCACGTTTTTAAAACGAATTTAAAAGTACGAGGTTTGTCCGGAAAATACGTATAAAAGTTGAATAATAACTTCATTTTACAATTATTCAGGTATTACAATATGGTCACCTTCAATGTACTCACCCTGAGACGCGATACACTTCTGCCAACGCCGTTTCCACTGTTGATAACACTGCTGAAAGTCTTCAGTTGTGATGTTGTTCAGTTGCCGTGTCGTTCCCGCCTTGATGGTTTCCACATCTCCCAAGTGCCGCCTCCGAAGCACCATTTTGCATTTTGGGAATATGAAGAAGTCACACGGGGCTAAATCGGGTGAATAAGGCGGGTGGTCTGTCACGGTGATTGAGCTTCGGGCCAAAAACTCGAGCACAACGAGCGATGTGTGAGCGGGCGCATTGTCGTGATGAAGGATCCACCTGCCCCCTTTTGCCAACTCCGGTCGAACTCGGGCCACACGAGCTCTGAGACGTGTCAGAACTTCAACGTAAAAATTTCCGTTCACCCTCTGGCCGGGAGGGACAAATTCCTTGTGAACAATGCCTCTAGAATCAAAGGAAACAATCAACATTGTCTTCACATTGGACCTTGATTTTCGCGACTTTTCTGTTTTCGGTTCTCCTGCTAGTTTCCATTCCTTGCTTTGAGATTTGAGCTCCACATCGAATTCTTAAAACCAGGACTCGTCTCCAGTGATGACTCGTTTGAGAAAGTTCCCTCGTTCCTCTGCTTCCAACCAATCCTCACAGCACTCAACCCTCGTTGCTTTCTTTTCTGGCGTCAAGAGCTTCGGTACGATTTTCGCACACAATTTCTTCATTTCAAGTTTTTGTGTCAGGATTTCTTGAACGATTGTTTTGGGGATTGAAAGCTCGTCAGCAATCATTCTGACTGTCAATCTATGGTCTTTATGAACACAAGCCCGAATTCGTTCAACATTTGCATCGGAACTCGATGTCGACGGGCGTCCTGGGCGGACGGGCGTCCTGGGCGAGGGTCATCGTTCACTTCTTCTCAGCCATCCCGCAACCTTTTTAACCACTTGTTCACGGTCGGTTCCTTCAGAGAATTGTCTCCGTAAACCTGTTTCAAACACACAAAAATCTCACAGTCATTCTTGCCTAGCTTTGCAAGAAACTTGATGTTGTCGCGCTGTTCCTCAATCAGAGAGCTCCATGCCGACGGCAGGTGAAAAAGGGTAACTGTCAACAAGCTGCTGTACACTCCCACCTTCACGCAGAGTGCTCTGACTCGAACTGAGCGTTGATGGGATTGATTACAGCAGTAGTCCCACCTGGCGATGACTGCAACTTGTAACATAAAGACATTATTCAACTTTTATACGTATTTTCCGGACAAACCTCGTATGATGACTATTCGGAGAGTTAGGTCCTATAGGTCGCGAAATGGAAACCACTGTGAAAGTAAAAAAATGTATTTCCAACAGCTGCTTCTCTACATAGTCGCCGCTCCGAGAATTTTTGATAGCTATGTAAATACTTGTAGAAGTTAAAAAAAATCGTGGGTTGTATGCAATAGATAATAGTAACCATGTGAACTATACTTGCATAAGATGTGTATTGCATGCGCCCCACGTTTTTCGTTTTAAATACTAAAGGTACTAGTATTTTCATAGCCATTAAAAATTCAAAAGCACAAATTCTCAGGACTATCTGCATGGGGTTATGGATCTGTATGGCCATAAGAGAAATTATTTTATGCTTTTTAGTCCGTTTTAAAAACGTGTTGTATTAAAAAGTATTTTATTTAAATAATTATTTTCTACCCTTTTAGTCTTGTGTGTGTCAAATTTCTCATACGACATGACAACGGAGATATGAGGTACATTTCAGAATTATTTCAGTTTCTCTTCAGTTGAGTGAACCAACACATTGCTTTCACCTACTATTATCTCACGAAAAGACCTGGAAAGTTAAAATTACAGAAAATCAAGCTCACATGGGGTCAGTTACCACGAAATATTCACAAGTGGGACAGGAAAAGGGAGAAGTAGCAGTGGTATACGAGGTATCCACCGCCACCCACCAGACATGAAAGCAGTTTAATATTCCACTGTCTTCGAGTTCTGAGCTATGTTGAAACTTTCAAGTCTCTAACTTATTGGGAAACGATAGTGGTAAACAAAGTACCCTCTGCCACACACCAGACAAGAAATCGAGTTAATACTGCATTTTCATCCAGTCCTGAATATGCTGAAAGTTTCAAGTACGTAGCTCAGCGGTACGTTAGTTCAAAATCATGTACAAAATCTGTACCGAACAAAGAGGAACGAAAGCGACCCAATAAAATGTAATAAAAAAGGATGATGTTCTTCAGTGCCTGTGAACTGCTCGCCTTAAATATATAGTAAGTACGTTGTTCGTATTCTACTTTGTTTTATTTTGCGTGCGTTTTTGTACATTCTCGCATTTAATGGAGAACTCAATGTTAGCAGTTTTTGACGGAATTGGTTTTCAACTTTTTTAAATTTGCCACAGAATGAGTATGTGTTTCTGCTTTGAATGGTGATGCTTTTTGCCACTGACAAGGGAACATTCCCAGTTGTAAATCAACTACCTTGATGTAACTTGGAGTGTGTGTAGAGGGGAAAAATAATGCAATGAATATTTTTTTTGTTTGTGTCTAATTTCACTTTTAAGGGATAAAGCACATCCTGAAAGAAAAATTGGAATTTAATGTTTATACGGAATATTTTCGAAACAATGACACATAAAAATGTTTTTCATATAACAGTTGATATGCAGTGGAAAGCAATAAACGAGGAAATGGGAATACCAAAGACCCATGCGGGGGACAAACACGACAAAAGGGCTCAAGTGGACAGCCTAGGCTTTGCAGATGACATAGCAATAGTAAGTGAGACGGAAGAAGACGCAAAGACATAACTCGACAACTTAAGTAAGGTAGCCAGAAAGGTGAGACTGAGGATTGCCTATAACAAGAAAAAGACATTAAATACCACCGCAGACTGGGAAACACCGGAAGGAACTGTGCAAATGGTGGACAAATTTAAATACCTGGGAGAATTTGTAACAGGAAGGAAAAGGAGCAAGGAGGGAATAACAGAGAGGATAAAGAAGATGAGGACAGCCTTCTGCATGACGAGAGAGATATACAATAAAAAGAATATATCCACAGAGGCAAAGATAAGCCACTACAAGGCAACGGTGAGGAATGCAGTATTATATGCCGCTGATACGATGACACTAGGAAGAAATAGGGCAGAACAACTAGAAAAAGAAGAGAGAAAAATACTAGGTCCCAAAAGAGGTGGAGAGAGGTGGATGCGAAGACCTAGGGAAGAATTGTACCGGAACATGAGAACAATATCCGGGGAAATCAGACTCAAAAGGGCAAGGTTTGCTGGACATGTAGATAGGATGAGTATGGACAGAATGACGAAGTGAGTGTAGGAAACAACAGGGAGGACAAGGGGAAAGACAGGAACCAAGTGGGTTGTTGTACATCGGAAGGTCTGGTTGGAATTGGGGATCAAGGTCGAAGGAAAGGAAAATTAGAGGAAGAAATATACACCGACAAATATGCAGGAGAACAATGACAGAGAAGAATACAGGAAAAGATTACAGTGTCACCAGTGGAGCCGACAGGAGAAACGGAAACTGAAGATCTCGGAAGAAGAGCGGGAGAGAAGAAGAGAAAGAATGAAGAGGTTCTGGGAGAAGAAGAGGAAAATGCAGTCCACGAAGAGGCTACCCGTGGTCCTACAGAGGCCGTAACGCAAAAAGAAGAAGAAATTGATATGCAGTTAACGTTCATGAAAACTGGATAGTCAAATTCTACAATAACTTGAAATTTTGCAAAGCACCCCATGATCATCAATTAATTTTGAAAAATAAAAACTTTCGTTACAAGAAAAATTGAAGAAACTTTTAAGCTGGAAAATAAGCTGTGCACAATGTGCTGTCGGAGTATTTTCAACACACCTATTTAAAATATCTAGACATTCAGTGTTATTCTATTTATTTACCTTATTTATATTTGTTTTATGTTTTTTAAATTTTATTTCACATTCTAATTCATGATTTTTTTTTTGTTTTTTGTGTTTTAGGTCACCGTTTCACTTACATTTATTTTGTTAACTGAAAATAATAAGCAACTCATTACTATGATACGAAATCGTTACAGTAATGACAATCTGTAAAGAAATTATTAAAGTATTACATTTTTTACATGATGCACCTAAAATGAATGAAATTTCTTCATATACTCGTAATATACACGGCAGAGAACACAATATAAAACAAAATTCAGCCAGATTTCAAATTGTCGTGAGTGATCCTCTAAATACCCCTGTTTGTGTCAGGTATATGTGAGTACACTGGTAAGCCTTGGAGAAGAGAATTGGTTATGTACTAGTAACTGCAGCTTGATCATGTTGTTTTTCAAGTAGAGACTGACAGCATAATCATTCAACAGAACTAGATCTGAAAATCTTCTATCAAAGTTCTTCCAAAATCGAAAGCAGTATACATCCCACGTTTGCGCCTGTGTTGTCAACTCCTTTGTGATCATCAGATGAAAAAGTTCCTTGCCCTCAGGTACAATGCTCTAAACAGTTCTTTCACAATGACCATCCAAAAAAATTTCCAATAGCACAGACTTTTCTCCACCACTGGGAAAGAAAACATTTCAAATATCTTTTGACGTGGTCAGACATTTGTTTACCTGATTTCGATACTGTCACAAGGGGATTTGGGGCATCAGAAAGGGATTCTTGGTTCAAAATCACCGACAGATTATTTTAAAACTTTAAAAAGGCGGGTGATTAGTGAGAAAATCCGTTTTGACCGTCATACCAAAGACGAGACACCTGTTCATCTGGTGATCCCAAAGAGCCCGATAGCACAGGTGGAACTTATACAGCCTTCGATGTTGGAAGAACTTAGAAGATTTTGTGATCTAGTTCTTTTGAATGATTATGCTGTCAGTTTCCATTTGACAGTGAATATAAACAAGCTACATTCACTACTACGTAATCAGTTCTCTTCGCCAACGCTTACCAATGTACTTAAATATGCCTTATACAAATCAGGATATTTAGAGGATCATCAGCGACAATTTGAAATCCTGTTGAATTTTGTATCATACTGTGTGCTCTGTCGTTAATATCATGTGAAGAAATTTCGTACGTTTTATGCGCATCGCGTAAAAAATAAAATACTTCAATCATTTCTTTACAGACTATCATTACTGTACTGATTTTGTATGATGATAATGAGTTGCTCATTATTTTCAATTGACAAACTACATGTAGGCCCTAAGTGAAATGGTGAATTAAAAAACAAAAAGACATGAATTAGAATGAAAAATAGAATTTTAAAACATAAAATAAATATTAATAAAATAAATAATTACAATAATAAATAATGTCTAGATATTTTAATTAGGTATCTTGAAAAGACTCCGACAGCACATTGTGTACTGCCTATTTTCCAAAAACGATACTTCAGACACCAGTTTTATTACAGATAGATATATGTGGCTTAAAAGCTTCTTTAATTTATGTTGTAACCAAAGATTCCATTTTATGAAATTAGTTGATGATGATGGGCTATTTTGCAAAATTTCAAATTATTACAAAATTTGGCTATCCAGTTTCAACAAGACCATTTATTTGCACTTGGGAATATTCCCTTCTCAGAATGCTTTTTAGTGTTAGTGACAGAGTATGTAGTTGTTGTGCCAAGTACTGTGATGCAACAAAAATATTCTATTTCGAAATGCGTAATTGTAAGTGGGACTGTTTGGTACTGTGCGAACGTACTTCCACTGTACTGAATGCTACTGCATTTAGTAAACTCTAGTTACGCAGAATTCACTAGTAGATCCAATGATCGAAGCTTGAGAGTGTGTATTGTTTCCAGATTTTCATTGGAGTGCTAAAATGCGTTGTTTGTAGTACCTGTCAATAACGCGTGAACACATCCGCGTAACCACTGTTACATTTTTTAGCTTTTGCAAGGAAGAATGCCTCTACGAAGCACACTGTAGCTAGAAGCATAACAGAGCATTGGTTGTTTTCAGTCATGTACCAGGTGAACTGCTAGTGGGGCAAAAGGGGAATTCCAGTTGGTAACATTTGGAAGGTGATTACTAGTTCCGGTATTTTTCTTGTAAGCCAGGGAAGCCTCCTAAAAGCCTTGATAGTAACTGCTTTTGCAATGGCAACTACTTTTCATTCATTTCTAGGACAATATTGAATGTTGTCTTTTGTATTAGACAAAGAAATAAGAAATCCGTACGTGTGTGTATGTGTGTGTGTGTGTGTGTGTGAGAGAGAGAGAGAGAGGGAGTGTAAGAGAGAGAGAGAGAGAGAAGGAGGGGGGAGGGACGTGTAACAGTTAACAGTTGCCTGCTCTGTAGTCTGAAGAATTTTGGAGGAGGCGTACTCTAGTAAGTTTCTTATTATGAAAATTACTTTTCAAGTAATACACCTTCCGTAACACTCCTCGTTAAAGTACTAGTTACCACTTTCCTTCTCATGATAAGCACTATTGCAGTTAAGAACACCTGACGCAGGAAAGTTTCTTGTTTGTTGCCTCAATGTTAAATATTCATAGAAATCTGGTAGCTGTTCTAGAGATAACCATAACGTACACACAAAATGATGCTTTCCCCTCACTTGGCTGCGGTGCTTAGCCAGCACTTACCACGAGCACCGCAATATAACAATATATGGTGAGGATAAAGCTGCAGCTAGTGAGTGCTAACGTTTTTACGGGAGTGTAATGCTGTGTGGGTTATTTGGCTCCATAGAAACGCCGTAGTTCACCGGGATTGCAACAGCTGTGCGCGCGACAGCAATTGCTGGAGGCAATGGACATACCTCACGTCTTTAGTTGGGCCATTTGCTGCCTCGGAATGCTTTTACAACTGTCTGGCGATAAGCCAATACTCTCCAGTCGCCAGTTTCTTCCAAATGATTTTATTTTCCTACGAAAATCACGATTAGGAATAACTGAGGCGCAAGATAATGCAAGTTATATTGCGTACTGAGTCTGTTGCCAATGTGCCCTCTTCCTTCGTAGGGTTTCACCCTCTACTTAAACCTATGACGGGGAGAACAAAATGCTTAACTGTCTGTTTTTACGAAGACAATATTTGCATTTCTTGCCATATAGGTGGAAGATGAATACATCTACATCTACTTCTACATCCACTGCAACACTCTGCAAGCCACCTGATGGTGTGTGGCGGAGTGTACTTCTGGTATTAGTTAGTCAGTTAGTTACGTGTTCCATTGATCAATAGCACGGAAAACCGTTATGATGTGGAACGTGTCAAATGCACAAGAAATGCGCACAGGAAACAAGGTTTCTCTTTCTTTCTTTTTTTGTTTACATTACATACCTAAATGTTTCTATTATCTATCCCATTCCCTTTAGTGGCACAAAATGCATATATTATATCTCCACATTTATTTACTCATGTTCAAGAATTCATCTATCGTATAGAAGGAGTTGTCAAGGAGGTATGAGTTCAATTTTTTTTTGAAACTATTACTACTGTCTGTCAGACATTTTATTTCATCTGATAATTTATCAAAACGTTTTGTAGCAGCATATTTTTACCCCTTTCTGTGCCAAAGATAGGTTAAGTAAAGGATAGCTAGGTCTTTCTTTCTTCTGATACTGTAATAATGAATGTCGCTGTTAATTTTAAACTCGTACATGTTGTCGAGAAAAATTTCGTTACTGAGTAAATGTACTGTGAAGCAGTTGTAAGAATTCCTAACCTTTTAAACAGATGCCTACAAGATGTGCGACTATGAACCCCACACATTATTCTAACTACTTTCTTTTGAGCAGTGAATACCTTTTGGCTAAGTGTTGAGTTGCCACAGAATATTATTCCGTATGACATCAGAGAGTGGAAGTACGCAAAGTATGTTAGCTTACTAATTTCTACATCCTCAAAATTGGCCATTATTCTGATTGCAAAAGTTGCTTAACCTAGTCGCTTTAGGAGATCCAAAATATGAATTTTCCAATTAAGATTCTCATGTATATGTACACCCAAAAACTTAGTATGCTCTACCCTGGCTACTGACTTCATTTGATGTGTTATGTTTATTGAAGGAATTGTACTTTTTGCAGCAGAAAATTGGATGTACTGTGTTTTTTAAAAGTTCAGATCAAGCCTATTCGCAGAAAACCAATTAATAACTTTTCCAAAGACCTTATTTGTATCATTTTCTATCGGACTTTCTTTTACTGGATTAATAATTATGCTTGTTTCATGAGCAAACAGTGTCAGTTCAGCATTTTGTTTCACATAAGAAAGGAGGTCATTCACATATATCAAGAACAGGAGGGGACCCATGATCGAACCTTGTGGAACACCTAATGTAATTTCACTCCAGTTAGATGAAGTGGCAAACTCCTTTGAATCACTTGAAGCACATAAAAAGAGTTTTTGCTTCCTGTTTTGTAGATATGACTTAAACCACTCATATGCTGTTCCATTTATGCCATAGAATTGTAATTTCTCTAACATAATGTCATGGTTCACACAATCAAATGTTTAGGATAAGTCACAGAATATTCCTATTGGTGACATTTTACTATTTAAAGACTCTATTATGTGGACAGTGAAATTGTATATTGCTGTCTCAGTGGAACAGCATTTCTAAAATCCGAACTGTGATTTATTAAGTATCCCACTACTGTTAAGATGGCTAACCACTCTTGAGTAGATTGCTTTCTCAAAGATTTTTGAATATGCTGTAAGCAGGGATACTGGCCGGTAATTATTGACATCTGTGGTTTCCCCCTTTTTGTAGAGAGGCCTGACAATGGCATATTTTAACCTGTCTGGAAAAATACCATGAGTCAGTGATGCATTACATGTGTGACTCAAAACACCAGCTGTAATTCCTCCACATTGTTTTAATAACTTGTTAGAGATGTCATCTACTCCAACAGAACATTTATTTTTCAAAGATTTAGTAATTTTCCTTGTTTCACAAGAGGTTGTTAGATGAAACTTAATCTGACTAAAATTTTTCAAAACTGACTCCTCCATATACTGCCTGGCTTTTTCTTTTGAACTATTCTCACCAATTTTTTCTCCTACACTTAAGAAGTGATTGTTAAATACATTGGCTACCTGTGTAGTTTTGGTTAAGATGGTCTCATTCTCTTCAACAGTAATACTACCTACCTCTGTGGTTACTTTTCCTGTCTCCCTTCTAACAACATTCCATATTAATTTGATTTTATTGCTGGAGTTGTTAATTTCTTATCTAACATACATATTTCTTGATTTCCTTATAACTTTTCTCAGTATGTTACAATAATTTCTATAGTGCAAAGCTACTTCTGGATGTTTACTAGGTCTTGCTGTCTCATACAGTTTTCGTTTACTTTCTGAAGATACTTTAATACCTGTAGTAATCTAAGGTTTCTTTGAAAAGCTTGTGGTGTTACATTTAGTAATTTTCTTTGGAAAACAATGTTCAAAAAGGGATATAAATTTATCAAGAAATACGCTGCATTTATCATTAGCATTTGGTTCATTATATACATCTTCCCAGTTTGTATTTCCTAAACTTTCTCTGAAGTGATCTATAGATCACTAACGGATACCCCTTTCGCTGCTCCACTCGCGAATGGCGCGCGGGAAGAATGACTGTCGGGAAGCCTCTATATTGGCTCTGATTTCTCGAATTTTTTCATCGGGGTTATTTCGCCAAATGTATGTGGGAGGAAGTAATATGTTGTCGGACTCTTCCCGGAAAGTTCTCTCTCGAAATTTCAATGGTAAACCTCCCCGTGATGCGTAACGCCTCTCTTTTGACTTTTGCCACTGGAACTTGTTGAGCATCTCTGTAACGCTCTCGCCCCGACTGAACGATACCGTGAAGGAACGCGCCGCTCTTCGCTGGATCTTTTATGTCTCCTGTATCTGTCCTATCTGGTAAAGGTCCCAGATTGATGAACCATACTCAACAATCGATCGAACAAGAGCCTTGTAAGCCACTTCTTTCGTGGATAAGTTACATTTTCTTAAGATTCTTCCTATGAATCTCAGTCTGGTGTCAGCTTTTGCTGCTTTCTGTTTTATGCAGTCATTTCACTTACGGTCGCTCTGGATGGCTATCCTAGATGTTTGTTTCCAGCAATTTATCAATAGCGTAGTTGTACGGTAGTGGACTTTTTTCCTATGTATGCGCAATGTGTGTTTTTTTTTTTTTTTTTTTTTTTTTTTTTTTTTTTTTTTTTTTTTTTTTTTTTTTTTTAAAAACGTTGAGGGTACAACTGCCAGTCCCTACACCATTCATCAATCCTCTGCATGTCATTTTGCAAGTCGATACTGTCTTCTGGCGTTGCTACTTCCTTATAGAATTCCAAACAAGGAGAGATTTCCTGCTGGGAAATACCCAAAGCCATCGGAGAAGACATCAGGCGTAAAGAGATGCTGTTGGTCAGCAATAATGTGCATAGAGTCCACAGCTGTCAGGATGCCTTCGATTATTACCGCAGGTCCCATGGAAAGCCAAGTGAATGTCCTGCTGGGTCCGTAGCGCGGTGTGTGTTTCGAGCAGCCATTTGTCTGAATGACAGCTTATCCATACACGACCATCGCCCATCGACCTGGCGTAACAACTAACGTCGTTCATCCGACCAGGCGACTCCTTTCGAATGACCCACGACCCAGTCTCAGTAATACCGAGCCCCTGCAACCGTAACTGAATATGTTGCTGGTTTTACATCGGAACGAGTAGGGGTCGTCTGCTCCAGTGCTCCATGTTCGACAACGTGTGCTCTGGAACACTCGTGCCTGCACCAGCATTGTACTCTGTCGTCACATCTGCCACAGATCACCGCCTCTCCTGTTTTTCAGAATGGCAAGCCCCGACATCCACGTTGCGTGACGCGGGGTGGACGGCCAACATCTCATCGCCTTCGTGTGGTTTCACCGTCCTTCAGCCACTTTCTACAGACGCTCACGACACTACTACGCAAACAGCAAAGCAGCTTCGCTGTTTTCGAGATTTTCGTTCCCAAGCGCCGGTTCATGTCTATCTGCCCTTTCTCGGAGTTGCTTATGTCAGTGAATTTCTCCATTTGCATCTGGTATCGTTGCTAGAATGGCATCCATTTTCACATTATGTCATCACCTAATTTTTTGATTTTACCACATTTCTCTTTCTTGGATGAGATTCTCTTGCTATTGGCTCTCTACAATTTTTATTGTGCTTAACTCCGGCATAATCACTTCTCTCGCGGACTTACGAGGGTCACTCCAAAAGAAATGTACACTATTTTTGTAAAAACACAGTTTTCATTCTGCGTGTGTGAAAGTTCTACAGTGTGCAGATACATCCTTCCCGCTTGTTTTCAAATATAGTTCAACCTGTTCCCGTCAGTGGCGCCGTCACAGCATGTCTTCAAGATGGCTGCTACACTTGACGTTTGTCAGAAGCAACGTGCTGTCATAGAATTCCTGTGCTGTGAAAACGAGACAGTGTGAAACATCCACAAGAGGTTGAAAAAGTTGTATGGAGATGCTGCTGTCGATCGCAGTACAGTTAGTCGATGCGCAAGCGGGTTACTTGATGAAAGCGGGCACGGCAATATTGAGGATTGTCCTCGCAGCGGCAGGCCTCGTACTGCAAAATGGTTCAAATGGCTCTGAGCACTATGAGACTTAACATCTATGGTCATCAGTCCCCTAGAACTTAGAACTACTTAAACCTAACTACATCACACAACACTCAGTCATCACGAGGCAGAGAAAATCCCTGACCTCGCCGGGATTCGAACCCGGGAACCCGGGCGTGGGAAGCGAGAACGCTACCGCACGACCACGAGCTGCGGACTCGTACTGCACACACACGAGACAAGGTGCAGGGAGTTAACGAATTGGTGACTGCTGACGCACGCATCACAGTGAACGAATTGTCACGCTACGTTGCGATAGGGGAAGGAAGTGTTTGCAGAATACTGAAAGTTTTGGCGTTAAAAAAGGTTTGTACCAGGTGAGTTCCCAGGATGTTGACAGTGGCTGATAAAGAAACAACAAAAACGGTATGCAGCGAACTTTTGGAACAGTACGAGAATGGTGGAACTGAATTTCTTGTAAGAAGTGTGACAGGTGATGAAAAATGGCTGCATCATTTTTCACCGGAGACGAAGAGGCAATCAGTGGAGTGGCATCATGCAAATTCACACAAGAAAAAAATAATTCAAAACCACCCCTTCTGCTGGAGAAGTTATGGCTACGGTGTTTTCCGATTCCAGACTCTTGTTTGTGTACATCATCCCAGGTGGAACCACCAAAAATTCTGATGCATATGTGACGACACTGAAGAAACTTCGAGCTCGACTGAGTCGTGTTCGACCACATCGGCAAAAGCAGGATGTTTTGCTGTTGCACGACAATGCACGGCCACATGTCAGTCAAAAAACCATGGAAGCGATCACAAAACTCGGATGGACAACACTGAAACACCCGCCTTACAGTCCTGACCTGGCTCCATGTGACTATCTTCTCTTTGGGAAACTGAAAGACTCTCTTCGTGGAACAAGGTTTTGAACATGATGACTCCCTTGTGCACGCTGCCAAACAGTGGCTCCAACAGGCTGGTCCAGAATTTTACCGTGCGGGTATACAGGAGCTGGTTCCAAGATGGCGTAAGGCAGTTGAGAGGGATGGAAATTATGTGATGAAAATATTGTTCCTAAAGGATGTATCTACACACTGTAAAACTTTCAAACATGTAGAATAAAAGAGGGATTTTAAAAAAATAGTGTGCATTTCTTTTGGAGTGACCCTCGTAGATAGGAAAAATCGGTTAATACACTCAAAGAAAAAAAAAAAAAGACGAACCATGAAGGAATTATGCAAATGGGGCGGAAATCGGTAGATGTGATGTATATGTACAGAGAAACAAATGATTACAAGTTCAGAAAATTGGATGATTCATTGAAGAGAGAAGGCTTCACAAACTAAGTCAATGATGCGTTAGTCGACCTCTGACCCTAATGCAAGAGTTATTCAGCTTGGTTCTGATAGATAGAGTTGTTGGATGTCCTCCTGAGGGATATCGTGCCAAATTCTGTTCAATTGGCGCGTTGGTCGTCGAAATCCGGAGCAGGATGCAGAGCCCTGCCCGTAATGCTGCATGCGTTCTCAATTGGGGAGAGATCCTCCGACCTTGCTGGCCAAGGTACGCTTTGACAAGCACGAAGACAATCAATAGAAACTATCGCCTCTTGCGGGTGCATATTGTCTTGCTGAAATGGAAGAACAGGACGGCTTGCGACGAAGGGCTACAAAACGATGGGTACAATATCGACAATATATCCTTGTGCTGTAAGGGTACAATGGGTGAAAACCAAAGGGGTCCAGCTATGAAATGAAATGACGCACCAGACCCTTAACTGGTTGTCAGGCCATAGGGCGGGCGATAGTCAGGTTGATACCACAGTGCTGTCTGGGGTGTCTCCAGACAGTTATCTGGCCTGAATCTCATTGCCTAGATACGAACTGTCTTCAGTGATGAATCCCACATCGAACTGAGCCCCAGTGACCAGCGAAGACATGTCCGGAGAGGCCCTGGACAGCGGCGATACAAACGCAACTGTCCCTAGTTATACGTCCAGACAAACAGGAGTGACATTCTGGGGTGCCATTTCATTTCATAGCAATAACCCATTGGCTGTAATTCGTGGCAGCTTCACAGCACAGCAGTAAGTCGAGCGAGAGTTCCTATGGCTTGCCTTCGTACCCGTCAAACCTTACCTTGACCAGCAAGGTCGTCGGATCTCTCAACAACTGAGAACGTTTGGAGCAGTAATCGGCAGGGCTCTCGGTCCACCTCGGCATTTTGGGGCTCTAGCGCACCAACTGGACAGAATCTGCCACGATACCCCTCATGAGGACACCCAACAACTCTAGCAATGTATTCTAAGCCGAATAACTGTTTTCATAAGGACCAGAGGTAGACCAGTGCCTTATTGACTTGTTGAATACGTGGAGCTCTTTCTCTTGAATATATCATCCAATTTTTCTGAAACTATAAAGATATGTTTTTCTGTACAAGTACACCACATTTACCGATTTCCGTCCCTGTCAGATAATTGCTTCATGGTGAGTTTCTTTTTCTTAGAGTGTATTTTCAGCGTCTCACTTCTTAACTTAATTCCCTCAGTGTACCTGACTTGATTCGACTGGGCTCCATTACATTTGTTTATTTTCTTCTTGCGGACTTTTCTCAGGAAACCATCAACTTTAATCAACTGATCTTCCAAGTCCTTTCCCGTCTCTGACAGGATTACTATGTGTTTGGCAAAGCTTGAAGTCTATATAGCTGTAGGCTTTCATGGCCGGTATTGTCTTCACTTAAAACTTCAGGGCTGATGGGCTGTGGTCGAAGTATAAAACTGTCCCCTGACGTTTCGCCTCCGACGCGGGAGATTTCCTCGGAGGTACAGCGGCGAACTGCGAAGAGAACTCGAGGAAGTGCTGATTATAAAGGCAGTACAGACGGCGCCACTGTCGATCACGTGGCGTCGGCTATTAGATTGTCTCTGGTAATGCTGTAAGTAGGCTGTTTATGTTTTCTCTATGTAAGTAGGCTGTTTATGTTTTCTTATTGGCAACGTTACGTAGCGCTCAATATGAAAATCACTGGCTCTGCTGTGGGCAGTCTGTGTCTGCTTTGCATTGTTGTAATACTCGCCATTGTAGTGTTAGGCAGCTGGCTGTGAACAGCGCGTAGCGTTGCGCAGTTGGAGGTGAGCCGCCAGCAGTGGTGGATGTGGGGAGAGAGATGGCGGAGTTTTGAAATTTGTCATGAACTGCTATATTTATATATGATGATATCAAGGTAAATACATTGTTTGTTCTCTATTAATATCTTTCATTTGCTAACTATCCCTATCAGTAGCTAGTGCCTTCAGTAGTTTGAATCTTTTATTTAGCTGACAGTAGTGGCACTCGCTGTATTGCAGTAGCTTGAGCAGCGAAGATTTTTGTGAGGTAAGTGATTTGTGAAAGGTATAGTTTAATGTTAGTCAAGGCCATTCTTTTGTAGGGAATTTTGAAAGTCAGATTGCGTTGCGCTAACAAAATATTGTGTGTCAGTTTAAGCACAGTCTTGTAAAATTTTTCAAAGGGGACGTTTCATATGGCGACCCTTAGCCGAGGATACCTCACTGGAATCTTCTGATTTTTTGTTGTAGTTTGTGTAATTAGTGTAGATTTTGTTTATTGCTAGCTCGTAATTGTAGAGAAAATCTCCTTTGTAGTTGCAGTCTTTCATTGTTGTACAGTAAAACAGTTGTGGCATGCATGTAGATTTGCACCAAGTATTTCGCAGCTGCAATTAACTAGATATTATTTTCAGTGTTATGTTAATGTGTTCTCTTATTTTTGCTCTTCAAATAGTGCTCTTCTGTGTTGTCGTGTGAAATATTGTGACAATAATGGCGTGTGAAAAACGTAATACTAGACTCCAAAGTAAACTGAGAAATGACAGTGAAAATGAAAGCAGTGTGTTGGCGCCACCGAGTAATGAATTAACTGATGTTCAAAGTAGTAATTTGGTAATTGTGCATAGGGAAATGGAGCGGGCTGCAAACAATGGTGTAGACAGTGAAACAGGTAGTGAACAGGGAAGCATTATCGATCGATCGGTCGGCAACAGCTCGCCTCAGGAATCCGAAATGACAGGACACAATTTCGCAAATACTGTAGATTCAGGTTTTGGGTTATCACCGTTTTCTCAAATACGTCAAGACGCATTTTCTGCTTGTCAAAATGTGCATGTTGCCGGTGCAAATGCACTGCCGAAAAGCGTAGAGAAACAGATTCCAGACACTAATACATTATTATTGCAATTAATGCAACAAATGGAACAAAATCAGAGACAAATGGGACAAAATCTTAAAAAGTTAGACACAGTGGAACAAAATCTCAAAAAGTTAGACACAGTGTAACAAAATCTCAAAAAGTTAGACACAGTGGAACAAAATCTCAAAAAGTTAGACACAATGGAACAAAATCTTCAAAAGTTAGACACTACACTTGAACAAACACGTGAAGATTTAACCACGAAGTTACATAACATCGAATCGAAATGTCAAAAGGTCTGTAATGACGTAAAAACACAAATTTGTGAGCATTTCCAACCTATTTTTTCGCGTCATGAAAATGTATTACAGAATCACGAAGCAGCCATAAAAGAACTGCAAACTATTGTTCATGAAAATCATGAGACCTTGCAAGCTAAAATTGACTCAGTTGCATCTACCGATTCGGTTACGCAACTTGCAAGAACTCAGGAAAACTTAAAGGACACAGTAGATACCCTGAAAATTGGTTCAGAAAGACACATGGAGGAAATAAGTACACTATCGGAGAAAGTAGCCGAACTTTCGGATCAGGTCACTAACTTATCTACAAAGGTAGATGATGATCTGAATGACACAAGACCCGTAGCCTTCACTGACACAGAAGAGTATGAACAAATAAGAAAATTCAAACAAAATCAAAATCAAATCAATACACAGTACAAAAGAGAAATCCGGGAAGTACAAGATCAGTTGACGCAGGTAATACAAGAATTACGTATTTCAGAGGACACTCGCGCTCCAATACGGGAAGAGGGACATAGAAATACGGAACAACCACAAAATAATAACACAGGACACTTCGGAAATTATGAAAGAAATTGGCAAGGCGCATTGGATTTTGAGATGGAACCGCCGAAACGAAGTAACAATGACCGACATGCGACTCGTCGACATGACGATTTTGACTATAAGCTGTTCATTACTACACGTAAATTCAAAACATTTAAGAATTCTGGCAACGACATTCATCCACAAGCATGGCTCCATCAATTCTCGCATTGTTTTCCTCCCAACTGGTCGTTAGAACACAGATTAGAATTTATGTGTGGCTACTTAGAGAATGAACCAGCTGTAAGAATGCGGTCGGTCATTCACGATTGTCACAGTGAAGGAGAATTTTATCATGCCTTCCTCTCAGCATATTGGTCTCAAGCCACACAAGACCGCGTAAAACATGGCATCATAATGATGAAACATCTCGAACAATCTGAATTCTCCAGTCTTGTGAAATATTTTGAAGACATGTTGCACAAGAATCAGTACCTGACAAACCCATACAGCCCCTCAGAACTCATCCGCATTTGCTTAATCAAATTACCTGAACATTTACGACATATTATTTTGGCAGGACGTTGCAAAGACGACATTGAAGCTTTTCAGGGACTGTTACAAGAACTGGAAAGTGACACTGACAATCGCGGAACGCGAAAACAAGGACACAACAATTACAGGTCACATCCGTCACAATTCCGTGACGACAGAAACAATAACCGGACACGACTGGTCTATTCTTACAACGCAAATCGTGACCAAAATAGACACCACCCGTACGACAACCGTTGGCAGAGTAATAATAGTTACAGAGAAAGATCGCATTTCCGTAGTAATGACTATCACAGAGACAATCAGAGAAACAGACTATATAAGAACCTAACTATGGAGAATAGGGAAAGAATGCTTTGAAAGTTATATGAAAACGATTTGGGCCTAAATGAGTATTGTACAATGAGCCATATTTCTTTTGAAAGAAATATGGTTAGAATACAGAAAAGAGGTACAGATAGGACTTTTTGGGAATAATGATGAACGAAGGGAGATCTCCAAGAACAAAAAAGGTTTTGTTCGCAAAATACTGCAGTACCAAAAGTTACACTGAAAACGAACCCTGTCCTTTCCATTGTGTTATCCCCCTATGTGTTTGTGTACCCTTGTGTATTTGTTTTCTTCCTGTCTGTGTACTGTTTCATAGAACTTTTTTCTCTTCTAATACTAAGTTACATTCACTATGATGAGGAATACTGTTATCCTCAAATACAATTGGCATTAATAATGTGTTATTTACTTTGTAAAGATGTTTAGACATTATTTACTCTGTTTTGTGTTAATGCTCATGTTTGAAGTTGATGTTTCGAAAGTTATTCTGATCTTTTATCTATGTACTTATGTCATAATTCCTGTAACACTGATGTATATGTCTATTTCTATTCTTTTGTAAAGCCTGTACTACAAATGTTATCTGTATTATTATGTTCTTTAATGATGTATTTTGTACCTTTGTTATTGTATTTTTATGTTACCAAATTGTAATTGTTACCAGTTCTTCAAATTAAGTAACATTTCACTGCACACGTTTCTGTTGGTCATAGTACATGGACAATATGTGAGAAGTAGGGACTGATAGTGTTTGCACGTGTGTTAATAATTCAGCAAGGGACTGGATAACAGCATTGCTGGTTCTAAGGACAATTCCAAACACTTTGTGAGTGCACAAGTGGTGGTTTATGGACTTGCTATATTCTCTGCAAGACTCTTCGATGGTGATTGTGCACCTGCACAGTCGCAACAGATGGCTGCTGGCCATTTCTACAAGGACTACAGTGGGTCTACACCTTCGCTGACTCACCAGTACCATTATTTCTACAAGGCCTGCAGTGGGTCTGCACCTCTGGTGGCCCACCAATACCGTAATCTCTACCAGGACTGCAGTGGGTCTACTCTGTGATGACCTACCTACCAATGTTCTTCAAAACTTCGAATGACTGTGCTGTGGGTTTGCTCCATTGTGGCCCACTACCTGTCAGCATGTCAAGAGTCAGCACTGTCTTTCCGTTGGAAGGACAACACTACTTCTTCAAGACGGCATAGAAATCCACTACTTCCGTGAGCATTGTCTTTTACTGCTCAGACTTTGAGAAAAGAAACGGCAGTTTCACTGTGATGAATGATCAGGACTGTCTTTATAGACTGTGAGAAAATTTGAGCTTTTGACCAACATAATATCAATAAGTGTGTGCATTTGATTTCTTTGTTATTGTAATAATGAAAAATTTTATCAAATCATTATTGGCCACTGCCCAAAAAAAAATTTGTAAAATTTTTTGTGGGGAGCATGGGGGCTATGTAAGTAGGCTGTTTATGTTTTCTCTATGTAAGTAGGCTGTTTATGTTTTCTTATTGGCAACGTTACGTAGCGCTCAATATGAAAATCACTGGCTCTGCTGTGGGCAGTCTGGGTCTGCTTTGCATTGTTGTAATACTCGCCATTGTAGTGTTAGGCAGCTGGCTGTGAACAGCGCGTAGCGTTGCGCAGTTGGAGGTGAGCCGCCAGCAGTGGTGGATGTGGGGAGAGAGATGGCGGAGTTTTGAAATTTGTCATGAACTGCTATATTTATATATGATGATATCAAGGTAAATACATTGTTTGTTCTCTATTAATATCTTTCATTTGCTAACTATCCCTATCAGTAGTTAGTGCCTTCAGTAGTTTGAATCTTTTATTTAGCTGACAGTAGTGGCACTCGCTGTATTGCAGTAGCTTGAGCAGCGAAGATTTTTGTGAGGTAAGTGATTTGTGAAAGGTATAGTTTAATGTTAGTCAAGGCCATTCTTTTGTAGGGAATTTTGAAAGTCAGATTGCGTTGCGCTAACAAAATATTGTGTGTCAGTTTAAGCACAGTCACGTATAATTGATCAAAGGGGACGTTTCATAATGTCAACATTCTCGATTGAAAGTAAGCAATCGTCACGCTTGCGGTGCAACGCTGACATCAAAATTTTATCCAGTTTAGCACCTTCGTCTTTCCTGTTAAAATTATTACGGTGTTTATCAATCTCGATAGCCTCTCTATACATGCGTGCATAATAATGTGAGGTTTTTGATATGACGCTCGTCTCGCTGAATTTTATCTCATGATCACCTTCCTGGTAAACATGTTCCGCTACGACCGATTTATCCGTGTGACCCAGGCGGCAATTCCTCTTATGTTCAACAAGACGGGTGTTCACACTTCTCTTTGTGGTACCGATATAAACCTGTCCACAACTACAAGGAATTTTGTATACCCCCGGTGTAGCCAAAGGGTGTCGTGCATCTTTTGCCGATCTTAAATATTCTTTTATTTTCCTGGTGGGTCTGAAAATAGTTTCCACCCCATACTTGCTTAAAACTGGGTCACACAGATAAATCGGTCGTAGCGGAACATGTTTACCAGGAAGGTGATCATGAAATAAAATTCAGCGAGACGAGCGTCATATCAAAAACCTCGCATTATTATGCAGACATGTATAGAGAGGCTATCGAGATTGATAAACGCCATAATAATTTTAACAGGAAAGAGAAGGTGTTAAACTGGATAAAATTTTGATGTCAGCGCTGCACCGCAAGCGTGACGATCGATTACTTTCAATCGAGAATGTTGACATTACCAGAGACAATCTCATAACCGACGCCACGTGATCGACAGTGGCGCCCTCTGTACTGCCTATGTAATCAGCGCTTCCACGAGTTCTCTTCGCAGTTCGCCGCTGTACCTCCGAGGATGTCTCCCGCAGTCGGAGACGAAACGTCAGGAGAGAGTTTTATGCTTCGACCACGGCCTATCAGCGCGGAAGTTATAAGTGAAGAGTCTGTATAGCTTTCCGTGAAGTTTAATCCTCTTTCTAAATAACTCTCTAGTTTGTAACAGAACTTCTAGATGCCGGACTGTTAGATATTGAGTAGTAAGAAGAGATTTCTAGTATTGGTGTTGATTTCAGATTTGATGTTGTTTAAGGAAGTTATGAAGGATATGAGGAGCAGAAGAAGAAAGTGGAACGCAAATTTCATCTCAAGTTCATGTAAATCCGAGCAAGTGCACACAAGTCAATGCAAAGTTCAAAAATGGCTCTGAGCACTATGGGACTTAACTTCTGAGGTCATCAGTCCCCTAGAACTTTTGAACTACTGAAACCTAACTAACCTAAGGACATCGCACACATCCATGCCCGAGGCAGGATTCGAACCTGCGACCGTAGCGGTCGCGCGGTTCTAGACTGAAGCGCCTAGAACCGCTCGGCCACTCTGGCCGGCAATGAAAAGTAGCCAACTAGAGAATTCGGATAATGTTTACTAGGTTGGTGTATAAGATCGTAGCATTTTTCTGTAGGTTTAATAAATACAAGAGATAGACATAACATAGACTTTAGTGATCATCCCACTTCACTATTTGCAACAGTCTGTCAACGCAGGGATAACTTTTCGATTACGCGACCATAGAAATAACGTGGTTTTGAGGCAAAGAACTCGGGCCATTTTCTGAGCGCATTTTCATCCGGAAAGAAAGTTGTATAGAAGGCGGGAAAGGTGAAAACCTGAGGGCGCAAGGTCAGGTGAACACGGTGGGTGCGGAACGACTTTCCAACCCAACGCCTGTACAGTGCTTTTCGTCAGTCAAGTGGAATACGGGCGGGCGTTATCGTGGAGTTGCAGCACTTCACACAGTCTTCCTTCTCGTTATTCTTGGATTGCATCTGCAAGGAGTCTCAGTTGTTGACACTGTTTCAGCAGTGATGGCTAGACTTCGAGGGAGCAATTCGTAGTACACCACATCGTCGTTCTTCCGCCAAATGCATAACATTTTCTTTTGTGGATGCGCGCAAGTCTTTGAGCGGGGAGTTGTTGCTTTGTTTAGCCTCAACCATTCCTTTCTTTACAATGAAATGAATACCCCTAGCTGCGTACAGGCGTTGATATAAGTCAACGGGAACAGTTGAAAATGTATGCCCCGACGGGAACTCGAACCCGGGATCTCCTGCTTATATGACAAACGCTCTATCCAGTTGAGCCACCGAGGACACAGAGCATAGTGCGATTGCACGGACTTATCTCTGGCACGCCTCCCGTGAGACTCACATTCCCAACTTATTGTCCCGCACTATATTCATAGCGCCCCAGCTGATAATACTCATTACTCGCGGCGCTTTGCCGATTCCCGTAAGAGTTCGGGCACTGTTTGTGCATCCGCACAGAAGAAGAAGATGGTCAAATGGCCGGTGAGCCTTATATATAGATAATATCTTCATATATATTCCTTTCTTTTCCTTATGCTAAAATAAGACACAGTTTCCACTCACCAGTAACGGTATAGGATAGAAATGTTCAGTGTTTTTCACGAGCCAATTGAAGAGGAGCAAACAGAGACACACATATGGCCGCCCGTTGATTTTTGTGATTTTGGCTTAGAGAATGCGGTACCCATACACCCGTTTTTTGAACCTTCCCCATTCCATGCAAATCTCGTACGATGATGGAGTGATCACAATTCATCACGTTTGCCAGTTCTTGAGTACACTGTCGTGGATCGTTGTGGATTAATGTGTTTAAACGATCTTCATCAAACGCCGAATGTCTTCCTAAACGAGAAGAGCCACTAATGTCAAAACGATCCTCCTTAAAACAAGTAAGCCTTTTTTTCCTTGCTCTGTTCAGTGGCAATATCCCCATACAAGAGGCAAATGTTTCTGGCTGCCTCCGTTGTTATCACCCCTTTATTGAACACTAACAGAAGAATATATCGGAAATGTCCGATTTCTCCACTTGGCACACCATTTTCAAGAGTCCACAGCTCCATTCACTATCTCCTAATGACGAATTGACAATATGTTTACTCAGAGAGCAACAGTGAACCACAAATAAAAAGTTACAGATCGATAAATAAACTTATATCAGACGGAATACGAACATGAAAAAAAGGTACGAACTTGTGCACCAGCTTAATAATACACGACTGCCCATTAAAATTGCTACACCACGAAGATGACGTGCTACAGACGCGAAATTTATCCGATAGGAAGAAAATGCTGTGATATGCAAATGATTAGCTTCTCAGAGCATTCACACAAGGTTGGCGCCGGTGGCGACACCTAAAACGTGCTCACATGAGGAAAGTTTCCAACCGATTGCTCATACACAAACTGCAGTTGGCCGGCGTTGCCTGGTGAAACGTTGTTGTGATGCCTCGTGTAAGGAGGAGAAATGCATACCATCACGTTTCCGACTTTGATAAAGGTCGGATTGTAGACTATCGCGATTGCGGTTTATCGTATCGCGACATGGCTGCTCGCGTTGGTCGAGATCCAATGACTGTTAGCAGAATATGGAATCGGTGGGTTCAGGAGGGTAATACGGAACGCCGTACTGGATCCCAACGGCCTCGTATCACTAGCAGTCGAGATGAAAGGCACCTTATCCACGTGGCTGTAACGGATCGTGCAGCCACGTCTCGATCCCTGAGTCAACAGATGGGGACGTTTGCAAGACAACAACCATCTGCACGAACAGTTCGACGACGTTTGCAGCAGCATGGACTGTCAGATCGGAGACCATGGCTGCTGTTACCCTTGACGCTGCAACACAGACAGGAGCGCCTGCTATGGTGTACTCAACGACGAACCTGGGTGCACCAATGGAAAAACGCCATTTTTTCGGTTGAATTCAGGTTCTGTTTACAGAATCGTGATGGTCGCATCCGTGTTTGGCGACATCGCGGTGAACGCACACTGGAAGCGTGTATTCGTCATCGCCATATTGGCGTATCACCCGGCGTAATGGTATGGGGTGCCATTGGTTACACGTCTCGGTCGCCTCTTGGTCGCATTGACGGCACTTTGAACAGTGGACGTTACATTTCAGATGTGTTACGACCCGGCTCTACCCTTCACTCGATCCCTGCGAAACCCTACATTTCAGCAGGATAACGCACGACCGCATGTTGCAGGTCCTGTACGGGCCTTTCTGGATACAGAAAATGTTCGACTGCTGCTCTGGCCAGCACATTCTCCAGATCTCTGACCAACTGAAAACGTCTGGTCAATGGTGGCCGAGCAACAGGCTCGTCACAATACGCCAGTCACTACTCTTGATGAACTGTGGTATCGTGTTGAAGCTGCGTGGGCAGATGTACCTGTACACGCCATCCAAGCTGTGTTTGACTCAATGCCCAGGCGTATCAAGGCCGTTATTACGGCCAGAGGTGGTTGTTCTGGGTACTGATTTCTCAGGATATGTGCACCCAAATTGCGTGAAAATGTAATCAAATGTCAGTTCTGGTATAATGTATTTGTCCAATGAATACCCGTTTATCATCTGCATTTCTTCTTGGTGTAGCAATTTTAATGGCCAGTAGTGTATTTAAGACTTTTCATTCAGCAGGTTTTCAACAAGTCACTAAACAGAACTACGTTTAGAAAATTAATGCGTTCTACATAGACAAGTGGGCGAACAATGTGACTAGAACAGAGATGTGATAACTTCCACGAAGCGTAAAAGAGTAAATCGTAGAATTACATTGAACTCACTTCTGGACAGGTAACTGGAACGCTTAAAGCGAGAAACTGGGTGTGAGTTACAGTCTTTAAAGAGCAGTTGTACACTGTAACCTCCGCATGTATCAGCCAGGTAACATTCCTTGAGTAGCCGGAACTGGCAGATGTACGAACTCGTGAGAGCAAAGGAAGGAAGATTGGACCTTAACGTCCCGCCGCGACGACAGATATTCAGTATGTCCTTGTGGATGCCTAGAGATTTCTTCTGGAATCAAAGACCATTTTTCAGTCAGATCACCCTATCATTCGCGAATACATTTACGTAAAGTCGAACCATTTCTGTAAATCGTCATGATACCGCTTAATGGATAGCCTTGGCGGCTAAGACGACCTGTACCTTCTCTATACCTGTTCGAGTCTCAAATGGTGAACGGGAAGCACAGCTGTTGGTTAGCCTCCGTGTGAGCTTCCATGTGGTTATAATTAAACTAACGCTGAAACATTGTAGACATGTTAATTAATTGGCGCATTCGTGGATTATGCTAAAAAAAAAGTGAAAAATAGTTCCACTTTCTGCCACCAGGTGAAAATATGGCGCCGTAGACAGTCAGAATGTAGGGTGGCTAAAGGAAAAAGGAGGAACGATCAAACACTTAATAATGATGGTTTTGGCACGTTCAATAGGGTACTATCAGAAGCTACAACATGTGTTCACTATTGTGTCCCAACTCAGCAACTTGTTGCATCCATAACACTGCATGGTCGACAATTGCTCGCAGCATATCTAGTGTAATCAGAGTGATACGTCATCGCATGCTATCCTTCAGCTCAGGAAGAGTCCGGATACATCCCTGATAGACACGATCTTTCAGATATCCACACAACTAGAAGTCACATGGATTTAGGTCAGAAGACCACACATCTTGAAATTGCCTAGAGACGATTCGGTCAGTGAAGGTTTCTCTAAGCAGATCTTTCACCTGGCAAGAGACGTGTGGTGTGGTGTCGCCCCATCTTACGGAAATAGTGGTGTGGACGCAGTTGCATTCGTGCAAATCTGGAACCACGTGCTGCACAAGGTGGTGTCACTCTACACTCTGCACTTACCAGGCGCACGAGGTACTGTCTTTTTTTTTTTTAAAAAAAAAAAAAAAAAAAAAAAAAAAAGCCGGGAATGAAAGAGCTTATGAAATCACACTACAGGCTGTGCACCTAATCTGTAGCCTACCTTGAGGCTTCATTTGGTGCACATTCTGAATCTTGTAGGGATACCAGTGTAGAATGCACCGCAAAATATTTTGAACTATTAACCAGGGAAGAGACAATTCCCGCAACACAGCTCGAGCACTGGCTGTAGAACATGAGACATGTGCTGCAAGGTCGACTATAACTACAGAAATTTCATCAACAACTACTATGAGAATGGACCTCCCCCGTCTCCCTGCTGCACTGCCTAATTCACCTGTTTCTTCAAATTTGTTGATCATGTTATTCAGTCCATTTACTGACAAAGGGCCTTTTTGCAGCTTTTTCTTTCGGAAATATTCCCGCAGTGCTGCGCTGATATTGCTGACGCTCTGATAAAATAACTTTACCAGGACAGTCTTTCTTCTCAATAGCCATTTTGTTTCATAAAGAAAATTTCAACATTCTTAACCCTTTACACTAACAGTCGCTTCACAAAAGTAATCAAGTAGTGTCGGCAAGCGACGAATAGCACATCGACGTCAAAAAAGGGAAAAATTTCACATTTTTACTGCTTACAGCGCTATAGTTTTAGCTGGTGGCAGAAAGTGGGTGGAACTATTATTTTTTCTGCATACTCCACGAGCACAGCGGCTAATGAACTTACCTACGATGTTTCAGCTTCCTATGGTGTGTACAGCCAGTACTGCTGCACTCGAAACACCGTTAGTTTAATTATAACCATCTGGTGTAATTTCTCTAATTTTACCTTCATGGCGTTTTCGCAAGATATACGTAGGGGAAGTAATATATTGCTTGAATTTCTAGAAACATATGCTGTCGCACGGAATTTTATCAGTAAATTATACTGTGAGTCTCTCCATGCAGAACGAACAAAAGCAACTCCTACACAAAGACATACGAGCCACTTTAGTGTAAGTCTTTATAATATATTGCCAACATTCACAAAGACGTTAGAGAAGGAAAAGGCTTTTAGAGCAGAGTTAAAACCGTTCATTTTTGATAAGTGTTGCTATAGTGAAAGTGAATATGTCAGCTTACAGAAATACGAGGCCCTTAGCTTACAGAAATACTAGGCCATCGCTTATTTCGATTATTGTTAAGTACTTCTTAATCTGTTAATAGATTTACTATCTACGCTTTATGTGCCTTTGCAGAAGAATTTTCTGGTCCCAGAAGGTCCAATCGAGCTCTACCGACCGCCGTGTCATCCTCGGCCAATGGCATCATCGGAGGTGGTACAGAGAAGCATGCGGTCGGTCCACCGCTCTTCCGGTAGTTGTCTGGTTTCTTGACCTTGGAACTGCTTCTCGGTTGACCTCACAAGGCTGAGTGCATCCTGTACCAACCCGACCACCAAGGAAAATTTCCTGGCAGTGCCAGGAACCGAACCTGGATGCCTCGAGTGGCATTCAGCCCACTACGGAGACGGACACAAATATCATAACAGACGAGCTAAAACCTATCCCGAAATACTACAACAGGCTGACGTCAGCAGTTAGTCCTATAGTTCTGTACAACCAGTCAATGGCCGTCCTTGGGAACAAGAATCACCCTGGCATTTTCCAAACACTTGGAAGAATTCATTCCTCAAGCGACCTACGACAGGATGCTGTTAGAAGCGGAGCTACATCTTTAGCATACTCTTTGTAGAATCGTATATGTTTTCTAGCATATCCATTCGGATTACTTCTTTGAGAGATTTCAATTGATTTTCTACCCGGTGATCACTTGAACTCTTGTCATTTTGGTGTTTGTGCGTCGACTGAACGATGGAACCGTAGGATTAGCTTCTTCGGTCAAACGATTTCGGAAAATGAGACTTAGTATACCTACCCACTCTACGTCCTTGTCTTTTTCGGTGTCAGTATGGTCACCAAGCAGCTGGATGTATACTTTGACCCATTTGCTAACTTTAAGTAAGAACAAGACTTGTGAAGATTTTTGTCAGACTAGTAGATGGAGTTCGTTGAACACTATACGCATGACTCTCCTTATCTGCATTTTAATTTCATTCAGTTATTGTTCGTCAACAAGCTTTGTCTACATCTGTGTCTATGGCCTTCAGAGTGACTTTTTAACATGGTTGTTAAACCATAGCAGGTCTTTCATATCCTTCATAACTTAGCCCGGCAAACGCCTTTCTAAGGTATATTATATAGTTTTCTTATATTTTGTTGATTTTTACTTATAATTTTCTTGTGTCAGAAATGAACTTTGGACGTTGATTGTTCAGACAATCATGAATTTTTTTCACCCACAAAATTTATTTGTACAAGGTGTACAACTTTCCTTCCACCGTTTTTTCCCCAACATTTGAGGCTTTAATGAAACAAATTGGTTACACATGTATCATTCAAAGTACTTTCCATCGCTGGCCAATACTTTCTTCCATCTTTTGGGCAGTGTACGAATCCCGCGTCGAAAAAATTGTTCATCTTTGAAGCGATCCACGAATCGGTCCAATTTGTGACTTCCTCGTGAGATCGGAAGTGTTGGTCAGCCAGGCCATGTGCCATTGATCTAAACAGTCAGAGGGAGCAATGTCTGGAGAATACGGCGGGTGGGGTAGGACTTCCCATTTTAACGTTTACAACTACGTTTTGACCTCTTTTGCAACGTGGGGTCGAGCGTTATGCTGCAAAATCACTTTATCGTGTCTCTAGCTGTATTGCGGCCGTTTGTCTTTTAATGCTCTGCTCATACGCATTAATTGCGTTCGATAACGAGCACCTGTGATTGTTTCACTTCGTTTTAACACCTCATAGTACACGACGCCGAGCTAGTCCCACCAAATGCAGAGCATGATCTTGGAGCCGTGAATATTCGGTCTGGCCGTCGACGTGGAAGCATGGCCGGGATATCCCCACGAATTTTTTCGTTTAGATTTATCGTAATGATCCCATTTTTCGTCGCCGGTCACTATGCGATGCAGAAATCCTTTCCATTTTGGCCTCTGGAGAAACTGTTCACAAGCACACAAACGCCGTTCAGCGTCTCTTGGTTTCAGCTCACACGGGATCTAAGTTCCTTCTTTCTGAATCATGCGCATAGCCTTGAGAAGTTTTGAAATGGCTTTCTGTGTCACTCGCACTAATCGTGCCAATTCTTCTTGAATTTGGCGCGAGTCTTCATTCAGCAATGTCTCCAATTCTGCATCTTCGAAAACATTATCTCTTCCACCACTATGCCGGTCTATGACATTAAAATCACCGTTTTTGAAGCGTTGAAACCACTCACGACATGTTCTTTCACTAATAGCGTCCTTAGCATACGTATCTGAGAGCATTCAATGAGACTCAGCCGCTGTTTTCTACATATTGAAACAAAACAGTAACACCTCCCGCAAATGACGAGAATTAGGCTCGTAAACCGACATTTTCAATCAAGAACAAATTTATGATGCAGACACAAATCGACTAATGTTTGAATGAGGTTATGTTGACTGAGGTCCAAGCTAACTGCCTGACGTCTGCAATCTGTTTCTTTCGTCCGCTACTTACCGTTGTCGCCACCTATCAGCAAACGGCGGAAGTAAAGTTGTACACCTTGTAATTATATGGGTGAAAACGTGTAGAGGTGTGGAAATAAACACTTTTTGATGGCACATGACCATTTCTCTCATATTTTCTTTCTGGCATCCTTGAGGCTCCTTTCTCGTTTTCCTTACGTTTTATTTTCTTATACATCATTTTTCATCTTTTCCCACTTTCTTTTCCTGTATGCTTCCATTTTACTAAATTTTTCCACATTCGTTTCTTTTAATGTGTGCCATGCCCCTGATGACCTCGACATTGAGCGCCCGTAAGACCCAACACACACACACACACACACACACACACACTCTTTCTAGATTCTGATCGTACTATGGTGGGTTATCATATGCAGTCCCTTTCAAATTCGGCAGGGCAAAAAATTCTAACCTGCCTTCTTTAGTGGGGGAACAGTGTAAGTTCTGGCAGCAATTTCACTGACACCAGCATCAGCATTCCTCAAACTGATGACGTCAGCATCAGCTTTCCCAGAATCGCTGATGCCAGCATCCAATGCTGTGGCTATGACGTCAGCATCAGCATTCCCGAAATTCCCTCCCCACCATCTCCCCCTCCTCCTCCTTCCCCCTCACCATGTGGCCAATGAGGTTACGCATTTTACAAAATGCGGGGAGGCCCTGGGGCATCCACAGCACGGAAACTTAGCCCCCCCCCCCCACACACACACACACACCCTTGGAGCAATTTTCCAGTTTGATTGTGTGTGTGCTTTCATTTACCATTTGTTCTTTCATCCAATATGAAACGCTGCTAGCAGCAGCAGAGATCAACTGGAAAGAAGAAGACTATTATTATGTACTTCATTCTTCCACCTCTTATTATTGTTATTTTGTTTGTTTTTTTTATATCTAGGGCTTTGTTGTTATAGTCACAGATGAGAACACTTAGGAGTTCCTGCCTGAGCCACAGCAGCAGTAGTTGCTGTCTACAGGATTACTTTCCAACCTTTCTACCTGGTGTCACTCGACCATGTTGTAGCATAACCACAGCATCTACCATAACTCGAGGGTCAGCTAAATGTTAGCAGTTTATTGGTATTCACCAATACATACTGTTTGACTGCAAGTGGATCTAAACATACGAATATAGGCCTAGCACTTCGCAGTAAATCTGACGAGGTGATTGAGACAGAGAATGTTCATCGTCTTGGTAGTAGAGTGCAGCATTCATGGTGTGACTGAGGCTATCTCTGTAGTATGATAGAGTTCATAGACAGAAAGATGATAACTGAATACAACCCACCTCAAGTTGAAGGATGAGGTGTCAGTCATCAATGTATGGAGAGGCAGTGCTTGACTTAAAATCTGAAGATGCAGTCGTATACATTGAACATTGCCGCGCGGAATTAGCCGAGCGGTCTGAGGCGATGCAGTCATGGACTGTGCGGTTGATCCCGGCGGAGGTTCGAGTCCTCCCTCGGGCATGGGTGTGTGTGTTTGTCCTTAGTATAATTTAGGTTAAGTAGTGTGTAAGCTTAGGGACTAATGACCTTAGCAGTTAAGTCTCGTAAGATTTCACACACATTTGAACATTGAACATTCAAGAGTGGTGAATTTAAACAATCTGTACAATGGTTTACTGACTGTGACAGCCAGACTGAACCACAGATGTCCTTATATTAGAGCTGCACATTGTGACGTTATAGACTGTTAGCATGTCATTGTGTGAATATAAATGAATTAGAATAGTGTACTTCTATAAATACCTATGACCATCCATACCAAAATACGTATCTCTGAATACTGAAGGAATGCCTATGTATGTAGTCGCACCTTTATTTATGAATACAATTCAGACGAAATTCAAGGAATATAGAAAAAAATTATTTTGATAACACTGTAAAACTGAATGCTTTTTTGTATATATACCCAAGGCATACAGAAAAAAATATTTGGACAATACTGCAAAAACTGAATGATACGTATAAATAAAAAACTGTTCTTAGTGAGTGCGTAAATAAAAAATTGTTCTTGTTACTTTCTTCCCTACAATAACTTTCGCGGTGAAAGGATTAGTGCCTTTTATAAATAATGACACTGATATAAGCAGTTAACTTATCGTTTATTATCGTTAAGAATACATTTACATGTATGCATGTCTGAAGTAACAGACATTGTAAAATAAATGTTACAAGCATAGACAGGCAAATGACGATAATAATACTAACATTGAACACGTTTGTCTCATTAACGCTGTTGCTGAAATCAAAGTAATGTTGCGAGCAATACGGCCATAGACAGTGTGACATGTGACGTTTGGAACTGGTCTGGGGAGCGTGCGTGGATAGTTGAAATGGTTAAGGTGACGGCACTTAATAAGTATGAAATCAGGGTTCGAGTCCCAGTCTAGCACAAATTTTCTTGTATCTGCAGGACGAACTATTTCTATACCTAATATAGCAAATGTAAAAGAATTCACAGTTGCGGATAAATTTCATTATGTTAATGCAGCTGCAGACTGTCACAACAGACATTGTACAGTAATGATACAAAGACCTAATGGAGTCAGCACACAAAACAAATTTAAAGCATTACCTATTAACAGCTTATAAGCTGGTCACATGATCTTGATGTCGCTTTTCGTTCCAGTATGGCAGCTGTGTTTGTCATACACCACGGTTCTTCGCTTCTTGACATCGATGTCCTCCATTTCTAGTGTTTCTTTTTCGTATACATCACACATTAATCGTGCATAGGTGCTTATTATCCCAGCAGACAAACTGCAGAATGTTGTTAAGTACCACACATATATTGGCATTTTACTGTATGTGGAGAGGCTCTCCACTGAAATATGTTAGAAGGCTGCTGTGGGGTGCTTCCGTTTCCAACCTCGTATGACCAGCGTAATGTTACTTGCTTCCGACCGGTATGGATTTTTAGATGTTTCACAGTAAGAAAATGTTTGCAAAAGGAAGGTAGCATCATATTAACGACAACAACAGAAAAATGAAACTACGTGGACACGTAGGCTTTAGAACTAATGGGGTGGAAAGAACGAAAATTCTCCTCTCCCGTGTATCTTGACTCCTTAGCTACTCCTTGACTACTTAAGTAAATACCTGTTCTCTTTTTTCGAGAAACTAAAGATTAGGCTCTGAAGGCTTTGTTGGCAAGTGGGGGAGCTTAGTGACACAAAATCGTGTTTTCTATTAGGTTCCAATGCGAAGAAATGATTTGCATGATAATAGTAATGATAATCGGACTTCGTTAAAATTATAAACTGCAGCCCCGAATTATGTACGTTATAAGAAAAACGATCATCGCGTAATATGAGAAATCGATCACTACGTCACCTAATCGCCCACTTCCAACTGATGTAACAGGCTGAAACGCACATAAAAAGATTTCGTCGTTTAGAGGTTAATTTGGTTGTACATAATATTTACAAGCAAAACATAATTAGATTATAATCACTCACTATTTCTAAACATTCTCAAGAGCTGACTAATAACAAGATTTGATCGACCAGTGCTTCCAGGCAGAAGACGATTACTTGTACCTCCCATTTTTTAAAACCGCATACTATCGAAAATTGGAAAAAGATATTAATTCTTTACATAGATGCAAATTTTGTTTTAAGAATAATAATTATAACGCTGACATGGCGAAATACAAAGGTTTGTTTCACTACGTCGAACTTTAAGATAACAATTCTTTTTGCAAACCAATTGCCATTACATAACGTTATTCCATCGGTTTCGAATACCAAGGAAACGACAAAAATCTTTGCATGAGTAATGCTAATCAACTCCCATTTCTCGTGACTCTGCAGTTTGTTTTCCTGACACACTCTTGTTTCCCTTCCGATCGGCATATCGTAGGCCAACAGCGTTTTTAGAGGTGCCAGAAGACCCCTTTTGGTGCCCAATATCTTGGTAATCTAGGTGGAATTACCACTTGATAATATAGAAGTCAAACTGTAGGGGCTGGTATAAACAATGTTTACAAAAAAAAATCATTAGTATAGTGATAATTTTATAGGAAATAGTAATCAATTTATACAGGGTCTACTAATCCTTTAAGATCAAAACTAAGCAGGTGATAGGGCGTCTCAAACTGAGTATACCTATTTTGAGGCAAGGAATTACCAGTCGGAAATGATTTCTCGTAGTTCATTCACATTAATATCTTTCAGTTTACAAAACTTAAGCACACAGCAACTGGTCAGAGACGCATACTTTCCGTCAGTTTCAAGGCATACTTTATAACATGATTCTTTCACAGAGCTGAATTCTGGGTTCATAATCATTCAACACCTTCGCCTGCATGCATCGTTTATGATGTTGGTATAATATCTCCTCTACCAATGCTCCGCATAATGTGTTGGTCCAAGTGTGGCTTCACGAGCAAGCTGCCAGGCAGTTGTTACTGAATCTTCAGCCACAGGACCCAACACCTTCTTCTCAACCGCGCAAACAGTTCTTTGTCGTTAATTTTGGGCCAAATTTTTGTGGACTGTATCACTCAGCTTTATTAAGTTTCTGTCCGCAGCGATACATTCCTTTCAGTTGAGATGACACCTGCTGCCAGACTTTCTATCTTATTTTCACAGAAAAATATTAGACCACACTCGGAAGAACTGCCTCGCTTTTATTCGGCAATATAATTCTCTGTGGATGCACAGTGCGTCACTACCTAACCGCCTCTTGCCTGCTCTTCTTTCTCTTATAGTCTACCTGAACTTTTCGTGCTCACCTCACCCGTGAGCTCAAATCTACTGAATTTCTCGAATGTCCTACAGCTGCATGGGCGCACGGCATTTATAGAGTTTGTATGACCCCGTAGGCAACACTAACGTTCTACACTGAAGCGCCAAAGAAACTGGTATAGGCATGCGTATTCAAATACAGAGATATGTAAACAGGCAGAATACAGCGTTGCTGCATTTCTGCGTGCTCGCGGGGGCTCTACTCGATATTAGGCAGGTGTACCAGTTTCTTTGGCTCTTCAGTGTATATGATGCACTGCACGACACTATCGGGTCTGTAAGTGGTAGAGGGTGAGGATGATCATGAAATGTAATGTCCGGCATGCTACATAAAAATAAAAATAATTGTAACGTGTGATATCCTCTTTGCTGTTGGATGAAGCTAACGCTAGTTAATTCTATTTAATTTTCTGATGATTGAACTTTTTGTAGGTCTCGAACCTCCCTTTACAATCTGCCTTCCTTTCTGTGGCCAGAATATAACTTCCTGGCGTTAGCAACATCTGTCATTTAAATAACCACATACCCGTCATGATGTTTAAATAAAGAGAAAAATAGCACAAAAAATGGCTCTGAGCACTATGGGACTTAACTTCTGAGGTCATCAGTCCCATAGAACTTAGAACTACTTAAACCTAACTAACCTAAGGACATCACACACATCCATGCCCGAGGCAGGATTCGAAACTGCGACTGTAGCGGTCGCGCGGTTCCAGACTGTAGCGCCTAGCACAAAAGATCAAAACATTTAAATCAATTCTAATAGTTCCAGCATGTAGCATGTGCCTCCCTGTGTCTTGTAAATACATGTTTTTAAAAAAGGATGTGCCAATCTGACGCTTTACGTGTGTTTTGAAGAATAAGAAAACAACAGACTCACAAGGAGCGAATCTGGATTTTTTTTTTTTTTTTTTTTTTTTTTGTATTTCTATGTTTGCTGACAAATTTGGAAATAAGTCAGACAGCAATTTAAATTATTTTACTTGTGCAAGTTTGAAGTTATTTGACTAGAGACCATAAATGCTTTCCTTTGAGTGTTATATATTACGTAGTTCATATAGAGGACGCCATACAGCCTATCTTCATTGTGTAGTAGTATTCAAAGAACTATGACTGACGCCCGAACAACAGGGAACTGACATGCATTGAGACTATGAAATAATGGTATGTAATCTGACGTATAAGCCATATAGGTTATGCTACGAATTTTAACTTTTTGTTGTATCGCCTGACCATGTACTTCTTGTATATTTTAGCACTGATAACGGTTAGGCACTAGCCGAGATCTGGAATTGCGAAATAAAACCTGCAAAAAAGAACGACTGACTGCTGTGCTCTATCATTTATAAAACTGGAAATAATAATTTACTTAATTATAACATAAATAATGAGAATTACTTTACTTTGTAACACTCCACGTTTACAGGATTGTCATGAGTATTCACAGCTGTCTCTTACTTTTATCACTTGATACAGACAAAGTGCAACTTTCTCACTCAGAGTTTATTTAACAATAACTTCCATGTTGAGTTCAGCCTAATACAGCAACCAGACAGTTGGCCTGCTAGAAGACGATGCTGTCGTCTTAATCGATAACCGCGAACTCGCCGAGTGGTCGTGTGCTCGGCCATAAGAAGAAGTGCCGATGCAGCGGCATAGCGAGAAGTCTGTGGGCGTGGCTACGCCGTTGTTACTCATTTGTCGATGCGGCTTGCAACGACTGTCTTTTCTTGTGGCTGCGCTGCGAACTACCAACCTAGCTTTGCTATCTCACTCTTCGAACGACTCCACAATTAACAATTTATAAGTGTTGATTAGCACATCATGTGGTAAACTGAAAATGTAAAAACCGTAATATAAGGGGCGACCAAAACGTTTCCGTTCGAAGACCGTCCACTCCAGAATCGGTATGCCAATCAGAGGAAATTGCCGTGAGCACTGAGGCAATCATTCCATTCACGCACCAGGTTAAAGACACTCGTTCGGTACAAGACCGTCTCCTGCTGTGTTAAGTCCGAAACCGCCTCCTTCACATTCTCGTCGGACAGGAATCGTCGACACTTTAAAGACTTTTATAAGGGACCATAGGCGTGATAATCCCATGGGGAGAGATCAGTATTGTTGGGCGTGTGCTCGAGTGTCTGCCATTTGAGTTGACGTAGCTTCTCCGTAGCGACATTTGCGATATAGGCCGGGCAGCAGTACCCCTTGGCACACCATTCCACAACGGTGGCTTTCGACAGACATACTGCCCCATACACATTCGTCATCCCTCGATGAATCACTACCGGCACGCACTTGTGGAAGACAGGAATGCTACATAATCCCTTGCCTAGATGTCGATGCTTTTATATCAGCTTCGGATTTACGATATGTTGCTTATACGGTGACAATGTTACCTTGTTCAATTTTTCCTTTGCTGCGATGTTTCAATGTAAGAGCATATGGACTATCAGACCAATTGTGTGATTGGATTGAAGAGTTCCTAGATAACAGAACGCAGCATGTCATTCTCAATGGAGAGAAGTCTTCCGAAGTAAGAGTGATTTCAGGTGTGCCGCAGGCGAGTGTCGTAGGACCGTTGCTATTCACAATATACATAAATTACTTTGCGGATAACATCGGAAGTTCACTGAGGCTTTTTGCGGATGATGCTGTGGTATATCGAGAGGTTTGTTGGTTGGTTGGTTGTTTTGGGGAAGGAGACCAGACAGCGTGGCCATCGGTCTCATCGGATTAGGAAAGGATGGGGAAGGAAGTCGGCCGTGCCCTTTCAGAGGAACCATCCCGGCATTTGCCTGGAGTGATTTAGGGAAATCACGGAAAACCTAAATCAGGATGGCCGGACGCGGGATTGAACCGTCGTCCTCCCGAATGCGAGTTCAGTGTCTAACCACTGCGCCACCTCGCTCATCGAGAGGTTCTAACAATGGAAAATTGTACTGAAATGCACGAGGATCTGCAGCGAATTAACGCTTGGGGCAGGGAATGGCAATTGAATCTCAATGTAGACAAGTATAATGTGCTGCGAATACATACAAAGAAATATCCCTTATAATTTAGCTACAATATAGCAGGTCAGCAACTGGAAGCAGTTAATTCCATAAATTATCTGGGAGTACACATTAGGAGTGATTTAAAATGGAATGATCATATAAAGTTGATCGTCGGTAAAGCAGATGCCAGACTGAGATTCATTGGAAGAATCCTAAGGAAATGCAATCCGAAATCAAAGGAAGCAGGTTACAGTACACTTGTTCGCCCACTGCTTGAATACTGCTCACTAGTGTGGGATCCGTACCAGATAGGGTTGATGGAAGAGATAGAGAAGATCCAACGGAGAGCAGCGCGTTTCGTTACAGGATCATTTAGTAATCGCGAAAGCGTTACGGAGATGATAGATAAACTCCAGTGGAAGACTCTGCAGGAGAGACGCTCAGTAGCTCGGTACGGGCTTTTGTTGAAGTTTCGAGAACATACCTTCACCGAGGAGTCAAGCAGTATATTGCTCCCTCCTACGTATATCTCGCGAAGAGACCATGAGGATAAAATCAGAGAGATTACAGCCCACACAGATGCATACCGACAATCCTTCTTTCCACGAACAATACGAGACTGGAATGGAAGGGAGAACCGATAGAGGTACTCAAGGTACCCTCCGCCACACACCGTCAGGTGGCTTGCGGAGTATGGATGCAGATGTAGATGTAGAATGTCCACCGGGACCGAGATGCCTACAATTCAATGTGGTGACTTATAGGTGGAGATCGCTCCAGTTGACATTTAAATATTTTTCCTGCATTTGTTTGGCCTTAGGCACTTTGTTATAAACTCTCCAGTCACATTAATGTGACTAACTGTCAAAAGCCTGAATAGCTACATTTTGTAGCGTAGATCACTGCGAGACGTGCTGGAGGGCGTCAGTGAAGTTCTGGAAGATACGGACAGGGATGTGGAGCCATGTAGACACCAATTTCTCGGTTGAGGATCCAGGTGTGAACAACTTGATGGATGTGGTGCCAAAAATTCTCGACTGGATATCAATCCTGGGAGTTTGGTGGTCATAGCAGTACGGTAAACTTATCCTGGTGCTCTTCGAACCGCGCACGTACATTGCGAGCTGTGTGACACGTTGCATTGTCCTGCCGGTAGATACCATCGTTACGATCAACAACAAACTGCATGTAAGGGTGGACATGGTCCCCAAGGTTGATCCACTGTGCCTTTTAGAATGACGAGATCACCCAGTGAATGCCACTAAAACATTTCCAGACCATAATGCTCTCTCCCCCAGCCTGGACCTACCGACAATTGTTGCAGGGTATTCGCTTTCAAACGTTTCACGCAGTACAGACCTACGGCCGTCTCTCCGCTTGGTGTATAAAACGTAGAAATGTTAGCGACAAGAAACAATCAATGCCTTCTCTGCACGATAGCAATGGAGATACTATCGAAGACAGTGCTGCCAAAGCAGAGTTACTAAACACAGCCTCCCGAAATGCCTTCACAAAGAAGACGAAGTAAATATTCGAGAATTCGAATCGAGAACAGTTGCCAGAATGAGTAACGTAGAAGTAAATATCCTCGGAGTAATGAAGCAACTTAAATAACTTAATAAAAGCAAGTCTTCTGGTCCAGACTGTATACCAGTTAGGTTCCTTTCGGAGTATGCTGATGCATTAGCTCCATACTTAACTATCATATACAACCATATCGTTATCGTCAATATGCAGCAGGAGTTTAGAACATATATTGTGTTCGAACATTATGAATTACCTCGAAGAAAACCGTCTATTGACACACAGTCAACATGGGTTTAGAAAACATCGTTCCTGTGAAACACAAATATCTCTTTATTCACATGAAGTGTTGAGTGCTATTGATAAGGGATTCCAGATCGATTACGTATTTCTACATTTCCGGATGGCTTTTGACACTGTACCACACAAGCGGCTCGTAGTGAAATTGCGTGCTTATGGAATATCGTCTCAGTTATGTGACTGGATTTGTGATTGCCTGTCAGACAGGTCACAGTTCGTAGTAACTGACGGAAAGTCATCGAGTAAAACAGAAGTGATTTCTGGAGTACCCCAAGGTAGTGTTATAGGCCCTTTGCTGTTCCTTATCTATATAAACGGCTCTGGAGACAATCTGAGCAGCCGTCTTCGGTTGTTTGCAGATGACGCTGTCGTTTATCGACTAATAAAGTCATCAGAAGACCAAAACAAACTGTAAAACGATTTACGAAAGATATCTGAATGGTGCGAAAAGTGGCAGTTGACCCTAAATAACGAAAAGTGGGAGGTCATCACCATGAGTGCTAAAAGGAACTCGTTAAACTTCGGTTACACGATAAATCAGTCTAATCTAAAAGCCGTAAATTCAGCTAAATACCTAGGTATTACAATAACGAACAACTTAAATTGGAAGGAACACACTGAAAATGTTGTGGGGAAGACTAACCAAAGACCGTGTATTATTGGCAGGACACTTAGAAAATGTAACAGACCTACTAAGGAGACTGCCTACACTACGCTTTGGAATACTGCTGCGCGGTGTGGGATCCTTACCAGATAGGACTGACGGAGTACATCGAAAAAGTTCAAAGAAAGGCAGCACGTTTTGTATTATCACGAAATATGGGAGAGAGTGTCACAGAAATGATACAGGATTTAGGCTGGACATCATTAAAAGAAAGGCGATTTTCGTCCTCCGAATGCGAAAATATTTTGTTGACACCGACATACATAGGGAGGAACGATCACCAAGATAAAATAAGGGAAATGAGAGCTCGTACAGAAAGATACAGGTGTTCATTCTTTCCGCGCGCTATACGAGATTGGAATAATACAGAATTGTGAAGGTGGTTCGATGAACCCTCTGCCAAGCAGTTAAATGTGATTTGCAGAGTATCCATGTAGATGTAGATGTACGGTATTGTGGGCTGGGAGTCCCCCATACGGGGAAGTTCGGCCGCCGGGGGCAATTACGTATTGCATTCGACTTGCGCGTCAGAGGTGGGGATGAAATGATGATGAGCACAACACAACATGTAACCTCCCCCCTCACTTATCGACCTTAATGACAGTGAAAAATTAAACCGCGTGTACCTAATGGAAATTTGGGAAAAGCAATCGTCACCGAAGTTAATCTATCGGTAAAGAGGGAGGAAAGGGTTACATCTAAATGAAAGGAAAAATGCAAATGAAACTGGTGGAAATTAATTTTGAAAAGGGGTAAAGTTAATAAAGAAAGTAAATGTGCGGCCGTTACGTTAACAATTAACTAGCGGTAATTAGATATTTGAGATTTGGGGGAAATCACGGTCGCCAGTCCTAAGGACAATTACTATAGTAACTGAAAAAGAAAGGTTGTTACACATATAATTAACACTAGAAGCGTGGCAACTGAAGGTTGACACGTGTAGTGTGAAATCTGAAAGTTTGTCAGAAGTAATAAATTTCGCTACACTCTGACTTAATTTAGCAAAAGAATTAATAAAACCGGAAAATCGAAAGTTAATTTAGTGACTGAAGTTAATAGTGAGCTTTCTTTCTGAAGCACATCGAAATCCAGTAAAATACGGTTAGTCTTGGACTACCTCAACAATCATTTCAAAAGCAACTTGACTCTACGCAATTTAGAAACAAGAGATTTAACTTTGAACTTGAATTAAATGATTCTGAACTATTAACAATAGTAAAATTTAGTACGTACCAAGCTGAGCTGCAGTCACAGGTAAGCTAAAATATGCTAACAAAACTCGCACTCTAAATTTGTGCTCGTGTAACCTAAATATTGTAGCCAGCTACTGAACTTTGAAATTAAAGCAGTGAAATCTAATTATATTATTTTAATGCTGGCGTTTGAATTTCAACGACACTCGGTTTCATTTCGGAAAAGGAAGGGACCCTGCTTGGCAATGCAATTGGGACAATGAGCAACAAAGGTTCATGCTAAGTTGCTGTAATTTTGCGAGGCAAATGGAACAATTTGAAAAGCTGAGGTCTGCCATACAGTTCTGAAACTTTACGTGCTCTTAGTCTTCCTTGTTGGTCGATTGAAGGTTTGAAGCCGTCGATCGAGGAGGTGGCGACAGTCACTCATTGTCGGCCGTCGCTGTTGCAGAAGCTGGGTGTTGGCGCGCCTTCTTCTCGACACGGTCACCAGGCGAAACGGGCTCTTGATGTGCGCCAGCTAATGCTTCCCGTCTGCGACCATGTCAGAAACTATCATCGCGAGTCGAGCGCAATTACATACTGCCAAACCCCGAAAGCGCGGCAACTCGCGGGAGCGTCACACAACACCTGCTCCACTCGCTACTCCCGCCAGACTCTCACTGCCCTGCCCGCGCTCCACGCGGCAGAGTTAACACTACCAAAGATCCTACACACTTTGAGTCTTCACACGACCTATCGATGTAATCGTTCGATAGCAGTTTTCCCTAGGCAAGACCCAGCGTAAAAATACAAATAATATTTACGAAACAAACCAATTATACATCGACATAAACGCATAAATATATATATACAAACAGTAAAGCAATTACAATATATAAAGAGACAGAAATGTCATATCTTGAGGTAACAAAACAAGGAAAAAAATAATAGTACAATAGATGGAAATAGGAGGATATGCATTTCCGGCGTTACACGTGCCCCACATTGTCTGAGGATGTTCGTGTAACGTAAACAGACTCAGAAAATGTCCCAAAAAAGAAACAGCGGAAATGCATATGCTCAAAACATCAACAAAATTTAGCATTCGTCTAATTAATCATAAATCAATTTTTAGATTATAATAACTGAGTGGAGACACTCCTAATCTTATTCCACTCTGTCATCTTGCACAAAATAAAACAGGTTGACAATATATTAAAATTCATAGAAGATATAGAAAATGGTTTAGCTATTCCAAAATCGTCAAAATTGCTAACAGTATCAAGAAATGGAATACTATTTACAAAATTAATCAGAGTACATGGTCATAAAAACAGGTAGATCAAAATACGCAAATTAATAATTAATTACATAGAATACACATTTTTACATAACCCTTTCATAATTAATATTCTCGTCATGGGAGTCCGTTAAACGCTAAACAAGAAAATAACACACATCAGATCGAAAAAAACATAAATATTGACAGTAGAATTCTTTCAGCTGTCCAGGAAGAAAAACAATTCCGCCTTCCGTACTCGCAAGTACAAAGAATGCCGACAGCGGCACAAGAGCCAACAGCGGCACAAGAGCCGACAGCGGCTCGCCTCGCCAGTATTGTTGCGCCCGCGTGTGCGGCACGCTTGATCTCACTCGCCCTTGTGACGGCGTTTCCAGAACGTCCGTTTCACTGAATTCTTTAGGAAAAACTCACTCCCGAGTAATCTCAAGGAGTCCCTTAATACTATCACAGTGGATAACTCAACACTGTCCATCATCACACGCATGTACTAGCCTGAAACTTAAAACAGCGTCTAAGTACATCGGCAATGACTAGTAAATCACATATTTATGGAATCTAACAGCTATTTACAAAATCATATTTACATTCCTTAATCTACTGTGACTCAGCTGAAAACTTAAACTAGCAGCTTGGATTTTTAAATTGATTAATATTCAGTAACTTTTAAATCATTTAATCAACATAAATTACTTATTAATTACAACTTCTTTAATGACCTCTAGGTCAGGCAAAAGCATCGCCACATGGCACATCCTTAAATCTTACACTCTATATCTACATACTGTACAAATTACCCTATCTGTGGTACTAATCAATCCTTGGTTGGTACAATTTCAGATCTACAATGGTCCATTATAAACAAACTTAAATTTAGAGATTTCATTGTCTATCTCGCTCGATTTCTCATGAGCTTTTACAAGTACTAAGTCTCCGATTGCAAACTTAGCAAAACGCACTTTAGCGTCATTACGACGTATGCGAGCATCGGCTTTTAGCTTCATTACTTCTCGCAAACGATCGTTTTTCACACCAATACTAATGTCAATCCGTGGAGGGAATTTGATTATCTCTTCCAATTCACTTTCTACACTTTTGTCAATGCTGAACTTCCTCACATCACGGCAGTTCAAACTCATTCCTACGTCAATGTCATCCGGCCAGTTAACAATGTGTATAGGCTGGTATTGCCTATGCACACCGTCTCCTGCCTCGTCAAAACTAACTATCATTGTTTTATCTAGTGACATACATGTCAAAGTTTTGCTTTCACAGTTAATCATTGCACGGTACTTTAATAGCCAATCTAACCCGATAATTACTTCCGTAGTTAAGTCTGGCACGACGACAAACTCTTGTTCAAATCGTGCCCCACATATCTCGAAGTTGACAAAAATCTGTTTTGTGACCGGTTTACTGGCCTTCCCAGTAGCACCGATAATTTTCACTCCTGTTACTGGCATAACTACGATGCCAGGTCTGTCTTTCAGTAACTCAAATATTTTCCCAGATACAGCACTCAATTCTGCACCGGTGTCAATCAACACGTTTAGTTGTAGGTCGTGCATATTAACAGACACTACTATCTGTCTACACTTGTCCCCGACTGTTTCTTTATTTTCCCACAGTAAATCCTCGTCTATATCCAGGTCATTCCAGAAAAAACCATCCGGCTTTGATCCTAAATCCGGTTTATCTGGCGGCTTTTTCAGCCTCTGTTCACATACAGTTTTAATTTCAACACGTCTGTCCTGAGGCTTAGTCTGTAGCTTCGCCTCCAATACCGAAACCTTTTCCTGTAACTCGTCAACTAGTGAGTGTTGCATTGCTATCGATTCACTAATTGTCACCTTCGTTGATTCCTCTTTAGCCAGATTGATCTCATCTGCCAATCTACCTGGAGAAATGTGCCCAGTAGTATCTGCAATTACTTCCTCTAGATCTGCGCAACCCACACTGCTATCGTCTGACTGTATAATGTCAGCTCTAACCTCATACACGCTGTAATCTATGTGCTTTTCTACCAATCGTGTCCGGCTATCACTAGAATCTTCGTAATCTTTCTCCTTAATACTCTCTCAACGTTTAAACTGGAGGTTTGCGTCGGATGGGTCGGCTACTTCTATAACTTTCGGTAAAGTCTGCCGGTTATGGCCAGAACTTTCCGTTACTACTTCAACATCTAACTCCTGCAGGACGAAACACGACGAATCTTGCTCGTGCTCCCCATTAACATCAACTATTTCTGGTAAAGTCTGCCGGTTAGGGCCAGAACTTTCCATCACTTCACAAATACTATCTTCCTGTGGGACGAGACGCGGCAAATTCTGCCCGCGCTCTCCATAAATGCTTCTCCCGTACAGGCCCCTATAATCTCTTAGTTCGTCGTATAAGCGACCGAACTGCCTTAACCAGACCTCATCCCTCTCTGCATCCCCTCGCTCAATGGCGGACGTGTTATCCGACATCTGATCTTCTCTCAACACTTGCGAATCAGTCTTAAACTCAATCTCCAGTTCCGCTGTGGGTATTACAGCTTCCACTTTATAGTCGATTTCCGGAACACTACTTAAATTGTTCTCACTGACAGTGAATGTATTTTCTACTGCCGTGTCTACAGCTGATCTACTACTTGTGGGCGCACTCCTTTCTCCTAATACTGGCACACTCTCCCGCCGTTGATTATTCCATACGGAATTTTCATAACGACGACACCTGGGTTTTCTCCTGTTATTGGGCCGCCAAAATTTCTCCACGCCCGGTCGGCCCCTCACCGGCGCGGCTAATGGTTTCCCTGTCTCGTCCCAGCAGATACGCTCCCCGGATACTGCTGAGGCGGCTGGTCACACCCTCTGGCGTTATTACTATTCTGCGCAGCCCGTATCATGCTAGTATGATACTGGTTTCCGTCATTCCGGTTATTATTTGCATTGTACCGATTGTCATTACGGCCCGAACCATTATTGTTATTGCTGCCAAGATTGCGGTATGCATTATTCCCATAGTTATCGTTGTTGTGGTTCCTGTTGTTGTTACCACGGCCTCCACCACTGTCGCGATTATTGCGCCAATTGTCCTCGTCCTCAACTCTTTCCAGGAAATCATTGATTGTCCTGTAATTGCTTCCTACGTAGCGTTTTGTATCATCTGGAAGCTTCTTGTAGAGTTCCCAGACTATTTCGGATTCCGTGCGGCGATCACGCAAATATTCCAACTTGCGGATCCAGCCCTCACAAAACTCCTTCATCGAAACGCGCGAATTCGCATCGAAAGGCCTCGATACGACAAATTCGCGCCAGACACCTTGCTGTTTCTGCTCTGACCAGTATTCAGCCAGAAACAAATTTTTAAACTCGTCAAAAGTCAGGTTCGTAATGTTGAGGTTTAAGCCCCAACGCTTGGCATCACCAGCCAACACATCAATAACCGCATTAATTTTTCTCTCATTAGTCCATGATCTGGGTAAAACTCTTTCACAATTTTTAATGAAATCCGTCGGGTGTATACCGCCTTTTTTCAAGGGGTCGAACCGCTCCTCTTTCGTCAACAACTCCGAACTATGTGCACAGATTGGCACATAGCTCTGTTTTTCGTCAAGTTTCCTTTCTAATTCCGACACCCTCGTAATCACTTGGCAAGTGGTTGTCGCAAGCGTTTCCACTTCCCTCTTTTTCTCTTCGCAGGTATTAGCCTGCTTCGTCACTTTGGTATCTACTTCGGATACTAAAGCCTTTAAAGTTTCCACCTTCTGATGATCCTCTTTTCTCACTAATTGAATTTGTTCCGTCACCTTATTCTCGATGATCGGAGCAACTGCGTCTCCTACACTTTTCTCGATTCTGCTAATTTCGGAATCAAAACGAGTATTTATGCTCGCAATTTCCGCCTGAACGCCTATCATTTCCTGTTTAAGATTACCGATTTCGGTATTAATTACAACAATATCTTCTTTGATTTTATCAACTTTTGTGTTAACAACTCCAACATTGTTGATAACAACGTTAATAGCTTTGTTCTGATTGTCTAGCATCCGTTCAAATTTTTCAGACTGAGCTTCTTGCTTGGCAGCCCGAGCTTCTTGCTTGGCAGCCTGATCTTCTTGCTTGACCGATTGACTCTTGATTTCGTTAATCAAAACGTTCAATAAATCAGTTAAATTCCCGGAAACTACCGGTTTTACTTCCGTAGCGGCTTCCTCTTTAATTGTCCCCCCGTATTCGTCATCAAGGGATTCAGATTTGATTTTCACTTCTGATTCCGAAACATTTTCTAAAGTTTGGAATTCCATTTCTGCTCTTTGTTGCGTTTCGGCGGTCGCGTCTTTCATGCTAGCCGCCTGCCCCTGAACAATGGGTACCGCGGTGCGCGTTTCCCACTCTTCGACCGATTGTTCCGTATCGAAGTCTACCAAATTTTGGCAATTGTTGCCTTCACTCATTTTAATAATTTTCAATATAACTGCCAAATCTCAAATATAATTAGGATTACTCCCACTACTTATTCTCGCTGACGTAACGGCCTGTACGTTACAAACACCCAGTCCCAGAGTGGAGAAAATCTCCTGCCTCAGTCGGGAATCGAACCCGGGCCCCTCGGCGTGGCATTCCGCCGTGCTGACCGCTCAGCTGAAGGGGGCGGACAAAATAAAACGTTATTCATCTGGAAAGGCAACTCAGTGGACGACCAGTTGCCGCATTGGGGTGAAGATTCCAGCCTTAGTCACCTATAAGCAGCAGTGAGCATGGGTGCATTGAAACAGGCGCCAGCTGCGGAGGCCTATAAGCAGCAACTTTCACTGAACGGTCGTTAAATAGACACTGTCGGTAGCCCCTTGGTTCATCCGGCCGGTCAGCCGCTCTTCGACATCCATTCACCCCTACACGTCTGCGCAGCCGTCGTTCCCCCCTGTAATCTGTGCTCAGTAGTGCAACATAGTTCCCTCGGCGCCGCTTTTGGATAGCGCCGTTTTGCCATGCACGTTATACTTTAACCATGGCGGCACACGAACAGTTTACAAACTTAGCTGTTTCGGAAATGCTTAAGTTCTTGGCCCGAAAGCAAATGATCATACCTTTCAGACGTTAGCTAAATCGCTCCTTTTCCGCATTACGGCTACGAGTGTTGGACCATATTATTGCATAAGATTTTCGTCCTCATGTTCAGCTTAGAAATTATTTCTCTGTAAATGCAACTTACCATATCCAGGGCAGTTGCTGTGTGGTTTAATGTATTGGCAAGGCCTAATTTGACGTCTTAGCAAAGTATAAAGCTTCTTCTTTCCGTCGATTAGTTCAAATCCTCACATTTTCTGAGTAACGTTCACAAGCGGCAAGAAATTAGTCACACAAGGCTACAGCACGCTAATCCCGTGCAATACTGCCTCTACCATTGATAATGGCCTCAATTAGTCAAGGATGAGAACCCACAAATTTTTTTCAGGTATGCCGTATCCAGTTGTGCGTACCAAATTGCGCGGCTGTTGATTACTATGTTTCACCTGATGTCTCAAACAGTCTCGGAGATTTTCTCTTGCATTAAGATCAGATGATTCAGCTGCCCTGCCGTGGCACAACAGGCGATCCGAGTACCCGTGAGACCAGGAACGTATGTGTGCACCCCTGTGAACAACGCTGATGTCATCTTGAAAGCCGGCCGTAGTGGCCGTGCGGTTCTAGGCGCTACAGTCTGGAGCCGAGCGACCGCTACGGTCGCAGGTTCGAATCCTGCCTCGGGCATGGATGTGTGTGATGCCCTTAGGTTAGTTAGGTTTAATTAGTTCTAAGTTCTAGGCGACTGATGACCTCAGAAGTTAAGTCGCATAGTGCCATTTGAGCAAATCATCTTGAAAGACGGCAGTATCTATAACATATTCATCATAAGCAAGTGAAAGAAATGGCAGACGTGGACACCGAAAATGTTAGAACAACCATCCTGGTTCACTTTTGGCAACGGCCTTGCCGCAGTGGATAAACCGGTTCCCGTCAGATCACCGAAGTTAAGCGCTGTCGGGCGTGGTCGGCACTTGGATGGGTGACCATCCGAGCCACCATGCGCTGTTGCCATTTTTCGGGTTGCACTCAGCCTCGTGATGCCAACTGAGGAGCTACTCGACCGAATAGTAGAGGCTCCGTCAAACAAAACCATCATAACGACCGGGAGAGCGGGGTGCTGACCACACGCCCCTTATATCCGCATCCTCGCCCCCCCCCCCCTTACCATCCACATCACACAACTTCGTCCACAAACTGTGGCTTAAACGTCTCATTGGACCGCCGTTGCACTCGACGCCTTGCGTTATTTGAAAAGATGCGAAATCGCGAATCACCGGAGTACACTACACGTCTTTTTTTTCTGTCATCAGTCAGCTACTGTCCATTTTCTGTGTTCATTGTCTCACTGAAGTAGTTCATCTTTTTTGCGCTCCTCTGAGCTAAATATCCGACTCAAATTGTACGTTATATGCAGTTCCTTCGAAATGCTCGAAAACTGGTTGAGATGTAGCTGCAGTCACTGTCCGTAGCAATTACTGTATGGTTGGAAACAGATTGTCATTGAAAGTGCGTGACACTCGTCTCCGAACCCAGTTGAATAGTGTCTTTTTACGACTACTGTTCTTACGTCGTGTTGGTACAACAACAAACTGGACAACATCATTGACAGCGTTGTATGGGGAAATCCAAACACTCTACCTCCTTTCTGCCATTCTGTCACGTCTCCACGTGATATTACTGTGCTGATTCTATGTAACCGACTGACACACACGTATCACTTACGTCAGTGTTGTAGAGTCGCATGATCGCTTGGTACCAGCTTTACAGCACCCACAACGCTCCAGATCAATCGATGTGTCCTTTTAAGGAGGCTATTAATGTTTTGTACGATGAGCTTATTTTGTCCGGAATACACAGGGTTTCCCGAGAGTAATGTTCAATCTTCATTCGAAGCAAAAAGTCCAATTAACGTGGGCCCTAAAACACATACCTTAAGAACTACGAGCACTTCATCTTTGATACTGTGAAACAAAATTCTTCTAGCGCAAGCTCTTTGCTTTCCATAGTTTGAGAGATGGTAGTATGGACCAAAACAAGGAATACCCGTCCGGTAAACATGTGCTGTAAAGTACATATCTTAAGAGCTATGAGCACTTGTTTATCTTAACTACTGTGAAACATATCTCTTTGACTGAACAACTGCTGACGGTTTTTAAGGTACGTATTTCAGAGCCCACGTTTACCAGACTCTTTTGCTTCGAATGATCGTTCTTGTCATATCCCTGAATACTGAGCATTCCTCCTGGGATACCCTATCATTGACCCTGTTATCAGAAATACCTGCGCATTATTCCAAATTTTCTTTTGTGCGTAATATTTTAGGAATGTTGAAAGCTTTTTTTCTGTAACGTTGATATTTCACTTGTTGTGTTGCGGCGGCGCGGTTCTTTCCGTCCCTTTACGACGGACCTGCACCTACCTCTGAACATTGTCTCAGCATGTCAGCAGTAGGAAAGATGAGTGAAACCTACCGTACTTCGACGTGAACCAGGCTGCAATTTAAGTCACTAATCTACGTTTCGGGAGAAAGTTTTAACACAAATGAAAGTTTGGAAATTTTGTCCTCGATATGTTCTGAAACTTGGTGAACAAGTATCACTGCCAAGCCCGTGCTAGTCTTAACACAGTCACTCATAATCCCTTTCACTCACGTTAGCAAGTTTATGGTGCTGCATTTCCCGAAAACACAAAAATACTGATTGTTTTTGATTGATAATGCTCGCCAAATATTAAGTATGTCGGTACCTAATGCAGTCACAGTTTTTAGCCATTGACCTGCTCAATACGCCACGCGGAATATATGTCTTATCTCGTCACAAAATTCACTTAAAAATTCCGAAATTTCTACACGCCCATCGGAATAATTATTCCGTCACTTTACCACACTTTTGATGTATGAAACACTGCTAGATATGGCAACTTATCGTTTCCATCGGAACTACTGCTACACACGTCCGAACTGTTTCATGGCTAGGCTCCCATCCTTCTCTAGAATACTTTAAGTCTTCTCTACCAGCAGAGAAAGGCGCGCGAAGAATATTCCTTTACCATTGGTCAGTTTACTCAACAGCCAATAGCAAAACAACATTCTCCCGCGTCAATCCGCGCTTTTCATCAATAACCAATCGCAAAATAGCAAACCTAACGACTGCACTTTTTACCGACGTAATTTTATAATATCCTGAAGTTTTGTTTATGCATAAAGTTATTTACTATTGTTATTTATACCTGAATTAACTTTCCCTTTACCATAAACTTACTTTACAAATCTATTCTACAAAAATCCCCTTTGTTCGTATCCATACTTCTTTGAAACGTTCCCACATTAAATCCTACTACACAACTCGTTAAATAATTATCTTCATATTAACCTTAAACCACACTCACGCATCATTCATGCTGCTAAAACACATTTATAACATTTTACATACACAAAAAGACATAATAACACTTTATGAAAATACTAGAATAGTTTATGAAAAACGTTCTATTACTTTAGTGCACTCTAGTGGGCACAATCGAAACTAAAATCACGCCCCCCCCCCCCCTATTCAATATTGTCCTCTATCGGCTGATACATAAACTATGTGCGCGTCCAGTCTCGCGTCACCATCTGTCATTATCCAGCTCTGAGACACATCTCCCACTTAACCGCTTCCAAGGCAGGATCGTTATACGGCGCTACGCCTCAGTGTTCCTGGACTTTTGCCCACAAATGCACACTAGTCTTCCCCTGTTTTTAATTGAGGACAACTTCTCATTTCAATTAATAATTTTATACTTTCCAATGTCTGGGCCCATTTTCAGCGTGACGTCCAGCATCTACTGCGCTTAGTTGCCGCTACTTCGTTTTGTTTTCATTCATTTTTTTCTGCGGCTGTTTTTTAATGTGAGCATCCATCATTTCATAATCATAATTATTATGTTATCGACAATCGTTAGATAGTGTCTAACTCATCGGCACGCTATTTGCACTCATCCCATAAACCATCCTGTGAGAGACCAGGGAGCGTAACTATGTTAACATTTACTCGCCGTAATCACTGACAGTTGAAAGTCCACTGCACCGTATGCTTCGAGTTGTTATCGCTTGTGACGTGTCCGTTAATTCCGTTGTGGCATTGGTGAAGTTTGGCCATCTAGAGCCGTTTCCATCTAATGCGAGAGTTACGGATGCTCTCCAAGTGCCCTCTCCAGTTAGAGTGTGAGGCAATAGGGCGAATGAGTAAGTGATAAGGCTTGAAGTGGCTCATAAGGGAACAACCGGGGCGAGGTCGACCGTATGAGAACGCGACGGGCGAGGTGACGGCCACAGGAAAGCTATGCGAGCGACGCAAGGTACCAGACCTGCATCCGCACGTGCTACTGAGTTCTCGTGTTTACGGGGAAACGTTGCGGTGTTAACTCTGGCCGGTCGTGGTGGCCAAGCGGTTAAAGGCGCTACAGTCTGGAACCGCGCGGCCGCTACGGTCGCAGGTTCGAATCCTGCCTCGGGCATGGATGTGTGTGATGTCCGCCCGCATCTCGTGGTCGTGCGGTAGCGTTCTCGCTTCCCACGCCCGGGTTCCCGGGTTCGATTCCCGGCGGGGTCAGGGATTTTCTCTGCCTCGTGATGGCTGGGTGTTGTGTGCTGTCCTTAGGTTAGTTAGGTTTAAGTAGTTCTAAGTTCTAGGGGACTTATGACCACAGCAGTTGAGTCCCATAGTGCTCAGAGCCATTTTTTTTTGTGTGATGTCCTTAGGTTAGTTAGGTTTAAGTAGTTCTAAGTTCTATGGGACTGATGACCTTAGAAGTTAAGTCCCATAGTGCTCAGAGCCATTTGTTAACTCTGTATACAGCTTGACGCATCAGATTCTAGATCCCTGCATCTGTTATCGTACTAGCATTGGAATGACGAGAGTTCCAATCGTTGTTTTTAGTTAACCAGGGTAATTTGAGAATTGTACATTTCAAAATGGTTCAAATGGCTCTGAGCACTATGCGACTTAACTTTTGAGGTCATCAGTCCCCTAGCACTTAGAACTAATCAAACCTAACGAACCTAAGGACATCACACACATCAATGCCCGAGGCAGGATTCGAACCTGCGACCGAATCGGTCGCTCGGCTCCAGACTGTAGCGCCTAGAACCGCACGGCCACTCTGGCCGGCTGTACATTTGCGAGAAAATTCTACAAAGAGGAGAAGGGAGTGGTTGAGAGGGAGCGAAATTACGTCTAGACATCACGGATGCGTCTATATCGAGTACCGGCAGGCCCTTATCGTGGAGGGGGGGGGGGGGGCGGCAAGTCGGGGTGTCTGCCCTGGGGCGGCAATTTCAGGGGGCGCCACCAAATTCATATTCTTGAACACAAACATCTTGTTTCACAAAGCGCCTAGCACTCAGAACACGTTGGTCTTTCGTTCTGTTCATGCGATTTTGAAACGCATCCCTGTTGGTTTGTGAATATTTTTGGACACATTCTAAGATGATGTCTTAAAGAATCAGAGTTGATTTTTGAATGCGTGCATATTGTACATGATGTCTCTGCCAGGGAAATCCCCATCGCATCTAGAAATAAAAAACCTTCCCGCAGACAAAAGGGGACGAGGCTATTTAAAAAAAAAAATGTTCAAATGGCTCTAAGCACTATGGGACTCAACATCTGAGGTCATCAGTCCCCTTGATTTAGAACTACCTAAACCTAACTAGCCTAAGGAGATCACACACATCCATGCCCGAGGCAGGATTCGAACCTACGACCGTAGCAGCAGCGCGGTTCTGGACTGGAGGGCCTAGAACCGCTCGGCCACAGTGGCCGGCTGGGCTATTCGACTGAGCCGAATAAATCCGATCGGGTGAATGTCAATCGCTGTTTGTTTACATTGTTGACTGGGTGTGGGAATGACCAGCATTGTTATGACTATTAGCGAAATCCATAGATTCAGACTATCAGAGTGGAAATAAACGACTAATAGGAATAACCGTTAAGAAATATTACGCATTATTTTCGGTGTATCTGAGAAAATGAAATTTTGACAGATTATTTTTGCCAGATCGCTACACTACTAAGGGCCAGTTGTGCAGTCTCCGGTTAGCAGCCGCTTAAATTCTATTCTCGGAATAGTTTCGAAAACTCGTTGTGTGAGCACGTAATAACGGCTAACGGGCGAATCAGAGGGGGTAACAAAACCTGTGATACTGACAGGGTTAGTGAAGTTAACTGGAGAATAAGTTTTGATAATGGCAAGAATAGTTACAGAATTAGCGACGACAAGATTGATTGTTAGAACGAGGGAGGAGAAGAAACGGGCTCTCCTCACAAATTACGTGGAAGAGTATGACGATTTCAAGTTATACAAAAATTTCGTACTATTACTACTTTTCGATCTCACCCTTGATAAACTGTTTCCTCAAGGTTCGAATCCTGCCTCGGGCATGGATGTGTTTGATTTCCTAAGGTTAGTTAGGTTTAAGTAGTTCTAAGTTCAAGGGAACTGATGACCTCAGATGTTAAGTACCATAGTGCTCAGAGCCATTTCAACTGGTACTTTGTGAATTATATTCTGTCGTGTTATTTGTGTAAGTGAGGTAGATAAAAATGACCATTTGTGCCAAAACAGTCTCGCTTATTTGACGTGTATAACAATTACTGCAATATTAGAAAGACCTATTTCGTTTTATCTAGCAGACAGTGACAAAATAGACGTAATCTAATCGAGAAACCATACTAATTTTGGGTACTAGCAGGTTTTTCAGTATTAGACACCGACATTTTGATTTTTCATGCAGCAAAACGATTGACGAACTTTGATGAGGTAGTAGATTCTTTCGCAGAAAGGAAAACACGCCGTGTAAAACTGTAGCAAGATTAGAGAGAAAAAAATGCTGGGACCTAAGAATTTAAGAAATGTGTACTGTCTTGCTTGTCCCTTGTCTTTACTGCATTTATGTTTCCTACATTTAAGAGTTCTTCTTCTCCTGGTTACAAACAATCCAACCCAGTACTAATCATGAGGATTCAAAAAAAAAAAAAAATAAAGAAAAGAATAGCTCCTTGTCACAGTTCGCGCGGCTTCCCCGTCGGAGGTTCGAGTCCACTCTCTGGCATGGGTGTGAATGTTGTACGTAGCGTAAATTAGTTTAAGTTAAATTATGTAGTGTGTAAGCTTTGGGACCGATGACATCAGCAGTTTGGTCCCATAAGAACAGAAAAAAAGAGGGGGTAGGATGTCAAACCGACTCACTGGGAGCAGGAGAGGCACCACAGGACATTTTGATTTCCTGGATATAGGTTTGATGGCTTTCATTACAAAATATACGCGTTTGAATTCCACAGGGCGAAATACTGTGACGTGCGATAGAAGAAAGCTGCGTGAAGAGGTGCGGAACTGCATGTTGGAACACTTAAAACCAAATAACATGTCTTACATTTCTTCGAACGTATATGTTTTATATATCAAACTCCTCAGAAAGATGTGCGCTACAAAGTGAACTCATTTTTGGAAAATCGATTTTTTTAAATTTTTCACGTCCTATCTCAAACGATCGAGAGGGAAGGGGGAAAGGGGATTCACTATCGAGTTTTTCCTCCGGCTCTGAAATATCGTAGATCCGGGGCTCGGCACCGGTACTGGAATTCAATAGTCTCGTTATTTTACTCGGGTTGTTACTTAAAATAAAAAAACCCTTATTAAACAGGTTTTAACTAGTCAACAAGTCGCAGTCTTCATATACAGAGCAATTCGAAATGAATATATCGGTTGAAGATAGTTTTAACACTATTTCACGCATAGCGATACACGTAGAATTATCCGCCCGGATAGCCGTGCGTGATAAAGCTCCGCTTTCGTGACAGGGAAGTGCGCCAGCCCGGATCGAATCCAACCGGCGGATTAAGGGCGAGGGTCGGTGTACCGGCCAGACTGTGTATGGTTTCTGGGCGGTTTCCCACATCCCACTCGATGAATAAGAGGCTGCTACTCAGGTGGCGTCTCAGTTACACGATTGCCAAACACTTAGAAAACTTTCGCTCTCTCCCACATGGCTAATACTACACGCAGGCATTTGGGGTACACACATTCCGTCCCGGAAGGGGGATAGGGGTAGGGTTGGGGAGGGTTATGGGGAGAGGGGAAGAGGATGAAACAGGTTGGTGACAAGAAGGGCTCCGAAGCATCCCTTAGAGTAACAATACCAAATACGCTAAATAACAATACCGACCCTGCACGGATACGGGACAAATGCACGAGAGAAAGAAGATACGTCTTTAAGAATTACAGGGAACTAGCTGACCGGGATGTCTAATATCTGCCACACAAAGCGAATGACTATGGCTTGTTGATACAGCGAATATAAGCCGCATGGGAAATTTCAATCGCTTCAAATCGAATGGCATTTTTAAAATACTGGAAATCAAGGAAATGCGAGAAAGGGTCTTCACCCGCGCATACCTCGCGATGATGGTGGGCTTCTATTACGTTCGGCCAGTCTTGTTCCTTTTCGTATGTCACAACGGCAAAGAATCAATAAATATGAGTTTGCAATCATGTTCTGCCAAATATCCATGTTTTTGATTTGCAGCTCCTTGTATTGGCCGTGTTTGCAGTTAAAAATGTTGGATGTGAGGTCCGCCAGTTATGCAAAACACCGTTTTTCTCAGTACCCAAACATGTTTCGGCACCACTGTGCCATCATCAGTGTGTTCTGGTGTAGTGAAAAGTGTCTTACTACGTTACTTGTGGAAAATACTTGCTATAGTGTGTTCTGCTGTAGTGATAAGTTTCTTACTGCGTTATTTGTGGAAAATATTTGCTATAGTTACGTGTGCATCACAAAATCTCAGCATGATACGGAAAATGGGAGCGCTTGCCACACGAAAACGTGACAAGCTACCTGTAGTAATTAACACAAAGGTGATCCAGAAAATTCATGCACACCAAATGTAAAGAACAAATAAAAACGAAAACCTACTAATGATGGCAGAGTGGTGCCGAAACAAGTTTGGGTACTGAGAAAAACGGTGTTTTGCATAACTGGCGGACCTCACATTCAACATTTTCTGCCAAATTCTCGAACTTTCGTTCGTCCTACGGTCTAGTGACGTCCGATGGGGCTACCTCCAAGTCAGGTATTGCCGCTGTAACCTATTCTAGCGACAGGAATTACAGTCAGTTTCGGGTTTTATTGAAACAAAAAAAAAATGTGCACAAAATGACCAAGAGATGGCTCTTCATAAGATACAAAAACAATAACCAGCATAACAGTTGATTTTTCCCAAATACGATGTTCTTTATAACAAACGCTCAACATGTCGGCCGTCATTCACCAACAATACCTGCATTCGATTGGACTCTGTTGTGAACAGCGCTGACAGCACACTCGTATAAATACTGTAGGTATTGTGAGAAATTGCCGTCGGAAGTTGTCTTTTAGCATCCCTAATGAGGTCGGACGTTGGTGATGGACTTGCGAGTTCGGGTAACCTCACAACTAATATTCACACGAATTGAGGTCTAGCGACCTGGGACGTCAAGCAGACGGAAGTGGAGGCTCATCATGCGATCCTCACCAAACGATGTACGCAAGCGATCTTTCACACGTTCAGCAGTATGGAGTGGAGTGCCATCCTGTAAAAAAGTCGTACCTTCTAGCAGTGTTTATCAGTCAGTCTGCGAATGATGCAGTTCCGTTACATGTAAGCGTACCTCGCACCAGTTACGCTCATAGTTTGAAAAACAGTACACCGTACTTCCTAAAAGAAAAAGAGTAGGATCACGACTAATGTGGTAAATCCACACCACACTGTGACCCACTCGTCATGCAGTGGGGTTTAAGCGACACTTCTAGGATTTTCGATAGCCTAAATTCTGCAGTTGTGAGTTTTATGCAGCGTCACTTATGTGTTGCTGTCCAGAGCCATCTGTCGCACGGTTTTTGCATCCTTTTTCGCTTTCAATAAAACTCCATGGCATTAACGGCATGTGCGTCAAGTTTTACCTCTCTGCCCGCATCATTCCGAGAATTAGTGCATTTTCAAATGTTAATGTTCTTTTGGGCCTCCCTGTACTTTATAGACGTTCGATATGATTCCCCTTGGGCACACGGACCTCATCTGAGAGACAATGCTTTTCATGCAATACATTCTAAAGCATGTATGGAGTAACCAATGTGAGAGAAATTTTCAGTTTCTGTTCAGGAATTATTTTCGGGAGAGGAGGCAAATATTCAAGGTCTTTCATATAATCAGTAAAAAGGAAATCTGGGGTATCAGGTCCGAAGACCTAGGTAGCCACGAAGGAAACACGACATCATTCAGTGGTTTGGAAGATGATCATTTGAAAAGGAGTGAACCTCCAAACCCAGTGACGGAGTTCTCCCGCTTACTGAAAATTTTAATCTGTGCTATCTGTGTGAATATGTGGAACCAACTATTCTGCAAGCAAATACATGTAAATGTTTGCTTCTAACAATCAGCTTAAAAAATGGACCTCAACTTCAAATAAGGATTTCAATCGTGACATCTCAATTGCTTATACACATTCCTGATCTCCTACTGATTTTTTACTGATCTCGTAAAGGTTAGTCTGAAATTTTACGTTGTACTAGTCTACTTTGTTCGTTCAAGCATGATGGTAAGTTTGATGAAATATAAGAAACAACGATATGTGTACACTTACGCATACAGTCATTAGGCGCTTCTCAGCTACAACTGCTTCTCTGAGCTGCGGCTATTTAGCTTGTTACTTATATTAATGGATTGCTTACGCCACCTCTCAGGTTTCTAGTCCTACCGCTCGAAGACGTGAAACCAAAACGCACGAACGAATCTGTAAAAAGTCTTACATTGCTGTGTCGCTCTGGAATTTATGTCACATGAGGACGTCTTGAACTATAAGTTATCAAGCGTTTTCAGGCACACAATCAAAACATTTTAAATTTTCGTTTGTTACTGTTGTTGTTGTGGCCTTCACTCCGAAGATTGGTTTGATGCAGCTCTCCATGCTGTTCTGTTTTGTGCAAGCTTCTTCATCTCCATGTAACTACTGTAGCCTACATCCTTCTAAATCTACTTACTGTATTCATGTCTTAGTCTCCCTCCACGATTTTTATCCCCCACACTTCCGTCCAGTATTAAACTGATGCCATGATGTCTCAGAATGTGTCTTGCCAACTGTTCCCTTTTTCTACGCAGATTGTGCTACAAATTTCTTTTCTCTCCAATTATATTCAATTCTTCCTCGTTAGTAATGTGATTTACCCACCCAGTCTTCAGCATTCTGGGTACCACCACATTTCAAAACTTATAGTATCTTCTTGTCTAAACTGTTTATCGTTCTTGTTTCACTTCCGTACAAGGCTACACCCCTCACAACTACTTTCAGGAAAGACGTGCTGACACTTAAATCTATATTTAATTATCCCCTCTGAATTACATGATTTAATTCGACTATATTTCATCTTATATCTTCCTTTCAAGACACTATCCATTCCGTTCAACTGCTCTTCCAAGTATTTGCTGTCTCCGACAGAATTTCAATGTCGTCGGCAAACCTCAAAGTTAATATTTCTTCTCCCTGGATTTTAATTCCTACTCCAAATTTTTCTTTGGTTTCCTTTACTGCTTGCTCAGTGTACAGGTTGAACAGGCAGCAACACTGTCTCACTCAGTGCTCAACCACTGCTTCGGTTTCATAACTACCGTCTAGTTTCTGTAGAAGTTGTAAATAGCGTTTTACTCCCTGTATTTTACCCCTGCTACCTTCAGATCTTCAAAGTGAGTCTCCAAGTCAACATTGTCAATAGCTTTGTCTAACAAGGGGAGGCCGCCAATTGTGAAATTCATATTGGATTCATACTGCGCATAATAAGAGCTCATGGCCACAGGTGTAATGTGGCAAAGCACCAAGATGCACTTCTCAGCCGCTGTCGAGAAAATCGACAGTTAAAAGAAACCGTTGCGTTGAAATACTCTCTACGATTAATAGTTTTCTATAGCGTCGTGACGCAGCGGTAAGCGCTCGGTTTGTAATCCGAAGGTCGCCGGATCGAATCTCACGCGATGCAATTTTTTTTAATTATTAGTTTTTTTAATTCAAATTATATATATATATATATATATATATATATATATATATATATATATATATATATATACTATTAATGAATTGCTTATGCATGCAGGTGAAGGCGGATCGCTCTCCACTTGTACCGCCTCCATTTTTCCGTTTTTTTAACAGGGTGTACCAAAGCTCTCCCGTCCCCACTGATTTTCGCCGATGTTATAAGTTGCGCTAGGGACCGGATCTACCTTCTTTCGAAGTTAGCAGGCAACTACGCTGTTATGCGGCGGCTCGTTTCGGCCCATTCAACATCCGTCCTTCAAGTGTAACGAGCGAGTATCGGAGTTTATATTTCATACCTGCCACAGCGAATTTGTGTTCGTGGGGTCTCTATTCTAATTCGAACGTTTGACTTACGCTATACATGTCTTGCCAACTGTTCCCTCTTTCTACGCAGATTGTGCCACAAATTTCTTTTCTCTCCAATTTTATTCAATTCCTCCTCGTTAGTAATGTGATTTACCCACCCAGTCTTCAGCATTCTGGGTACCACCACATTTCACGTGGTTAACATTATGAAGACAATTAATAACATTTGTGAAATACAACTTTGTTTGTGGGAAACATAATGATGTTCGAAGTCGCCAGTTTTTCCACGACAAACGACTTTCAACAACTTATTATATGCATAATTGTTGCAACTGATTGCCGGGAATTATATATATATACATTTGAATTACAAAAAACAAATACAAAAAAAAACGGTTACATGGCGCGAGATTCGATCCGGCGACCTTCGGATTACGAACCCGAGCGCTTACCGCTGCGCCACGACGCTGTGTAAAATTGTTAATCGTAGAGAGTATTTCACCGCAACGGTTCCTTTTAACTGTCGATTTTCTGGACAACGGCTGAGAAGTGCATCTCGGTGCTTTGCCACATTACATCTCTGGCCATGAGCTCTTATTATGCGCAGTATGAATCGAATCTGAATTTCACAATTGGCGGCCTCCCCTTGTAAGTCTACAAATACTTCGAATGTAGGTTACCCTTAACCTGTCTTCTAAGAGGAAATGTAGGGTCAATATTGCCTCGCGCATTCCTTCATTTCTCCGGGATCTAAAGTGGTCTTCCCCGAGGTCACCTTCTACTAGTTTTTTTTCCATTCTTCTGTAAAGAATTCGTGTTAGTATTTTGCAACCATAACTTATGAAACTGATAGAAGGTAAACTTCACACCCGTAACCACCTGCATTCTTCTTGAAGTCTGTTATTTCGCCACCGCTACGGTCGCAGGTTCGAATCCTGCCTCGGGCATGGATGTTTGTGATGTCCTTAGGTTAGTTAGGTTTAACTAGTTCTAAGTTCTAGGGGACTAATGACCTCAGCAGTTGAGTCCCATAGTGCTCAGAGCCATTTGAACCATTTTGTTATTTCGCCTGTCTCATACATCTTGCACAATACAGGGGCAAGTTTCGCCATATCCGGCCCTCCCAAGGCTGGCAGTAGTTCTGATGGAATGTCGTCTACTCCCGGGCCTTTGTTTCAAACTGTGTTTTACAGTGATCTGTCAGATTCTTCTCGTACCATCATGTATCCAATCTTCATTTACATCCTATTCCCTTTCTACAATACTGCCTTCACGTTCATCTCCCTTGCATTGACCCTCTATATACTACACTACTGGCCATTAAAATTGCTACACCAAGAAGAAATGCAAATGATAAACGGGTATTCATTGGACAAATATATTATACTAGAACTGCCATGTGATTACATTTTCACGCAATTTCGGTGCATAGATCCTGAGAAATCAGAACACAGAATAACCACCTCTGGCCGTAATAAGGGCCTTGATACGCCTGGGCATTGAGTCTAACACGGCTTGGATGGTGTGTACAGGTACAGCTGCCCAAGCAGCTTCAACACGATACCACAGTTCATCAAGAGCAGTGACGCGTATTGTGAGGAGCCAGTTCCTCAGCCACCACTGAACAGACGTTTTCAATCGGTGAGAGAACTGGAGAATGTGCTGGCCAGGGCAGCAGTCGAACATTTTCTGTATCCAGAGAGGCCCGTACAGGACCTGCAACATGCGGTAGTGCATTATCCTGCTGAAATGTAGGGTTTTTCAGGGATCGAATGAAGTGTAGAGCCACGGGTCGTAACGCATCTGAAATGTAACGTCCACTGTTCAAAGAGCCGTCAATGCGACCAAGAGGTAACCGAGACGTGTAACCAATGGCACCCCATACCATCACGCCAGGTGATACGCCAGTATGGCTATGACGAATACACGCTTCCTATGTGCGTTCACCGCGATGTCGCCAAACACGGATGCGACCATCATGATGCTGTAAACAGAACTTGGATTCATCCGAAAATATGACGTTTTGCCATTCGTGCACCCAGGTTCGTCGTTGAGTACACCATCGCAGGCGCTCTTGTCTCTGATGCAGCTTCAAGGGTAATCGCAGCTATAGTCTCCATGCTGCTGCAAACGTCGTCGAACTGTTCGTGCAGATGGTTGTAGTCTTGCAAACGTCCCATCTGTTGACTCATGGATCGAGACGTGGCTGCACGATCCGTTATAGCCATGCAGATAAGATGCCTGTCATCTCGACTGCTAGTGATACGAGGCCGTTGGGATCCAGCACGGCGTTCCGTATTACCCTCCTGAACCCACCGATTCCATATTCTGCTAACGGTCATTGGATCTCAACCAACGCGAGCAGCCATGTCGCGATACGATAAATCGCAATCGCGATAGGCTACAATCCGACCTTTATCAAAGTCGGAAATGTGATGGTGCGCATTTCTCCTCCTTACACGAAGCATCACAACAACGTTTCACCAGGCAACGCCGGTCAACTGCTGTTTGTGTATGAGAAATCGGTTGGAAACTTTCCTCATGTCAGCACGTTGTAGGTGTCGCCACCGGCGCCAGCCTTGTGTGAATGCTCTGAGGAGCTAATCATTTGCATATCAGAGCATCTTCTTCCTGTCGGTTAAATTTCACGTCTGTAGCACGTCATCTTCTTGGTGTAGCAATTTTAATGGCCAGTAGTGTACTTCCATGTTTCAGCTTCCTCTTCTTTGTTTGGGATCGTTTTCTCATCTGAGCTCTTGATGTTTATGCAGCTTCTTCTCTTTCCTCCAAACACCTCTTTAATTTTCCTGTGGGCTGTATCTATCTTCCCCTAGTGAAATATGCTTCCAAAGCCTTACATTTCCAGCCAGTCCTACTTAGCTGTCAATCTCATTTTTAGACGTTTTTCATCATTTTCGTTTACAAACATAGAAAGCAAAGAGTGAAGTATGATTTAGTAATATCTGTAGTCTTGTCGAATAAAAGTTGTTTCCAACAGAGGAAATTTCTTTTAGTCTCCTGAAATAATACAATGACCGAGTGTACTGCATTCGAAATAATAAATAATTCTGTGCGATTCTTTATTAGGGTGGCTCCTGGCTCGTGCGGAGGAAGCAAGCAGCAGGCGCCCACAGGTCGCGCACTCTGACTTTCGCTCGCAGCGCACACATCGCCCCTAATGAAAGGCCTGTGTTTACACCGCCAGCGAGTTTGCGCACGCCTTTGGTAATGAAGTTCATTAGCCCCTTGGCGAAGTTTCTACTGACCTTTCCGCTGCGGCGGAAGACAATTAAGAAAGATCAAAGGCAAGAAGAGGAACCTGCTCTCAGTGGTTGACAATGAGCTTGATCGAGTAACTCAGTGTCAAACAGAACGCGCACTGCAGTGGCTATAATGACTTCGTTCATAAGTTCGTAGCGTTTTTTTCCATTAGTTTATTAAACACAACAGATATTCAATAACAAGTATTTTATCTCCTTCACAATTTACAACAGTCTGCCAACGATGGAGTAACTGTAGAAATCACGGGGTTTTGAGGTATAGAACTCGTCGAACCACGTTCGGAGCACATTTTCATCCGGAAAAGAAATTGGTTGAAGATTGTTCGGTACAGAGCGAAAAAACTGAAAATTTGAGGGCGCAAGATCAGGTGAACAAGATGTAGTGCAACGACTTCCCAACTTCCCATCCAAGCTCCTTTTTTTTCCGGAAGAAACGTGGGCGGGCGTTATCGTGGAATAGCATCACTTCACGCAGCTTTCCTGGTCATTGTTCTTGGATTTAGCTTGCAAGACCTCTCAGTCGTTGACAATAAATGTCAGCAGCGATAGTTAAACCTCGGGGAAGCAGTTCGCAGTACATCACACGCTCGTTGTTCCACCAGATACGTAACATTATCTTGTGTGGATCCGCACAGGTCTCTGTACGGGGAGTTGCTGCTTTTTTTGGGCTCAATCATCCCTTTACTTTCTCGTACCCAGTAATGATACAGGATAGCAATGGTAGGTGTTGTTCACGAGCCAACTGATGACGAACAAGCAGAGGTACACATATGGACACATGATTTTGCGATTTTGGTTTAGAGCATGCGGTATCCATACACCAGATTTTTGAACCTTCCCCATTGCATGAAAGAGTCGTACAATGGTAGAATGATCACAGTTCGTGACATTTGCCAGTTCTGGAGTACATTGACGTGGATGCGTTATCATCCCCGTACACCGCGCAAATGTTTCTGGCTGACTTTGCTGCTGCCACGCTCTTCTGAATTCAAACAGGCGAATATGTCGAAAATGTTCCGATTTCTCCAGTTGCCAAACCATTTTATAGCGACCACAGCTCCACCCACTACCTCCAAACGACGAAATGACAATATGTAAACCCAGATGGCAAATGTGGACTACAAATAAAAAATTAAAATCGATAAATAAACCCATAGTACCCGGATTAACAACATGCAAAACAAAAACGCTACGGACTTACGTACCAACCTATAAATATTACTAATTTCTATAGGATTGTTGTCTTTCGTATTTATTTTTCTTTTGATCGTATGACATACTCCACTTTTAGAATTTTCCAAGGAGCTCGATAGCGTAACAAGGGGACCACCAGAGATTTGATGACTCTTGGGTGGGGTGTACAGGGACCTGTTCTATGTACCTGGCTAGTTGGCTTCTCATTCGATGGCCCCTAGAATCTGAGAAAATGAATGCTGAAGTTTCTTGCGTACGTAACCATTAGGTTAATCAAATTTCAAGCAGGCGAGCACAGAGCAGGGGCAAAGGTTCACGGGCAACGCTGGCAGTATAGTTTCGAATCCCGTCCCTGTACCATTTATTTTTAAATTTCATGGTATTGAACATCATTAAACAGTCGATTTCGTGGAAAAATATTGAAAAATAGTTACTTTCGCTGCAGTATTTTCATTTATAAATCAGTCATCACGGCACACTTCCTTCAAACGTGTATCTACATCTATATCTACATACATACCCCGAACCACCGTAAGGTGCATGCCGGAGATTACCCAATACCACGGCTAGTCACGTCCTTTACTGTTCCACTCGCAAGCAGAACGAGCCAAAAACGACTGTCCATATGCCACCACATGTGCCCTAATTTCTCGTATGTTATTTTCGTGGTCCTTACAACGAAATGTATGTGGGAGGCAGTAGAATCGCTCTACAGTCAGGTTCAAATGCCGGCTCTCTACATTTTCTAAATAATTTTCCTCGAGAAGAACGTTGCCTTCCCTCCAGGGATTCCCATCTGAGTTCCCGAAACATCTCCGTAATTCTTGCGTATGTTTCGAACCTGTCGGTAATAAATCTAGCAGCCCGCTTTTGAACTGCTTCGATGTCTTCCTTTAATCCGACCTGGTGCAGATCCCAAAACATTCGAGCAGTATTGAAGAATAGTTCGCAATAGAATCTTATATGCGGTCGCCCTTAGAAATGAAATGTCTTGTAGCGAGCACCTCCCGTCTGGTAGACTGGTCGCCTGGTGCGAAGCTTGTTGGTTGACGCCACTTCGGCGACTTGCATTTCGATGAGGATGATGTGATGATGAAGACAACACAACGCCCAGTCCCACAGAGGAGGAAATCTGCGTCCCAGTCAGGAATCGAGCCCGGGCCCATCGCATGGTATTCTGACACGTTGACCACTCAGAAATGGAGGCGGATCGCCTATACAGATGAACTACACTTTCCCAAAATTCTCGCATTAAACCAAAGTCGACTATTCACCGTCCCTACCACCGTCCTTACGTACTCGTTGCTTTTCTTATCGCTTTGCAACGTTACGCCTAGATATTTAATCGAGGTGACTGTGTTAGGCAGCACACTACTAATGCCTATTCGAGCATTACAGGATTGCTTTTCCTATTCGTCTGCACTGACACACGTTCTTCTACATTTAGAGATAGTTGTTTTTCATCACACCAACTAGAAATTTTGGCTAAGTAACCTTGTGTCGTCTTACTGTCAGTCAACGCCGATATCTTCCCGTACACCACAGTATCATCAGCAAACAGCCGCAAACTGCTGCTCACTCAGTCTCTCAAATCGTTTACGTATATGGACTATATAATGGTAAGACAGAGATTTAGGAACCAGGTTTTAAACTGTAAGACATTTCCAGGGGCAGATGTGGATTCTGACCACAATATATTGGTTATGAACTGCAGATTGAAACTGAAGAAACTGCAAAAAGGTGGGAATTTAAGGAGATGGGACCTGGATAAACTGAAAGAACCAGAGGTTGTAGAGAGTTTCAGGGAGAGCATAAGGGAACAATTGACAGGAATGGGGGAAGGAAACACAGTAGAAGAAGAATGGGTAGGTCTGAGGGATGAAGTAGTGAAGGCAGCAGAGGATAAAGTAGGTAAAAAGACGAGGGCTAATAGAAATCCTTGAGTAACAGAAGAAATATTGAATTTAATTGATGAAAGGAGAAAATATAAAAATGCAGTAAATGAAACAGGCAAAAAGGAATATAAACGTCTCAAAAATGTGATCGACAGGAAGTGCAAAATGGCTAAGCAGGGATGGCTAGAGGACAAATGTAAGGATGTAGAGGCTTGTCTCACTAGGGGTAAGATAGATACTGCCTACAGGAAAATTAAAGAGACCTTTGGAGAGAAGAGAACCACTTGTATGAATATCAAGAACTCAGATGGCAACCCAGTTCTAAGCAAAGAAGGGAAGGCAGAAAGGTGGAAGGAGTATATAGAGGGTTTATACAAGGGCGATGTACTTGAGGACAATATTATGGAAATGGAAGAGGATGTAGATGAAGATGAAATGGGAGATAAGATACTGCGTGAAGAGTTTGACAGAGCACTGAAAGACCTGAGCCGAAACAAGGCCCCGGGAGTAGACAACATTCCATTGGAACTACTGATGGCCTTGGGAGAGCCAGTCATGACAAAACTCTACCATCTGGTGAGCAAGATGTATGAGACAGGCGAAATACCCACAGTCTTCAAGAAGAATATAATAATTCCAATCCCAAAGAAAGCAGGTGTTGACAGGTGTGAAAATTAGCGAACTATCAGTTTAATAAGTCACAGCTGCAAAATACTAACGCGAATTCTTTACAGACGAATGGAAAAACTGGTAGAAGCGGACCTCGGGGAAGATCAGTTTGGATTACGTAGGCAATACTAACCTTACGACGTATCTTAGAAGAAAGATTAAGAAAAGGCAAACCTACGTTTCTAGCATTTGTAGACTTAGAGAAAGCTTTTGACAACGTTAACTGGAATACTCTCTTTCAAATTCTGAAGGTGGCAGGGGTAAAATACAGGGAGCGAAAGGCTATTTACAATTTGTACAGAAACCAGATGGCAGTTATAAGAGTCGAGGGGCATGAAAGGGAAGCAGTGGTTGGGAAAGGAGTGAGACAGGGTTGTAGCCTCTCTCCGATGTTATTCAATTTGTATATTGAGCAAGCAGTAAAGGAAACAAAAGAAAAATTCGGAGTAGGTATTAAAATTCATGGAGAAGAAGTAAAAACTTTGAGGTTTGCCGATGACATTGTAATTCTGTCAGAGACAGCAAAGGACTTGGAAGAGCAGTTGAACGGAATGGGCAGTGTCTTGAAAGGAGGATATAAGATGAACATCAACAAAAGCAAAACGAGGGTAATGGAATGTAGTCAAATTAAATCGGGTGATGCTGAGGGGGTTAGATTAGGTAATGAGACACTTAAAGTAGTAAAGGAGTTTTGCTATTTATGGAGTAAAATAACTGATGATGGTCGATGTAGAGAGGATATAAAATGTAGACTGGCAATGGCAAGGAAATCGTTTCTGAAGAAGAGAAATTTGTTAACATCGAGTATAGATTTAATTGTCAGGAAGTCGTTTCTGAAAGTATTTGTATGGAGTCTAGCCATGTATGGAAGTGAAACATGGACGATAACCAGTTTGGACAAGAAGAGAATAGAAGCTTTCGAAATGTGGTGCTACAGAAGAATGCTGAAGATAAGGTGGGTAGATCACGTAACTAATGAGGAGGTATTGAATAGGATTGGGGAGAAGAGAAGTTTGTGGCACAACTTGACTAGAAGAAGGGATCGGTTGGTAGGACATGTTTTGAGGCATCAAGGGATCACAAATTTAGCATTGGAGGGCAGCGTGGAGGGTAAAAATCGTAGAGGGAGACCAAGAGATCAATACACTAAGCAGATTCAGAAGGATGTAGGTTGCAGTAGGTATTGGGAGATGAAGAAGCTTGCACAGGATAGAGTAGCATGGAGAGCTGCATCAAACAACATATGGAAAATAACAGCGGTCCTATCACACTTCTCTAGGGCATACTTGGCGACATCCTTGTCTCTGGCGAACACTCGAGGACAGGATGCTGCTTTGTATTACATTATAAGTCTTCGAGCCACTCACATGTCTGGGAACCTATTGTATAGGTTGGTAAAGGACGAAAAACTGGCCCCGAGTACAGACTGCTCGTCAGTTATGCACGAATTGTTTCCCGCCACAAGCAGATAGAACAAGTAGATAAACATGTAATAATTAGACAACATAGTGATAACAAATAAGCTCGTGCTAGCAACAACTTTGAAACAAGTAGATGACAACGGGCGGGCAACAATGGGCAGTCAAGAAATCGGGGCCGATTTTTTGTGCGCCACCATGTATATGCTCGCACGTTCGTTAACAGTCTGTTTATGAGTCGTAGTTAAAATTTCTGATATTCGGACAACGTTCGCTTCCTAATCGTGAGGTTGCCTAAATGGTTCAAATGGCTCTAAGCACTATGGGACTTGACATCTGAGGTCATCAGTCCCCTAGACTTAGAACTACTTAAACCTAACTAACCTAAGGACATCACACGCACCCATGCCCGAGCCAGGATTCGAACCTGCGACGGTAGCAGATCGGCGGTTTCAGACTGAAGCGCCTAGAACCGCTCGGCCACTACGGCCGGCTGAGGTCGCCTATTGTTGTCCCCTTCCCCTCTACCTGACGGAGAGTTACGGAATTCCCTAGTCCTGCAAACCGGCAGCTGGCATTTGTCGCCAGCATCACTTGTTCGCAACGCGTCGTGTAGCGCAGTATGTGTCAAAAGAATATAGTGCGATGGAAAAAGAAGCGTTTCTACAGCAGGACAGCCAAAAGAAGACCCATCAGAAGCATAAGAGTGTGATGGCGAATAATGCCGTCAGAGACACCGAAAGATTGCTTCACGATTTGCGTTACATATATTGTTTAATGATATTCTTTACGATGAAATGGAAAAAAAGTACATTGATAGGATGTGAAACTGTACCGTTAGCATGGTAGGCATGAACCTTAGCTCGCTTGGTCGAAATATGATTAACATTGCCGTCATAGGAGACACGCGTAAAACTATGGGCTGCATGAGTAGCTGCTAGCCACGGACTCAAGACAGATCCCTCTACAATATACCTAAGACTCATCAAAATCCGTGGTAAACACATCTGACGGTCCCCTTGTAAGTTTTCCGGTAGTAGCTTTTTTTTTTATTTTTGACAACTGAGTTTTATCTCGACTAATGCTTTCACTTATTTCACTTCAAATTTCAAATGTTAAATTATGATTGTCAAGCAGAGTTAATAAAAACTATTTGTCATATTTAAGCGAACTCAAAATTAGTTTATTGCTGTCATCTGAATTTTATGAATATGCAGCTGTACGCTGTTAAATCATGTTTCGTAATTTTAAAGACTACCTTTCATGCTATCAGTAAGAACTGAAGAAAAAATAAAGAAGAAAGCGCCATGTCCCAGCTGGCACTTGTATCTTTCTAAAAATGAAACTGAGCCAGGCTGACAATCGACAACCCGCTCAGGCTCATATTTTATTGGCTGACAATGAATGTTGTTTTGGTAGTATCAAGCTTTGATGAGTGAACTTTTAAACTTTGTGTTTCCATCCTACGTAGCCAGATAATGTATGACAAAAATTTCTAATTCTTATTTTCCTCTAATCCTATTTACAGATTTGATTATTGTAGCAGCCGAAACGACGATATAAAGTAAAATGTTAAGTTATCTAGACGGTTTTATTCGCGAAATATCCACAATAATCGCGGGATAATTCAGGAAATTTATTTCCTGTGTTAATAAACTGGAGATAGTGTTCACTACCAGCATTTGACCAACAGGAGGAGGAGGGTTGCGGTGAACAGTTTTGAATCAGAAGGCTCGGGAAGAGGAAAAGGAAAGTGGAAGGAAGATAGGCTTTAACTTCCTGAGGACAATGACATCTATAGATGCAAAACAAAAAATCAGTAAGACGAGAATAGGGAATACCTTGATCGCTTTACACAATCTAAAGGAGACCTTAAATACTAGACTGGGATTTGAAGCCTGTTCCTTCTAAAACCGAGCACAGGGCCTTAACTTCTGTACGATCTTATATACTGATGGCGTAAAGTATAAAGATCTCTCATGAACATCTTACTGTTGGTGAATTAAGACGCTTAATGTCCCTTGCTACTTCACAACCCCTTTGTAAACTGCGAAAACAAAGGTTTGCACTACCGTCATGAATTTCCTAATTTATGTATTCTTGCTTTCTTTTGGAAACTTCTTTCACAGTACTCTTTCGACCACTTGTGCTGTGACAGCCATTTCTCACCACTTTCGAATTACCACCCACCCAGCAGTATACACCAGCGTGGTTCATGCACTCAAGAGGGCCAGAGGGTGCACATTATCTTCTTGTTGACGAGTTGATTTTGAAGAAGTGTTAGAACTAATTGTTGGCTGTGTCACAAGTTCTGTATAGGACACACTAGATAGTAATTATCAGATCTAAGGAGCGTATTCACCAAGTAAACAAATCAGCCCTTGTTATGCATGTACCGATTTTACTTACGATGTAGTAATTTTTGGTACTTTCTTCTAGTACACTTTTCTTTTAATCCCTCTCCAGTTTGCACCCCTTTTGTCCTTCCCATCCTAGCAGTCCATTCTTGTACGTGGCAAGTTTATAAATACACAGTTTATAAGGCACCGCTCTATGTATGTGACCTATGTTCCTTTCGGTTTTTAAATTGGTTTTTGTGAAATAATTTTTCCTCTACATATATATAATTGTTTCAACTGTGATGACACAATTCATAAAATTTTGAGTTTAGTACCGTGCTAACCAGGGTTACTACAAGCACAGCGAATTATAGTACACTATGACGTCCTTACTGTCTGTTATGGTTGCTACAACTGGTTTTTTTTTATTAATGCTGACATATGCGTGAAACCAGTTCTTATTTATTGTATTATTGCTTTGTAGAATCTCTGCCCTCGCAATAGGCAGTTAATAAGTAATTAATGATTTTATATAATAGCAACTTAATAGTTGCCTCTTATATGTTACTTGCGTACGTCGTCTTCTTCCCCCCCCCCCCCCTTTACAGCTCCTTCCTCCTTGTCTTTCCCCCTTCCCCTTCCCCCCGCCCACATGCCATTACGTTTCAACACATTTCATATTCCTTGATAAGCTTATCTTTGCTTCCATAACATATACTCCTAACAACTAAATATTTCATTCACACCCCCTCTCTCCTTCTTCCGCTCCCAAATTTGCATTTCGTGCTGTATCTAATTTTCTGTAAATAATTGTCCAGTTTTGTCCAGTTTATATTCTAACCTTCATATATAATCTCTAGCTCCCTCACATTCATGTTTTATTTATGAGATATGTCGTTATAGGTTATTATACGATTTTTTATTACGTATTTTTTTTACTTTTTTATTTAAGGTATCCCTTTATAAGTTTCCAATTTTGACAATGTTAACACTTTTTCCATAAGCTACTTGACTGTTTAGATTATTAATAGATCGATGTGATTCAAAATCCCTTCATTTTGTGTAACGTTGTAGTTTTGTTAGAATGACTATTTGAGAGTCCATCGTCTGCATGCTCGCTAGATTGATATCATTAAAATTCAGTACTTCCCTCATATTAACTTATGTATGACACATAAACTTAAAGGTGGGTAATTCGATGTCTTCGTATTCACTTTTTATTAATTTGACATTGCATGTTTTGCAAAGCTTTCCTTCACCACATCACTGTATGCGTTTTTATGAGTTGAGTTGTTTGGGGGAAGAGACCAAACAGCGAGGTCATCGGTCTCATCGGATTAGGGAATGACTGGGATGGAAGCCGGTCGTGCCCTTCCAAAGGAACCATCCTGACATTTGCCTGGAGCGAGTTAGGGAAATCACGGAAAACCTAAATCATTATGGCCGGATGCGGGATTGAACCGTCGTCCTCTCGAATGCGAGTCCAGTGTGCTAAGCACTGCGCCACCTCGCTCGCTGCGTTTTTATGATTGTCCTTTGTTCATAACGGTTGTTAAGTACGTTTTTCGTTAAGCCACTTCACTGTTTACATAGCTGTTAAATACATTTACACCAAAATACTTCAAAGACCTCATAGTACGTGTGCTACGTATACATTATTGATGTTACAGCCACAAACACTCTTACGATCTTCGTCCAGGATCCATAGCAGTTTCCCTTTTATCTCTCTTGTTAATTTTTCTTTTTTTTTTTTTTTTACAAATTTCTTCAGTTTGTGTGCGTCTCCTACATGTCTGTGACTTTTGGAGAGTATTTATTGTAGCAGAAGATATGTTTTCCCACCTACATTGAAGCTGTTTACTTCAAATGTTGTAGTGACAAGCTAAAAATGTTCAAATGTGTGTGAAATCTCATGGGACTTAACTGCTAAGGTCATCAGAGCCTAAGCTTACACACTACTTAACCTAAATTATCCATAGGACAAACACACACGCCCATGCCCGAGGGGGGACTCAAACCTCCGCCGGGACCAGCCGCACAGTTCATGACTGCAGCGGCTCAGACCGCTCGGCTAATCCCGCGCGGCAGTGACAAGCTAGTTATGCTTTCTAAGTAATTTCTGCGTTATTTAATACAGTAATTTTTATTTTGTCAGCATATTGTGACCTACGCACTTTAGAGGTTTTGTCTGACCATTAGGATTCGGCTTGACAATGGTCTCCTTATCGAAATCGCTAACAGTTGATGGTTTGTTGCACGGGCGTGGCTTGTCCAGAGAGCTGACAGTGTTGGGGTAGTTCCCTGAAGTCGGAAGATGTGTGGCCACTTTCACTACCAGAAAAGAGCTGCGATGGAGCAAGTTGAGAGGGTTTCCACCTCTACAAGAAAGCCAGACAGTGCTACCTGGTGTCAGAAAGACAGTGTGAAGACCGCAGAACAGTTGGACTATGAAAGACAACACAGAGTGTGAACGGCTGCAACGCAAGACATCGTTGGGCTGCAGCAGCAGGCAGTTTTACCTCCGTACGTACAGATGACAAGGCAGCTGGGAGCCAGGAAGTGATTGCAGAAGAAAGTTTCTATTACAACGATTGGAAAGTGGGTATAAAAGTGTTTATCATTGAATTTATGCTGATATGAGATTATGGCCAAGATTTGAACTGTCAAAATAATGCGAGTTTATTGTTGAGCCTTTACGGGTGAAACAGTACAATTATATTGTAGTTCTTGATTGAAGGGAGCAGGTCGTGGTGTGGTCTGAATTAATGATTTCGTTGACAGTATGTGTAACTTTATGGTTGATTGTATGTTAGCTTGTTGTGCCAGTATAGATTTTGTATGTTCATAAGTGTTGAATAAGATGTTCTTACAGTTGGATGTAGTTTCACCACCAGGTGAGCTAGAGTATGTTGTTGCAGGATTATTTCAGTGGCCCCCTTTGTAAAGCTAGCTGTTATTATGAATGATACATACATACGTACTTTAAGAGCGGTGAGGTTGGACGTAGACAAAAACGGTTGGCTGCCATTATCACATCGAAACCCCCTGAGAGGCTTCTTCAGCTTATATCTTGCAAGTGGAAGACAGAGTGGCAAGTTCAGTATTGGTGTAGGTGAGCAGGACTGTTCTACACGAAACTCTGCCAGCAGTGTGAAGGATCATGCTCTAACATTGATGACAGTTTTGATATAGAAGACGACGACGACCTGGACGAGGCCGTTGCCGTACACTATCTGAAGCAGCGAAGGCGACAGAGGGCGTTAATTCCTGTAATATTTTTCATCATTATGCGTCTTTACCATTCAACTTTCTCTATCATACAATTAGTCATTCAATTACAATTTTTTCAGCTGAAGAACAGCATCAACTCACTGCTCAGCCTGGACTTTCCACAGCCCCCGACGTTGTTTGGAACTTCCAATGCCCAGTACCTTTCAACGCCCAAGAAACATTCCCTGGGCCACCAACAGCCAAAGGGAGACAAGTAAAAACCTGCGCACGTGGCATCAGTACAGGTGTATCTTCATACATCGATAGTTCCCTATACAACTTATGTATCTCTTGTATGTATATTCTGTCACTAAATGCCTTCTTTCTTTTCCAGATGGATGACATACTTGAAGTGATAACCCAATCCTAGGCTCGACATTCACTCATTTCATGACACATGTACGTCTCTACATACAGGTTCCATATTCTTCTTTCGATTCAGTGCCATGTACCTAATATGTATCAAACATAATTTGATAAAGTAACCATCAAACATAGTTTCCCATCTATTCATTCAAAACAACCTGTTTTAAGCGTAATACACAGAAAGTACAGCGCCGATTAGAGATAGACATGTGAGAGGGGTCGTTTTGTTGTAGGACGCAGAAGATATTTTTCTTAATTTTCACTTCGCTCTCTCCACACTCATGGGAAACTGAATGTTACACTCTTCTCTTGTATGAAATTTAATGTTTTTCGCTCATTGGAGGGGTTAATGTTGATAACATGAATTTTCTTTAAACTGAAGGAGGAGAGAGAGAGCGCGTTTTACATTTGCCCGGAAGGGCCGAAAAATCCTGCTCTTCAACGTGTTCTAGCGCCGATACCGCTAGTTAGAAAATCAAACACGACTATTAAATCTTGTAGGGAATGTTGTCTGCTTTAATTTTGAATTGAGCAGTCATATTTTAAAAACTAGTAGTTTTCGAGCTACAAGCGAAAAACAGAAAAAAATGCAAAAAATTGTGTCTTACTGGGTTATCATTGAGAAGCCGATCTCCTTCAAGCCAGCAAACGTAAAATTCGGATTCGACACCTCAGAAAATATATAGAACTTCCCGGGGAAAATTTCCTTTCTTTTGTTCGAGAACGGCTACTTTGAACACTATCCAGACACAGACTGGACTCTCTAGGCAGACTTCATTCCCACAATAAGCGCTGCACTACAATCTCCACCTGTGTAATAATGGTAAACGTAAAACTGTATTCTCGCTGCAGTCCACTGGAGGGCACGGTCTCTCCGATCGTAAATGTTTGAACGTTATTGTGCGGCTTGTGTACTCTGAAGGCTCCGTCAGCTTGTCTCGAAAAGCCATTTCGCGCTTAGACTGCGCAGGCATTATTATTCAAAAATTTATCCGCCATCGTGGGACTGTCTCGGAGTATCCGAACGCAGTGAGATGCATGAGCTCGTGACTGCTGCGTACAGATTATGAGTCGTAGGAGAAGAATGCAATAGGATTGTACGTTGCCTGGAAGAAATGTAGACCAGGTTGACCAGGTTGACCACAAGACCAGATTGACCTCTAGGCGTCCATTACTAACAACAGCACAAACACCCTGCCATAGTTATGTACAAAGATGGCCGGCCGGTGTGGCTGAGCGGTTCTAGGCGCTTCAGTCTGGAACCGAGCGACCGATACGGTCGCAGGTTCGAATCCTGCTTCGGGCATGGATGTGTGTGATGTCCTGAACATCATGCCGAAAGGCTTCTACCACAGACAAAGAGAGAGGCGTTGGGGAAGCGTAATCATAGAGGGAATGAGGCCTGGTTGTGCTTGACGCCAGAGAGGAAAGGACAACTTCCAAACTGCCAAATTTTATCTTATTGGACAGCAATTAGCAGGTGGTGCACTTAAGAACTATGAGAAGAATGTAAACTGACGAAGGAAAAAGTTCTCAGAACCAATTCTTGGTTGCCGTAGTAATAGTCACGGCCTTCCGCCAAACGGACATGTTGGAAAGGTGGAACAGCGGGCTGAGAAAAATTATAGAAAATAAAGTTTTGGAATGTTAAGAGAACAGTTGTGGAAACTAGTATATCATGTGAATAGTTCGTTAATTTCCATCAGACCGATTAGGAAATAGCTCTGCTGCTGTCCTAGCTTGATAAGGTTCAAATTTAATCGAAAATAAATGAAAATCATGCAAAAACATTCACAAGACCTTTGTTTCACTTTTACATCTACGTCACACCCCACCGAGCCAGCTGGTGATGTGCCGCAGAGGTTACTTCTGGTACCACTAACTGATAGCTTCTTCACTGTTCCACTCGCGAGTGACGCGTGGCAAGCACGATTATCGGTAAGCCAGTGCATTGGCTGGAATTCCTCAGATTTTCTCGTCGTGCTCATTTCACGAGATGTATGTGGGAGGAAGTAATATGTTGTCCGACTCTTCCCGGAAAGTGCGTGCTCGAAATTACAATAGTAGACCTCTCCATAGTACACTACGTCCCTCTTGTAAGATCTGCCACTAGAGTATGTTGAGCATGGTTTTAACGCTCTCGTGCCGACTAAACGATCCCATGACGAAATGCACTGCTCTTTATTGGATCTTCTCTATTTCTTCTATCATTCCAATCTGGTAAGGGTCCCACATTGATGAATAATACTCAAGAATCCATAAACTCGAGAAACTGTCGAGCGAGAGCATTGTAAGCTACTTCCTTCGTGAATGAGTTACATTTTCTTAAGACTCCTCCTATGAATCTGTCTGGCCATCTGCTTTTCCTGCTGTTTATTTTATGTAGTCATTTCACTTAAGGTTGCTCTGGTTAGTTACTCCTAGATATTTTACGATAGATACCGTTCCCACCAATTTGCCACCAATAGTACAGTTATACAGTAGTCGATTTCTTTTCCTATGTATGAGCAATATACTACATTTGTTTAGGTTCGGGGTCAACTGCCAGAGCCTGCACCATTCATCAATCCTTTACAAACCATTCTTCGGATCTATAATGTCTTCTGGCGTTGGTACTTTCTTATACACAATCGCATCATTTGTGAACAGACTTAAAGAGCTTCTGACGCTTTCTAAAAGGTCATTTATGTACAATGTAAACAGAAACGGTCCTATTACATTTCCTTCGGGTACTCTGGAAATTACCCTTACATCTGTAGATTTTGTTCCGTTAAGAGCGACGTATTGAGTTCTATATGCTAGGAAGTCCAGTCGAAATCTAGTCCAGTACTCGGAAAGATCGTATTTCTTTCACTAAACGACAGTGTGTGTCAGATACCTTCTGAAATCCAGGTTCAAATGGCTCTGTGCACTATGGGACTTAACGTCTGAGGTCATCAGTCCCCTAGAACCTAGAACTACTTAAACCTAACTAACCAAAGGATATCACACACATCCATGCCCGAGGCAGGATTCGAACCTGCGACCGCAGTGGTCGCGCGATTCCAGACTGTAGCGCCTAGAATCGCTCGGCCACCCTGGCCGGCTGAAATCCAGGAATACGGCATCAACTTAAGCGTCGTTATCTACAGCACTATGCACCTCGTAGAGGAACAGAGAGATCTGAGTTTCGCAAGATCTCTGTTAGCGGGAATCCATGTTGATTTTTATAGAAGAGAGTTTAGTTATCCCAAAACGTCGTAATTCTTGAACATAAAACATGTGACATAATTCTACAACAGATTGACGTCAATGATATGCGCCTATAATTATGTGCATCTGTCCTACGACCCTTCTTGAAAACGGGAATGATAGGCGCTTTCTTCCAGACGCTAGGTACCCTTCGCTGTTCCAGTGACCTACAATTAACTGCTGCTAGAAGGGGAGCAAGTTCTTTCACACAATTTCTGAAGAATCTTTCAGGTATCTCATCTGATCCTGACGCCTTTCCACTATTACGTGATCGTAGTTGCTTTCCTATTCCGCGATCGGAATGCCATTTCAACGTTCGTACGATGATTAAAAAGATGAACAGCTGTGAAACAATTTCGGAAGACCGAATTCCGTATTCTCTCTGTTATCTTCCGTTTCGGTGCCAGTATGGCCACTGAGTCAATGAACATAGAACTTCGAACCGCTTGCTGATTTTACGTAAGACCAAAACCTCTTAGAGCTCTGAATCAGATCAGCTGTTAAAATTATCTGTCTTGCAAGTAAAAGTCTAGTATTGACCTATTCAGTAGTACGGTCACCTAAATCACTACGTAGACACCGTGTTGTACCGACGAGACATCTTTTATGTGGCGCTTTAAAGACACTGACAGAATGCGTGTAGTGTTCATATGGCCGCTTCGTAATGCTCTGACGCAATTTCTTGCCGATGACGTCCGTACTGAAAACGCGTAAACGTACCAGTAAACAAATTACGTGTCTCAGCAAATGCAGTCGTAGAAGGAATAACAACATGGGCGCCGAAAACATTAAAGAATGAAAATAAACGGGGAGAGCATGAAACGGCAGCAGCAGTTTATTTATAGACATACGTTCTTCGATTAACAAATTTAGGACGTAAATAACGAAGTAATGGTAAATGAGAACACATACTCTGGAGCGCTCACTTGCATAGCTCTAATGTTAACTGTAAAATATATGGATATCTCTTTTGGCTGACAGTGTGATACGGTTAAAACACAGGACTTAAGATCTGGAAGACTGGTATTGGGATTCATTTTCTCAACCGGGCGTTTCCATTTATACTTTCCTTGGGTTCCATACATCGCTTAATGTCCTTTGAACAAGACACGGTTGATTTCATTTCGCATCCTTTTCCTATCCTAGATTGTATTCCATCTCTGCTGGCCTCGCCTTCACTTAATTTTAATTTCCTTTTTCTCCTTTCACAGAGAGGAAAGCATGCAAGTCGGTTTGAAGGCTACCTAAAACATGTTCTAAATCCTCTCCGGTTGTTATAACTATCTGATAAAATTAATGATGGTACATACATCGACGGCACATCCTTTTTAGCGGAGCATAATTAATATTTGATAAGAAATGTAAATAGTGGGAATCAGAAGCTTATATGGTACTTAAGTTGCAGAAACATGCACATGACATCGTGGAATGTTAGTTAGGCCCCTCCTGCAGTCTGGGGGTAAGCAATTTTTTTTCATTGCGGGTTCTCACGCATTTGTAGAAATTATTTTATGTGGTTGTACTAAACCACGTAGGTTTAGCACTGCCAAGAGCGATAGGAAGTACTGTGGCTTTGACGATTCCAACCTAAATTAGAACTGCCATGCTGTCGAAGGGAAATTATGCCAGTTCCTTGGTACTGGGGTGATTTTGGCGTTGTCCTGCATTGAAAACCGATATGAGCCTTTAGGAACACTACCATACAGGGTCCCCTATCTTTTCGTTAAAATTACAAATTAACCTCTAGATGTTTTTCAATTTCATTGCTGCACTATATATTTTGCGACTACCAGCCATATCTTTAGAGCCACCTTGCATACGCAGCGTGTCCCAGGAGGAGTAGTCAATATTCAAGGATCTGACAGGAATGATCATTTGAAGCAAAAAAAAAAAAAACTAGTCGTCATCAGCTCTAAGAAGCATACATTAAGAGCTATGAGCACTTCTTCATCGTGGATGCAGTGAAACAAATCTCTTCTACTGAAAGCTTGAAACGTCCCCTTTGAACAATTATACATGAGTGTGCTCAAACTGACACACAATATTTTTAGCGCAACGCAATCTGACTTTCAGAAATCCCTACAAAACAATGGCCCTGACTAACATTAACCAATACGTTTCACAAATCACTTACCTCACAAAAATCTTCGTTACTCGAACTATTGCAATACAGCGAGCGCCAATACTGCCAGCTTAATAAAAGATTCAAACTACTGAAGGCACTAACTACTGATAGGCACAGTTAGCAAAAGAAAGATTTTGATAGAGAACAAACAATGTATTTACCTTAATATTGTTCAAAAGTCATATTATATATATCAGTTCATGACATCCAGTCTTACAAATTTACTCTTTCTTAATGAGACACGTCCACATCGTCCGCTCTCAAAATTCCGCCATCTCTCTCCCCACATCCACCACTACTGGCGGCTCACCTCCAACTGCGCAACGCTCCGCGCTGTTAACAGCCAACTGCCCAACACTACAATAGCCAACAACAATGCAAACCAGCCACAGACTGCACACAGCACAGCCAGTGATTTTCATACAGAGTGCTACGTGGCGTTACCAGTATAAAAACCTAAACAGCCTTCTTACATAGCCCCCATGCTCCCCACAAAAAATTTTACAAATTGTTTTGGGCCGTGGCCAATACAGATTTGAAAAAAAAATTCATAATTACAGTAAGAAAGATATCAAATGCACACACTTATTGATACAATGTTGGTCAAAAGCTAAAATTTTCTCACAGTCCATAAAGACAGTCCTGATCATTCATCACAGTAAAACTGCAGTTTTTTTTCCTCAAAGTCTGAGCAGTAAAAGACAATGCACACGGAAGAAGTGGGTCTCCATGCAGTCTTGAAGAAGTAGTGTTGTCCTTCCAACGGAACGACAGTGCTGACTCTTGACATGCAGACAGGTAATGGGCCACAACAGAGCAAACCCACAGCAGAGTCATTCGAAATTTTGAAGAATATTGGAAGGTAGGTCATCACAGAGCAGACCCACTATAGTCCTGGTAGAGAGTATGGTATTAGTGGGCCACCAGAGGTGCAGACCCACTGCAGTCCTTGTAGAAATTATGGTTTTGGTGGGCCATCAAAAATGAAGACCCACTGCAGTCCTTGTAGAGACGGCCAGCAGCCATCTGCTGCCACTGTGCAGGTGCACAATCGCCATCGAAGAGTCTTGTGGACAATATAGCAAGTCCATAAGCCACTACTTGTGTACTCACAAAGTTTTTGGAATTACCCTTAGAACCAGCAATGCTGTTAACCAGTCCCTTGCTGAATTATTAACACACGTGCGAGCACTAACAGACCTCTTTTTTTTCACATATTGTGCATATACTATGACCAACAGAAATGTGTGCATTGAAATAAATGCTTACAAGTTACTTAATTTGATGAACCGGTGTCAATTACAATTTTATAACATGAGAATACAATAACAAAGGTACAAAATACATCATTAAAGAACATAACAATACAGATAACATTTGTAGTAATATGGGCTTTACAAAAGAATAGGAATAAACATGTACATCAGTGTTACAAGAATTATGACATAAGTACATACATAAAAGGTCAGAATAACTTTTGAAACATCAACTTCACACATGAGCAACAGAACAGAACAGATAAATAATGTCTAAACATCTTTACAAAGTAAATAACATAGTATTAGAAAAATTCTACAACATAACTCACATCAGCTAAACACATAAAGACAGGAAAAACACAAATACACAAGGACACACAAACACATAGCGGAATAATACAAAAGGATAGGACAGGGTTTGTTTTACTGCAGTATCTTGCAAACAAAACTTTCTTTACTTCTTGGAGATCACCCTTCATTCATCATTATTCCCAAAAAGTCCTGTCTATAATTGCTTTCTGTATTCTATTCATATTTCTTTCAAAATAATTATTTCTCAGTGTACAATACTCATTTTGGCCCAAATCTTTTTCATATAACTTCTCAAGGCATTTCTTCCAATTCATCACAACTCGTTCTTTCATATAGCCTACCCCATTTTAAGCCAACTTAAATCTACTGAGCTCAGATGCTAAACTAAGGGACGAGGCAATGCAGCAGCACAAAACAATTAACACAAACAGCAATGACAAAAAATTCAAATTGGCAAAGCAAGGAGCAATATTACAACTAATATAAGGCAATGAGCAGGAAACAAGAAAAATAAATCAGTAGTAAAACTGGCTTAACAGAGTAATGCAAAGTGAAATTTAGTAGCAATATGCCTGGCAAACAGCAGCAGCAAATTCAATAACTTATATCTAAATATGACATAGCTCAAGCAGAAAAAATAGTACACTAAAGACAATAATGCAGATAAGGGAAATGTCTATTCACATCTTGATATCTATGTCATTAAAGTGGTGCACCACAAGAAGTTATTCCACCAAAAAAAATTACCAAGGAGTTGAAAAGAAAATTATGTATGCAGTAACTGTTATTAATCCCTTCTTATTGTTCTTTCCTTTCCAAGAGCTCATTTTCGAAGAATGTGGATCATAAAATTATTATTTAATAGATATGTTGACAGAAAGTGTTCACATTAGCAAATGCATTTAATTTTATTTTACGAAACCAATGCTGCAACACAGATCGAAACGAGATATCAAATGAAATAAGCAACTATGTACAAAGCAAAGCATAAAAATATCATTCAATAGTCATGTGGCATTTCATAAGTCAGTAGAAATTCTCTCAACTCTCGTAGAACGACATTTGTAATAATCAGGTATGCAGATGTAAGAATATTTCCAATCAATTCATAAGTATTTCAGTAAGTAGCACAAAGTATGAGTAATCATATATTTCCAAGTAATGAGCGTGTCGTATTTGCGATGCTTTCTACAAAGAAATGTCAATAGCGAGGTCAATGGTCTCTCTTTTTTTTCTACCTAATGGCTTTTTCTCCAGGCAGGTGGCACAACTGGGCGTCCACGACGCATTACGTGAAGGTCACTTAACTTTCTTACCGAAATATTTACGACACCAGTTTGCACTACAGTGTCAGTCTCATATAAAAACTACACAGATCGAGAATTTGCGTTAAAAATGTGTAGAAAGAAAATCCTATATAACAGTGTCCAAAAAGTTTTGTCAGCATTGTGGTAACAAACATTCACGTATGTACACACATTTCATAACTCTTAAAGTACGATTCTTGGTTTCCAACATCCTTTTCATAAATCAGAGTCCCTAACCACTACTCCTTATTCCTTACCTTATTACACATATACATATTCATCAACACGTCTTCAATATTTCCTCATAATAAATACATAGCATAATCAAATTCCTCATATAGCATCATCTCATCGATCATAAACATACGTCAAAGCATAATACACATCATCATCGTAATAATAACATCATAACACCTCAGTCAAATCTCAAAAATGTCGTAGCTTTCTGCAATAATTTCAAAACCTAAAAAAAATTCTCTGCTCATTTCAATAGTGTCATCTACCTCAAACGTACTTTAAAAATCATGATCCCATACCAAATACATCATTCAAAGCTCTCATAGTATCACAATGGTTCCAAAAAAATATGAACAGTTCACAAAGTACAGACGAAATACAATTTCATAAGTATGAAGTTATCCAACTGTGTAATTGCGTAAACATGTGTCACTAACGTAGTAAAAAAATGTTTGTTTCTCTGTTAAATAATCAGATAGCTGTGTAATTCTGTGTTAGAGAAATATAGTACCGATGTGTAAAGTTGTATAAGCAAATACCATATTAGCTAGGGCTCCTTGTGCTTGCCAAACACATGGTACACAAAGTAAGTGTGTACCCCCCCTGAGGATTAATGTAATTATACCCTCAGGTGTTACAGATTACAGCAATGGAATGAAATGTATCATGGAAAACTTTCTTTGTAATTCAAAAATCTTGAAAAATAAATGGTTTAAGTACAAAATTAATCTCTGAAATGCGTGTCCTGTAGCGCTAAATGTGCGTCTTGCTGTAAGATAATTCTGTGGAAGTGTCGTAGTTATCGTCCTCTCTAAGCAAAGTTCTGCTGAAGTCAATGTACTTACCTCATCATAAACGAAAGTGAAATGCATTGCATATAGATATCGTAGTTATTACGTACCTTACCGTAATCAAGAAAGTACCATAGTATAATGTATTGTTGTGCTACGAAAAAGGCTCTCTCATTGTAGCTATACCACAAAAGTTACTACTAAAACATGTTTTACTTTCCAGAATAATACAGAAAAACTGTGCAGATATAAAACAGATACACCGCAAAAGCAACAATGTAAATTGTGTCACAAATTAGTATCGTCGTGATATAATCATGTAGCTATCAAAGAAACCAAATGCTAAGTTGTCTTTAATCTCACCGAATGTACTTCAAATAAAGAGTATCTTTTCAAGTAAACCGAAATGTTGCATTAAAATCTCATTAGTAGTATATGTTCTAAGTATTTAAGCCTTATAGTCGTTATGTAATCGTGCAATTAACAAGCAAGAATGTACACACACAATAACACCGTGTCCTCTGTTCACTATAGCAATGCATTCGTAATTTCTGTGTAAATAAGTTCTCTTGGTTCTTGACTGGATATTTAACTTCAAACATTGTTGCATGTTAACAGATTCTAAGTCTGACAAAGCATACTAGCATTGTAAAGTGAAAAATTTTATGGCAAAGACAAAGTTAAAAAAATTGATTATCTCTTAAGAAACGGCTTTACATGTGGAATGTGGTACAATCCTTTACTCTTCCTAGTGCGCAGAGGTTCAACTTGAACGCAATTATCATGCGGTATATGTCGGTAAGGAATGTTAAAATTTTTCTCAAGGTTAGCGTCTATGTTATTTTTCTCTGAGTCAGCCGGCGCACATGGCTGCCTTCGGTGCAAGTCATTACCTGTCTCTTTGTTGGCACGCATCGTTATTGGGATTTGGAGGTCTAACTTCTACAAATTCACCTTGTCGAGAGGGCCCTGCCCTGTTTGAATCCCACCAGTTCTGATGAATTCAGGTCTGTCGTTACGATTATATCGTCTGTCATCATGTCGGTAGATTCCATAGTTTCTTTCTTGTCGGTCATGTGGTGGAGAATTTCTCCCAGGATCGTAACTGCGCGCTGAACTGTTGCGTCTGAAGTTATTCTGCCTCCCTTGATAATAATTGTTTTGGTTCCCATATTGTCTGTTTCTATGGTTATCTCTGTCAAATTAATTACTACAGAAGTGCGATCTTTCTCTGTAACTATTATTCTGCCAACGGTTGTCATACGGGTGGTGTCTGTTTAGGTCACGATTTGTGTTGTGAGAATAGCCTTGTCGTGTCCAGTTACTATTTCTTTCATCGCAGAATTGCGACAGATGTGACCTGTAATTGTTGTGTTCCTGTTTTCGCATTCCGCGATTGTCAGTGTCAATTTCTAATTCTTGTAAGAGTCCCTGAAAAGCTTCAATGTCGTCTTTGCAACGTCCTGCCAAAATAATATGTCGTAAATGTTCAGGTAATTTGATTAAGCAAATGCGGATGAGTTCTGAGGGGCTGTATGGGTTTGACAGGTACTGATTCTTGTGCAACACGTCTTCAAAATATTTCACAAGACTGGAAAATTCAGATTGTTCGAAATGTTTCATCATTATCATGCTATGTTTTACTCGGTCTTGTGTAGCTTGAGACCAAAATTCTGAGAGGAAGGCATGATAAAATTCTCCTTCACTGTGACAATCGTGAATGACCGATCGCATTCTTTCAGCTGGTTCATTCTCTATGTAGCCACACATAAATTCTAATCTGTGCTCTAATGACCAGTTGGGAGTAAAACAATGAGAGAATTGATGGAGCCACGCTTGTGGATGAATGTCGTTGCCAGAATTCTTAAATGTTTTGAATTTATGTGTAGTAATGAACAGCTTATAGTCAAAATCATCGTGTCGGCGAGTAGCATATCGGTCACTGTTACGTCGTGTCGGCGGTACCATCTCTTCGGTGCACCTTGCCAATTTCTTTCATAATTTCCGAAATGCCCTGTGTTATTATTTTGTGGCTTTTCCGTATTTCTAAGTCCCTCTTCCCGTGTTGGAGCGCGAGTGTCCTCTGAAATATCTAATTTTTGTATTACTTGTACCAACTGATCTTGTACTTCCCGGATTTCTCTTTGGTGTTGCGTATTAATTTGATTCTGATTTTGTTTGAATTTCTTAATTTGTTCATACTCTTCTGTGTCAGTGATGGCTACAGATCTTGTGTCATTCAGATCATCATCTACATTTGCAGATGAGTTAGTGAACTGATCCGAAAGTTCGGCTACATTCTCCGATAGTGTACTTATTTCCTCAGTGTGCGTTTCTGAACAAAGTTTCAGAGTGTCCATTTGTGTTGAAATCGTATCTACTGTGTCCTTTAAGTTTTCCTGAGTTTTTGCAATTTGCGTAACCGAATCGGTAGATGCAACTGAGTCAATTTTAGCTTGCAAGGTCTCATGATTTTCATGAACAATAGTTTGCAGTTCTTTTATGGCTGCTTCGTGATTCTGTAATGTATTTTCATGCCGCAAAAAAATAGGCTGGAAATGCTCACAAATTTGTGTTTTTACGTCATTACAGACTTTTTTACATTTCGATTCGATTTTATGTAACTCAGTAGTTAAATCTTCACGTGTTTGTTCAAGCGTATGTTCCACTGAGTCTAACTTTTGAAGCTTTTGTTCCATTGCGTCTAACTGTTGCTGTGTTTGTCTCTGGTGTTGTTCCATTGCGTCTAACTTTTGAAGATTTTGTTCCATTGTGTCTAACTTTTGAAGCTTTTGTTCCATTGTGTCTAACTTTTGTAGCCTTTGTCCCATTTGCTTCATTAACTGTAATAACAATGCACTGGTGTCTGGAACATGTTCCTCAGTGCTTTTCAGCAGTGAAGTTGCACTGGAAACATTCACATTTTGACAAGCAGAAAATGTGTCTTGACTTATTTGAGAAAACGGTGAGGATCCAAAACCTGAATCTGCAGTATTTGCAAGATTGTGTCCTGTCATTCCCGATTCCTGAGGCGGGCTGTTGCCGACCGATCGATCGATAATGCTTCCCTGTTCACTAATTGTTTCACTGTCTACATCATTGTTTGCCGCCCGCTCCATTTCCCTAGGCACAATTACCAATTTACTATGTTGAACATTAGTTAATTCATTACACGGTGGCGCTAACACACTTCTTTCGTCTTCACTGTCATTTCTCAGTTTACTTTGGAGCCTAGTATTACGTTTTTCACATGCCATAATTGTCACAATATTTCACACGATAACACAGAAAAGCAAAATTTGAAGAGCAAAAATAAGAAAACACATTAACATAGTACTGAAAATAATATCTAGTTAATTGCAAGCGCAGCTGCGAAATACTTGGTGCAAATCTCATGTATGCCACAACTGTTTTACTGTACAACAACGAAGAACTACAACTACAAAGGATATTCTCTCTATAATTACGCCTAGCAATAAACAATAGCTACACTAATTACACAAACTACAAGAAAAAATCAGAAGATAGCAGTGAGGTATCCTGGCAGAGTCGCCATATGAAACGTCCCCTTTGAACAATTACACATGACTGTGCTTAAACTGACACACAATATTTTTAGCGCAACGCAATCTGACTTTCAGAAATCCCTACAAAACAATGGCCCTAACATTAACCTATACGTTTCACAAGTCACTTACCTCACAAAAATCTTCGTTACTCGAACTACTGCAATACAGCGAGCGCCAATACTGCAAGCTAAATAAAAGATTCAAACTACTGAAGGCACTAACTACTGATAGGCACAGTTAGCAAAAGAAAGATTTTGATAGAGAACAAACAATATATTTACCTTAATATTGTTCAAAAGTCATATTATATATATCAGTTCATGACATCCAGTCTTACAAATTTACTCTTTCTTAATGAGACACGTCCAGATCGTCCGCTCTCAAAATTCCGCCATCTCTCTCCCCACATCCACCACTGCTGGCGGCTCACCTCCAACTGCGCAACGCTCCGCGCTAATAGCCAACTGCCCAACACTACAATAGCCAACAACAATGCAAACCAGCCACAGACTGCACACAGCACAGCCAGTTATTTTCATACAGAGCGCTACGGGGCGTTACCAGTATAAAAACTTAAACAGCCTACTTACAAGCTCTTTCCTTTCTGTGTTTTGCGAGGAAATAATATGGATCAAAACAAAACAAAAAAATTTCTAGTAAACGTGGAATTTAAAATGCGTACCTTAAGAGTTATAGGAACTTGTTTAGCAGAAGAATGTATTTCACAGTACCGAAGACGAAGGGCTCATAGCTCTTAAGGCACGCATTTTAGAGTCCATATTTACTAGACTCTTTTGCTTCGAATGATCGTTCCTATCATATCCGTGAATATTAACCATTCCTTCTTGGACACGTATAGTCGATGTTAGGTACTATTTCCTCGGAATCGCAGCTTTCTGTCACTACTAATCAACAAACGTGCCACAAATCTACGTCTACAAAAGCATAAAAATTTGACACCTCGGCAATCTACAGCAGACTACGTATACAAAAGATGGCACCGGTATCCCGAAAATCGATAATGCAATAAAGCAATTGCAAACCATATTTGGGGCCAGAGGCTAATTTATTTATAATTTATGCGTTCCCACCTAAATATATTTTCCCTGCCGCTTCCTCGTATAGCCCTTTGCAAGCTACAGGAAGCTACCGGTCGAACGCCTTGGCTTGGAATCCGTCGACAATTCCCTGAAAGCCCGTTTCCTGAAGAGCAGGAAACCAAGTGCGAAGGCTGAAAACAAGTCCTCTCCAGGAACTGGTACCACTCTGATCTCTACGAGGTGCAACGTGAGATAACCTCCATTTTCCTCTCTTCTAGCGCAGGGAACGCTATTTCCTCTTTGCGAATGTGGCATTTGGACCCTTAGACGAAGTAGATGTGACCACACTTAAATATTGTCTCATCGATAAGAAAAAAATCATAACTATATTATTACAGCAACGGAGGATACACATATCAGCAAGATTATAGACAAATATATTTTGCGTACGTTACTGAAATATGATTTACCTTTTTGGTATCAAACTAACCTACACTCAAAAAAATATTGAGTCGAAAACTTCCAACTTATGTCAAATTTGGTTTTTGGTGTACGACACTTCCTGAAACTCAGCGTATCAGTTGCATAAAATGCCACAGTTTTATGATCTTGATACCCTCTGCGACACATTTCTGGAGACGCCCATAGGTCTCTGGACCTTCCTCGACGATTAAAACTGCATGTCGGATTCGAAACCAAAGTATAATCTTTCGCAAGGAACGCGCAGCCACTTGAGTTGTATTAGTTCGAAATGACCCTCTGTCGAACCATTGTCACAGCATGGAAAAATGTTAAATTTTGAACCAACTAGATTAAAATGGTCTCACTCGGTTCTGTGTCATTATGTGAGGCAAAACTTAATGCGTTTTGATACAAATGACACGAGATCCAGCCATGCAAGCCGATAAAATAAATTTGTACGACACTGCAAACTACAGTTAGGCGGGACACGTTTGCTGGAGTCCTGCAGTGTCCGCGAGGTACCATAAACAATAAATAGCTTGCGTGAAATTAATTTTGTTACAAAACACACACTTCTATTATTGCGTATTTCCATAGATAGCGTCAGATAACACATTTATTAGCACATAGCCTGATAAAGGAGGTATCTCACTACGAATAAAAATCCAAATAACGAACCGAAATGATGATAGGAGAGAAATATTAGCTTCGCGAATTTTTTGGGATTACACAGTGTATAAAATTACATTACTTTAGACAGAAAGCAGGAATCAGGAAAGTTTAGATAGACATACGTTCAAAGAGCAAAGTCTCAAAGCTTTCCCGCTTTTGTCCAAGTCCCATATTTCTTGAAAAGGAACTAAGAGCATTCTACATACCTGAAAAAGTTATACATTATTAATTTGGAATTTAATTTTGTGGTATCTAAAGCAAATTTCATATTTCAAAGAACTCTGGAGATTTATACATTATATTCTGCTACAACTGGAAGAGTTCCAGTCGGCGAAAGAAAGTGCTAACGTACAAGAGCAGTAGGGCCTATTTTGAGTTACAGCACGTTATATCTTTAGATTAGATTAGATGAGATTCTCGTTCCATGGATCAGTATTTTGGCGTGCGGTTAGGATTGCGGTATTTTACAAATCGTAGGCAGGACCACAACAAAACCAGTTACTTATTATTAGCGTACATGAGGTTTCGTTTAATCGCTGCCTCTCCCGGCTAAAGATAGTTATTCTATTAAAGAAATTTCCTCCTGGGAACGTGTAACAATGTTGTCTGTCTGGCAGTGTACATGGCACTAAATTATTTCACAAGAGTGATCTCACACAATTTAGCGAACTGTTATTCACGGTGGCAACACTTTTCCTTAAGCAAAATGAATTATTTTTACACACAATGCCACACGCGCACAACGCTTATGTATTCTTTCCTGTCAAAAAAATATTTCCTAGAAGTTCTTATGAAATAATCAGGGTTCATACATCAGCAGAGAAAAATTTCACCACGTAAGATACTATTTGCACCATATTTAAAGATTATTCATAATCTAAGTCGTATTTACGATTTCTGAGTAGGTTCTGGACCACCAATAAGCTATTATTATCGTGCAAATTAACGATCAAGACTCATATGTCCTTAGTAGTTTGATTTAAAACTGCCGCAGCAATATTTAACTAAGAAGGCGGCTAACATTAGACAATCAACTATCGGATCTGGTTCAGGCTTTGATATACTCTCAACAAATAATATATATTAAATCTTTTCTGTACTTTAACTATATGCATTAACATTTAAAAGCATTTCTCCATGTATATCACTCATTATTCAGTATTTTACCAATGATCCGCGCTGTAGATCAATAGCGCTAATGGCTGCGGTCCATTGTAGCTGGACAGAAAACTTAACGTTTATATAGGACGAGAATTATATTAAAATAAAAATTCAAACCCATGTACTGATTTCAGTTACACAGAAACTCTGTTTTTCAAATATTGCTTAACAACATAACACAGTTTTTACCGACCTCAGTGCTAGAAGACATCAATCACGTCCGATCTTACACCATTTTGAACAAGAAGAAGAAATTCTCTTGAATGTGGAACATGTCAGATTTTTTATCTTTTGTGAACTGCGATGTGTGTAGGAATACATTATTTACAACAGATTTACTTGAGAAATAAGCACAATATACTGAGAAACTGTAGTTAGTACACCAAACTCCTTTAACGCGCTTCTACGGGATTTTCGTGAATTCACACTACAAATAGTGGGTATTACACGCATTTGCGTTCTGAAAGCTTTTTGTTTGACTTGAAGGTTACCTCAAAATGTGCTACCATACGACATCATGAAATGGAAATAAACAAAGTACGCCAGCTTTTTTGTGTCTTCTCTGTCTGATAACATTCGCAACGCAAATAAGGATTTGTTTAGGCGTTTCTGTTGTATCTCCACCTGACTATATTATTAAGCTGCAATCCCAGGAATTTATCAGCTTAAACCTCTTCCATCTGCGTTTCTTCATATTTAATGCATGCGATAGGTGGGAATCTCTTGCTTGTTTTGGGCTGCACATAGTGATATGTTTGGTGGCAGTGAGCTGACTATAAACCAGTTAGCAGCTTCCATGAAAATATCGTTAGAAGCCATTTCTAAACCCAAGCTGAACTTTCTAGTTATTCCGATACTGCAAACAAAACGAACTGTAGTATATAGCCATCCAAGACTGTCTCATTCTTCTAAACTAAATCGTTCGAGACCGACTTCTTAGCAGATCAATCGTCCGGCACCATTTTTGGTCAATTTCTCGGATCTTCAATTTTTGTTCAAAAACTCAGTTTCTCGTTACTTTCGTTGTTGTTTGCTATCTCTGACCACTTAATTAACTATGAAAACATTTTATTATGATTTAATAAAAATAGGTTGAGTCCAAGAAAGTAATCATCCCGATATTTATCACGATCAGTTTAAACAATACAAAACAGAATGATTTTGTAGACAGTAAAAATATATGTTAATGTAACAAACTATTACACGAAAACAGAATTGCATATGTGCTGTGTGAAGCACAGAGAATATTTATTTTACTGAAGATATTCAGATTCATATCCGTGACTTGTGCACTCTTTGGATGATGATGGTGATGTTTGGTTCGTGGGGTGCTCAACTGCACGATCAACAGCGCCCGTAGTCATGGACTGTGCGGCTAGTCCCGGCGGATGTTCGAGTCCTCCCTCGGGCATGGGTGTGTGTGTTTGTCGTTAGGATAATTTAGGTTAAATAGTGTGTAAGCTTAGGGACTGATGACCTTAGCAGTTAAGTCCCATAAGATTTGACGCACATTTGAACATTTTTGAACAGCGCCGGTACAAAGTCCCAATTTTTACACAGTACAATTTTTTTACCCAAGCCAGTCTAGCTACTGTCATCAATGATGATGAAATGATGACGACAACACAAACACCCAATCCCCGGGCAGACAAAATCCCCAACCCGGCCGGGAGCCGAACCCGAGACGCTGTGATCCAGAGGTAGCAACGCTCGCCACTAGACCCGAGCTGCGTACCACTCTTTGGAGTTATTCGCACCCCTTCTACATACAGTTTGTTGGACGTTGGTTTTGGAAAGAAAAGGAGGTCGGAGATCTTGCTCCGAAATTAAAGAAAAGGAGGTCGGACATATTGCTCCGAAACTGTTACTTGATTATTGTCATAAGGCTGAGAGATCACGAATCAGTTTAAATGGAATTATATTTGAAGGTGATGTCAAATATTACTAGTCTTGAAACAAAGAGCTGGCAATAAATCGGTGATGTTAAATTGGCGTTAGTTTTCCCAGTCATTTCGAGATGAAGACGCGGACTAATTAATTCAAATGCAAAATATAAATTCAATAAAAACAAAACCATTTATATAGCAGACAGTTGCTTTTAGCAGTACAAATGGAGCTACATGTTACCAGAATGTGATGCATTCCAAAACGCAATAGCGAATTTTATCAGGTGATGCTGAGGGAATTAGATTAGGAAACGAGACACAGTAATAAATGAGTTTTTCTATTTGGAGAGAAAAATAAGTGACGATGTTCGAAGTAGAGAGGATACAAAATGTAGACTGACTATGGTAAGGAAAGCGTTTCTGAAGAAGAGAAATTTGTTAACATCGAGTATATATTTAAGTGCCAGGAAGTTCCTTCAGAAAACTATTTGTATGGAGTGTAGCCTTGTATGAAAGTGAAACATGGACGATAACTTGTGTAGACAAGAAGAGAATACTGGCTTTCGAAATGTGGTGCTACAGAAGAACGCTGAAGATAGATGGGTAGATCACGTAACTAATGAGCTGGTACTGAATAGAACTGTGGAGAAGAGGAATTTGTGGCACAACTTGACTAGAGTAAGGGATCGGTTGATAGGATGCGTTCTGAGGCATCAAGGTATCGTCAATTCAGTACTGGAGGAAACCTTGGAGGGTAAAAATTGTAGTGAGAGACCAAGAGATGAATACGCTAAGCAGATTCAGAAGGATGTAGGTTGCAGTAGTTACTCGGAGATGAAGAAGCTTGCACAGGATAGAGTAGCATAGAGGGCTGCAGCAAACCAGTCTCTGGACTGAAGACCACAACAATAACAACAACAACAACAATTTGATCAGACTAGTTCTTACAAAAAAGAGGATTGTGACTTTCCCACTGAGCTCCTAAGTTCTTTCTATATCCGCATATAAGGATGCAGACCAGTGCTTTACATTACAAAACAATGAAGTATCAGATAACTATCATGGAGCATGCTTGAAAGGGAACTATCAATCCATCTTTCATGTGATTTTGTAGTTTTATGAATTTCTCCATATTTTCTTTTCTCTGGTTGGTTTCCTCCGAATTTTTACCATTCCAGGGGAGATCATAGTGGGAATTTTTATTACGCTTGATATTCAGCATCCCTAGCAACTTTACAGACCTCTCCAAAATGTGGATGATTACTTGAATGTGAATATAACTGCAAACGCTTGCACATTGGTAAATTCAGATGAAGTTTCTTGGTTTCGCCTTGTAGCAGGACCTGGCAACGACCGTTGTGCTCAAATCTCCGATGCTAGGTTGTGGTGCCAGCTCAGCGGGTTATCTGTCTGCTTGTCCTTTCTTAACCTGTGGCCTCGTGATTGGTTCCTTCAGACTCACGTGGAAGGAAATCAGTTGCTCAAATTTTAGACTTTGAGTCGACGGGAAACCAAGCGCAGTGCCTGATGTCTCCTGGTTGGTGGATACACCTGGTATCACTGCGAATTTGCTTTGTCGATTGCCGCCGTCATGTTTCTTTCTCTTTTTTTCTGTCCACAAAATTGGGGGAAGATGAGTTTTATCCAGAGTTAGCAGTCGAAGGGGGGGGGGGCTGTTGAATATGACGTGCCATTGCTATGTTGCACCGGTAATGTGTGTTCGGGTACGATATAACTTTGTCGTGTAGAAAAGTTATTACAATTATTGTTAATTCATTTGACGGAAGCATTTTTACGGGAATCTCGGGAGTGATAATTTTCCTATCGCTTAGCTAGATTCATTTAGGGCCGACTTTATTCCCTATCTATTCATTCATGCATTGTGACCCCGATCAGGCTTCGTGATTTCTTTTCGCTGTGGGTGGCAAGTCAATTTTCACACCTCGATCTTCGCTAGATATGATGAACTTCGCCTTCCGCTATCTTCGAGTGTCTGAATTTTTGTTCCACACGAGTGTCCATGTTGCGTTCTTCAGTTAACCTAATCCTCGCTGAACACTGATGACCAGTTTCGTGGGAAATAGGTACCTCTTGGGATCCATACTGTAGGATTTTGTACGTATTAAATGTTTACTTAAGTTGAGGAGTTCGCTGCAGTTTGTCAATAAATGTAACTTAGAATCAACTTAGTACGTTAAACTTTCTCCCATTGTGCAGTCCGCCACATCATCCAATATCACTGAGCCCTTTAATCCCAGCTGTCCTGTAATAAAAATATAGGAGAAGGCACTTATTGAAATTTTCTCTCCTGATCGGCCGCCCGGAAGTCTGATAGAGTTTCTGTTGCGCACTGTACTATAAAACTTACGGGCAAATTCAATCAATGTTTCGTGTGACTTCAGCCTGCTAAAGGAAATACGCAACTACAAAAAAGTCCACGCCGTATAGCAACAGTTCGTTTCACAGTAAGCTCAATTACCAAAATTTAGACGATATCAATATTTTATAAACAATGGGCGACTTTTATTTTATTTTATACGAAAGGCAGCTATTGGCATAAACAGTTCCCTAAACACACACTAAAAGTGCAATGGTGATCATTCGCGAGTTCGAGAGTGACTGTCAGGGAAAAAGCTAAATTGAGAGTAAGAATAATTTTGCCGAAGGCTGCAATTACATTATATTCAATGTTATTGTAACATGGTCTATTTTGAGGCTTCTAACTTCATCCTCAGGTGTATCTGATCCACATACATAAAATCGATGCCTCTCCCCATCGCACTCCATCAGATTTAGTCGTAAAATAACCCAGTGGATAGTCCGTCAAAAACTGAACACAGGTCAAGCATAAAAACAGAAACAAGGTGTACTGAACTGTGAAAAAAGAAGCAAAATAGAAACAGTGAACGGTCCAAGCACAAGTGTAGCATCAAGGATATATATACGCAGCCCCGGCGTCGTGAGTAAGTGTTTACTGTATTTACTGCGCAGAGGGAGATCCGTGACCAAATCTCGCTCGTGCTCCATTTTTTTTTCTTCACAAATTATGACCTGTTCGTCCGGTTATTGATGTGTCTGTTCGCTATATTCAGATATGTGTCTGTGTCGCTGTGCGACGTCCTTTTCCAAGAGCGAGGTGTAACAAACGGACCTTCAGACGTACGTACCCCCTATTTGTTCTACACAAGTACTACATGTTATGACCCTTGCGTTCCGTTTTGGAAGTTCTGGCTTTTGAATTCTTTTGCTGTGACGCAGTTCACATCACCTCATTTGTTGTTTTCATTTCTGTGAAAGGTAGATGCGGCATCTCGCCTGCTCTCAGTATTCATCATATTTACTTGCGACAGTAATATTTTCTTGCCACATGACGTACTCTATAATCAATGTATAGTATGACAGCTGCCAAAATAACAGAAAGAGAAAAGACACGCCAACAACCGAACGGAAGGTTCACAATCTTGTGAAAAAAAATTGGGACATGAGCAAAATTTGAACGCGCATGTTCCCCTGCACTGTTCAACACCGTGACCACGTAACTTCGACGCAGCCGCAACATAACTATGCACGATGGTGCACATCTTCAATTTGGACCTTCACTGTTTCTATTTTGCTTCTTTTTTAACAGTTCAGTACACCTTCTTCCTGCCCCATGCTTGATCTGTGTTCAGTTTTTGACGGCTATCCATTGGGCAATCTTACGACTATATCTGAGGGGGTTGCGTTGGGAGTTTCCCCTGTTAGGAACATGTCCTGCTGTCGTCAACAGCAACAAGCACTCTCAAATCAGGGACCCACAGCATCTCTCACGAAGTGACACCCTCAGTGGCCACTGCGTCAGCAGAGGTGACAACATTTCCACACAGAATTTTGTTCCCGAGAGGCCCATTATAAAAGATAATTTAAAGCCCCTAACAATGAAGCTGGGCAAGGAAACACGTGGATTATAGCCTGTATGAGTTTCTGTTCACCGACCAACGTAGAGTTTTTTTGACACCTGGTGATCATCATAGAGGAATGTGTTGGCAGGACCAGGTACCAAAGTATGTCATAGACACGCAGTCCCGGAAACATCTTGTCATGGGCTTGTGCGGTGGCGGGTTGAAAGTTTTGTTCCTGCTTCATGACATATTGTTTGTCTTTGGTGCAATTAGTATGTGTTTTTGCGATTTTAAATATCACTACAATTTACAGTGACTTGAAAACTCTTTTTGTGGACAGCCAGAAAGTAATCGACAAACCTCCATCCCATAATCTCCAGTACACAAGTCCAAAATCCAGCTCACCAAACTGGAGTAAAATGTTCTAACTCACTATTTACCATCAAAAGGAGTCGAAAGTTACGGCGACAGATGGAAGTTTGATGTTTGAACAAATCAGTACATACAAGAAAAGTTCACACGCACAAAACATTATTTTTGAAATTCATTAAACATTTCCTATACAGTTCGGAGATGACCTCTACTCGAGGTTCTAAGTGCGGCTAATTATAGCTACGTCTCTACGTTAAGTACAGCTAACTACTCGCTTTAAAAGTGATGAATAAGCTACGCCACTTGTCACGCAGTTTTCTGAAATACTTCGGGCGCCACACAAAATTAAAAAAAATTAAATTAAATCACAGGCTTTCCAGTAAATTATCAGTCCACGAAAGTTCACCTGTACACACGTTCACAAAAACGCGCGATAACTATTTCGATCCATCAACACTCAAGTCAGTCGTCTTCAATGTGATCCAAGGCTTAGCGTTTGCGGTCCCGAACAGTGTTGCGGTACATCCAGAAGAGAAGTGAGATACATCACGGGCGGCTGACAACTATCGAATGCATCTCATTTACCGCTACGCACCCACAGCAAACAAAGCACCTCTAGTTAGAACGCAATAAGCACCTGCAGCAGTGCTCAAATGGCATCCTTTCCCATTACAAAATCTTACATATCATTCTTCGTTGAAGGCTAACAACTTTCCCACTTTTTCTACGAGCAATACTGTACTTTATGTATCTTCCACAAAAATATCAGTTAGATTAAATTCCGACTTCTAGATTCTTTCTAACGGAATTGTCTGTGTTCTAGCGTTTGTACTTCTGTAATGTTACATAATTATTTTGCAGTTTGGTAGCTTTATCATTGTAACTTAGTTCTAATATATAGTTAATTGATTATGATATTACAAGTTTTAGAACAAAATCAGTTTTTACTTAATAAATTGAGAAATAAAAGAGACAACTCTATAAAACCTCTCCAGTATGTTATTTACTTGAAAAGGAAACTAAGTCCATAACTACAACAATTACAACTTTCTATCTTTAATATTTCGAGATTTTGAGATCTCGTTAAAAGTGGATTTTTGTGGAAACCGATTCTAAATATGTTAACACTGGTATGATTTTACATCAGCTAGAAGTGTATTTGTCATTACTGACATTATTTGAACGTTTAATTTTACTTTAGATTGTTGTGCAATGCTTCATCTGGACGCTCATGCACACATTAAGTGCGGCTGGTTTGGCCTCGGCCGGGTGACTGGGAAGTACTGACCTCATTCGCTCGCCACCATTGCTATTTAGTCACATGGCTTGCTTCCCCACGGGTTGCTCAGAAAACGGCCAGCTATTACGATTAATGAACCCCGGCATGGAGTTGAACCAGCGTGTTGTGACGTACACCCATCTGTCCATTGTAAGACGGTGCCGAATAAAGCCGTTGTTGGTGCCAGATGGTGGCGGTCCTGTATACAAAAATCCACCCCCTGTATACCCTGAAATTACCTACAAAGTTGGTTATGTATTCTTTAGACTATACTGCATATGAACAATAAGTACAAGTGCTTTACTTGCTATCCTTCCTGATGTTGCAATTTTTTAGCGATGTGTGTCAGAATGAAAACATTTCATTTTCTATATTACGTGGAACGTTCCGAAAGTAAGTTTTGTCATTATTTTTGGAAGAGGAAGTGGTACACTAGGTGATACAAACAATCGTCATATGAATCCACACCCGTTGCTGGTCCAACGACGGAAAGGGCGACAGCGGAGGAGGAATGACGCACTCACAGAACTCCGAATTAGCAGAAGACCGGTGTGCCCGTTTTGCTGGAGTACACATCACGATTGAGAAGGACGTAAGCTGACCACGTGATCGCCAATGGAAGTAGGTGTTGTTACCCGGCATGAATCTGCAGTTGGGACTAGTGTGTGTCCGTCATCCATGAACTCCCACAGACCATCTATGGGGAAGAGGTCGTGTCTCGTCAAATGGTTGGTCGCTGGTGTTGCATGTTCCGAAGAAGGACGCAGAGCATGGAGATAAAGGTCGACGTGCGAATCAGTCCACATCCGTGATTGTAAACATCAGCAACAGTCTGTACGACAATTCCTTGCATCGCTGGGCATCGAGTTTTACCAGAGCGGTTTCTGGAAACTGATTGCACGCTACGATAAACGTCTCAGTTTCGATGGCGACTATATCGAAAAATAGTGCAAGGTGTATAATTCATTATGCCTTGGTGTATTCGTTCTTGGGAGTAAAGTTCGCATTTGGACGACAACGATTAAACTTACTTTCAGAACGACCGTCGTAGAAGTGAAAAAAGTTATATATTTTTATCAGTTTCGAAAAAGTCTTATACCCAAGAGTTGACGTATTCTAGAACTCTGCGGGGCCCAACCACCACACAATGAGTAATAACATGGCTCAAGAATAACATGTCAGACCGGAGACGAAAAATTTCTTCGATCCTTAGCTGCTACGAGTCGGTTCTAGCGGTCTATTTGATTGTGATTTTGAGACATCTGTCATTCATCTAAGACTGTGGTTCCTAATGTTTTCTAGAGTATTACCCCAAATGTGAAACAAGACACCTAACTTTTATTTTTATTTTTATTCTGGCATCTGAGCAGGACCAATATAGGTATCATCAAACTCAAAAGGTATAACACATTAAAGAGGAACTTAAACATTGGATTAAATACATTGCATATCATCATAAACATAGAACTGGAGCAGAATTATATTAGGAGTTGACCTGCAGTTAGAGTAAAAATGAATATAAAAAGAGATGTAGTGCCAAATCTCTCAAGTAGAGCAGTAGCCGATGTTAACCAGACGTTGTAGGAGACACTTGTACCGTCGTAACTGTTCGTGCAGCCAAAAAAATGTGTTATAAACATTTTTGGAAGCTTACTGTCAACAGCCATTAAGTAATCTATAAAATGCATACTTGAACCAATAGCTGCTTGTATTTTAAATGCAGTTATCAGTCTGTTTAGTCTTGGACTATCTTCACGGATAAACGTTAAACTGGTTTAACCCATCATATTACATTAGTCATCAATTAATATCTGTAATATGTGCCATGAATGTCAGTACACGACACAGGACTTTAGAAGCAAACATCCGAATGCTAAACGCACACAGAGCACTACTGAAGAGAAGATCTTCTCTTCAGTACCGCTCTGTGTACATTTAGTCGGAGGTTCGAGTCCGCCCTCGGGCATGGGTGTGTGTGTTGTCCATAGCGTAAGTTAGTTTAAGTTAGATTATGTAGTATGTAGGCTTAGGGACCAATGACCTAAGCATTTTGGTCCCATAAGATCTTACCACAAATTTACAACTTTACAGTCGGTATACGAGGAAGCGGGGAGTATTGTGCTGTCAGCAGGGAAATGATAACAGCAGGACAGGTCCCTCAGGAGAGCTCAGTAACTTCGAACGTCACTGGATGGTGCTTCACTAACAAATCCATCTGGGACATTTCAACCCTTCTAAAGCTAAACCAAGAACGGGCTGGCGTCAAGTACTGAGGGAGAGGGAGTACCGAACATTAAGGAAAGTTGGTTGAAAAAACATCAAAAGAGATCAGTGGAAGGATTGTTTAGTCAGGTTACCACAATGATTGTGTGGAGGGAGTTAACAAGAATGGAGTGTAACGGTCAAGCAATTCCCCATAAGGCACACAATTCTTTAGTCAGAGCTAACTGATGCTTGAGGTGATGTAAAGAGCGGTGCCACTGGACAGTGAATGACTGCAAAAAAGTGATCTGGAATGATGAATCACGCTATACGATGTGGCAATCCGATGACGGAGTTTGGGTTTGGAGAATGCCTGGGGAGCGTTACCTGTCATCATGTGTGGTGTCAACAGTGAAGTACTGAAGAGATGCTGTTATGGTATGGAGTGGGGGGTATTTCGTGGTTAGGGTGTGGCCCACTTATTGCACTTAAGAAAACGCTTAATTAATGCATTTTACAGCGCTGTGTAAAAAAGGCTCTCAGCACTATGGGACTTAACAGCTGAGGTCATCAGTCCCCTAGAACTTAGAACTACTTAAACCTAACTAACCTAAGGACATCACACACATCCATGCCTGAGGCAGGATTCGAACCTGCGACCGAAGCGGTCGCGCGGTTCCGGACTGAAGTGTCTAGAACCGTTCGACCACTCCGGCTGGCCTTAGCGCTGTGTACTTCGTGCAGTAGGGGAACAATTCGGAGACGATGATGGTTTGTGTCAGCAAGACAATACACCGTGTCATAACGTAGCATCTGTGAGTCATGCTTTGTGCACAATAACATACCTGAAACGGACTGGCCTGCCCGTCCCAGCCTGAACCAAATGGAACTACTTTGGGATACGTCAGGATGTCGACTTGCCTCCAGATCCCAGCGCCTGAAATCGCTACCATCTCTGATTTTGGCTCTTGAAGAAGAATGGTCTGCCATATCCCCACAGACACCTCTTTGAAAGTGTCCGCAGGAGAGTTCAAATCGTCATTAAGACGAAGAGTGAAAACACCAGACACTAATGTCCAGTACTAAGTGTCTGAATACTTTTCATAGTGAACTTATTGCTTCGTAACACATTTTTAAATTCATTCATTTACAGCAGAAACGGCAACCGAATCTTCTGTATGTTGCTGCCTTACGGAGGTGAAGTAATTTTGGGAGGACTGATTCTGTTAGTTTTCTGCTATTTATTTACTTAAATTTCTTCCGTTATTAGCATAAGCGCAGTAACGTTATTAGATGAATTTAGGAGGAAAACGGACGTGCAGAGAATAAAATAACTCTCGTTCGTTTTGTTCCTATTAAGAAGGTAGCAGAAAACAGAATGTTATGTGTTTGAAACACTAAATTGGGGTGGGGGGGGGGGGGGGTGCTTTCAACTGTCGCGACTGCGGTAAGAAGACACTATTATTTACATCAGATACTGATGAGTACCACGGAAATAATTCTTCAGAGAATGAGTGATCAGATTTATCACTATTCGCTTTCAGTTGGACTTTAAATTTAATCTAAATTCTTCTATTACCAAGAAAAGTAAATAAATCAGGGCAGCTTGAGAGCAAATAGACTCAATCGGAACAGATTATAAAGTGTGAGTCTGAGATATGACAAAAATAATTTCAGAGAAATCAACTCGAAGAAAAACGATGTACACTGGAAAGTTTAGGTTCACAATCTAGGTAAGAGGTCACCTTCATTCTAGCCTTGTAAGTTTTTCACAGGTGCACAACATGTTTAAAAAATAAAAAAAATATTCGGCTACCAGAAACACTTTATCGGCTAAACAATTCATCAAGGACGTTATAGCGTTCAAGACACAGAGATCTAAACGCCATAATAATAACGAACGATCTACTGAACAAACCTGCACAAGAATCATTTGTCATTTGCTGTCATACTATACTTGTTTGTTGCTTATAAAAACACTTGCACAAATCATATCTTGGTCTCAAGAACCTCATAGATTTAAGTAAGAGTCTACCACTCGCCTGTTTTACTGCATAACCTAAATAAATCCATGATTTAGTTACGTGGTTGATTCTGTAGTATCACTCTAAACTGCATTTCTTTCTGCCCTTACCTTACTCATAGTTTGGCGTGTAAGATACTGAGGAAGCTCTCTAGACGGTACGAAAAAGTTAGCCATGCCGCCTGCTTCGTTAATCTCCGCTTCTTTGCGATTTTGGCCCACTTGGAAAACCGACACTTCTGGCGTTGCAGAGTAAACTGTTAGTCGAAACACTACCGCCGAGGTCACGCTCTTTTCTTAAATTACTCTGGGCTGGTAGTGCTCAAACTCCACACGCCACGAACACACTCCTGAAAAACCCCAGCTGTATAGCGCTTATCTAGAACCAACCTTCTTTGAAGTTAATGGCACCAGAAAGATAGGCATTTTCTAACTTCAAAGACTGTACATTTTTATTACTCATTCTAGGCGGCAGCGTCATTTTTATATATATATCTTCGTACTGGCCAACGAGGACCACGTAACAACGTCAAGCTGCTTCTCTCTTTGTTGTTTCCTGTTTTTTCCAGTTCTACCTCATCTTCTCCCTATGTCACTTTTTCTTTTCTTCTGTCCATGTTCTTCTGACTTCTTTTCCTTCTGCCTTGACAGTATTCTAAATTTACTGTTTCATTTTCTAAAAGTTCATTTCTGTTACTTCTTATATTTTGACGTTGTTTTTTTTCTAGTTTTTTCTTATTTCTCTAATTCATGCTACTGCTGGTTTCTTCATTCAGAAATACAATACTGTTTACTTCATTAGCCTGTTCTCATTCATTCGCTTTGCCATTACTTCTGATATTTGGTCTATATTTCCGTATATCTACTCGTTACTTTGCACCCCTTCCAACCAGCTTTATTTTGTACTGCAAACATCATTTTTTCTAATAATCCGTCTTTCAAGTACCTCTATTCTATCCGGCTTATACACTGAAGAGCCAAACAAACTGGTACACCAGCCTAATATCGTGTAGGGCCCCCGCGAACACGCAGAAATGCCGCAACACGACGTGGCATGGGCTCGATTAATGTCTGAAGTAGTGCTGGGAGGAACTCAGACCGTGAATCCTGCAGGGTTGTCCATAAATCCGTAAGAGTACGAGGGGGTGGAGACCTCTGCTGAACAGCACGTTGCAAGGCATCCCAGATATGCTCAATAATGTTCATGTCTGGGGAGTTTTGTGGCCAGCGGAAGTGTTTAAACTCAGAAGAGTGTTCCTGAAGCCACTGTGTAGCAATTCTGGACGTGCGGGGTGTCGTATCGTCCTGTTGGAATTTCCCAAGTCCGTAGGAATACACAATGGATATGAATGGATGCAGGTGATCAGACAAGATGCTTACGTACGTCTCATCCGTCAGAGTCTACCTAGACTATCAGGGGTCCCGTAGCACTCAAATTGCACACTTCCCACACCATTAAAGAGTTTCCACCAGCTCGAACAGTACTCTGCTGACACGCAGGATCCTTGGATTCATGAGGCTGTCTCCATACCCGTACACGTCCCCCCACTCGATACAATTTGAAACGAGGCTCGTCCGACCAGACAACACGTTTCCAGTCATCAAGAGTCCAATGTCGGTGTTGACGGGGCCAGGCGAGGCGTAAAGCTTTATGTCGTGCAGTCATCAAGGGTACACGAGTGGGCCTTCGGGTCCGAAAACCCATATCAACGATGTTTCGTTGAATGGTCCGCACTCTGACACTTGCTGATGGCCCTGCAATGAAATCTGCAGCAGCTTACGAAAGGGTTGCACTTCTGTCACGTTGAACGATTGTCTTCAGCCGTCGTTGGTCCCGTTCTTGCAGATCTTTTTCCAGCCGCAGCGATGTCGGAGATTTGATGTTTTACCGGATTCCTGATATTCACGGTACACTCGTGAAATGGTCGTACGGGAAAATCCCCTCTTCATCGCTATCTCGGAGATGCTGTGTCCCATCCCTCGTGGAACCACGTTCAAACTCATTTAAATCTTGATAACTTGCCATTGTAGCAGCAGTAATCGATCTAAGAACTGTACCAGACACTTGTCTTATGTAGGCGTTGCCGACCGCAGCACCGTATTCTGCCTATTTACATATCTCTGTATTTGAATACTCATGCCTGTAACAGTTTCTTTGACGCTTAATTGTAGTTCATCGTTAGGCATTCGCGTCCGTAGAATCATTCTGGTCACATCGCTGTGTTATAGTGTTTTAATTTTGTTTTTATAATATGCTTTTCTTGTTGTATATATTTTTGTTCAACCTTATGCTCTTTCCGTTTTTTAACTCTTAAATCTGTTGCAAATTTTTCTTATATTTATTCTGCTGAAATTTACTGACCTGTTGTATTTGTGTTTATGTATTTTGGGGCATTTTATATGTTTGTTATAAATTTGATTTTTTCAACTGAAATTTTGAGAGCAATTCATTTCGCTGTTTTCCTCATAAAATTTATTTCATCAACTGTTCCTGTCAGATTTTCTTACAGTATTGCAAAGTAGTTGGCAAAGCCAGGCCATTTACCTTGCTTCCATTTGCTTTCCTTCTTAGTATTATTGGCTCAATTTTGTGATTTCCTTCTAGCTCCAAATTCCAGACCCTTATTTTTTTTGTCTAAAACTCAGTTAAACAGTAAATATAGCTAGCCGCTCCCTTGTCTAATACCAGCATTTATTTAAAATGGATGAGATATTTGTCCCATAAGTTTAGATATCATGATTTTTAGGGTTTCACGCGAATTGTGATTGCTAATGATGCTTTGACAACAAATTCTCTAATGATTTTATCTATTGTGTGTGTTTAGCGAATCAAATGCTTTCTTGAAATCAATAAATGATATTATTCCTGATTAACGATCGGTTGCGTGTTATTGATTTTAATTTAAAAATCTCTTTCGTGCAGGACGTCCCTTTCGAAAACCGTCCTGACATTTTTAATTTTTAATATTCTTTTTATGTGGAGCATTGAACATAGCGACGGAAAGATAATCTCAAATGCAACAGACCCTCACTGCCTCTGCAGTGTGCGACCGAGAACTGCCATGAAGAAGGAAATGACTGAGAGTTGCAGTATGTGGGGTTGCATAAAATCAGGCGAAACCTCACAGCGGGCACCAATACTCGGTGGGAGACACTGCTGCCGTAGACATCAAAATGGTTCAAATGGCTCTGAGCACTATGGGACTTAACATCTGAGGTCATCAGTCCCCAAGAACTTAGAACTACTTAAACCTAACTAACCTAAGTACATCACACACAACCATGCCCGAGGCAGGATTCGAACCTGCGACCGTAGCGGCCGCGCGGTTCCAGACTGTAGCGCCTAGAACCGCTCGGCCACTCCGGCCGGCTCATAGACATCTTTACGTGCTCACAGTGTGCTCAGAATTGGAAAGAGCGAAGTAACACGATCGACAGCCATATTAGAAACACTGCACAACACATCTGTGCAAAGCTTCATGGGATTTTGTGTCGTTTCTATTTCGCGACCTATCGGACCTTACTTTCTTAAGAGCCTTCGTAACAGAACATACTGAATTAAACAACAGTATTCTAGAATTTCTTGTGAGGATTTTGAAAGACACGTCGAAATTATGATAAGAGAAAAAACTAAAAAAATAAAAATATGAATATGACAAAATAGTAACATCAGATATCATCTCTTAAGGCGGCAGGTGTCATAGCAACTAACAACCGAGATAAAACTGAATTCATTCCAAAATACTTCGAATTTTTTTGTATTTCCAGAGATGATTGAGGAACACAGCTCGTTAATAATGAAAATGATATTTCGGAAGCTATGATACGTGAGTTGTATGAAGCCACTTGAAGGCTAAAGAAACGAAAGCATTCTAGAGATGATGGTGTTTTGATAGAAATATTTACAGCTGGAGGAGTAGTAATACAATTCAAACTTATAAGAAGTATGTTAAATATACAGCAGAGAATATGTAGCCGTAAAGGTATGATGTCCCTTTAATATTTAACACCAAAAAATATTTCGTAGATAATGCCACTAAAACCCAAATAACTTTGTTTTTAGGAGAACCGCAGCTGTGGAAGTACATGTTGTAAAATGAAAACCGCAAACAGCTGTATTTAAGATACTTTATTTGGGACCACAGTAGTTTAAGGCCACATCTGAATAAAAAAGGACTGACGAGAGTAAAAAATAAATGTTCGCATAAATTACGTCATTTGAGACTCAAATGTGGGGACAGACAGAAGAACCAACATTCTCTGTCCAAATAACAGTAATACCCAAAGTGAGCGTACTGTCAAATTGTAAATAGGGTGAATGGTGCCATCAATATCCCCCGAAAATCAAACTGGAACCTACAACAAAATCGGACCGAATGTAAAAACAACGGAAAGTACCCACAAAAGCCACGTCCTCCGTGTTAATGAAAGTTGACAAAATTCAGGAACAAGCTTGTCATTGCACCATATGAGCTCCAGCAACACCATATTAGCACTGAGCCTGCAGGTACAAACAGCAAGCCATCAAACGGTGGCGCGCAGGTCACAACGTCACTCGTCACTCCATCACCAACATCTCCGAGAACCTAAAGTTACTGCACAGGGAGAACAAGGGGCACACCCTCAGTATCGTGGGAGAAGTCGAGATAATGCGTTGCATAAAGCAGCTCCACCAACCCACCAACATACTGTAATGGACAGAATTGAGACATCGAAATCTTTTGTCTAATTTTGATTGTCTTAGCAGTGCTCCATAGATCCACATCTCTGTAAGTGTTATATGTTAGTTCTAGACTTTTCTTAGCGTCGTTTCCCGCCCACGTTTTCTAGCACCGTTTTTGGTTGCTATCAATCCCTCAGTGTAATTTGGCTTTTGACTTTTAATTATGTTGCTATTCTTTGCTCTTTTCTGTCCTATTATTGTGCAATTTTTTTTTTTTTTTTTTTTTTTTTACAAAATCGTCCACGGTAGTTTTTACAGGCCTGTAGAGCCTGGACACCGATTGTTTTCAACGGGAGGATTTATCCTTACAGTGCTTGGTTTCGCTGTTCGTGTGTACTGACTTTAATCCACTGTCATTTATGTTGTTTAACGTATTGCCTTCGAGCGTGAGTGGCTTTTTCGTGGGAGTGGGGGGGGGGGGGGGAGGGGGAGGAAGGGGGATTGTTAGATAGATATCGGTAAATTATTTTATGTTACTAGCATGATTTTACACTTCCTATATTGGTCAGATGTTTATTTAATTATGCCATGTTGTAAATCAGTAATGTGTGGGGCTGTCTTCAACGGTAACTATATAACATTCGATTGTCCTCTTTTACTGTTATAACGAATTTGATTTTGTAAAGAAGTTGCCCAATTTCCCCTGTCGGGACACGTGCATGCGGGGATAGGGAGACTACTGTGGTTCTTGCCCTATACCAGGGGGCTCAACCTGTGCCTGGCGGCATTCATGCGTCACACTTTGACATTGCTGTTTGTACCTGCATGCTCAGTACTAACCTGGTGTTGCAGGAGCCCTCATGGTACGATGAGAACTTTTTCCTGAATTTTGGTGAGTTTTGTCAACACGGAGGATGTGGTGTCTGCAGGTACATTCCACTGTTTTTACATTCGGTCCGATATTGTTGAAGGGTTTTAGGGGAATTTTGATGGCACCATTCAGCGAATGTATAATATGATGACACCATTCAGACTATATATAATTTGACAGTACATTCACTTGTCGTATCACTATTATTTTGAGAGTGAATATTAGGTCTTCTAACCATCCCCATATTTGGATCTCACATGATGTAATTTATGTACTTATTTGTTATTCCCGATATTTGCAATCGGAGTAACATGTTTTTTAACAGATATTCGCCCTTTTTTATTCACATATCCACTTTCAGAGGTGCCTTTAAGCTACGAAACCGATTGGGGTTACAAACAAAGGATATTACCTACTGCTGTTAGCGTTTTAGCCACTAAATAGCCACTAAAACGGTCCATGTGATCAGCTAGATGTCTAGGTGTATGCTATATAAATTTAGGGTAATTAAAGGTATAGGAAACAACTGTAACCTACCCACCAGACCTCGATGCGTATCGATCCTTATATCGATCATTCAGCGGGGACGATATTAGTAACAATGGAGTGGTCTAGCGTGCGACCACAGTGGAATCACCTCCACTGAAAACAAGGACCCTAGGACTGAGCTCAGCCGGCCGGTGTGGCCGAGCGGTTCTAGGCGCTTCAATCTGGAACCGCGTGATCGCTACGGTCGCAGTTTCGAATACTGCCTCGGGCATGGATGTGTGTGATGTCCTTAGGTTAGTTAGGTTTAAGTGGTTCTAAGTTCTAGGGGACTGATGACCACAGATGTTAAGTCCCATAGTGCTCAGAGCCATTTGACTTTTTTGACTAAGCTCAGTGTGCCCGTTGACGCTTTCAGGAACGGGAAGATATGGTGAAGATAGCAAGTGGATTACGACATACTGTTCACTGGAAGAAGGTAGGAAGATTAAGAAAGATTATGTTTTAATGTCCAGTCGACACCGAGGTCATTAGAGACGGAGTACCACCTTGGATTGTTCAAGGTCAGGGAAAGAAATACGCGTGCCATTTCGAAGAAACCATTCCGGCATTTGCTGGTTGGTTGGTTGATTTGGAGGAGGGGATAAAACAGCGATTTAGGGAAATCACGGAAAACCTAGATCAGGATCTCCGGCTGCGAGTTTGAACCGCCGTCCTCCCGAATGCGAGCCCAGTGTGCTAACCACTGCGCCACCTCGCTCGGTCCGGTATTTGCCTGTTTAAAGAAATCGCGGAACACCTAAATCCGGATGCCCGATCGTGCATTTCAACCGCCATCCTCCAGAATGCGAGACCAATGTGCTAACCTTTGCGCCACCTCGCTCGGTGTGTTTAGTGGCCATCTGCGCCAGTTGCTTGAAAAATTCTTTGCCTGACAGTAAGAAAGTTGCTTACAAATCAAGAAAGAAAGCGGAGACTTAGACCAAGTAGTATCACAAGACTGTCCAGGTGTTACACAGACGGCTGTTATAAAGAAGTTGTGCGGCGCTTTCACAGCGGAGATTCTGATGCTGGACTAGTTTGGCAGGCACCGACCCAACGGTGTATCAAAATTTACATCTATACCTACATCTATATTCCGCAGAACACCTCACAGTGTGTGGCGGGGAGTAACTATGGTACCACAATATTTGGCCTCCCCTCCTCTTCCCTGTTGGTAACCTGCCGCGTGACATCTAATTTCCTGCTTCTCTTGCCGGGTTCATTTCGTAAGACAGGAATGATCAAGGTCTGGAACAACAGGGCTGTATCGTGATAGCAATGCAGACCTGAGAAGGACGATCTGACGAAAGTATCTGTGCAGGTTTTCTGGGCTGCAGTTTCAAAAAATGTTCAAATGTGTGTGAATTTCTAAGGGATCAAACTGCTTAGCTCATAGGTTCCTATACTTACACACTACTTAAACTAACTTATGCTAAGAACAACACACACACCCATACCCGAGAGAGGACTCGAACCTCCGGCGGGAGGGGCCGTGCAGTCCGTCACGTAACGCCTTAAACCACGCGGCCACTCTGCGCGGCGGCTGCAGTTTCCCACCCGTGTCATCCTATACACACTCAGAACTATGTTCAAATACTTCTGTTGGTGAACATTTTTGCCGCCTCCCAGCGTCATCGGCACAGGAACCTCATAAAGTGACCGCCAGAGGTGTGGACATGGGAGAATTCTGCACCTACGCAGGGGGTATCTTTGCATATGCCCTAGGCTCGCTTAAGAATAGACACCACGCGAAGGGCCTGTGTGGACAGAGACAAACGCGCCAGTAATTTTTGGACCACTGCTGGCACTAGACGGAGCGTAGATACAAACACACTAAGAATGCGCACAGGGAGGCAGGTGAAACTATGAAACTGCGGAAGAAAAATCATCCTGCTTAAAAAATTGTTTGCCTGACAGTAAGAAAGCTGCTTATAAATCAAGAAAGCAAGCAGGTTCTTAGACGAAGTACGATCACAAGACCGTGCGGCGCTTTCACAGCAACTAAGGAATGCGAAAAACATCAGAAAAATGTATTGTATTGATTGCGACCGACGCTGGGAACAGCCTCGACAGCGAAAACGTAAGAAAAACGGCAGTTCCCAACTCGCACACCAGCCCACGCAATACAGAAAATTTCCAATTTGCACTGGTCACGAAATGACAGTCACTCACTGGGTGACACTGCAAATTTAGTCTGCCAATGACAATGCCGAGAGGAGGAAAGTTCGAGGAGTCTGTAAGCTAAGCAGGGTTATGAGAAGTAAAGGGGTAAGAGGAGAGACAGCGCGAAACCAAGACAGCATGGAGTATCTTCCACCCATCGCCAACTCAGTCTGCTGACTTTGATTCTGATCATTCCTCCCATCGGAATGCTCATCCTCACTTTGCGACTTGCACTGATGACCACCTGTTTAATAGCTTGTTTGTCCGTCTGTGGAACGAAATACGTCACTGATGCTGGGTACCAGGGATCTGATAGTTTGTTGGTAGGTTTTTGGAGGTATATGGCATTAGATGTCTACGAAGAGGTCATGAAATTCGCATAAATAAAGGGCCGATGATTTCCGCATATGCGGTGATGGCGCACGATAGCGTCCCAGATGGGTTCTATAGGATTTAAGTTAGGCAAACCTCGTCACCGAGACATCGTAGTGAGCTCACTACAATGCTCCTCAAACCACTGGCTCCGAGACACGGACAGTAATACTGCTAAAAGATGACATAACCGTCGGGGAAAACATCTATCATGAACGGATGCAGGTGGCTCGCAGTCGTCAGCGTGTCTTTTACTATCACAGGTCCCATACAAGCGAAGGGGAATATCTACATAGTATAATACCGCTCCCCTTAGCCTGAGTCCCGAAGAGCCAACGCATTGATCGACGGTCGAATCCCGATGGTCCCGTGCCCACTGCAGTCATAACTGACGATGTCGCTGCGTCACGACGTGAACGCATATGGGTGGTCTGCAGCAGAACTCCATGTTTGACTATGTACGATGAACGGGGTGCTCCCATATACTTGTGTGCGCACCAGCATTGTGCTCATTCGGCAGAGATGCCACAGATCACCATCTACCCTACTTTACAGAGCAGCCAAACCTTCGAACCCCAACTATTTAGCGTCTAGTGGTAACTTCACTGTCTACATCTACAAAGGGCGTTCAAAAAGTTTTGCAAGTCGTCTCTAATTTTTTAATTTTTGCAGGAGGAGAATGAATTTTTTTTACATACTTGAAACATTTATCTGTAACTTGGTATATAAACGTATTTTTTTTTTATTTACAGGTGAGCCATAATGGACCGTGAAGTAGATATCAGGTTACGACAATGGTCGGTGATGGAGTTCCTCTTCAAGACCGACGATGATTCTACCACATCGATTCACAGGAAGTTTCTCCCTGTTTATGGGGAGGACGCAGTGGATCGCAGCAGTATCCAGCGGTGGTTGCAGAGGTTTAAAGAAGGTGATATCTCTCAACTGGACAATCCACAATGCGGTAGACTATCGACGGCAGTGAGTGATGTGAATAAGGAGACCATTGATCAAATCATCCAAAATGACAGATGTGTGATGACACGACTGCTTTCTGAAGTGACTCGTTTGTCATTGGGTAGTGGTATCGCTGGTACAGTCACTAGTGTAGAGAAAATTCTGTGCACGTTGGGTGCCTAGATTTGTGACAAGAGAAATAAAAACGATGAGGATAAAGTGTGCGAGGGTCTCGTGAGGATCTATACTGAAGAGTGGCAACAGTGTTTTGACGGCGTCATTGCCCAGGATGAAACATGGTTGTTTTGTCCGAACCTGAGAGCAAAACCCAATCCATGGAGTGGTATTATCCGGGTTCAAATGGTTCAAATGGTTCTGAGCTCTATGGGACTTAACATCGGAAGTCATCAGTCCTCTAGAACTTAGAACTACTTCATCCTAACTAACCTAAGGACATCACACATGCCCATGCCCGAGGCAGGATTCGAACCTGCGATCGTAGCGGTCGCGCTGTTCCAGACTGAAGCGCCTCGGTCACAACGGCCGACAATCCGTGTACTCCTCGGATGAAGAAACCAAGACTTTCACGAACAGCAGGCCGAAAGGTGATGGCCTCCATTTTCTGGCATCAATGTGGTGTCACTTTCATTGACTTTTTGGAACCTGGCTCCACAATTAACTGGGACCGCTACTGCTTGTCATTGTACAAGCTGGAACGTGCCATCAAGACCCACAGACCACAGCTTCAGGGTCAGCTCATCACACTACATCATGACAATGCCAAACCCCATACAGCCCATATGACGCAGGAGAAAATCAGGAAAATCGTTTGGAAAATTGTTCCTCATCCTCCCTACGGGCAGGACTTGGCTCCGTCTGATTTTTACCTCTTTGGTCGTATGAAGGCCCACCAGCGCGGTAAAACATTTGATAGTGTGAAAGACCTTATTTCCTGTGTCAAGCGATGGTGTAAAAGTCAATACCCACAATTTTACCGAAGTGTTTTACATCATGGATAGAACGTTGGGCCAGATGCATCACAGCTGATGGAGGCTACACTGAGTAGGCTCAATGTTAGGTAAATGTACGTTCACAAAAAATTTCATGCTCCTCCTGCGAAAAAAAAAATTAAAGACGACTGTGCAAAACTTCTTGAACGCCCTTTGTACATCTACATCTACATGGATACTCTGCAAATCACATTTAAGTGCCTGGTAGAGGGTTCATCGAACCACCTTCACAGTTCTCTATCATTCCAATCTCGTATAGCGCGAGAAAAGGACGAACACCTATATCTTTCCGTACGAGCTCTGATTTACCTTATTTTATCGTGGTGGTCGTTTCTCCCCATGTAGGTCGGTGTCAACAAAATGTTTTTGCATTCGGAGGAGAAAGTTGGTGATCGGAATTTAGTGACAAGATTCCGTCGCAACGAAAAACGCCTTTCTTTTAATGTCCAGTCCAAATACTGAATCATTGCAATGACACTCTCTCCCATATTTCGCGATAATACAAAACGTGCTGCCCTTCTTTGAAATTTTTCGGTGTACTCTGTTAGTCCTATGTGGTAAGGATCCCGCACCGCCTAACAGTATTCTAAAAGAGGATGGACAAGCGTAGTGAAGGCAGTCTCCTTAGTAGATCTGTTACATTTTCGAAGTGTCCTCCCAATAAAACGCAGTCTTTGGTTAGTCTTCCGCACAACATTTTCTGTGTGTTCCTTCCAAGTTAAGTTGTTCGTAATTGTAATTCCTAGGTAATTAGTTGAATATAGGACCTTTAGATTAGACTGATTTATAGTGTAACCGAAGTTTAACGAATTCCTTTTAGCACTCATGTGGATGACCTCACACTTTTGGTTATTTAGGGTCAACTGCCAATTTTCGTACCATTCAGATATCTTTTCTAAATCGTTTCGCAATTTGTTTTGATCTTCTGATGACTTATTAGTCGATAAACGGCAGCATCATCTGCAAACAATCTAAGATGGCTGCTCAGATTGTCTCGCAGAGTTTATATCGATACGGAACAGCAAAGGGCCTATAACACTACATTGGGGAACGCCAGAAATCACTTCTGTTTTACTCGATGACTTTCCGTCTGTGACTGTGACCTCTCTGACAGGAAATCACAAATCCAATCACATAACTGAGACGATATTCCGTACGCACGCAATTTCACTACAATCCGCTTGTGTGGTACAGGGTTAAAAGCCTCCCGGAAATCCAGAAACACATAATCGATCTAAAATCCCTTGTCACTCAACACTTCATGCGAATAAAGGTTCAAATGACTCTGAGCACTATGCGACTTAACTTCTGAGGTCATCAGTCGCCTAGAACTTAGAACTAATTAAACCTAATTAACCTAAGGACATCACACACATCCATGCCCTAGGCAGGATTCGAACCTGCGACCGTAGTGGTCGCTCGGCTCCAGACTGTAGCGCCTAGAACCGCACGGCCACTCCGGCCGGCTGCGAATAAAGAAACAGTTGTGTTTCAAAAGAGCGATGTTTTCTAAACCCATGCTGACTGTTTGTGAATAGACAGTTTTCTTCGGGGTAATTCATAATGTTCGAACACAATATATGTTCCAAAACCATGCTGCATATCGACGTTAACGAAATGGGCCTATGAGTAAGTGGATTATTCCTAGTATCTTTCTTGAATATTGGTGTGACCTGTGGTACTTTCCATTCTTTGCTTACATATCTTTCGTCGAGCGAATGGTTATATATGTTTGTTAAGTATGGAGCTAATGCATCGGCATATTCCGAAAGGAACCTAATTGGTACACAGTCTGGACCAGAAGACTTGATTTTATTAAGTGATTTAGGTTGCCTCACTACTTCAAAATGGTTCAAATGGCTCTGAGCACTATGCGACTTAACTTCGAAGATCATCAGTCGCCTAGAACTTAGAACTAATTAAACCTAACTAACCTAAGGTCATCACACACATCCATGCCCGAAGCAGGATTCGAACCTGCGACCGTAGCGGTTGCTCGGTTCCAGACTTTAGCGCCTAGAACCGCACGGCCACTCCGGCCGGCGCTTCACTACTCCGAGGATATTTACTTCTACGTTACTCATGATGGCAGCTGTTCTCGATTCGAATTCTGGAATATTTACTTTGTCTTCTTTTGTGAAGGCATTTCGGAAGGCTGTGTTTAGTAACTCAACTTTGGCAGCACTGTCTTCGATGTATCTCCATTGCTATCACGCAGAGAAGTCATTGATTGTTTCTTGCCGCTAACATACTTCACATACGACCAAAATCTCTTTGGATTTTCTGCCAGGTTTCGAGACAAAGTTTCGTTATGGAAACTGTTATAAGCATCTGGCAATGGAGTGCACTCTAGATTTCGAGCTTCTTTAAAAGCTCGGTAATCTTGGGAATTTTGCGTCTGTTTAAATTTGGCATGTTTGTTTCGTTGTTTCTGCAACAGTGGTCTGACACGTTTTGTGTACCAAGGAGGATCAGCTCCGTCGTTCGTTAATTTATTTGGTATAAACCTCTCAATTGCTGCCGATACTATTTCTTTGAATTCAAGCCACATCTAGTCTACACTTATATTATTAATTTGAAAGGAGTGGAGTTTGTCTCTCAGGAAGGCGTTAAGTGTATTTTCATCTGCTTTTTTTAATAGGTATATTTTTCGTTTATTTTTGGAGAATTCCGTCCATCTCTTTCCACAGATGCTCACAACAGCAATACGCGAAAATTCGACCAGCTTCGCCGCTTTCGAAACTTCCGTTCACAAGCTCTGCGCAACAATAATCTTCCATTGGTGAAAGTCGGTTGCCTCAATGGATTTCCCCGTTTGCAGCCCATATCTTCTCTGGGGTGATTCCTCGTCCCTGTCGGCTCCGCTTAGACACTTTTTTTACCACGTTACGTGGCCTCAACGCCAAGAGCTGGTATTCAACGTCGCGGTGGGCAGTGGTCATAACGTTTTGGTTTATCAGTGTATTCTTTCCCTGTTCGGCCCAGTGCTTTGGAATGAAGCCCTCGACGCAGCATTACAATTTCCTTGCCTAACAGCCACCTCCTAACACCGTAATAACGCTGTTTCGGCTATGCAACCCACTGTGAGCAGTCAGTACAGAGACCGTTCCAGGACCTCGCCTCAAAGCTGCGGAAAGGCTGAGAGTTGCCGACTCGCTGCCGCACAGCTGCGAGACTAACAAGGGCACCGTACGAAGTTTCCCACAAGGCTGCTATTCATACTGATAGGGTGTGTAAGCCACGCCTAGGACTTCAACAAATGTAAACAGCAAGATGCAACTCTCAAGCTTTTCTGGCAAATAGAGGTTGACAATTTTAGCCGTACTTATATACACTTTGTACTGACGCTAATTATCAACGGATCCACAGCCTAGGAATTAAGCGCTTATTTATATAAACGTGCGGTCTCGCGATAGAATCTAGCTGCTGGTACTCTATTCTTTTCTTTCTCACGTAATTCAGATTGATTACGTTTGTACAAATTATCAATATCTAATGAATCTATTATATTCATAATCTGTACCCTGAAAAACAGCACTTTTTTCATAATGAGACTGGAAAAAAAAAAGTACATGAGAGCTTTCAATTAGATCAGTATAGACATTTTATTTATATCACATTTTGCTGTATGTTTGCGACAAATATAATGTGTAATTTATGACGCACTGCACGAATCAGGCTGACACTGATCGTAGAAATATGGAAAACAATAATTATTGCGACATACAGTACATGTAATAAAAGTCGAATTTTTGGTTGTCTATTTTTTTCAATGTGTCTATTGCAAAACAAACAAGGTTTACATTCGTAAAAGGTTTTCGGTCATCACACAATTTCACGGAGTACGCATATACAAGCACGTCACCGAATATTCGGCAGATAGCTGATGGTGTACGGCGAATGAATTTTTATGCAGTCTTCTATCGCAAGTATCTCTGTATTCTGTTCGATGATGTACATACAATTTTGTAGTCGCTTTCTGAGATTCTTCACCAGCCTGTAAAAAGAAACGTAGCAAGGCTACACCAGCAGAGTACATTTTGGAGGAATTACCTTAATACTGCCCGTTGGCAAACCATCTCCATGACGAAACGTTTAAGTGGAAACCAAAAACAAAAGCAAAGCCGACAGCGAGGTTCGATTCCGAGACTTCGCGCTTATGAAACGATGTGCTTACACGCGCGGCGTGGGACTGCCTAAATATTAGCAGGCATACAAAGCACATAATCAAGCCTACAGTGTTCTCGAAAACGGTCGAGAGTTGCCGGCCGATGTGGCCGAGCGGTTCTACGCGCTTCAGTCTGGAACCGCTACGGCCGCAGGTTCGAATTCTGCCTCGGGCATGGATGTGTGTTATGTCCTTAGGTTAGTTAGGTTTATGTAGTTCTAAGTTCTAGGGGACTGATGACCTCAGATGTTAAGTCCCATAGTGCACAGAGCCGTTTGAACCAATTTGGTCGAGAGTTGTGTTTTCCTGTTTACATTCGTTGATGTCCTAGTCGTGCCCTACACGCGCTGTCAATATGAATCTAATCGGTGAGAGAAGTTCGTACGATACCCTTGAAAGTATCGTACCGAACCCGCGCCTGCCACCGACTTCATCACACAACAAATGGCTACAGAGAATGGTGAATGATTAATTTGCCCCTGTCTTCCTTTAATAACTGAGTCGTATCCGTGCCCCTTCAAATCGACACTGAGATATGTTATTTGTGTAATAGGTACTGTAATAATAGCAAACATATCAATTTTTAATTCTTTAATTCATCTGTTCCGTTCGTACACCTAACCGTTAATGTGACAACCTTTTATTGTTTGATGTGACTGATAATTTTCCGTAAGCAGTTTTTTATGACAACATTCATTGACGATTAGTGAAATGGTAGAGTATAGGAGTGAGGGAGTGAATGGTGCTGGTGGTTTTATTGGACATATTTCAATTTGTCATTTATTAACGAAAGACTCTAAACAATACACATAATTATAAGAGCGACTTCACCCTGGCTGATCGCAACAGTTTGATCTGAAAGTATGCTTTGTCACATTTGGCCATAACACAAGAAATGTTAATAGCGCAGCCTCGAGTCGAAATGTACTTAATGACATCTAATCAAAATAAAATGAATATTTGGCCTTACATCTCGTAGAAAAGAATGTGCGGCTGTAATGCCTCATCCATACTATATAGAAAACACAACAAAACTCCGGCACGCATACGATTAAGGCACACTGATTCACGAAAATTGATGATAAAACTGAATGCAAATGATCGATATAAAAACGAGAATTATCACGACAAATATTTTAATTTACGGTTACTACAACATCACGACCAGTAATGTTTCCTGCTTGTGAATCGTGAAAGGCGTTCATAAGTAATCACCGTGTACTTTAGAATAAATGTTCATGTAAAAATTCTGCAGGACAAAAACATACATACATCACTTATGTACATTAATTAGATGAACCTTGGTGCAGCTGGCGCACTAAACTTTAAAGGATCAAATAGTGACACATTTACATACAGACAAGGTGTATGTGTCATACGACAAGAGCAGTTTGGCTTTATTCATTGTACTTTATCAGCATGTGATATATCAAGTGAGTACGCCTAGTTTACAATTTGCTGTCTACAGTTGTTACTTTGTTTCGTTCAAAATATTTTTGTAACCACTAATGTAATTTTTAGTGTCCATTACAAAAACTAAAGATAACCATTCTAAAATGGTCAAAATCTAGGTCAAGGTTTCCAATAATCCTTTATTTGCAGCTGAGTTTTCAATCTCTTCAAGACAAAAATTGTGTCTTACAATATTTTTGCTCCACTATGAATTCTGCACCTTGCCGGCCGCTGTGACAGAGCGGTTCTAGGCGCTTCTGTCTGAAACCGCGCGACCGCTACGGTCGCAGGTTCGAATCCTGCCTAGGGCATGGATGTGTGTGATGTCCTTAGGTTAGTTAGGTTTAAGTAGTTCTGAGTTCTAGGGCACTGATGACCTCAGATGTTGAGTCCCATAGTGCTCAAAGCCATTTGAACCAATTCTGCACCAGGGGCATCCCTCCCCCTCCATGGTACCCCGCTGCCTGGACGTGCGTGACGCCAAGCTGGGGAAGATGAGGATAGCTAGAGAGGGACGAATGGTGTGGATTCAGATTACGCAGACTGGAAGCAAAACGAGTGATGACGAATTATGTAAAGAAAGAATGATATGAGTGTTATTAACCATGTTGAGACGGAACGCTAAATGTGGAAGATAGTGCTGTATACTGAATATAAAAGTGTGCTCGAACTGCTCGAACAAGTTTAATTTTGACGAAGTGCTACGTAGTGACAGTTCGGGCAATAGGTAATTCCAGTGTAAGATAATAGTTGATGCTGAAAAACAGTAGTAAAAATAATAATTTGTAATACAAAATGAACGAGTGTAGGTCTCTGTTATTTCAATAGATCGTTTACTCACAGATTAACCGTAATAAACTGTTAACGCAACACATCAAACCTTCAGTTAACAAAGAACTAATTTATATGCCATGCATGTAGAACGCTCAGGCTGACGAAGAGGATGACTTAGAAGTGTTAATGGATTGCATGTAGAAGAGTGTTAAATAATTTTCTTTGCAGTCAGATTCCAATAGAAAGAGGAGTCAGATTTCAGTAGTAAACGCAATCAGATCATAAAATGTGGACAGACATATAAATTCCGCTGCAGATAAATATTTCATCTACATCTACATCTACATCTACATCTATACTCCGCGAGCCACCTTACGGTGTGTGGCGGAGGGTACTTATTGTACCACTATCTGATCCCCCCTTCCCTGTTCCATTCACGAATTGTGCGTGGGAAGAACGACTGCTTGTAAGTCTCCGCATTTGCTCTAATTTCTCGGATCTTTTCGTTGTGATCATTACGCGAGATATATGTGGGCGGTAGTAATATGTTGCCCATCTCTTCCCGGAATGTGCTCTCTCGTAATTTCGATAATAAACCTCTCCGTATTGCGTAACGCCTTTCTTGAAGTGTCCGCCACTGGAGCTTGTTCAGCATCTCCGTAACGCTCTCGCGCTGACTAAATGTCCCCATGACGAATCACGCTGCTTTTCGCTGGATCATGTCTATCTCTTCTATTAATCCAACCTGGTAAGGGTCCCATACTGATGAGCAATACTCAAGAATCGGACGAACAAGCGTTTTGTAAGCTACTTCTTTCGTCGATGAGTCACATTTTCTTAGAATTCTTCCTATGAATCTCAACCTGGCGCCTGCTTTTTCCACTATTTGTTTTATGTGATCATTCCACTTCAGATCGCTCCGGATAGTAACTCCTAAGTATTTTACGGTCGTTACCGCTTCCAATGATTTACCACCTATGGCATAATCGTACTGGAATGGATTTCTGCCCCTATGTATGCGCATTATATTACATTTATCTACGTTTAGGGAAAGCTGCCAGCTGTCGCACCATGCATTAATCCTCTGCAGGTCCTCCTGGAGTACGTACGAGTCTTCTGATGTTGCTACTTTCTTGTAGACAACCGTGTCATCTGCAAATAGCCTCACGGAGCTACCGATGTTGTCAACTAAGTCATTTATGTATATTGTAAACAATAAAGGTCCTATCACGCTTCCCTGCGGTACTCCCGAAATTACCTCTACATCTGCAGATTTTGAACCGTTAAGAATGACATGTTGTGTTCTTTCTTCTAGGAAATCCTGAATCCAGTCACAAACCTGGTCCGATATTCCGTAAGCTCGTATTTTTTTTTTTTTATATATTAACATTCAATAAACAGACAGTTGTCAAGACGTGTCGGCACAAGATGGCAGACATTTATACTTGGTTTACGATACCAAAAATAGAGTGATAATGAAAGATATCTACGTATGTTTTTCAATGCATGAATGTAGTAATATAACTCCCTCCGAATCATTGTTGACTCAGCCTCCCAGGAAAAAACAGTAGTCCTATCACACACTCTAAGACAAAAAAGACGGAACACCACGATGAAGTTATCCGAATGGAACGGCCGCTGTGGGACGGACCACTGTGCTGCAATGATGTCGAGGATGACAACCAAAGCGGTCCTTCTACGAAAAGAAATGGCACCCCAGACCATCACACCTGGTTGTCATGCAAAATGAAGGGCAACAGCCAGGTTGATATCCCACAGCTGTTCGGAGCGGCTCCAGATACGTTTTCGATATGGAATCTCATTGACTGGAGTAGAATTGTCTTCAGTTGGGAGTCCCGCCTGAAACTGAACTCCGGCGATAAGCGAAGATGAGTCGCCCCAGACAGAGGTGGGATACCGAGCTGATGTCGCCCGCTATAAGGCCCCGACAACGTGGGATGCCATTTATTTGCATAGCCAGACATCCTTGGTTGTCATCCGCTGCATCCTTGCAGCACAACGGTATGTCGACGACATTCTACGCCCCGTTTTGTTGCCCTTCATGGCAAGCCGCCCCGGGCTTACATTTCAGCAAGATAACGCCTTCCCGCACACGGTGAGTGTTTATGCCGCTTGTCTTCGTGCCAGCCAGATCCTATTATGACCAGCAAGGCGGCCGGAACTGTCCCCAGTTGAGAACGTTTGAAGCATTATCAGTAGGGCCTTAGAACCAGCTCGGGAGTTTAACGATCTAAGACGCCATCCGGATTCAATTTAGGATACACAGCAACTTTATAAACCAGTTCCAAGCCGACTAATTGCTTACATAAGGGCCAGATGTGGGCCAACGCATTACTGACTTGCTCAATATGTGAAGCTCTTTCTCTTGACTAAATCACTCAATTTTTCTGAAAGTTGTAATCGTTCCTTTGTCCGTACATACACATCAGATCTACCGATTTCCGTCCCATTCGTATAATTCCTTGGTGTTGCATAGCTTTTTTTTCACAGAGAATATGGCTAATCTTGCCACGATTATAAATCATAACTGTAGACATATAACGTTGAGAAACGACTAATTGAGCTTACTCTCACTCACATGACTGTTGGATGAAAGTGAGAAGTATCCAGCTATGCTGCATGGAGTAGGCACTGAAAAAAAAATCTAGGACCCACGCTCGCGGGTCTATCGTTGATTCCCATATCGTCACGATGCTGTTTACAGTCGATGGACCGCCTGCGGAATTCATACACCCCCCACGCACTGCAACTGCAATAGACGTGTTTATTGCTCCGATGTAACCTATCCTTGTGTAATAAGGATATTGTTTCACCAGTAGTTCTAATGCCTGCCTGCCTGCTGGCCGAGGCAACAGCAACGACACAGTGGTACGTTCAGAATATCCTGCCACCATACGTTGTTTTCTCCTTAGCTGTTCCACGGCCCCATCTTCCAGGAAGATGACGCCAGTCAGCTGTCTGACTGCACAGCTGTATGGCGCCTGCTCTATGATCCAGATACTAAACTCGGGATTCTCGCACTTGCCAGCCGTCAATTAAGTCTTCCAGGAACGCAAGACAAACTGATGCTACAGACTGCAACAGAACTAAAGAGATGTACGTCATATGATACACGTCAAGAAATAAGAAAACATCTCTGTGCCATACCCTCGCACATCGTGACAAGTAGTGCCATGAGAGAGATAGGACGTAGCCGTATTAATGACATCGCCAACTAAAAGTTCTTTCTAATAAATTGTTATCGATAGAAGTCAGCGTATATATCCGCAGTAATAATAGATTTACGGCTAAAAGATAAAGATTTGTTCAAATGGCTCTGAGCACTGTGGGACTTAACTTCTGAGGTCATCAGTCCCCTAGAACTACTTAAACCTAACTAACCTAAGGACATCATACACATCCATGCCCGAGGCAGGATTCGAACCTGCGACCGTGGCGGTCGCGCGGTTCCAGACTGTAGCGCCTAGAACCGCTCGGCCACTCCGAAAAGATAAAGAACAGAGTTTTGTTATAATAAGTTTCGTTTCCTTACACAACATGAGATTGACATACGCGACTGGATGAAGAAATTTTGTACGTTTGCATATACCGACTCATTACTCTCTACACAATGACTGGTCCATGGAACTGACGACTCTTCTGAATGGAGCTGCACTGAAAAGTATAATTTCTTTACTAAAATTTAACTTTTTATTTAGCTAATATTATGAAGTTGACTTCGTTGTCTTATTGAGCTATGATGATGTCCGCAGGTCTGATTGTACGAAAAACAACTACTGCTGCTAGGGTTCTGAAGGCTAGTTCAAGCACTAACTACGAAATGAAATAAATGTCTCCATTTTGAGTATTAGTATTTTAACTGTTCAAACATCAGAATAACAAAGACTGATGACCACAGCAGTTAAGTCCCATAGTGCTCAGAGCCTCAGACTAAAAAGAGGTAGCATTCACTTGCTTCCTTGAACTATCAGTTACAGTTACAATGTCTGCTTCCTATGGTATCATGAACAGTTATTGCCCCTGTTGCCCTCATCGTGCCGCCAGGTGCACAAAGTACAAAGATAACATTTCAAACAAAAGGGTTTACATCGTTATCAAAGACAATAGTTGATAAACATTTATCAAAACTTGCTAGATTTAAATTTACAGATTATTGTGTTAAAACTTCAAAATTTGTTCTAGGCACATCAGATATAAATAATTATGCATGAATTAATGAATTTTATTGGGTGTACGTTTATACAGACTTTTTGGTGTGTAGAATGAAATTACCGGTTCCCCTTCGGTGTGGAAGAACTCAGAATATATCTACGACTTGCGAACGTACAAAATCAGCCAAGACATTTTTCTGACATATACAAACAACAAAAACGTTGTGTGTCACTGATAAATCCAGAAATAAATTCTCAATTTGTTGGGATAGGCGTTTACATGTTTGCCCATAACTGATAGAAAGACTTCAAATCGTAATGTACGAACTTCAGCGGAGGATAATAACTAAATCGTCGCAAATATCTACTGCGCAAACAGCAGAATACAGATCATATTTCAGTAGTTTACAAAAATTAATATTAGGGGAACGAAGAAACATTATGGTCTAACGTTCCGTCGAAGAGGAAGTAATTAGAAATGGAGTACAAACTCGGATAGGCGAAAGATGAGGAAGGAAGCTGGTCTTGTCCTTTTCGAAGAAGCCGTCCTGGGATTCGCCCTAAATGATTTAAGAAAACCAGGAGAAACGTAAGTGAAGCTGGCAACATGGGGATTCGAACCGCTGTTCTCCAGAATAACAATATCAGTGGATGCTGATCAAAACACCAGAAGATAGTGTACTCATTCAGACCTCTGCTTATCAATAATTGATACTTAAAAATTATTTTTAAATTATATTCCGCGTTCGTATGGCTAGTTTCACGCTATTGAGATGATCGCTTCATAACAAACACTGTTTCTAAATACCCATTTTTAATTCATATTTTTTGTGAATCCTTGTCATTCAATATCTATGAACTGTAGCCGGGACACACTAACACTTTGGCCATAGCGTTGCTGATAAGCGTCCGGAGAAGGTCGAGACTGACGTCGAGGAAAAAGTAAGGTTGTACAAGGAAACAGGGAATATAGGTAGCTGGTACTTGGACTGAACAGGTGTTAGCGGGCAGTGGACATTTTTAACCTTTCTGCTACGCCAGTAATCATTTTAATCGATAGACTTGGCATCAGATTCCGGCGCTAATGAGACCCCAGACGCCGGTCGAAGGTACGCTAAGTTAGCCGTGTATAATTATATCCCTCTAGAAATACGGCACCGTATGACGTAATCTGAAACTTTTAGTCGCACTGTTCTTCACTGCAATCCTCAATTATTTCCACAACTTTTTGGCAGCTACTGGTAATAGACTCAATTTTACAGAATGATGGCGAACTTGACATCGTTATCCATTTCACCTACTTCTCTGCCAACACTTCAACTGTAAGTTAATGTGTATCTTACAGAAAAACGTTTTATTCTTTCTTTTAGAAAGAAACTTTAAGACTGTAGAATATCTTGTGTCACTGGCAATATAAACGGTGATGCGTTTATTGTGTCGTCGCCATTTTGCTCAATAACGGAGGGGGAAATCGAACATGTTTTCTTACAAAATTGGCAGTATTCCTAACGGGACATAGGACAGTGACCGTAACTCGTTCTTAAAACGCCATTCTCAGTGTTTCTTCAGGATCAACTTACTTTTTCTTAAATCAGATGGTGTATTTCATTCTACGGAAATGGAAAGTGCATTCAGTTTTGAGTATCAAAAGTGTAGTACATTTATATGCTAGGGATTGTAAATGATATGATATTGGACAAATAAGACAGCGAATGGTTTTCACACTCTGAATTATCTCTATTTTTATTTTGTTTTTGCTAGTCAATGAAGGAAATTACATATGCTGGTTTCCTGATCATCTATTTGTATTCCCATAACGATACTCATTTGTTTGCATCCAGTGCTAATTTAAACTTCATAAGAACACTACATACTATTTTCCGTGAGCTCCACTTCATTTTGAAATCATGGACGTCCAATACACGATTAATGAGAGAATCGATGTGCTTAACATTTATAGTGGACCTCGTAAGACTGCTAAAGCAGCCCGCAACTTATGCGGACAGTGGTATCCTGAGAGGAGACAGCCATCTACAAGAAATTTTCAACGAATTGCGAAATTGTTCTCCGAATCTGGTGGTGTCGCACCAAGGAAACATAACCAAAGAAGAACTGCCGTTGGTGGTTGAGGAGACTTGCGTGCTTCTGCAAAGCAGATAGCCGTACCGTAGGCGCAACCACAGCGGGGTGGTGTCTGTTGAGAGGCCAGACTAACGTGTGGTTGGATGATTGGCTCAACTAGCCTTCTAGCATCAACCAAAACAGCATGCCGTGCTGGTACCGCGAACGGCTGAAAGCAAGGGAAACTACAGCCGTAATTTTTCCTGGGGGCATGCAGCTTTACTGTATTGTTAAATGATGATGGGGTCCTCTTGGGTAAAGTGTTTCAGAGGTAAAATAGTTCCCCATCCTCATCTCCGGCCGGAGACTACTCAGGAGGACATCGTTATCAAGAGAAACAAGACTGGTCATTCGCTCCCTGTATTTGAGTCCTGCCACCTTCAAAATTTGAAAGAGAGTGTTCCAGTCAACATTGTCAAAAGCTTTCTCTGAGTCTACAAATGCTACAAACTTAGGTTTTCTTTTCTTAACTTAGTTTCTAAGAGACGTATTGCCTTGCGTGTTCCCACATTTCTATGGAATCCAAACTGATCTTCCCCGAGGTCGGCTTCTACCACGGATCGGAGCGTGCAATGTCAGATCCCTTAACCGGGCAGAAATGTTAGAAGATTTAGAAAGTGAAGTGGATAGGTTAAATTTAGATATAGTGGGAATGAGTGACGTTTGGTGGCAGGAGGAACAGGACTTCTGGTCAGGTGAACACAGGTTTATAAATACAAAATCAAATAGGGGAACTTCCGGTTTAGGTTTAATAATGAATAAAAAAAATAGGAACGCGATAAGCTACTAGGAAAAGCATAGTGAACTCACTATTGTAGCCAAGATAGACGGGAAGCCCACGCCTACCACAATAGTACAAGTGTATATTGAACCAGGTTTTAAATTGAAAGACATTTCCAGGAGCAGATGTGGTCTCTGACCACAATTTATTGGTTATGAAC